>NC_051088.1:20766692-21366692 GCF_901709675.1 Syngnathus acus | reverse complement strand
ACTCCTTTTCACCGCCTGTTTATCACGGAAGGAAAGTTTCCCTCTGTGGTCTTTTGTCGCCGAAGAAAGGTTTCGATGAGGTCGTCGGATATTCACACATTTGGCATGCTCTCTGGTCTCCCCGCAATTTGGGTTCTAACAAGTAAAGGTCAGCCACGTTAGCCGGCGTGCACTCCACCAATTCTAAAAAGGCTCGCCGGTCACGCCGAATGTATTCCCTGCAACATAATTAGGCCCATCAATTCCCTTTCCCACCAAGCTAGCGGGTGTCTCTAAAGCCCCACCCCTTCAACCCCCCACCACCCCCTCCCCCCGCTGCCCTCTCCGCTAAACTTCCCGCAGATGCATAAATTAGTCATCAACATTAGCATTAGCCGGTGTATGGCACCCGGTGCCAACTGCTCTCTGAACGGCCATAAAAGGTCATGTTTTGATGACTGAATGCCACGCAGGCACCTGGCTCCCCCGAGGAGAGTTCCCCAGGTGCACGTGAAAGGTTAAAAATTACCTAGCCGCCGTCGCCGCCGCCGCTTGTCTCTGGTGAAGGAAATAATTAGGGGGTTTTAGGGAAGCGCCAGAATGGCTGCCTGTTAGATGACAGCGTTACCTAATGGTCGTATCTGGGGAAGAGTCAAGCGGCCTGTCATTCTCTTGACAGGACAAATGAGCATAATGGTGGCAGGGAAATGGGCGCCTGTTTGCAGCCAGGGGGGGGAGGGGTGAAATGGCAACGCCTGAGCAGAATAACACTCGGATGTTAACCTTTTACATAAATCTCTGAACATGTGTAAGAGGGCTGTTTAAAGTGAGGCTCCACGCTCTCGAGTTCGTGATAGTCGGCGCTCGCTCGGTTTATTTACGATTTAAAGTCAATTTAAAGTCTCGTGCTAGTCGGACTTTAAGCTGCACCTGAACAATATTGTGAACATGTTTGTTATAATTGGAAAAGTATAAAACAACTACGGTCATTCTTTGTTAGCGTCATGTTAGCTTGCCATTAATTTGGATCATTTTTAGGTAAGCGTCCTGTCATATTAAAATAGGGTTGCCGACTCCAGGAAAAAAAATATCTCATCTGCAAGGAGGGCCGATTTGATTGCCTTCAACCTTCCTAAGTCTAAGTCAATAGAAGACAAAAAACTCAGACATGGGTAATCCAGGTCCAGAAAGTCAAATCCATGTCACAGTTTGGCTTTAGCTACAGGTGGGTCACATGATCAAGCTCCTTTACCTGCTTGAATAGAAACACCTGTGGCCAAAGGTCAAAGTGTCAATGTTTTTCTTTTCTGGACCTGGATTTCCCATCTCTGACATTCATCCTGTAACTTCATAACAGCTCAATGCCACATTCCCATTTTAACCTTAATGAAAATGCTAAAAAAATATATATAATTTCTGCTTCCCAATCCACTTGATATTTTTGCAACCATTTCTGCCCACCCCAAGTAGTGCTCCTGCCGGTTGCAATGCCCCTCAAAGGTAAGTCAGTTTCATCCATACCACTTTGTTGCTATCAACAGTACCTCGGCCAATCAGATGAGCCGATTCTGTATCTCAAACTTGTGTACGAATATGCTGTTAGCTCATTGGTAACAGAACAAGGGAGGATATTTTATTTTATGCAATATTTTTTACTCACATTTCAAAATACGGAACAATTCTGTTTTGCAAGGGACGGTTAGCAACCCCGTATTAAAATCACATTAGCAACATATTAGCTTCACGTTAGCCCGCTATAATTATTCCGGTTCGAAACACAACAGGGACGCTATAGTTCACAAAACTCTCCTGCTAACTTTGACTCGCTAGCGACGACTCACTTTTGTGTCCCCCAGACATAACTCTAGTGATGTAAATTGAATGTTCCTGGTATAAAGACTTGATGGGAGCTCAGGTGAATCCCAGCAGCTCTTCATAGCTCCGATTAGCCTCGGAGGGTTTCTCAATGGCTCCGAGGTGCCGTTTAACTCGACGAACCCCCCTACCCCGTCTTCTTCCTCCTCACATCCTGTTAATGACAGAGGGGTCATTAACACAACAAACTGAGCTGCCCTGTATAAATAATCCGCTCGTGCAAATGCAACGCGGCTCAGCTGACACCGTGTCTGTGGCACCTCCAACATCTGTTTATGAGCATTTTGCCTAATGATATCATCCGATATCATTAAAAGTGGCAGCGTGCGCCGCAGCAGCAGGTGCAGCTGTTTACGTCCCCCCACCCATCGCAACGCACACACTCAAAGACTTGCAATCTCTTGCTCGTTGTCCCTCCTCCCACCCCGCCACTCGCCAAACCACTAATTAGGACCATTTTGCCTTACAAAAAAAGGGTCCCCTATGATTTCAATCCGTATATCACCTGTAATTGTAGTTTTTAACCAGTGCCTGATTTCATACATTTTGCAGCCATGAAGCACACTAGCAGCTGCAGAGGTTTGTTTTCGGGGCCGGCCTTGGATGCGTCGCTTTGGCGGGTGGAGATTGGAGAACCACCGCTTTTCGTGTCTGTTTGAGTGCTGGAGAATGAGAGAAAATGATTGAAATGATGACTACTGCCAGCAATAATGGGTGCAGGTTCCATTTCTCGAACGCAAGGCTGTGCTCGTGGTCCTCCCAGGTTCTCTGGAGGCTGATTGGATGGTACGCTGCAGTAATTAGTCAGATGGTGGAATCCAGTGTTGTGCCACACAGACCGTCGTGTCGCATTAGCACCGTACCCAAAGCCCTTGCATTATTTATAGATTCAAAACAAACACCGCAAAGAAGGTGAAGCGGCCAAGTCCTGACTTTTTGTTCACGATTGATTGAGAATCTGAGAAATAGAGGCATAAAGAGTGAGTCACTTGTTGTTTACATGGTTGTTTCACACAGCAAGAGCCATTGCTACTCATTAATTGTGTGTTTGCCAAAAAAATATCTTACTAAAATTATTTATTTTATTTTATTTTATATATATATATATATATATATATATATTATTTTTTCTATTGATGACAGCAATGTGTCCAGGCCCTGAAGGAGCATAGCAACCCCAATCCACCATACCTATCAGTTTGTATGAGTTTTTGATAGTTTGCTGTGCTTCCCCCCTCCACATATAACATGGAAATGCAGACGCACACGTACAAGCCTCCTCCTTGAAGCTGTTTTTGTAATGTTGATTACACAAGACACAAACGGGGCGGGGCGGCGTGGTCGGATGAAAGCATCCTGCCTCCTACGCTATCATAGGCTGACCCGGGGTGCTCGATGACCGGCGGATCAATGGTTCAGGGTCCGGGGAGGGCTCCGGCCCCCGGGCCCTCTTGGCTCTTCTTTTCTACACGCATCTCGGCAAGTGGCGCATCGCAGGACGGCAGAGAGACAGCAGCCCAGGGACAAGTGGCGAACTTGCCGAGCGTAAATCAAAAATTAAAAGCGCCGCATGCTTGAGATGCTCGAGAGCTGCCGAGCGAAAGAAATGTAGACGGAAGCCCACTGGGCTGGGATGATCTTTATCTCATGCGATGTCTTGTTGAGAGGCGTTAAACTGCATCTCTCGTCCAGCAGCACAACAAAAGTATCCAAAAATTTGGAACTGAGTATTTCCCATGTGGACTCATCTGAGAAATCTGTCCCAGTTTTCAGATCCAAGAGGAACTTATATATACTGAGGCAAAAAAAAATAAAAGGTTCTGCCATTTCTATTACAGTCCACTTCAACTGTGAGACGGAATGTAAACCAAACCAAATGAGAAGTCTGATGTAAAAAACTCTTCTGACCTGATGTTTGAAGCAGATCTTGAGTCCCTGGTATCGGTCTTCTTTTATTAGTTGGATCCTGTTTCCAAAGATAATCGAGGTTAATTTTTCTTTTCTTTTTGCAAATTTTAAGCTTCAAAACTCAAAATCAGAGCTGTCAAACTGAAGGTCCACCATGTCATTCTATATGGCCTGTGAGATCAAATCATGTCAACTGCCATGATCTTTGCTAAAATCGGTACTATCATTTTTTTAATTTTATAATTTTATAATTATATATAATTTATATAATATTTTATAAATTAAAATTAGAATTTATAATTTTTTTAAATTTATAATTTTTCATCTGTAATAAAAATAATGTTGAGATTTTGTAATAATTATTTTGACCCTTTTTACAGTAAATTGAACAATAACTGAAAAAAATATTAGTTCTGATTTCAAAACTAGTAATCCATCTTTTTGTTGTGTATATGTATTCATACAAGACAGTTAAACATTTATTTATTTTATCTGAGGGAAGCCGTAACGTCAAAGTGGCCCTGCTCTAGATTGACTTTTGGTGATTGTGATTGTGAGATTATTGGTCTCGTCAACATCGATTGGTTGTGCGATGGGTGTTTCCTGCCACTTGCCCAAAATCAGTTGGGATAGGCTCCAGCCCACCCAATATTTGATATATTAATGATCCATCTAAACATTTTAGGCGGGTCAAGTCATCCCAACCCAATGAAGCCCTTTCAGCTATGTTGTTCTTCTTTCCCCGAGTAAATGACACGTTATGATTTGTATTAAAACACGCTGCACTTTTCCAATTGACTCACTCATTAGAGTGTAGCCTTGGGCCGCCTTTGCCATCCTAAGCCCGCTTTTTTTTTTTGTCCCCTCCTCTCGTTTTTTTCCTCAGCACAATTGTCGCTGTAATGTCAGAGCGCTTTGTTCAAAGCTGCAGCAATGATTCGGGCTCCCAGCAGGTGCCGCCCCGGCGTCTGTTCAATTATTAATGCGAGGGCCACATGGATGCATTACAGCCGCCGCAGCCATTAGATAAAAAGACGACGGCTTTTGACACGCTGCATATTTCCTCTCCGCCGTTCTCTTTTGTTTTATCCATTGCGGTACTCTGTTTTTTTTTTCTTTTGTTATGTATGAAGATATTAAAGAGCCATTTGCTCCCTCTCAATGTCACTGAGTAGTTTTGACTGGCTGTCATCAGACTTATAGGTCCGAGCCCTTCCACCACCGTCCATCCAGAAAAAAAAAAAAATGGGTTGAGAAATCAACAACAAAAGTCACATAAAATAAAGAATGGTTCCAGTTCGACGAAAAATTGTCCATCTTTAATGTTGCGCTTGTCAAACTCCGCCGCTTGACTCCTCCCCGAGTCATACATGTCATTCCTCTCATTCCAAGTGTAGTTAGTTTCAATCGAACACTAAAAGGCCACATCGGAGTGAGAGATTTGACACGAACAGCCGAACCCAAACGCTCGTCTTCCTCCTTTGATTCTCATCTGCGGTGCATGCCAACAAAACCTAATTGCGTCCTGCACACTCTCCTCCCCACTGACGCTGCTCGCTTTTGTGCCACCATTTTCTTTTTTTTTGTCTGCTAATTAGGCACGCAACCGCGGTGATTCGCTCCAGACAGGTGCTGCAGGGGTCACGCAAATGCACACGGTGAGAGACAAAGAGACGCTTGTGGCATTAAAAATAAATGGAGAGACGAGAGTAACGAGAAAGGGAAGGCACGTTAATTTTGCGCTTCCATCTGTTATTACATAAGCGCTGCCAACAACGACGTGGCTCTGGAAGGCGGGCAGAAAAAAAAAAAAAAAAAAAAGTGAAGTGCACGGATGAGAAATACCACAGGGAGACTGAGGAGGAGGAATCACACCGATGGAGTATATTACAAAAGGCATCAAAAGTTTTCTGAACATAACCTCTTTTATTTTCATCATTCACAAACTCTCAAAAAGTGGCTCTGAATCGTGACCCCCGCCGAGCTGGTCTGTTGCTTGGTGACTGCTATATGTGCAAAATATAATAAAAAACAAATTTAATCATCATAGTGACGTCATAGTGATGCAAAATCCAGACCATCAATTTCACACGACTGTTTGTATTGAAGCATTGGAAAGGATTTCCCAAATGAGACCCTTTCAAGTAAATGGCGTTCATAAAGCTTTCATACGAAACTGGCTTTTTCCTGGCTGTCTAATCGCGGGGATATTTGCTAATTATTTATCTTGAATGTTGCACCTGCACACGAATGGGTGAACTCCTGAGACCGAATTGCAATTAAGCAGCTCTGCCAATGCTCCAAAAAGCAGGACGGGAGCTCGGGTAAACACCTTTTTAACGCTCAAGGTAACTAGCGGACGGTGACAGTGAGAAACCTCGCAGGGAGCAATTTCCTATTTATTTGTCTTCTGATCTGACCTCTCTTGACAAGGGCTCATTACCGAGCAGGTCCTGCTTTGACAATCACGGCCCATTAAGGCGGGTTGGAGGCGTCGGATGTAGGTGAGGCAAAACGCAGGCGTCGTTTTAGTGCCAGCGGTGAGATTCTTGTGGTTTCGGGCCTTCAAGACAGCATCCTCCTGGACTTCACCACCTCGTCAGCTCTTTGGCTACGCCGTGACTCCGTCCGTTCTGTCGAAAGCTTTTTAATTCCTCTGCGGTCTTCCTGTACCGTGATTGGCTAGATTTTTAAGACAGTAACAGAGGCCGAGCTAACTTGGCTATCAATTGCGGAAAGTGAGAAGTGGAAATCCTTCAGCGTGCTTGATGTGTAGCACGAGCCATGTTTTGCAGCGTGTTGTGCTTGACGCTAGCTCACACACGCCGTGACGCCGGCGGTACACGTTGTCACGCTCACTGCCTCCCCATGCATTATTCACAACTGCATTCAAATACAGCAAAAGGCACAGTGGTATGTGAAGGTGCCGTCACAACAGTCCAAAGTGTCTCTCGCGGTGCTTTCCTATGGTTCCGCAGCAGTGCAGCTGCCTAAATGAGAAGGATTAAGCTCAGAGGCAGCCCGGATTAGGGCGGCGGGCATGGACACGGAGCGCATTCGAGCACGGCATCTTTTTAAGAAGAGCCACGCGGGCAGAGACAAGGCAGCGGAGCACGGAGAGTAGCTCCGAGAAACACGGGGACAAGTGGAGCCGCACCTCAAAGAGAGGAAACGACATTCACGATTGAAAATATTTGGGGGAAAAAAAAATCCAAAATATTTCTTTCACGATGCTAATCATGCTAATGTCTTCTCTGATTTTTTTTTCTGTCTGGAAGTGATGATGTTTCCAAACGATCACTTCATTGGAAATCACAATGTCCCATCATGAGCTATTTTTAGAATAGACTCAAGTGGTTTTTGGGGGCTGACATCACGTTGGTCACATTTTTCTTTAAGTAATGAGATTTGGTTCTCATGAGTCCTTCGATGACATCATTATCCTCCGATTGCTTGATCAGAGCAAAACTAGTGATTTATTTCATGTTTCTTTTGTTTTTTTTGCTGTTTTCTTACATAAATATTGATTGTGAAAGCTCCAGATGCTGTCCTGACACAGTTGTGAGCTGTTTGAATTGTACTGATGGTTTCTTTAATTGCGATGTGACAGTGCTGGTATTAAAAGATGGATTAAGTCAGCTAAGTCCTCACCCAAGTCCCACTTTCTTATAAACACGGTGGAGGGGAAAGATGTCAGCAGCTCAAGTGGACACACTGATAGTGAAAATGCGTCAATGTCAATGGATCAACCTGCGTGTTGCCGAAAATATGCCCCCCCCCACCCCTCGTGCCGCCAGAGGGCCCGCTCATGTCAGCTCGGCCACATGAGAGGAGCCGTGACACGGCTAGCCACCACCGGTGACTGACGCCTTTTTGCCCTCCTGGAGACGGAGCAGCCGCTCAATGGGCCTAATTGGACCGACAGGTGACACGCATGTGGAAAGCAAAAGATGATGGGGGAGACAAGTTGAATCATGTGACCTGTGGCTCACATTCACACCGCCTGCAGATTTCACCTTCAACAGTATTTGAATCATCAATCCCGCAAACGTTTGCCGCTTGTTTACATTATCGGATGAAGGATGCTTATACCATTCATTCTTCTCATTAGCATAAAATAACAATTCATTTTATTCATTTGTATTTCTCAAGTCTTCCTTCAAATTTATCTGCACAATGGACTATTGATAAACAACCACAAATTTTATTATATTTTCAGTGCGGAATATCCTTTTTTTTAAATTAGTATTTTTTTTTTTACTTCTCAAATGAAAACGTTCATGCTCAGCAGAGGATATCTCTAGTTTTTAAAATCAGAATTGTGTCATTCATTCACCTCTTGGGATGACAATAAGAGTGTCTGTTTTGGAAATCTAATATTATTTTGTGATACTCCTCCCTTGTCCAAAAATTAAAAAAATATGTGATCCAGTAGAAACATTATTTAAAAAAAATACTATTCTTAAGTGTTAGGTTTTGCATGAAACTATGACTCAATCACGGAAATATAAAATTATTTATATACTCTCCACGGGTTTGATTTGGTCAAATATGGCCACAATGCGATGATACAATTGGGGGGGGGAAGAAAAATCCTGACCCTTGAGAAAGATCATTTCATTTGCATAGATAATAAAATAACAAATATCAAATAAATAAATAAAAATAAATAAATCTAAATTAATAAATAAATAAATAAGAAAAGAAATAATTAAATGAAACTGTGACAGACACGAAGGGCCATTTATTTTTATTTTTTGCAGCAGTAAAAGTTCACCAGCCAATATTTGGCATGACAAACTTTTTTTCAAGCATTTGTCATCCAATCTTTTGCTAGGTGGCTCATTAGTGTAGTACACTCGCCGTCTGTCGGATCCCCTCGTCGTTTATTAGCGAGGGTCTCCTCCGAACAGAGCCGAACGGACCGGAGCCCGTGGGAGACGGGATACAGTTCTATTTGTCTTGTGTCTGATGTACTCGAGTGTTGCTTGTTTGTCTGGCGAGAAAAGCCACATAAGTAGTCGCCATGCTTTTTTCCCCTCGCTCCGCTTTTCTTTTCGCCTCGCTGCTGAATGTTGACAGGCCAGTCGACCTTGATGTCGGGCTGCCACGGCTTTCTAAGAGAGAAACCAAAGGGGTCTCTGGTGTAGCGGTTATCCGCGGAGGCCCGCTCTGCCGGCAGTTGATAGACCCCGTCGCCGCCCAACAACAAAATAGCGACTCTTCTCTTTGTAGCAGTAATGAGATGGTTGGCATCGTAGTTTTTTTCTAGACTGTGTTTGGATGCTGCACTTTGCTACATGCTAATGACGGCATAGGTTTGATTCCCCCATCTCTACAGACGGACTATTTTTTTATTTATTTTTTTAAAAGGGAAGGCAAGTGAAAGAAAGGCCCTGGGTCAACATGTGTGTGACCTCTTCTGGCAATTCAGAGCTCACCTCTTTTGATCAGCTCTTTCTTTGCTCGACACTTCCTACAGGAAGTGCAGGCGGCCCCGAGCCACCAAGGCCGTGACTAACAATTGAGGTACACTCCTGACTCGGGACAGGATCTTGTCGTCAGGATGGACGTGTATGGTCTTTCCGTGTCATGATCCTTCCGCGTCCTTCGGGTTATCGTCCTTCGTCTACAACAAAGAATTTAGCTAAAAAACTGCGTGACAAATCCTCCCTGATGTACGACACGAGAGTGAACATAAATGATAAACAAAGAAGCCACGTGAAAAACTGGAAGACAACGTGCTAATCTCAACGTTGACTAAAATGCTTTGAATGTATTTAGGAAAAAAAATTGCTATATTTGTAGATGACGTATGATGTTTGTTGATCCAATGAAGAAATGATAAAAGTCAATAAAATGACCGTTCGAAATTGCTTCTGTGAAAACAGACACACAAAAAAGAGCGTTTGTGAAAATTCTGGCGAGCTGCTAAATGTTTGTCCAATGTCCATTTGTTTAAAGTTAGTTTCAGTTTTAACCTGACTGCACTTTCATTGTTTGACAGTCTTTTCCTGCTTTTCTGCCGTGGCTGCAAAAGGTTTTTTTTTTGTTTTTTTTGAGGCATTAATACACTCTCCTGCCTACCCAGGTCACAACCTCATTACAGCTTCAAGGCAGAAAGAAAAAAAAAATCCACCGACTGGCAGCTTTTCTCCGGCTCAAATGCTCATCCAGCTGTCGTCAGGCTGTGTGGCCTTTCCGCTGATGAGCACTAGGGGGCAGCACTGTCTGTCTCAGTCTGCCCTTTCCATGTTGGTCTTTCTGTGCACGCACGCACGGTTTCTAGTATTTATCTATATTTGTAGCAGAAATGTCAATAAAAGTGTCAGATCCCTCGCATGCAGCCAACAAACAGCATTGATGAAATTCTGCAAAGATGATTTCGAGTGATGCTGAACATAAGCCTTCAAATATACACGCCGCATCTACTTGGCCAAAATATGAATTAATGGAGGAGCTAATGGACGGCGTGACAGCGTTTCAGTAAAGCTAATAAAAATTGATTTTTCCCCTCCTCAGACGTCGCCCGTGCTCCACATGTGTAATGAATCTGCCGAGCTCTCATCAAAAACAAAAATTGGAGGAGTAAATCTGCTTGTAGGTCTCGCCCTCATCTGCCTGGCTTTTGTCCTGCAGGCAGTGATCTGGCCACAGCTTGCTGCGAGATGTCTCTTCATCAACTGACCCCCACCCCCACCCCCCTCGGCTGCATTAATAAAAGTTTTGCCACAAATATTTAATCCTCAACGTGACTGACAATGTTGTCAGACCTCCGGACAGCTTTTACGCCATGATTACAAGCGCTCCTCCGTCCGTGCTACTTTGGATTATTCAAGATTATGTTGTAATCCTTTTAATCCTCACTGCATTAAGATTTCAGTCAAAATACGGAAACAGTAAAGAAGCACTCAAAAGCAATAAGGTCTTAAGCGAGCGGCGCCTTCATTTCCTCCCTGTTCCTTCTTATTTACTCGCCGCGCTGTCACTATGTCGAATAGCGGGCTCGCGCTGGGCCCGCTCACCTCTGGCACTTGCTAGAAATTAGCAACATTTTCATCTTTTGCATCTTTTGATGAAAGGTTGGCAAATGTGAAATAAATGTCCCTAAAGTTTTCACTACACGTCTTTTGAGGGCTTTCTCCCTTCAGTCTCTAAGTACAATGATAGCTAAAATGCTACACTGCTAAAATGCTGCCTTCGTGTGTTTAAGTATTGGTCGCTTGTTTCCATTAAAATAATTTTTTTTTCAATTGAAAATATCCTTTGTTGTTTACGCCAAGTGGAATATCTTAAATTGGCAAACTACTTGTGTTGGCTGTCGGGTTGCCATCGAGTGCAACAGCCGAGATTAGCGTGCGCGTCTTCGAAGAAACGAGACTAGCGCAAACAAACGATGACATTAGGGCCGCCGTGTTTCACAAACGAGCTTGTTTGGGCTGGTGAGGAATTTCCTTCTTTCTTTCTTTCTTTCTTTCTTTCTTTCTTTCTTTCTTTCTTTCTTTCTTTCTTTCTTTTCTTGATCATCTGCTTTCCCGTCACTTGTTAAAGGTTCAGTTTTGTATCAGCCGTCCAGAACATTTTATCTGAGGCTTGCCTCTGCACTTTTCCCCCCCTCATCTTATTGTTCTCGTTAAGTACTAGTTAGCGTCGTCCCTGACTTGTGTCGCTTCTGGACTTTGTTTTCAAATTGTCTTCCTCTCACTACCAGTCAGTCACTTTGCATCTTGCTCTCAAAATCTTTCTGTCCTCAGACAATCTGTTCCACTAGCAGTGGTTGATTCCGACCGGAGGGCATTTTAAATGGTTGTGCCAACGTGCTGAATGGCTCTAATTATTTCAGGGTTAGGGTTAATTATATTTATAATTATTTTTTATCATTATTATTATTTATTTTAGCGTGTGCCCGTGTCTCACTGCTGTATTTTGATGTTGGTCAAGATGGCGGTTCTTTGAGGGCCAAGTCTCGTTTTGGGCTCGTACTAGTTGCCGTTGTTTATCGGTCGTACTCGGTGTAAAGCGTTTAAGATCATGTCCGTGTTGACGGATCTCGTAGACGCTCAAGTTGACAGAGAGATTGTTATGCGGTCCTGCCTCCGTCTCCTCCTGTGATGGAGCTTTCTCAGCTTCTTAGCTGCTGAGGCAAATTTGCCTCTTTCATGTATTCTGACATGTTTTCACCGCTATGAAAGAGCTCGGAGGCTCACGAGCACAAGAACCAGATCAGGTCTGAGAGAGATTTTAACAGCATCATCTTTGATTTGCTGGCCGGCGATGTTGGGCTCCAAAGCAGGCGCAGACACGAACCGGCCGTGCCTCCTGGTGCTGCTCTGTTTTTCTGCTTGATACTTACGCGCTTTCCTTTGGGCGGCTGAAAATGCTGCGAGGTAAAAGGAGACGCGGCCGCTCGCCGTGCGGCTCAACTTCAAACCCGATAAGATCTCCAACACGCCTCAGAGTCAGACTCGAAACCAGCGGAGGGGTGATCCTGAGCTGAGAAGATTCAAAGTGCTACGGGCCGACCGGCGAGGTCGCTGGCGCTGACTACGCTTGCCTCCATTTTCAACGACATGGTCGACCGACCGGGAAGTTGCAGAATGAGCCACGGGGCACCAAGGCCAAGTTTGGATAAATTCCTCAGAAAAAAAAACACCAAAAAATCCAGACAAAACGGTTTCCCGCAAAATTGACTTTCAGAGGCGTCGACTATATAGCATTGTGATCTTCTGCAAAACTGTTATTGATGTCTACTCAATTTTTCCACTCCTCCCATTGGTTCTGGATTTGATTTGATATTTTCAGGAGACTTTAGGAGGCAGAACAAGTCCACACGGGCCGAGTTTTTGTCTGGATTTTCAATTCATGTCAGCATGTGTTTCGCCACTCTGCTGTGCCACTTGAAGTAGCTCGGTGCCTGATTGGACTTCCGAAAGACATTTCGCAACACGCCGATCAGGCTCCTGACCTCTGGAACTTGCGACTTGTTACTTGACGTCTGGAGGTTTGTCTTCTCTTGTGGCCTTTTTGCAGCATGGCAGGTTGTTTGCTTGTAAAAAGTAGGTCGCCGTTTGCTTTCAGGACATGGCGCTGGCCTCCCGACCCTGGCTCGGATCCCACCCGCGGACCCCTTTGGCGCCGACAAGCGCGTGTTCCTTCCTGCCGCCGGCGGGATGTCGCGGCCCCGCAGACACTTGCAAACAGTGACAAGTCAAAGCTCCTCCGCTCGCCGTGGCTGAGCGTGGCGTTCCCGCCGCCGCCGCTTTGCACACTTTGAGGCTGAGCAGGTCTGAGACGGTCACCGTCAAAAAAGTGACATCACTCAGGAAGAAACATGGGTGCCCCTGAAAAAGGACGTGATGTCACTGCAATATTTATTTTTGTGTTTTTTGACATTAGCGAGGCCTTTTTGGCTTCAGGCTATGACGTGTGTTTACTTGAAATGTGTGCTTTTATTTTTCAGTGTGTTTCAAACGTAGTTGGGTTTCATTTTTTTTCGTTTCTTTTAATACACGGTTGACCTGCTTTTTTTTTTGTGTCTTACGGCATCCAAGTTTGACGACTGTGTTGTGACCTCGCCTTGCTCTTTATGAAGCGCAAAAATAAAACAAAGCATTTTCATTATTATTTGTGAATCAAGCTTAGACTGACAAAGAAGCATTTTCTTTTTCACCCCAAAACTAAAGACGCCACTTGTCCGTACACTGACCTGTTGTGACGCCAAATATTTCAAGCGATTATTATTTAAAGGGGCACATTGGATCGAGATTTGTATTTGCGGGCCGCTCTGTGCGACAGATAGAAGATGGCTGAGTTGCTTCATGACTGGTAATTATTTTTTTGTTTTTCTGCTTGTTTCTTGTACACTAGTAATAATAAAAATGGAAAAATAAAAAAATGAGGCTCTTTTTTGCTAACGGAGGCGCGCAGTGCTAGAATTAGATTCTCCGAGACACAAAGTCACCATGATTGCACTGAAGAACATTAAGACTCTCTGTCCAGTTTCAATTAAACAAATTGAAATGAGAGAGCAATTTGAGAGCAAAGAGTCAATCCTGATTAATCTCTCAGGGAAAGAAAATCACTGATTGCGGTCAATGAGGTTTTAAGGCCGCAGGATGCCATCTTGAGTCAGAGATGGTCAGTGAGGGATTCTTGATGAAAACCAGATATTTCAAGCTAGAAGTAAAGCGACGCCCCAAAAAGTAACGGACATCTTCATCTTCCGTTGGTTTAAAGTGCACAAATTGAAGTTGCATATGCGTGGCATCGGCATCATCATCGTCGGCATCATCGTGGCAGCCACTCGGGGAGATTAACAACAGCACTGGCTTGCCGCTCGCCTGACAGCGCCGCAGATCCAAGCGTGATAATTGTAAATTGCCTCTTTTCATAGATCTTTAAGTCCAGACGAGGTTGTGGGGAGAGATCACGGTGGCGGCGGCAGCGGCGAGCCCTCGCGCTGAATTATTCTATCAATCAGCATCAACGCTCCCAAATAAGCAAAGATTCATTTTTAACTTGGAATTTGCTTTATAAATGTCAGAAATATGACGCTTCTATATTTGCACACGTCGGAAAGCGAGGAGTTTGGAGTTCCAGGAACAAGTCAGATTCATTCAAGACTTTTTCCTCTATACTGAAAAACATTTTATGTTGAATTGACTCCAAAACTACTTGAACGCCAGATTTTATTTTGAGTACGCATTTGATCAAATAAAATGGAATCGTTTCCAAATACTATTTGTTATGATTTGTTTTTCCACTAAGAAGTCACGTGAAAAATGGAAAAATACACATATAGGTTAACAAATTGAGAAAAAAAAATTCCTGAACGTGGCTCTTACATAAGTGCCTAAATTAAATATAATCTTTCTCTAGTTGTGTCGTCTTGGAGCATACGCACTCATTCCTGAAAAAAGCAAATGTGGAAATGTGCACTGTTAACTTAATAAAAAAAGACTAAGGTCATATTTCAAAAATTGATATAGAAGACAGAATTACCATATTTTCCGGACTATAAATCGCAGTTTTTTTTCATAGTTTGGCTGGGGCTGCGACTTATACTCTGGAGCGACTTCTGTGTGAAATTATTACCACATTATAACATCATTTCACATGTTATATTAACACTAAACCTCAAGAGGGCGCTCTAGGCCTGTGTTGATAATGTCAACATTGGCGGTAAAGAAAATCATATTTTGCAGATTACAAACTGCAAGTAGTAAAATATGCAGCCAAAAACGGTAATCGAGCAGCAGAAAGAAAGTTTGATAGATACTTGTTCAAGTTTGTTCTGCAAGTATGCGACAAGAATCGCGTGGAAATAAACTGCTGTTATGCAAGACATCTGGTAGCCTCAGCTGCTTACATGTGTCCAAAAAAAAAAAAAAGTCTCCTTGATTACAAAGGAGCGCAGCTGGAGTCGCATTCTGAAATATTCGCCACGACAGCAAGAAATATTTCCGAGAGATTTCAGCCGTGTAAACACAACGATGTGTAAACAGAGCAGAGTTGCGTCATCGGCCCGGTGTAAATAGACGCAAGGTAACAAGGATGACAATGTGGGATAGATGCTTTCAAATATTTACATTTCTTCTCGCTGGAACCAAAACACATTTCAAAGCTGGAGCAGCAAGCACTCGATAACACTGAGGGCAGGAAGGGCAGCGTGGAATCGCGTGACCTCCGGGAGGGAAATTAAATTATAGTCATGACAAACAGTGACAATCAGGGAGAATTTCAAAAAATAAAAATTTTATTTAAGAGGGAAAAAAAATGAAGGTTGAGACGTTGTTTGCAAAATGTGTTGATGAAGCAAACATCATGTTTGTTGTGATGAAGAGCACAAAATAAACACAGAACTGGTAAACAATGCGAGCGAGAACGAGCTAGGCATCTCATTGATAAACCAAACCTCCGATCATTTGTGTGATCCAGAATTGTTGTTTTTTATTTTGTTAGCAACATTAGCATTACATTACGACCACTTGATCCACTCAAATGGATGTTTGTTTTTCTTAAAAAAGCCAAATGAAAGTCAGCGTCCGTAAGATGTCCTTTTTTTTTTTTTTTTTTCTCTCTCTCTTAAGAAAGCTAAATAAAAGTCAGCGTCCGGAAGATGTCCTTTTTGTTTGTTTTTTTTGTTTTTTTAAAAGCTAAATGAAAATCAACGTTCGGAAGACCCTTTTTTTTCTTTTTTTTTTTTAAAAAAAAAAGACCTAAATGAAAGTCAACGTCCGGAAGAAGTCCTTTTTTTTTCTTTCTTTTTTTAAAAAAACTAAATGAAATTCAGCGTCCATAAGATGTCCTTTTTTTTTTTTTTTGGATCAGTTCTTGGTCCTTTCATGAGCTGCACGTTTTCAACTGGAAACGCAGCCCACGAGGAGGGTGGGGGGAAGGGGTGGGCACACGTGTGACAAACATGACCTCCCCTCGCCGGCGTGGAGGATTAGAGCCAACAAAAGTTGGTCCAATCGCCGCACCAGGGTTTAAGAGTATTGCGGTGACAGATTAGAACATCTCTCACCCTGGGGAGGAGATAAGAGAGCATCAGAGGAGCCGCCATCAGCCAACTTAGCCCTCCTCCACTTTCATACGTGTAATACTCCTGCTCTGGGTTATCAAAGGTTGTGAGAATCCTCGTGTTCTCGCCCAAACGTTCTACTCAGCTGTTTGCTTGCTTGCTTATCCTCATCATTGCAAATTGGTCAAACGTGTCACTCCATGGCGCCGGCCGGCCGGCTCTCGTGGCGTCTTGCTGGCCCCGTTGATCGCCCGCCCCTCAATTAGCTCTCGGTGCTTCAGGTTAATAGAACTTTTGATTTGAGCGGCATTGCTTTGCTATTTTCACGCATGCGGGTGCCGACCTCAAGCAAGCATGTGTTTTATTTGGGACTGAAAATGGAGATGTTTGAGTGTGTGGCAGACCAGAGATCAGTGAGTAACGTTCTTTCCATGATGGATGACCTTTGACATGTTGTCCATGACGCTCGCTTGCCCTACCCCTTGCCCCTGGCCCTGAACCCTAACCCTTGATAGTTGTTCACAGCTCGAGTGTGAAAATGTCTTTTGAAAACCCTAAACCTACTTTAAAAACTTAAATTAAAAACCTAAACCCATTTTGAAACCTAATTTTGAAACCTTAACAATGGTGTAAAATTTTACTCCGAAACCCTAACACTAGTCAAAATCCTAATTTGAAACCCTGAAACGAGTTTATTTGAAACCTGGTTGGAAATCCTAATCTGATACCCTAAAACCCCAATTTTAAAACCCTAATATAATTTTTTTTTTATCCAAGCTCGAGAAGCACTGTGACCAGGTCATGAAGTAAATGTGACTCACTCTCATGGCTGGTGCAAAAGGGCGCAAATTTGCTAGGTGGCTTATAACACAGTGCTGAGCTGCCCTCTACTGGCCAAATGCAAGATTTTCAGCAGCCAGGCACAAATACTGTCACGTGGGTCCGTGCCTGGTCGTGTGGTAGTGATGTGCATTCCAGTTCTTTTAAGTGAACTGAATCTTTGGAATCAGTTCACTCAAAAGATTTGTTCAAACGAATCGTTCCAACGAATCGCCCCCCCCCACACACACACACACTGATCCTTTTTTTTTTTTTTTTTAACTTTAATAACACACACAATTAAGCAATATACTAGACAAAAGACAATCAAGTTTAACACGGCAATGTCGACAACGGCAACGCACACATTTTTCTCGATATTACAACATCCCGTGGGAACAACATATACATCAAACAATACAACTACATTAAAAAATATATAATAATAATAATTGGCTCGGGTAATTCACATATTTTTTCTATAATACAACACCTACACGAGTGTTGGCTCGTGAGTGAACGATTTGTTCAAAAGAACGAATCGTTTCAGTGAACGAGACTTTCTAAAGTGATTCGTTCTTTTTTCAGTTCATATGACTTCAATCAGTAGGTGTCGGTAATGCCATTGAAGCTGGTGCCACCTAGCCGTAAAACAAAACGAAGAAGAAAATGACGTAACTTGCATTTCCCGTTCACCAACAAATGTGCTCTTCATTTTCACAGTCGCTGCAGTGTCCGTGGTCCTCTACGTCTTCTTTCCCCGGCAGCGGTGCTGTCTCATTCTCATCCGTGAGTGAACGAATGAGTGAGTGAGTGATTCTCATTTCCAGTTCATCGCGAGAACGGATCAGTGAGGGAACGAATCCTGACTTTCCCGTTCGCGAACGAGTCAATGGGTCAACTGCCTTCCTTCCCGTGCATCAACGGATCAGTCAGTGAACGTGTTGCGTCTCCCTCCTGGCGTGAACTATGTAAGCCAGAATGTAGATTTACGATTTGCCAAGAAAAGAAAGAACCACTCAGTGAAACACCACTTCTTTTATGCGCGTTTTCTCCAAGCTAACGACAAACTTTATTGCATGAAGGGATGCGCCGTTATGCAACAACGGGGAGATTATGCCTCTTTTTGGGTAATCTTGATTTTATAACACTTGTAGTAGTTTTTAAATAACGTGTATGCATATATACGCCTAAATATTGTTATCCAATATATCTACTGCAATTTCACATTGGATTGCTGGTTTGAAATTTACTTTTAATATTATTATTTTAATAAACATTTATGTCAAAACTTGTCTGGTGTTTTATTCCTTGTTTTTAAAAAACAGGTAAAAAAAAAAAGAATAAATAAATACGAAAGTGTAGCGAACGATTCGATGAACGATTCTTTTGAACAAACCTTTTGAGTGAACCGATTCTAAAGATTGTTCAACTGGAATGCACATCACTAGTACTAAAGAGTGCAGACGGCTGAGGGCTGCCAAGTCGAAATAGTCGACTGGTTAGTGACACGGGCTCTTAATTGGTGAGGAGTGGGTTCGAGCCCAGGTATGTGCAAAAGCATAAGTATGCGTCTAATATTATTATTTTAATAAACATTTATGTTAAAACTTGTCTGGTGTTTTATTCCTTGTTTTTAAAAATAATGGAAAAAAATTAAAAAAGAATAAATAAGAAAGTGTAGCGAACGATTCGATGAACGATTCTTTTGAACAAACCTTTTGAGTGAACCGATTCTAAAGATTCAGTTCACTTTAAACTGGAATGCACATCACTAGTACAAAAGAGTGCAGACGGCCATAGGCTGCCAGGTCGAAATAGCCGACTGGTTAGTGACACGGGCGCTTACTCGGTAAGAACTTGGTTCGATTCCAGGTGTGCGCATATACTGAACCTCGCTTAGTATGCGTTTTTTACGTTTAGCTCCTGCAGGACGTGAAAATGAACATGAAAATGAACTTTTCACACAGGTGTGTTTAACAAGGGAATCTTGGAACACATGTTGGAATGCGGCCCCGAGGACTAGAGCTTGACACCTGTGACCTTTGACCATGATATTTCCCTAATAAAGTGGCCTGTTATTAGGTACACTTGAAAATGGCGGTGTACCTAATGGAGTGTCCGTGTGATTCCCTCGTTAAGTGCACCTGCGTGAAAAGATTTTGGTCATTTTCATGTTCTGCAGGAGCTAAAACCTTTCACGCAGGTGCACTTAACGAGGGAATCACACGGACACTCCATTAGGTACACCGCCATTTTCAAGTGTACCTAATAACAGGCCACTTTATTAGGGAAATATCATGGTCAAAGGTCAAGGTGTCAAGCTCTAGTCCTCGGGGCCGCGTTCCAACATGTTTTCCAAGTGACCCTCGTTAAGCGCACCTGCGTGAAAAGTTTTAGCTCCTTTCACGTTCTGCAGGAGCTAAAACTTTTCACGCAGGTGCACTTAACGAGGGACGCACACGGACGCTCCATTAGGTACACCGCCATTTTCAAGTGTACCTAATAACAGGCCACTTTATTAGGGAAATATCATGGTCAAAGGTCACAGGTGTCAAGCTCTAGTCCTCGGGGCCGCGTTCCAACATGTTTTCCAAGTGACCCTCGTTAAGCGCACCTGCGTGAAAAGTTTTAGCTCCTTTCACGTTCTGCAGGAGCTAAAACTTTTCACGCAGGTGCACTTAACGAGGGAAGCACACGGACACTCCATTAGGTACACCGCCATTTTCAAGTGTACCTAATCACAGGCCACTTTATTAGGGAAATATCTTGGTCAAAGGTCACAGGTGTCAAGCTCCAGTCCTCGGGGCCGCGTTCCAACATGTTTTCCAAGTGACCCTCGTTAAGCGCACCTGCGTGAAAAGTTTTAGCTCTTTTCACGTTCTGCAGGAGCTAAAACTTTTCACGCAGGTGCACTTAACGAGGGAAGCACACGGACACTCCATTAGGTACACCGCCATTTTCAAGTGTACCTAATCACAGGCCACTTTATTAGGGAAATATCATGGTCAAAGGTCACAGGTGTCAAGCTCCAGTCCTCGGGGCCACGTTCCAATATGTTTTCCAAGTTACCCTCGTTAAACGCACCTGCGTGAAAAGTTTTAGCTTCTTTCACGTGCTGCAGGAGCTAAAACTTTTCACGCAGGTGCACTTAACGAGGGAAGCACACGGACACTCCATTAGGTACACCGCCATTTTCAAGTGTACCTAATCACAGGCCACTTTATTAGGGAAATATCATGGTCAAAGGTCAAGGTGTCAAGCTCTAGTCCTCGGGGCCGCGTTCCAACATGTTTTCCAAGTGACCCTCGTTAAGCGCACCTGCGTGAAAAGTTTTAGCTCCTTTCACGATCTGCAGGAGCTAAAACTTTTCACGCAGGTGCACTTAACGAGGGACGCACACGGACACTCCATTAGGTACACCGCCATTTTCAAGTGTACCTAATAACAGGCCACTTTATTAGGGAAATATCATGGTCAAAGGTCAAGGTGTCAAGCTCTAGTCCTCGGGGCCGCGTTCCAACATGTTTTCCAAGTGACCCTCGTTAAGCGCACCTGCGTGAAAAGTTTTAGCTCCTTTCACGTTCTGCAGGAGCTAAAACTTTTCACGCAGGTGCACTTAACGAGGGACGCACACGGACACTCCATTAGGTACACCGCCATTTTCAAGTGTACCTAATAACAGGCCACTTTATTAGGGAAATATCATGGTCAAAGGTCACAGGTGTCAAGCTCCAGTCCTCGGGGCCACGTTCCAATATGTTTTCCAAGTGACCCTCGTTAAGCGCACCTGCGTGAAAAGTTTTAGCTCCTTTCACGTTCTGCAGGAGCTAAAACTTTTCACGCAGGTGCACTTAACAAGGGACGCACACGGACACTCCATTAGGTACACCGCCATTTTCAAGTGTACCTAATAACAGGCCACTTTATTAGGGAAATATCATGGTCAAAGGTCACAGGTGTCAAGCTCTAGTCCTCGGGGCCGCGTTCCAACATGTTTTCCAAGTGACCCTCGTTAAGCGCACCTGCGTGAAAAGTTTTAGCTCCTTTCACGTTCTGCAGGAGCTAAAACTTTTCACGCAGGTGCACTTAACGAGGGAAGCACACGGACACTCCATTAGGTACACCGCCATTTTCAAGTGTACCTAATCACAGGCCACTTTATTAGGGAAATATCATGGTCAAAGGTCACAGGTGTCAAGCTCCAGTCCTCGGGGCCGCGTTCCAACATGTTTTCCAAGTGACCCTCGTTAAGCGCACCTGCGTGAAAAGTTTTAGCTCTTTTCACGTTCTGCAGGAGCTAAAACTTTTCACGCAGGTGCACTTAACGAGGGAAGCACACGGACACTCCATTAAGTACACCGCCATTTTCAAGTGTACCTAATCACAGGCCACTTTATTAGGGAAATATCATGGTCAAAGGTCAAGGTGTCAAGCTCTAGTCCTCGGGGCCGCGTTCCAACATGTTTTCCAAGTGACCCTCGTTAAACGCACCTGCGTGAAAAGTTTTAGCTTCTTTCACGTGCTGCAGGAGCTAAAACTTTTCACGCAGGTGCACTTAACGAGGGACGCACACGGACACTCCATTAGGTACACCGCCATTTTCAAGTGTACCTAATAACAGGCCACTTTATTAGGGAAATATCATGGTCAAAGGTCACAGGTGTCAAGCTCTAGTCCTCGGGGCCGCGTTCCAATATGTTTTCCAAGATACCCTCGTTAAGCACACCTGCGTGAAAAGTTCATTTTCACGTCCCGCAGAAGCTAAACGTAAAACACACATACTAAGTGAGGTTCCAAGTCTAAAAGCACATTTCAGTACATGTACACACCTGGAATTGAACCAAGGTCTTACCGAGTATGAGCCCGTGTCACTAACCAGTCGGCTATTTCAACCTGGGAGCCCATGGCCGTCTGTACTCGTGATGTGCATTCCAGTTTCAAGTGAACTGAGTTTAGAATCGGTTCACTCAAAAGGTTTGTTCAAAAGAATCGTTCACCGAATCGTTCGCTACACTTTATTTATTTATTCTTTTTTTATTTATTTCCATTTTTTTTAAAAACAAGGAATAAAACACCAGACAAGTTTTAACATAAATGGTTATTAAAATAATAATATTAAATGCACGCTTATGTATTTTTACATACCAGGGATCGAACCAAGTCCTCACCAAGTAAGAGCCCATGTCACTAACCAGTCGGCTATTTCGACCTGGCAACCCTCAGCCGTCTGCACTCTTTTGTACTAGTGATGTGCATTCCAGTTTAAAGTGAACTGAGTCTTTAGAATCGGTTCACTCAAAAGGTTTGTTCAAAAGAATCGTTCACCGAATCGTTCGCTACACTTATTTATTTATTCTTTTTTTTTCACCTTTTTTTTTAAAACAATGAATAAAACACCAGACAAGTTTTAACATAAATGTTTATTAAAATAATAATAATATTAAAAGTAAATTTCAAACCAGCAATCCACTGACTGTTCCGTTGATGCACGGGAAGGAAGGCAGTTCACCCATTGACTCGTTCGCGAACGGGAAAGTCAGGATTCGTTCCCTCACTGATCCGTTCTCGCGATGAACTGGAAATGCAAATCACTGACTCGTTCACTCACAGATCCGTTCCGTTGGGGAACGGGAGATGCAATACGATTCGTTCGTGATCAGGAAGGTACGTCATTTTCTTCTTCGTTTTGTTTTACGACGAGGTGGCACCAGCTTCAATGCGCATTACCGACACTTACTGGTTGAAGTCATTTGAACTGAAAAAAGAACGAATCACTTTAGGAAGTGATTCGTTCACTCTCGTTCACTCAAAAGATTCGTTCTCTTGAACGAATCAGTCACTCACGAGGTAACACTAACGTGTGGAGCTGGATATGGACCCAGAAGCAGACATGACAGGAAAGGACTAGGCACTCAGGAAAAGTCGACATTTTACCTGGAAGAAAGCTTGACGCATTGACAACCTCTCTGAGGAAGACATCCGGGGACAAAATAATTCCCATTTTAAAACTAGGGTCAGGGTTTGAAAGTAAGGTTTGAAACTAGGATTTGGGTTTCAAACTAGGGTTAGGGTTTCAAACTAGCGTTTAAAACTAGGGTTAGGGTTTTAAAACTAGGGTTAGGGTTTCAAACTAGGGTTTCAAACTAGGGTTAGGGTTTCAAACAAGGTTTTATAACTAGGGTTAGGGTTTCAAACTAGGGTTTCAAACTCGGGTTAGGGTTTCAAACTATGGTTAAAAACTAGGGTTAGGATTTCATACTAGGTTTTAAAACTAGAGTTAGGGTTTCCAACTAGGGTTTTAAACTAGGGTTAAGGTTTCAAACTAGGGTTTGAATTATTCTCGCTCACAGACACTGCCATGACAATTGAGGGCACCTTCCTGCAGCTCTTCATTTTAAATATGGACATCTATCAAGCAAAGTTTTTAAAATAAAGTATTAACAAGAAAACCAGTTTTTTTTTAGGGTTTTTATTTGACTTGCTGATCAAACAGGCTGCTTGTTGGCGGCTCACTGGCAGTTGGAGCCTACAGCCGCTGCTAAATTTTCGATGAAGCGATGGACGTCACTGAAGGAGTTGTAGAGTGGCACCGGGGCGATGCGCAACACACTTGGATGACGCATGTCACACTGGGGGAAGGAGGGGGGGGGGGGTGTCAGCCATTTGTGCGTTCAATAAAATACATTAAACAAATTAATTCAATCAAACGTGAAACGCTAAATGAATATACAAAAAAACTATATATTATATTAATTACATTATATTATATTATCCCCAATTGTTGGTGGGCGAGTGAAGACGACTTACAACCACGCCCCTCTTCTCCAGTTCCCGGAAGACTGTATCAATGGGCACAGAAAAGCAGAGAGACAGCTGGCAGCCTCTCTGCTGCGGGTCCGAAGGCGTGATGATGTGCACGTGAGGTCTGCCGGGGTCCTCGTTGTAGTAGTGGCCAATTAGGTACTCCAAGTAGCCTGTTAGTAGCATGGACTTCTTGCGCAGCATCTGCATGCTGGTCATGTTAAACACCTACAAGACAATGTGGTCACCATTAGTCTTGTTTGTGTTGTATCGTATACAACTTCCAATGAAAAATGTTTGATGAGAAAAAAAAATCCATCCGTGCATCCAGCCTTCATTTACAAGCTCAAAAAATAAAACTTTGTGCCCTCATCGCGGCAGTACCTCCAAACTGGCTTGCAGGGGGCACACGAGGAAAACAGATTGGTTGGATAGTCTGAAGCCTTTCACTCCAGGCTGCAGCTCCAACTCTGCACACACACACGCACACACACACACACACACACGCACACACACACACACACACACACAAACACACGCTCATACATGGTAAAATGGTGGGTGTACAATTTGTGGCGGGATTCTTCACCTTTAGTGGAGTTGTTAAAATATGTTTTTATGCGCATTTCACAATTGAAAAAAAGTCTAAGTTTTAATTTTTGGGGCATGTAGTTCCCATAGACACCACAAGGTGGCAGTATTGAGATCTGGGACGAAACGTTTACGAATTGATTTCATGACTTTTAAAACAAATACTCCTTGTCTTTTTTACGTGTAGTTTCCACGCTCACCACAAGGTGGCAGCATTGCAATTGGGGACAAACGTTTACCGTTGTTCATGTCGAAACGAGTTTTTAAGTCATGACCCCACCATCCCGTCAGCCTGCAAGCACAAAACAGATCATTCCACACCAGTCATCATCACTGTGTGGTTATCAGAAAATAATTTGTCTGGGGGTCGGGGGGGGGGGACATCCAAGTGGACTTACGTAGGTTTGATGGTGTGTTGATGTTTCTCATGGACGAACGCTCCAGCAATCCCACCGCAACCTGAATTCAAATACTGAACAAACACGGACACGAACATACAATCTAGTTTCTCGTCATACGCAGCTCGTGTGGATGTGCGGTGACCTTGTAAGAGCACCAACAAGCAAAGTCCACTCCCCAGTCGTGCAGCTTCAGCTCGGCGTTTCCTGCTGCGTGCGCTAGGTCGAAGCCCACCAAGCAGCCCTGGACAACAAACGTTTTGTTTATCTCCAGTGTGTGCACGTGAACCAAATGCAAATTATTCCAACTCACCTGCTTCTGGGCAGCCTTGGTGATGGCGGCCATGTTGAACAGCTGACCGGTGTAGTACTGAACCCCGCTGAGCATCACTAAAGCCACTGAGGAGCCCTCCTTCTCGATCAGGTCCAAGATGTCCTCCGTTCGGAGAGTCTCCTCGTCCTGGAAATCGAGATTTACCTCTATTTTCCACAAGTTCAGATTTAAATGCCAAGATGCCCCGCGCAAAGATTCTTTTCTTATGTTTGTCAACAACAGGTTCTGCTCTGTCTTCTCGTCAACGGGACATACCGGCCTGTGCTTCAGCAGCAACATGCTCTCCTCCGGGTCAAATCCTCGTAGTCGGATCTGAGACTCAACGGCGTACTGTCAAGAGACGGACGGCTTCGTGACATCACGTCAGGCTGGCGCGACTTGGACGTCGTTCTGAGCCAACGCGCAACCATAAAAGTCACTCAACGTGATCCGAAGGGAAGGCTTTATCTTCCAGGACGATCTTGTGCCGTGCGGCCGTTGGTCGGTAGAAGGAAAGCTGCCAAAGCAAAGTCAGTAAAGTCAGATGTTAGTGAAGAAAGCCTTCTCTATTTTTTTTTTTTTTACAACAACAAATTTGTTCGGTTTTGCACCATCAGCAAGTGTAAGTTGACCGTCAAGCCGTTCATCAGCGCCACCTCTTCGGGTCGGGCTCCTAAAAAAATAAATATATAATGGTGTAGCATAATTGTTGAAATGCAGCAAGCAGCCCTTAAACGCCTCTTTCAGAAAATCATAATTGTCTAAAAATAAAATAAAATAAAAACGAGCACCGCTCCTGCTTTACCAATCTCAATCACCACTTCAATGAAATTGCTCAGTGTTACCGACAACTCTTGCCATGAGCGCCTCCAGGTCGTTCTCAGCCCAGGCCCAAGGTCGCGACCCCTCCATATGGCCGTGCACGCCCCTGACAAACACACGCTTCATCAAATCAAGTTTGAATGTTTAACATCACAGTGGCAGAGATGAGTGGCCGCCCACATTTTGGCCCACTTGTCCAGCTCCTCGTCCAAGTACTTCTTGACCATTTTGGGCTGCAGGCCCAGCGAGTTGCCAACCAGGTAGATGCTGTCTTGGGTGCCGTCAACTAGCGACAGATCCGCTGCGGATCAAAGAAAGAACCACAGTTGCTGTCTTGTACTGCTTCCCTGTCTACTAGAATTCTTTTCATGTTGTCAATTTGTATTGGGTCTTTTTTTCGTACAATAAAAATAGAAAAACATTGTCCACTCACAGGTAGGTAAATCTGCAATTTTGGGCACAAAAAAGTTCTCCCTGAGGTGTCTTAACTCGTCGTGTTGGTCTAAGAACGCGGCCACCCGCTCCGAGGTGGGATGGCATCCCAGCAGAGCTGCCACGCGCTCCACAGTTTCTCTGGCGCTCAAGCCACTCAGCTGCTCCATCGCTGCTCTTCACTAAGCCTGAGATAAGAATCAGCTTGAAATAAGGGAATGTCATCTGACTCTCACCTTAAATAACCATTACAGAAACTGTGTGGGTGGATGGTTGAAATATACATTCATGTTCAATATTCGATATTTAAATGTTTCCTGTTTGCCGAAGAGCTGCTTTCATGTAAAACTTTTCTGTTTATATTTGCGGATCCCGTGATGGCATTTGCAACTCAGAATGATGTCATCATGATGGCAAACTGCTCAATGACCACACCCAGAAGTCAAACGAGACTGCCTGTCGCTTTTTAAAGAGTACTGTTACTTTAAAACAGTGCGTCTCAATTATTTTCTGTGATGCCCCACCTAGGGAGAAGAAAACATGTTGCGCCCCCATGTTTGTACCCCTAATAACATTAAAGAAAAACAAAAAAGAAATAAAAAAAGAAAGATCTGTACTGTGTGTGCATAGTATGTTCTATAGAGCAAATACTCCCTGCGCACTCTTACAATGATACCGCCACTGCCACCTACTGTCGTGGATGTCTAATTACCCTTTAAGTTGTACAGCCAAAAAAAGCATGTTCCCCGGGGTCATTTGAGAAGGACTGCTTTAGAGTAATATTACTCAAGAATAAGTACAAACTACTCCTTCTAATAATTACTTGATAGGTGTAGCTATGGTGCTGCTCCCTTTGAATGTTTACAAGTGCAGTGGCAGATAACGTAAACGGTGTCGGTTGCAAAGATAAGCTACACCCCTTTCCCATGACCCACATTCTGTTACCTACAAAGTAACCGAGCAATGACTAAAAACACGAGACAATTGGCGACCATAAAGTTGTAACTTACAGTTAAGTTGCAGGTGTTGCTGTACTGTCGGCAGCTAGTCATCCGAACCAAAGGCGCTCTTTCACCTTTGACTCTTTCCTTGCAGTTAATTATTGTCATGACCTCCAACATGCTTCTTGGTAACCTTACCTTGTTGACTGCAGTGCTTCTCGTCAATCAAGGTCTTCGCGGATATTTTAAACAAATCTATTCCAGTGATGACGAAAATACAAACGTCATATTCAAGTCAGCTACAATTAGCATGCTTATCCAAATAAGCAAAAACAAAATTCCTATATAGTCAAATCGGCGACCTCCTCTCTCCCGTGTAAGCAATTTTATCATTTAAGAATTCTCAAATGTCCACACGATGGCAGCAAAACATCTCATATAGTGACGCTTCAAGGTCACGTTCACAACCAAAGTGTTTAATTATACGTAGCTATTAATTTAACCCCTCAAGTAATAGTACAAGCTGAAATGTACTTAAATACAAAAATAAAACTTGTTTTTACTGTCAATTATAAACAATAGCTGTTTTTTTACGTTATACCTAACGCATTATTACGCTCAAAGGCGACATTTCTGTCCAAACGACATGTTTTGAAACAAGACCAGATGTCACCATAGCCGTGAAAAAATGTGAAAGTCTCACGTTTGCAGTTTGACTGGAGCCGGGGGAACACCTGCTTCTCTTCTCAGCTCTGTGATTTTTATTTTTTTTTCTTTCTCCGCGCGGCACCTAATGTTTAGCTCCGTATCAGCGGTGGGAAGTAACGATCCAGGAGCCAGAATAAACTTTTAAGCAAGTCGTCAAGTTTGACAGATTCCGAAGAAAGTTCCTATACTTTACTGAATGAAATATGTTGAGCGTTGTGCAAACTATGGTTGTCCCATTTCTTTGCACGAATCATCCAACCTTTCTCCTCGTTGAAGGATCTGCTGAAGACTGTTTTGTGACGGGGGTCCTCCTCCACGCTCCTGGTTGCCTCCTCCCCTCTCGCCCACTCCTCGCACATGAGGCAAAGCGCCGCAGTCTGCGAAAAATTCTGCGCAACCTTCTGGCTCCTGATCGCTTTGAGCAACTTTTGCGCAAAAACCTCCGATGGAACCGCGCGCCTGAATGACGCCTATTGTTTAATTTCCCCACGCACGCAGCCATGAAGAGTCCAGGAAACAGTTTGAGATGTCATTTGTTCATGCTGTTTCTTGCAGCGCAGGCATTTGCGGAACAAGGTGAGTGGATCCTCAATTCTATCACGGGTGACCTTTGATAAAAGACGGACTATGCTAACCTTCACACAAGTGAACCCACACTGTTTACACTGAGGTCAGGCGAGTGTAATCACTGTACCAATTTAGTTGTGTGACTCTTGTGCGTGGTTCACAAACTACAATCCGGGGACAACCTGGGGTTCCCTATGCCATAACTTGGAGGTGAGGTAAAATAATTTGCAATCAAATTTCTCGCATGTCAAATGAATTTTACTCAGTGGAATGACTTCATATATTGTACACTTTCTGTAAATCCTATAAACTTAATATCACTTCTCAAATTTATCACTGTATAGAGAACAATTATATTTATTATTATTATATTATAATTAATTATATTTGATTATATTATAATTATATATTTATTATATATTTATTATGAGAAGAATCCCTTAGCTCACTACTAACATTTTTAAGGTCCCATTTTGTTTTTGAAGTAGGGACATATCTTGCATGCTGTTTTTAGGGAATGGCATATATGCGGCAGGCAGCTAAAAAGCAGTTGGCAGGCCATAAACAACCTCCGGCCATATTTTGGACATCCCTTCTTTAGACGCACGAGAAACTGCATCATTCTTGTTTTCTTTTCTTCTTTTATCTGCTCTGTTGTTTATGACCACCATCGGGAGTCGCATAGCCAGCCATCTCGCTCATAGTCTTTTTCTCCTGTGAGACATCAAAGCTTGCAGTCGTAAAGTTTACCGTCAGTCAGGCCCTGTAAAGTTAGTTGAACGTTTCTAGACCATCTTAAACCGTCTAAGTGTTCCCGGCCCGTGTCTGAGTGCTGAGTGATGGCCCCTCTGGGAGGGAAAAACTACAATTGTGCTATGAGGCCACGCTCCCCCGATAATCTCCTTGTGGTCTAAGTAACGTAAAGAGCACATCTGGGCAGCCGGGCCCCCCAAACTCGCACTCCCTGCCCTCCTCTACTCCACAGGGTGCCCCCCCCGCCACTGAGACTCTGTAAACTCATTAAGCCCCCAATTGAAGCAGTTTAGTCGGGAGCCAAGTCTCAAGCATTGTCTCCCATTTGAGATGTCTGTTTGTATGACCTTTGACCTCCCAGCAAGTCAATGGTGAGGCAAACATCAGCTTTTAAGAGGCTGTTTAGGTTAGCAATAAATAACATAAATAGCCCCCAGTCAATCCCCTCAAATCCCCCAGTGCTTGTTTTGCTCCAACAGGGAAGGTAACGAGTTTTTTTTTCCCAAGACAGGGGAAAGAACATCCTGTTCTTTTTGTTTAGATTGCAAAGCCGACTGGCTTCTGACTCGCACAGGTGGTGGCGGACAGGAATGGAGCGTTCTACAAAAGACTCCCATGCAGAAAGATGAACACACAAAAAAAGTGTTCCCGCCTTCAACTGTCCATTTTTGTGAGAAAAAAAAATCTCAGTATCTCACCTATAATGTTTAGAGCTGAGAATTTTTCGTTTCTGACATCAGCACACTTTGAGGAATTAATAGTGAGCATCATGGTGACTTTTATGATCTGAGACTTTCTCACCTGTAGGAAAAGATCAGTGGCGGCAGTCAAATCAAGACAAAAATGAACTAAGAATAATTTCCTGTATATATCCTCAGCGCCTGAGTGTTTCTCAGGGGGCCATCGTACATTGCGGAACCCTTACCGGAGCGTCGACTTTGACTCCACCGAGATCCAGAACACGGCCATCCAGGACCTGGTCTGTGACCAATCGCTGGCACCGGGCTGGTACCGATTCAAGATCAACAACAAGCCGGCCGAGATGCCGACCAGCTGCGTGGAGGCATGTCTGAGTTGCTAAGTCTCCTGTTGAGTAAAAGACACAAGTCCCAACGCCATTGTTACTTTTTGCTCTTTTGTGCAGATGAATCATTGCGGGACGCAGGCGCCTGTGTGGCTGTCGCTGAAGGGCAAGTCCCTGCCGGCGCCCGACGAAGTCCTCCACTTGTCCGCCTGTGCCACCTGGCAGTTCTTCCGCGGTAGCACCAAGGACTGCTGCCTCTTCCGTATCCCCATTACCATCCGCAACTGTGGCGACTTCCTGCTCTACTACCTGCAGCCCACTCAAGGATGCATGGGGTACTGCGCCCAAGGTGTGGGCCTCTGCTTCGTAGTCCCGTCGGGGCACTTCGGCCACGCGTGCGTAACCCCAAACTCTCTGCTGTCCAGTCGCTTCTACTTTGGCGCCCGGATTCTGCCCGTCGGGTGAGGTGGAGGTCAACGGTCGGTGCAAAGGTGAGCTATGGTGACCCGTTGCGTTGTCAGACACACGTGCGGCCGCTCTAATCGTCGGCTTGCCGACAGCTGCATTGCCGACAGCTGCATTGCCGACAGCCACGTCACCGTCGTTGATGTCTCGGCCCCTCATCGACTCGGAGCTCATTGGCCACGGCGTCTACTTGAGGTGCTCCTTCGTCCCGCCGCCTTCCAGTCACTCGCTCGGCTTCCACGTGGTCTGGGCACGGCATATCGGCCACAGCATGAAGGCCGAAATCCACCGGGAGTCCACATTGAAGACCTTCTCGCTGGTGGAGATGGACGGTGCTCACTTCAGACTAGGAGAGACGGTAATACTTGCCAGATGTTGACGGATGACACTGACCCCTCACAGCCAGGGTTGAACCTTCGCACTAGGGAGGTTATAGCAGATGCTGCAGCTTAGCTATGCTCTCCTCACTCAATTTGAGTGCCACACAGGACAGCAAGTCACACCCAAAATCTGGACCAAAAAAGTAACGTATTTTCCGGACTATAAATCAATTGCGACTTATAGTCCGGAAAATACGGTAATTCTCAGAGAAGCTGTGATGGAGCCGTTTTTCAAGGTAACTACGGCCGATGTATAAATACTCGCTTGATAAATGAAGACTGTCAAGTGGGTTCCGCAGTAAACATTAAAGTATTGCCACACTTGCTACGCGCAAGGTGGTAATCTTCTTGTCAGTCTACGGAAAACGAGCAGCGACACGTTTTGCTGGTGTCACCGTTGCTTCCCTGGAGGAGCAGGAAACATCTCTTAGCATTACGCGCACTGTTGATAACCACATGATCATGTGTTTATCGCTTCATTTCCTGGAGCGATTACTCGTCACCAGCAAATATGAAGACGTGACACAGAAGTGAGTTCGTCCCCGCAGCTGTGGACCGCCGGCTCGCCATGTTTGGGCTCTGGGGTGGGTGGGATTAGTCGTGTCTGGAACATGCTCCGGTGGGCCTTGATTGGGGAACAGGGTCCAAGGTCAGTTTAATCTTGTTACTTGGCTGCAGGGAAACTGTCTTGATGAATGACAAACACATTGTCAGGTCCCAGGGAGGGAAAAAAGTGCATGCGAGACCTCACAAGTCTAAAATTGTTGACGTTTGTCTTGCAGTTCTTGTGCAGCGTGTCCACATTCCGAGTCAACGTCAACCACAGTCGATCCTCTCCCAGGGAGAGTGAGGCTTTCTACGCCGGGCTGAAGGTGATCAGGCCATCTGGTTAGAATTGACGGCAGAAAGGTAGCAAAGCTCAGTCCGCTTCTTCTCTCAAGTTTTCTGTGGAGTCGCTTCACATAGCGGAGAACGGCGAGGAGCACGAGGTCAGAGTCCACAGCACTGTGCCGCTCCCCTGTTACGACCTCGACCAGTGCGGAGTCCCCCTGATGCTGGGTGTGCACGACCCAGGTGAGATTACAGTCCTGGCTAAAAGTTGGAAAATGAAAATTTCGAACAGCCATTTAATTCCAGTATAGCAGCCAGACTGACGCAGTAACATTGAAGTTAAAAGGTAAATACAACTGAACTGAGTGATTCTTTCACAAACCAACAGCGGGAGCCCACATACCACATATTGAAGATTATTCATTTAGATCATAGGTGTCAAGGCCCGGGGGCCAGATACGGCCCGTCACATCATTTTATGTGGCCCGCGAAGACAAATTGTGCATCGACTTGTATCAATATTAAAATTGCAAATTGTCTGCAACTTTAAAAACTACAGAAATTGCCAGCAATTTTTATTACCATTCATCTTTTAACTCTGCATTCCGGATAAAACTGAAGTCACAGACGAGATTTTGGATACAGATTTATCGTTTCTTTTACTACACCAGTGTCAGAATTATGATGGAATAAAAGCAAGCTATTATAGAGACATCAGACTTGTATATCATGCTAATTATGTGCTAAAATGCTAAAAGTGACCCTCCCCCCTCATCCCCGGAACAACCTCACCCTCTTCGTGCTTGCGTCCGCAGATGGCCTCGGACACGAGGTGTCCAATGTGGCGCTGTCCGCCTGCCAGGTGCAGCTCCGGCCGACCGCCTGCAGGGAGGGAAGCTGCGGCCAGGCATCGTTCTTCATCACCGCCGTCACTGACTTCACGCGCGATGGAAACCGGATCAGTTTGATCAGCTCCCTGCCCCAAAACAGCACCTGGCCACTATGGAAGCGCTACATTCCAGCAGCGCTCAAAGTGAGTTATTATGCAAGTTTGGTACGTGAAATATTGAATTCTGGTCACCCTGGACAGGTGTGGAGACGCTTCAGGGTTTTTGAAGGGCCTCCAAAATACTTTTCAAAGTGAGGAGGTCCTTGAGAAATGCTTTGGGATCACTGAAGATCACAAAGGCGACTCAATTTCATGTGTAATTAGAGTCCAAGTAAATTAAACAGCAGTATTCTTTGTTTACATAGACACAAGCTATAAAGTGCTTCATGAGACTTTTCCAGAGCTAAAGTCTGGTACGATCTTCTTACATAATCATTAGGTTTGGATTTGGCATCCCGTTGCTCTTGAGACAACTTCTCCATCTGTCTTTCATAAAAAATAACATCAAAGCCAGGGGTCAAGATGTCATGGGGCAAACCCCCTCTGTCTTTGTTCTCCTTCTCCTGCTTCTCCAGGTCACAGTTCAGGATGTTCCCACCTCCATCTGCTACTCACTGACAGACCCACATGTCATCACGCTGGATGGCAGGTATTTGTAGGACACAGAGACGTTATCAAAAGATCCATTCAGCAGCTTTTTCTCACAGGCACTACGACAACCACCAGACCGGCACCTTTGTGCTGTACCGCAGCCTGGCCAGGGATTTTGAGGTCCACGCTCGGCAGTGGAATTGCGGGAGCCTGCATCATGCCGCGGCCTGTGGCTGTGGCGTGGCAGCACGGGAGGGGAATGACGTCGCCGTCGTTGACATGTGCAATGGCCAAAGACAGGAAACGAGGCCAAAGGTCACCGTGAAAGTCCCTGGTGGGGAGCGCAGCGATGGCCGCCGTGTCCGCGTGTTGGAATCTCATCAGGGGAAGAAAGTCACTGTAGGTATCTTTGGTTTCATGGTCTTAATTGAGGTCGTCACCCGCGTTGTCCTATAATGAGTCACGTTGGCTTCTCCCACTTCCGTTGCAGATTATCTTCCCCTCCGGAGCCTTTATTCGAGCCGACGTTGACGACTGGGGGATGAGCTTGTCCGTCCGGGCGCCGAGTGTTGACTACGGCAACACGCAAGGGCTCTGCGGCACCTTTGACGGCAATATCAACAATGACATCCATGATGACTTGCATTCGTTCATAGAGCACTGGAGGTGAGTCACATGATTATTTACCGTCGCTGTGTTTTGGGGGTTTGACTCACACGGGGTACATGTTTGGCTTAGGATAGCTCCCGGTGAGAGTTTATTTGACAAAACGCCCCCAGATTCGAGGCAAGAAGAAAGGAGACCTTTCTGTGGGTGCCAGAAAGAGTACCGCTCTGAAAAAAAGCATACATCTTCTCAAACCCCTCCGTCTGACTGTCACGCAGAGGACAATGTGGATTATACATCTGTGTTTCCCTCACTGGACACCACGATGGAATATGTCAAGCGTCTTGAAAGAGAGCAAATCAGCCCCAACGTCTCATTCGGTCATTCCTCGAAGGGGCGGGCCCATCATTTCAACGTCCGCAACGAGTTCAGAGATGACCGTTTGCTATCTAACGACAGCAGACAGACAATGTCGGCATCTCAAAGCATCAGCCAGGCTGACCTACAGCATCTCGCCTACTTTTTCCCAGAGGATCACCTTGTAAAAGCTCCGCTACAAGTCCAACTCAGGTGGCCTACGTCGAGCGGCCTGACCTCCAGCAAAGCACTGGAGCTGTGCCACGTAACTTTGTCCAACTCTTGGGTCGGCACCGTCTGCCGTGGGCTGCTGGGCCGTCGCCTTGAAGAAGCTGTGAATCTCTGCATCCTGGACCTACAATTAAAGGATAACCGAGGCTGGGACGAGGCAATGCTACCCTACCTGAGCAACGAGTGCGAGCGGCTGTTGCTGGAGAACCGGGCCCAGAGAGACAACGAGGCGCTGGGTCACCCAGATGAGATTCTGACAGCGCTGCGCTGCCCCAATTTCTGCTATGGCAACGGAGAGTGCACAGAATTTGGCTGCCAGTGTCACCCAAGCTTCAGTTCTTACGACTGCAGCAAAACCGTCGGTGAGTGTCTTCCATCACCATACTTGGAATTGAATGTCCTTTATTGACAGAAATTCCTGTCTCTGCTTCTCATTGGAGAAGAGCAGCCAGTAGAGCTACTTAACCTGGAAAACGGTGGCCTCTGCGACCTCAGAACATTTGACTGTCAGAAAGTACGGGTCTTTGGTCTGGGCTTTATCGAATCACCTAACCTGAGCTGCCACGCCACCAGATTGAAGGTGAGTGACCTTCAGGTTCCACAGCTTAATGGAGTTCACTGCTGCTACAGCTATCATCGTGAACTCAAATTGATGGAAACACATCGGATCAGGGTTTACTGTTCCGGGCTGCGGCACTGTCAAAACATGGAAATCATATTCATATCTTGTCTCTCCAGTATGTGACTGGCGCTTGGCTTCCAGGGGAAAAACAGAGAACGAAAGCCACTTTCCTTAGCTCCAAAGCTTTGGACTGTGGCATCCCCTCGTTGAGCAATGCAGACTTTATGATGGATGACAAATCGTACGCACGTTGGGAGATCAGGGTAAGACTGCTTTATATCCATAGTTTGTCCTCTATGCCGTGTTAACCGTTCCCCATCTCTTCTCCTCAGGTGACCAACGATGGCTCCCAATACAGCCTAGCCAAAGTGCTGACGATCTACGACGGGATCTGTCAGGTGTGCGCAGGATCTCGCTCTGGGATGTGTCGATTAAAGGTAATTTACATGAAGAATGGAAAGCCATATCTCTCAGTCTCGTGAATTGCCGTGGCGGACGATGACCAGGGGTCCACTGATACCAAAAAAGACATCGTTTGCCCTTTCCCAACACGTAGCAGCTCCCAGAGAGTGCAGGCCAGGCAGGCAGGCAAACGGGCAGTCATGGATTCATCCAGGTGCAGGCCAGGCAGGTAGTCATGGCTTCATCCAGGTGCAGGCCAGGCAGGCAGTCATGGCTTCATCCAGGCGCAGCCAAGGCAGACAGTCGTGGATTCATCCAGGCGCAGCTATGGCAGGCAGGCAGGTAGGCAGGCAGTAATGGCTTTAGTCAGGCGCAGACCAGGCCAGTGGTTCTTAAACTTGTTGGAGGTACCCAACCACAACAGTTTCATACGCACATTCACCGAACGCCTCTAGTGAATTTTTTTTTTTCAAATTCTAGACATGAATGATTTTTATTGGTGCACAGAATGAGCTGTGCATGAACATCATCTTGTTCAAAGATCAAAACTAACAAAATTATGTAGGTAGTTGTCCCTGGAGGTTTTACAGAACAAAAGGTCGCCCCTACCCAAGCTCGCCGCAAGCTGCAAAACAAAAATGTAGCTTTTGATGGACTTTTTTTATGTGAATGTCTTTGGCAGGAGCGGACGTGTAATATTGACGGAATGTGCTTTGCAGAAGGAGACTCCAATCCAGGAAGTCCGTGCCTTCTCTGTGACCCGGACACCTCAAAATTTACCTGGTCAATCAACCAAGGTACAGTGTTCAACAATTTAGACTGTTGGTATTTTAACAAGAAACATTGAATTGACACACAATGGTTTTGCGGGCCACGTACAATGATGCGGCGGGCCAGATCTGGCCCCCGGGCCTTGAGTTTGACACCTGTGTGCTAGAGTCACTCGCTGCTTCCGCTGCTTAAAGACAGACAACAGGAGATCTTACTGTGAGGTCAGCCCCACTGGGAGCCTCAATTAGAAGATGAAAGAGGCCCAGGTTTAGCTTTCCAGGCGTGCACCTGTTGTTTGACCACCACAGGACGTAAACGACATGCTTGATCATGCTAACACTTACCAACACTGACAGAGTCTGAAAAAAAAAAATGGATAGAACTCTTAGATATTCTTTTTTCCCAGTCAACCGGCCGCCCACCTTCCATCGACCTCAGGGTGAGCTACGTACATTCGCCGGAGAGAACTTTGTCTTCCAGTTGGCTGCATCAGACCCTGAAGGCTCAGCCCTGCTCTTTGAGCTGGTCAGCGGACCAAACGGTGCCATCCTCTCACCAGCTGGGCTCCTTATTTGGAGGGTCCCATCAACATTCAAAGAGGAGTTGACTCAGTCAACCTTTCACTTCACACTATCAGATGAGTGCAATGCCCAAAGCACCTTGGCGGTTCAGGTCCATGTGGTGCCGTGCGGATGTCAGAACGGAGGCACGTGTGCAACTGATTTCAGCTTCCCCGCTGGCAGTGGAAAGTATCTTTGCGTATGTCCTGATGGGAAACAGGGCGACCTCTGCCACGAAGATGTCGATAAATGTTTATCGGCACCTTGCGCCGAAGGAACGTGCACTGGCACCGATGGTGGCTACAAATGCAGTTGTCCCGAAGGGCTGACAGGTACCAGTTCCATTCTGGGGTCAGTGTGGTGTGGTTTACTTGAACTTGCATCTTTCTGCAGGTGAAACGTGCCGGGAAGATATCGACGAGTGTGAGCGGACGCCTTGTTTTCCTGGAGTCCACTGCCTTAACAGTTATGGTTCCTACAACTGTGGCCCTTGTCCCCAAGGCATGCAGGGAAATGGTACACAATGCACTGGTAAGAATGTTTAGAATCTCACAAGCTTTATACCCATAAGTTGTTCAAAACATAATCAGTTTCATTCATAAAGCAGACATGAGGCCACCCACCATCACGCCCACATTGGCGCCAAGAACTGTTATCCACGAGGTTAAAGAAGTCCTGATGCAGAAGCTAACTTCACCTCGCCCGAGCGTCCTGTTTGCCAAGATGGTGCCGCGAGCAGAAGCTTTTGGGCTGCCACAGGCTCAACCCACAACCCGGAGGAGACCTTCGGGAATCAGCCCAAATTCTGGCTTGGAAATTGATACAGCCGGTGGGGGAATCGCACGTGACCCTGTCGAGGTTGGGCCGCCGAAGAAAAGCAGTTTGATGCATAACTCGGGAAAGCTAGCTTCAGGTGAGGAACAAGGGGTTTGATTTGCTGGCCTCTGGTAAAGGTTTTAACGCATGTGTGTCAAACAGAAGGCCCGGGGGCTCTTAAGGGAGCTTTGGTCTCTCGCTCTTTTGTTTTCTCTACCCGTCACAGCAACGTGCAGCAGCAGGCCTTGCTTCCCCGGGGTCCAATGCATCAATCGACGACCACCGCACGTCGGCTACGTTTGTGGCCGATGCCCGCCCGGCCTTCACGGCAACGGACGAATCTGCATGAAGAGCGCCGAGGCGGGTAAGGAAGAAGAACACAGTTGGATCCCGGAGGACTCAATGCTATCATCTGTGCTTCCTCAGCGTTCAATCACCTTTCACATCAGCAGCAGACAGCAGGCCAAAGAACCCGATCCAGCCTCCACTTAAGCGCCTTGCCTTCCAGAGATAGCCTCAAACGCTTGTCTGTCGCTAGCGATGCCAAACTACGTCAGGCTTTGCTTGTAGGAAGAGAAGGTGGTACCGGAAGGAGGGAGGTGGACACTGTCGACGTCAGAGCAACAAGTGCTTTTTCTAACGCTGCCACCCACAGAAGCAACGTCACACCCTCCAAGGGCTTTGGGGTCACAGGCCCAAAAGTGAGTCTCATCTGGATGAAAGCTTCACATTATTCCTCCACTCAACTATCTTCTGTTTCTGCTCATGTCGTAGCTGTCCCAACAAGCAACTCCACCATCTCCTCGCCAAATCACTCAGTCTGGCCTGGCGACAAAACCCAGACAGACAGCGTCTACCCGGACCAAGCCCTGGACGAGACCTGCGTGGCCTCTCAAGACAACACTTGGATCGTTGCCTGAGTTCATGGCACCGTGCCCTGAGCAGCCATGTTTTCCCGGTGTCCGCTGCAGTACAACATCGGACGGCGGTTCCCGCTGTGGCCGCTGTCCCGTCGGTTTCACCGGGGATGGCAAGATGTGTCGAGGTGGCTTTGAGCTTATTAATTATTATTGAATTGATTAGCCCTTCTGTTTCAATTGTCCTCTGCTCATGTGTTCCAAGCTGTTTGCAAGCACACGTGCGGACGGAACATGGAGTGCGCGGCTCCCGACACATGTCGCTGCAAGGCTGGTTACGCTGGTTCGGACTGTCAAACCGGTAAATGACTAGTTGCCTTTGAATATTCCTTATATTCAAATTGTCACATTTGAGGCAACCAAACCAAAGCACGTGTTCAGCAAATTGAAACTCACTCACAGCAGAAAAATGAAATGTTCTGTAATATTGGTGAACCAAAAGATTAATATTTAAAACTGATTTTTTTTCTTAGCAATTTGTGAACCACAGTGCACGAATGGAGGGACATGCGTGGCTCCGGGGGTTTGTCAGTGTCCCGACGGCTTTCATGGAGAGACTTGTCAAGAAGGTAAAGATTGATTTCATCATCTGGGCCCCACAGAACCTCCTGACTCATGAATGTGCGTAGCTGTGTGCAGGCTACCATGTGAAAACGGAGGCACGTGCACAGGATTGCAGACGTGCTCGTGTCCGTACGGTTTTGTTGGCCCGCGATGTGAGACCCGTGAGTTTGCGGCCAATGGAGCTTCTCTTCGTTACTTGGATGGATGTTGCGAGCGGTATAGTGGTAACTTGACTTATGAGTGCTGAAATTTAAAGGTATTTTGAGATAAGAGTGGCCTTTGGATAAATATTTTATGTTGTGGTGGGCTGTAACCGATTGATGGCGTTTGAATTCATTTCTGTGGGAAATATTAATTTGGTATATGAGTAAATTGAGTTCCGTTTTGAACAAATTAAACTTTCAAGCCAAGGTACCACTGTGCTATGCGTCTGATAAAACTGACTCCGCCATTTTCTAATGTTTGTGCTGTCGGTCGCAGTGGTTTGCAGCCGCCACTGTCACAACGGCGGCCGCTGTGTCTCTCCAGACAAGTGCAGCTGTCAGCCTGGTTGGAGCGGACCTTCCTGTGAGACTGGTGAGCTTGAAAATTTCCTTACCTTGCTGTACTAGACTGGGTGCAAAACGGTTGGGAATTTCAACGTTGCCGAAACATGTATGGCGAGGCACCACATGATGTGGCTCAAGCCTTTTTATTTGGCACAATTGAAAATTTTACCGTCCAATGTCCCCATGCTGATGTCGGCTTTCTTTAGCTCTTTGCGGTCCGGTCTGCCTGAACGGCGGTTTGTGCATCCGACCCGACAGCTGCGAGTGTCCTGGCGGTTTCTACGGTACCCGGTGTCAAAACGGTACGTGGTATCGGGACGACGCGTGTTCCTCTGCTTTGGCTGCACTGATGCCATCCCACTTTCTGTTTGCAGCCATTTGCACACCGCCCTGCAAGAATGGCGGTCTGTGCATGAGGAACAACGTCTGTTGGTGCCTGCAGGGCTACACCGGGAGACGCTGTGAACAAAGTAAGTGACTGAAATGATTCACCAAAAAAAACATCTTACTTGTGTTATTTTCTTTTTTAAGTACAGAAACAAGGAATTTGTACCTGCTTGCTTCCCAAAATCGTCTCTCTCCGTTTCCTCAGGCATATGCGAGCACATGTGCATAAATGGCGGCCGTTGCGTTGGTCCCGATGTTTGTGACTGTCCATCAGGTTGGCAAGGAAAGAGATGTGACAAACGTAAGAAGTGATGTGTGTGCGTGCGTGATTCGTACCATTTGTACATGCACGGTGAATTTATCAGTGTTTGTTTTTTTTTTTGTCCTCACAGCCCGTTGCGAGCAGAAGTGTCTAAACGGGGGCGAGTGCGTGGGGCCAAACACCTGCCACTGCCCACCGGGCTGGCATGGAATGTTATGCCATGTTCGTGAGTATCACTAACAATAAGCACTTTAATTGTTTTTTTTAATACAATTTTAAATACGGGTCATTAATGAACGGCACAAAATTGCTGAACAACAAATCATCATTAAGTGCAGGAAAACATTTTCATCTTCATGAACCAGCGGTTGCATTTTCTGACTCCTCTACATGGCACTGACAGTTTAAAGAAAGGGATCTATGAAATGATGCCATCCAGAGGCCTCAATAGACATTACAACTAATTCACGAATCATTTTGAAGCTTCGTTATTCATTAGCTCAGAAATAGCAATCACAAAACCCATTTTTTGATAAAAACAGTTCATTCAAAATGTTAATATTTTTATTATTGAGGTACTATAATATTTGTGCACGTGTGTGCCATCCCTCAGCTCATTGTCAACAAAAATGTTTGTACGGCAGCCGCTGTGTGAGGCCCAATGGGTGCGCATGTCGCAGCGGATTATCTGGCGCTCTTTGCTCAAGGAAGGTAAGAGAAATTTAGACGTTCTAATTTCTTGGGCCTTGTTAAAATGGCTAACTTCATATAGCCACACTGATGAAATGATTGCCTAACTGACCTGAACTGACACCATGATGAAAAACAAAAGGTTTGCATTTTATAAAGAAAGAAATTAAGAAGCATTTTCAGTGTTTTCCGATAAAATATGTCATGAAATATCTACCAAAGTGTGAAGGATGTATAGAGAGTATATATTTTTTTCTTTTCCAGCTTTCCATCTAGATTGTGGTGAATATGCGGTGTCAGCAAATCTTTATCCTGGGCTATTTCCAAGTGACAATCTGAAGAGCACAACTTGGGCTCCTCATAGAATAGAGGCTTCCCTCCATTGCTTGCTCAAAAAGGCTGGAATGACGTTGGATTCTGCCCACCCAAAAGGAAAATACAATTCCTGACAACATCACCTTTTTTAATAATATTTAATTTAAAAGGGTCAGTATACATTTCATTGTGAAACTCTGTTTTCCATTTATTTATTTGTTGTTGGCATCACAGTTGTGTATATATCTTAATCCAGTGGAAAGTATGATAGCTTTGTGTAAAATCAAAATTAAGAATAACAAATAAATGCTCTAAATGTCAATATTTGGATGTGGAATTTGGGAGTTGTTAGTAGTGTATAGAATGAAACAAAATTTTAATGAAATACATACCGACAAATGAAAAATGTGAGAAATAAATATTTTTGCTGTGCTTTCAATTTTCTGTACTATTTTTTGTTTAATTCCTGTAATGCACTTGGTGTTAACATGCGATTAGCATAAATCAAATTTTGCTGCATTTCATGTATTTGCTATTTCAAGGAGGACCTAAAACGTTATAAAGTGTATAGAATGAAACAAAATTTTACTGAAATACATAACGACAAATATAAAAATGTGAGAGATAAATATTCTTGCTGTGGTCTTTCAATTTCCTGTACTATTTTTTTGTTTAATTGCTGTGATGCACTTGGAGTTAACATGCTATTGGCATAAATGTCATTTAGCTGCATTTCATGTATTTGCTAATTCAAGGAGGACCTAAAAAAAAGTTGTGCTCTTTGTGATTATTACGGCGTGCCGACTCTGCAGTGCAGCAGCAGCAAAGAAAGCATTTGACTTTGCTGGTCAGGTTCGAGGCCAGCAGGTCTCAAGGAAATAAGGATTAAAAGCTTAATGAGGCCACATTAGCTCTGCACCACTTCCACGGTGATGTCCAGTCAAGGATGAAGGCTAAGGACATTACTCGTTCCTTTCAAGAATAATCCTGCCGTATGAGTACACTTGTTGCGTCACTTGCCTTTTTATTGGCAACGGCATTTTAGGCCGAAGGTCTCATTCTATCTGCCCCTGCCACCTGGTGGCGAGAAGATGTTCAACAACAACCGCCGGGCATTTTTAAAGAAATTTGATATTTTCAAGACACACGGGATATTGTGGTCAATAAATAAAATAATAGACTCCCTACTTAATGTAGGGCCTACATTAAGTGGAAAATAATATTTATTTCAGCCTTTTTCTGTTCATATATTGCCAGCTATAAAAAATATTAATTTTATTGCCATATATTGTCGAAAGAAGGTAGGTTGCACAAAATGCCGCCAATTCAAATTCCAGGCCCGCCTCCATTATTGCTAATTGATGTGACTATTTCTGTTAATTTGTGCATTGTGTGTGTGCGTGTGTGTGTGTATATGTTCAACTCTGCCCTCTAGTGGTTTTTGCTGGCGTTGCAATGATTCTGTTTCAGTTTTTTTTAAATAACTCTCACACGTCACATCTGTCATCAACGGCTTTTGTTTTCCTTGTCACCTGTTAGTACACACCCAATTGTTCTGTTGGCTGTGTGCAATATGCAGATTAAATTAAAATCTCATCTAGATTGTGAATCACATCCACAAGTGAATTAGCTGGATATAAAAGACTACATTTAGATCTTTTGATCTCAGTCTTGAATGCGCGGCAGTCTTCAGTAAAAATAAAAGAATATCAAATAAAGGCCTTTTTCTTGTGCCTTTTGTGCAATTTTGCAACTCAGTTTTCAGCACCACTGAGCGGTTTATTTCCCCTTATCCTGCAGATTTGACTCAAATCAGCTAAAAGGTAGCAGGACTCATCCATGGATATTTTTATCCTCTCCAAAGATGGCACGACGCAAGGTGGCGAAGGGGAGGGCTGTGGCCATGCTTCACAGTGGCCACTGACAAGCCAAGTCCAACTGGACTGCTCACTCAGAAGAAGGCCCGCAGCTTGATACATAAGCTTGAAGGCCGTGGAAGACTGACACACTTGTTGACTGAAGCAAACAAGTCAATCCGTTTCAAAATCGGTAAAAAATTGGACGAGTTACAAAGAATTTATCGGAGCCATACAGAGTTCCCTAAGTACAAGTGAAAGCAACGTACCTCTACTGACAAAGATGGTTGTGTTGAATGCAGCCGACATCCTCCAACCAGCTGGACACAAGTTCTTGACAGCATCAAAGTCCTCCCAAAAAGAGCAACTCCTTTTTACGATCACGTATGTTGTGATAGCTCACTTTGAGAACAACTGGCTTTATTTTTGACCAGTCTGGTTTGGAAAGTTTATACTTTCTCTCCAACCAACCAAATTTTTTTTAACATACCTGGTATGAACAGGTGTTCTACTAAGGACCCTTTGCACAAAACTAGAAGTAAGCAGACTGATGATTAATAATGATAACAATGGATAAGTCTTCTCTGGTGTTTTCCTTTTGTGTGCATTTCCTTAAAAATGGCAGCTGGAAACTGAGCATTGTGGGTAAATCGGGCAAATCGAGCTAAAAAAAAAAACTCACTCCATGTAAGGTAGCAGCATGTACCGCTCTACTACCGGTGGCCGCCCATTTTGACACAATAAGTAGAAAGCAGGTTCAAATAAAAATGTCATCTGAAAAGTACCTGCAACCAGTCTCTGTAAGCCAACGTTTATTTCTCACATCTTACAGCAAAACAGGTGTGTGTCAACACACCCACGCGCGCGCGCGCACACAAGCACACGCACCTGTCTTCCCTTCTCCGCCGCGAGCTGGCGACCCAGAAAACAGCCGTCATTGAGTCGAAATGCTATGCTGATCCGGAGCGGACCCTCGCTCGGTCACCGGATCAGGAGCAGCTGCTCGGCCACTCGGTTCTATTTTCACCCTGAGGATAAAGTGATGTGCACGCTGCGTTCACACGTCAGGCTGCCAGGATGAAGTCCACGAACAGCGAACCCACCGAAGGCTTCGCTTCCGACCCAGACGAGTGGGACAGCGAGAGCGATGGCTCGGACAGCAAGTCTACCGGTGCCTGCAGCCCACGCCGCGGAGAGGAGCCGGAACGGGCCACGCGGAGGAAAAGGCGGAGACGCGGCAGAGAGGCGCCGCGTCTGCCTGGTGTGAGTAAACAGAGGCAGGCGGCCAATGCGCGTGAGCGCGACAGGACGCACAGCGTCAACACGGCCTTCAGCACCCTGCGCACGCTCATCCCCACCGAGCCTGCCGACAGGAAGCTCTCCAAGGTGGAGACGCTGCGTCTGGCGTGCAGCTACATCTCACACCTCGCTAACGTGCTAATGCTGGGGGAGGAAAGCCGCGACGGGCAACCGTGCCTTCGCCACCAGGACGTCGCGCACGGCCCCGTGCAGTGGAGCGCGCCGCCGCTGCGGGCAATCTGCACCTTTTGTCTCAGCAACCAGAGGAAGCAGGTCAGTCATGGTGGGACGACCCACCTCGGAAGACGCTCGAACTAAAGAAAGTGCTTTTTTTTTTTAAAGGGAGGGGGGGCGCACTACTTACACGCAGTACTTGACGCTTATTACCAGGAAAATTGGTTGGAAGTATAAAGTGCACAAGAATCAAATGTCAGTAGCCGACCCGTTTTGATAAGTTGCCACAACGGAAAGTTTTTTTAACCCAAGATTACACCGGCCCGCAAATATATTTTTAAAAAAACCACACACACACATATTGTAAGATATTAATTTTTTAATACCATAACATTACAAGAAAAACCACGGTTGGCATCCCCTCTCAAATAAAATATAAACTAACCTGGACTTAACAAAAAGCTGTACATAAAAAATGCATGAGCGTAAGTAACAATACAATAAGAAAAAAACCGAATAACATACAGCAGAATGTTGTAATTAAAATCTATTAGCTCCATTCACATTGGCAATTAGCAAACAGGAAATAGTTTTGTTCCTTCAAGCGGTTAGTAGAGTCAAATTGTCTCCAATGGTGCCAGAATTATAATTCCAAACACAAAATGGTGGATCTTAAATTGGCAATAAACACACGCGTTAAGTATTCACGTTGACAGTCAAAATAATTCCTTTCAAGGGAATATTTTGCATCTCAAGTTGTGTCATGTCTGTGCAAGTGCATTCATGTCGCTGCTGTCCCTTTTTCCTAAGACCCAAGAATGTTCGCTGTCATCTTTTCAACATTTGATTGAAGTAAGTTCTTCTGTTTTTTTTACATAATTACAAATTACTTTTATTTTTTTGTCTCAGCAGCTGAGAGACAGTGGGAAGCGTTCAACTAAAGTGTAAAGCCTCTGACCCACATGGAGCAGTCGCACAAGTTTACATTTGTACATAACTATATTTATTAACTACATTTAGAAATGTGAGGAAAAAAGAAAATCAACACTGGAAAGCACTTTGTGTTGCCATCATTTGTGCCTGTCAAGCAACCTGTGTTTTGGTTGAACTGCAACATGAGCCCGTGTGTAAGGTTGCACTATTTTGGTCCCAGCAAACCCCCGAAGCAGCTACGGCTGCAACGAGTACAATTTGATCAAATCCCCGTAATGTTGACTTTTGCACAAAACCTTACTTTGACTGGCACGCATATTTCAAACAGATGTGTAACCCTCCTACAAAATGTTGCACTACCTCAAACTTGTTTACCTCAACATCAAATGTGTAACATTAATGTATTGTGTCACACAGCAACTATTTTTCTGCAAAATAAATATTTTTGTACCATAAACAAGTGTCATCATTCAGCTGGCATGTTGCATGAGTTGGGAGAAAACTTTGAATTTCCTCACATTGCGTATGTTGCTCATCTCCATCAGAATGTTCCTTTGGTCGACTCAAAACACACGGCATCGTTTCATAAGCTTTATTTCATAAAAAAGTCAATTGGTTTACATCAGATTAACGAAAGTAGAAACCAATAATCTGATTGCTGGCGAGGCAATATATAGGGCGTGTCTTTCAATGGACTAACCAGTGTGGCCACAACACACGGGACAGGTAAAAAAAAAAAAAGGCGGCGTTTGAGTGAGTATGAGCCAAAATGTCATGTTTAAACTGGAAGGGGCAGAAAAGAAATATCAAGACAAGAAAAAAAGAACTTTGGCAAAAATTTGTCAGTTGGCCTCACAGTCTTGTGGTAAAGTGATGTGAACTCCGAGTAAAGGCCGGAGCGAGCAGAGGCCACAAGATGACACGGAATGTTTGCTGTCCAAATTAGAGGGCACTACAAGAGCGACAACTGAGGCGGACAATCCACCAACAGTTACAAAGAAGGACCGAGCCCTAGGGGAAAAAAAAGGTTTGAAAATAACGTGTGCGACTTGTGAGGGAACTATACCAGGAGGTAGAAAAGTCAGAAGGGCATCGACATTCTACCAATCCCATTTCTACTCGTTTGAAAATAAAAAAATAAAGGTGCGGGTACGCAAAGGGGGCGAGGGGGGAAACTCATCTGGCAACTGAAAATTTCAGTCTGCTTCCTCTTCATCCGATTCAGACTCTGCAGGAAGAAAACATAAAAGTCAAACTTTGGGTAACTTGATCGCAGCGTTGAGCAAATTCCAACCTCTGGCCCGCCCAATATGGATTTTTTTTTTCTTCAGGTTAATGCTGATATTTGAAAACGTCAAGGTTCGATACAATTCCCACATTCAACTGATGCAGCGATTGAAGGAAGTTACGATTACGCTGCGTGGATCCGATTGTTTCCGTACAAATGATTGTATTCCGAGCATTTTGGAGAAATTAAATGTGAACAAAAACGTAAATTTTGCACCATCGGCTACGTGAATGACTTCACGAGTGTCGCTTTGTTTTCTCACCTTCTTCTGCATTCTTCAACCACTCCACAAACTTCTTCATCTGCTCGAGGAAGACGCTTTTCCCCTTGGCGAGGTGGGCTTCGGAGTACCACTTAAGGATGGCCTCTTCGCTCAGGACATCCGCTGAGGAAGAGGGAAAAGGCGGAAAAATCACACACATGCTGATGCTGGCAACAAGAGACCTTGACAGAAAAAACGGAGTAAAGAAGTGTATGGATATGAGAGGCTGTTGACGGCCCCATTCATCGGCTGCACTAGCACATTACACCGGCAGACTCTCCACGCTTCACTTTTACGCCACAAATACATCTAGTATTTCGTCACAAGCACCGCACGTGATCAAATTATCAATCAATAAGTGCTATAAATAGCGCGACTTCGACTGCCTGAAATTTCATAACGCCGCAGCAGACTAACACCATTGTGTGTGATAAGTTTGAGTGTTTTTTTTTTTTTTTTTTTTAGACTAGCAAAAGTAGGTTAGATACATTTGAGGAGGCATGTTTTGTCAAAAATCGATTACTGTAATGCTTTGCCGCAGGAGGAAGCCCATCAGCCACGGAGCTTTGCATGCATTAATGTATGCCGAGTCAGCTTATCATTTTTGCATTGCAACACAAACTTTTCCCATCAGCTATGAAAAGCTTCAGGAAGCCTCAGACTGATACATTGGCACGCCGTGACGAGTGCCATATTTACAAGCAATTTCAAATCACAGCAAATCCTGCATGCAGACCTTTATAGAGGAGCACCACGATCTTCTGGAAGGCCTTCATGAAGTGGATGTTATCGTAGCAGTACTCCTGGATCTTCAGCAGCAGGCTGAGCTCAGAGAGACCCTGGGAGGTGAAGGACTTCAGCAGAGGGCTGTATTGCTGCGGAGAAGAGAGCGTCATGTTGATGCTGAACAAGCGCAAACCCCAAAAAAAAAACAAAAAAAAAACAAGACAATCGGGTGCAGGTAACAAACCTTCAAATGTTTGATGGCTTGTTCGGTCACCAGCTCTTCCTTTTTATTCCACTCCACAGAGCTCATCACACAAGTCCAAATGATGCTGATCATGGCTTGCTCAGAGAGGTTGGCCTTTTTCATCTCCTCCTTGGTGAAGGCAATGATCTGCGGTGGGGCAAGAGACGGCCGTGTTAGCGCCAAGCGCGGGCAACCAGCAGGGAGTCGGCTCGCCTCGCCTCTTTGAGTGGGTCTCCGCGGGACATCTGCTCCTGGAGCTCCTTCTGCAGCTCTTTGCGGGCGCCGATGGATTGCTGGTTCCGGGCAAAGTCGGACAGCTCCTTCAGCCCGGCGTCAGTGAAGTACTTGGAAAAATGCTCGCAGCTCCGCTTGTTGGCGGGGAAAAGTTCCTTCCGGGGGAAAAAGGCAGCGGCGTCAGAAAACACGAGCGCGGAATCTTTTGGCTTTCGGCTAAAACGTTTACCATCAGTCTGTTGTCCATGCCCACTTTGCGGAGACTGCCGGCGACAGAGTTGATGTCCTTCTCATTGATCCAAGACTTGAACAACTTGACAGCAAAAGCTGCGGACACTCCTGCACACAAGAGCGCACCGCTTACGACGACAGTCCCGCCCGCCGGCGGTCGGCGCGCCACGGCGGCCCCTTACCCTCTTTCACGAGGTTTTCGTTAAAGAGGCTGCTGAGGATGGAGGCCGATATGTTGCCGTTGGCCAACAGAATGCCAGTCAGCATGGCCAGCTTGTTGCGCTCGGACTCAGTGAACCCTTTCAGGAACAGCAGCAACTGGGCACAACAAAACGATGCTCTTACACAATTATACGATTGCAGAGAAATGCCATTTGCAGGCAACATTGAACATCGCAACATCTCTCACGGCGTGCGCCTTTCTCAACAGTCAACACCAACTTAGCTTTTCAAAATTAAAAAAAAGGTGCTTACCTTCTTGATTTCCTCCTCAAATCCCTTTTCCAGGTATTTGTAGCGCCTGATCAGCTTGTTAAAAACCTGAGGGGGAACATTTGGAGTAAGCGCTCATAAGGATGAAAATATGCAAGAATTTTACAAACTGGAATCTTTTTCTAACAATTTACAGTACTAACCCATTCTAAAAATTGATGCTTGGTGCCAAACAAGCAACCTAAATTTAGTCGGAAAATGTATTTCAGTATAACCCTAAATTAATTATCTAGTTACGAACCGTTGATTGGTCAATTTTTTTTTGTTTAGTGTTGCAAGCAAAAAGTGCACGCAAATTTCAGATGAAAGTAAGATTTAAAGAAGAGCACTTAAGGTACTGGAACGTCCTCATATGGGCGGCTGTATTTATGTTTTGAATACCACAATACCTTTATAATATTCTTTTTCTCTTCACTAGACAGGCAGTTAGCATGGCGGATAATTGTTCACGAGCTGTGACTGGCAACAAAAGCAACCCTATTGTGATCACCTCCAAAAGAGAAGTGCCCGTCAGAGGTTAAATGGGACATTCCACAGTACATTTTATAATGAAACAGCCTTTTGGATGAAAGGTGGACCATCTTTGACAAACAAGTCCAGTTACAATGATTCAAACCTTATGAATCTAATTTTGGAATATTTGTAGAAATCCCCACGTTAACTTCTGAATTGCAATTATTTCATCTTAAATAGACCGGGATGTTTAATGAGACGAAATGAACATTTTCCAGCTTCTCAAGGTAATGCCTACCTGAGCATATGCTTGCATCGTCTCCAGGTCTTCTTGTGCCGTAAAGAGGCAAAACTCTGTGCGGGTCATGTCGTCAGACAGAGTCCCTCCTGGGGCTGCAGGAGAACGCAAAGATGATTCAGAAACAAACATCAGCTCGACGCGAGGATTGTTGTGAGCGCGTCCACATGACGTACCCAGCATTCCACCAGCCACCAGGATGTCAAAGAGTGTCTCGGCATAGCGGCGGTAGTCAAGCTTGGCGCCGGAGGCATCAAGGAACTTCGCAACCGCCTCCAAGTCAGTGCCAGTTTGATTCAAGCCTTGTACGATACTTTCTTGAAACTGAGTAGGATCAAACCTCTCCTTTTCATCTGAAGAGGGAAAGAGAGCACATGTTAGGAAGCGGGGCACACCCAAACGAAGCATAAACCAAAGTTTGACCAACCTCTTTTCCTCGTTTTGAAACGCTGGCCTGTTAGCGTTGGCTTTTGCTGCTTTTGATTATTCATAAAAGACACCTTGAAAAAGATGAGACTGGGTTTAAAGAGGCTGAAACGTGAGGGGAACCAAATTGTTTCCAGGTGCGTACCCGACTACTTGCAACGTGAAAAAACACAAAATTAAATGTTAACAACTGTCAAAAAGCAAGACATTGTACGGTGTTACAATGAAGCAATGTCACGAATATAGCAAAAGGAAGCGAAAGTTTCCTTCATACACGGTTGAACTGGATTATACCTGTCTTTAGCGGACTATATATGGCTTTAGCTGTTAGCTTTAGCTCCCCGAGGGGCCTTACCATGCGCTGAGCTAGCACAGGTTAGCTGGGGCCTCGAACCAGCTCGTTAATCTCAGCAACAAAACTGACAGCGGACTGATTTCGTGAAGCGACAATTTTCTTTAACGTGCCTTTTCACTAGGAAAATGTAGGTCAAGTGTCACCTAGCATTCTGTAAGACGTACCAGGCAAGTGAGAAAAATCCCTAAATTGGGCTAATTTAGCGTAACCAGCCTTCGAACGTCGCCCATGACGGCAACACGAATGTGAGACTACGATTTATTTTGACGCCATCGGATCACATGCCTTGTCGTCTTTAACTACGTGATGACGCGTGACACCAAACAAAGTCAACACACACGCGAATACTCACCGAAATGAATGCAGATAAAAAACGGTTATGAACCAGAGACTCGAACGGAGCGTCGCGAATGTGAGAGAGCCCCAAACAAAAAGACCTTCCCGTTAGTGTTGGCAAGTGAGTGAACGATTCGTTCAGAAAGAACGAATCATTTCAGTGAACGTGAGTGAACGAATCACTTCCTAAAGTGATTCGTTCTTTTTTTTTTTTTTTTTTTTTTTTTTTTATTGAACGTTTTACCAGGTAAGCCAATTGAGAACACTTTCTCATTTACAATGGCGACCTGGAGGCAAGGTGTGTGAAGTGTCTTGCACACAACGACATGTGACCGTGACAGAGCTGGGATCGAACTGCCAACCCTCCGGTTACTAAACGACCCACTCTACTGCCTGAGCCACAGCCGCCATATAACTTCAACCAGTAGGTGTCGGTAATGCCCATTGAAGCTGGTGCCACCTCGCCGTAAAACAAAACGAAGAAGAAAATGACGTAACTTCCCGTTCACGAACGAGTCGTGAATTGCATTTCCCGTTCACCAACGAACGAATCTGTGAGTGAACGAATCACTCACTGAGTGAATCACTCACTGAGTGAATCACTCACTAAGTGAATCACTCACTGAGTGAATCACTCACTGAGTGTTTATTGTTTGATGTGTACGGGTTATTTCCACTGGATGTTATTAAAAAAATAAAATAAAATAAAATAAAAAGTCGTATCATTGTGTGTGTGGGGGGGAGGGGAGGGGGATTCATTGAACGATTCGTTTGAACGAATCTTTTGAGTGAACAGATTCTAAGGATTCAGTTCACCTAAAAGAACTGGAATGCACATCACTACTTTCCGTCAGGACTTCCGCAGGCTCTGCCCGCTGCGCATGCGTCTTTCACTGTCACTTCCGCTTCGGAGGCAAAAAATTGAAAAAATATTATTATTATCCATCCATCCATTTTTTTTTTATACCGCTTATTATTATTATTATTGTTGTTGTTATTATTATTATTATTATTATTATTATTTATTATGTTCTGAGGGATGCTCAACATGTCCCGCTTCATACATAGAATAAGTCATTAAAGGTTTGGTAGAGGAATAAAAGGTTTGACATTGAACTCGAGTTAAAATCCAACAACGTATTTTTTTTCTTTACTATGTATTCCCCAAGCCTCTCAGGTCATTTATACAAATTTTCAGCAACTGAAGATCAAAATGAAACACCATTTCACACCAAACATCAAGATTGTGCGAAACAAGAGTGTTTTTTGTAGCGGCAAAGTTAAGAAGAGGTGTGAAAAAAAACTCCAACCATTCTAAGTGGGTGGGTGTTAGATTGAGTTTTTTTTTTTAGCATCAAATAACAAATCAGTCGCAGAGCATTTTTATCTCCAAAATACTTGTTTAATGGATTTTGCCATCTGCCAACACATTTGGTTTCACTGACAACTGTTTCCAAAGTGTAACATACTGCAGATCAACTTTGCTACAACGTGAAAATCATCAGACTGCATTTTTATTGACTGTTTGGCTGCATCACCTTGTAACATTCAAGTGCGAGTTCAACCCCAAGTTACACTGTTCTTTCAAAATCTATGTGTCCCAAATAAATAAGTACAATTAAGCACAACAATTCTCCTGCCTACATGATGGGTTAAGAACTGAACAGGAAGTCATTTGAGTCCTTTTGGGCCCTATTTCTGTACCTAGCGTCACCTGCAAATGTTCAAAGCACTTACTTGAGGGCCATAATTTCACATGTGCTCAAATCAGACCTTGACAAAGAGTAGATAGTGAAGGAAAACCTTTTTGACTTTATTCCCCATTGTAAGGAGAAATGCCTTGGTCAAGACTTTGCTCGAGCTGCAGTGATGAACAGACGACATGAAATGATTCGGCATAACATCATCAGCCATCGTGCATCTTTAGCTTGCATGCGGCATCTTCTGCTACCAGGTGGTTACATTTGGAAGAGATGAGCTGCTGGGAGTCAATCACCGTTCCTCCAGGAAAGGTATAAAGGTCTCACTCTTTGAAAGTATGACACTTGAAATCCAGCTTTCGCCGGATGCTACCGTAACAGTCGTTCCGCCACCAATCAAAGCAGTTTAGGCCTCCTTGCATTCATTAATGATTTTTTTTCCCTTCCTATTAAGGCTTCATGACCTTGACATCATTTTGTCTTCTTGGACTGCAGGTGCAGGGATGGTCTTTTGTGGGTCCCCATAATAATCTTGTGGGACTGAGATGCTGACCGATGCCACGGGGCCAGAAGCTTGTCGTCACCGTTCATCTCGACGATTTACGATCGCTCATGCGTATGCGTGTCATTTGCATGGGAGATTGTGAAATGTGCTCCCTGAAAATAAATCGATTTGCAACGCTTATAAAATGTAATAGATCACCGCCTCATCTGCTCTTGATAGTGCTACAATTAAATATCGGTTGAAAATAAAAATCTTTATCGTGGACTCAATACCGGGTTTTTTTTTATCTGCAGCTGTTTTATATGGGGCTACAGAAAAAAAATCACACCTGACTTTATTGCTCAAAAATCTTATTATATATAATACCGTATTTTATATTATTTTATTTCAATCTGCCGTGTGCTGCTATAACACCACGTTCAAGGATTAACATGATGTCTTATCTATGCTTAATTGATTTGTGACCGCTCCCCCCAAAAATGGCTATGAAAGCTGAATTAGAAAGAAATTCCTCCCCCTTGTGAATCGGAAGAAATCACAGCAATTGAAAGAGTGGTGGTCACCCCCCCTAGAAATATTGCAAGTTTGCATGGAGATTGTTTTGGCACGATGGAACATCTAAAAGGCTTGCAATGTGCCACATGCTTGTTTTAAATGCAAAAATATGCTACACGTTAATTTCCTGTTTTACAAAAAGCACGTAGCTAGTCGTTATTATTTCTTGTCAAATGATGGGGGTAGGGGTTGTCGGATTGTTATGTTTAATTGAATCATGACAGGTGGTCCACTAAATGTGTTAAGTACCGAATATCCCCGCTGGAAATAATTACTTGCATTTAAGCGTAGGTTTATTTTGGCGTCTCTAAATATTCTAAATGATCATACGCGGGGAGGGGTGGGGGGGACTTGCAAGGTGTCCCCCGCATGCTGTCACGTAAGATGCAGACCTATCATTGCCTCTTCTTCTTCTGCTTGAGCGCTTTCCTCCTCTTGACGATCATCTCGTGCAACTTGTCCATGCCCTCGTGGAGACCCTCGCCGATAATGGCGCAGGCGGGCTGGACGTGGTACGGCGTGGACGGGCTCAGTTCGGACAGGGCCAGCTGCCGCTCGATGTCGGCCACGTCCAGGGCCCGCGGCAAGTCCTGTTTGTTGGCGATGACCAGCAGCGGGGTCCCGTGGTTCTCGGAGAAGCGGGTGATCTTGTGCAGCTCGGTCCGGGCTTCCTCCAGCCGCTCGGCGTCCACCGAGTCCACCACGTAGACGATGCCGTCAGTGCAGCGGCTGTAGGGCTTCCACAGGGGCCGCAGCTTCTCTTGGCCGCCGACGTCCCAGAAGTGGCAGCTGATGCCCCTGGATGTCCCCGCGCCGCCCAGCCGGATCCTCTCCGTGTTGAAGCCGATGGTAGGCACCGTGTTGACGAACTCGTTGAACCGGAGCCGGTAGAGCACGGTGGTTTTGCCCGCGGAGTCCAAGCCGAGCATGACGATGTGCAGGGACTGGAAGGCTGCCAGGTTGGAGAAACTAGTCCCCATCCTGCAGGCGCGGCATCAAGTCGGGGATGGGAGGATGCTTAATCGAAAGGGACCCCGGGCCGCCTGAGCAGCGGCTCGGGAGGGTGGCGCAGAGCCTCAATCTTAATCTCCTCAACCTCCTTAACCTCCGCATCCCTGCATATCCGCGGCGTGGCTTCGCTCCTCGAGCACTCGTAACACAGCGTGGAAATGTCACATTATGTCCCCTCGTGCGTCTGCAACGTCGCGTCGCGGTGCTGAGTTTGCTAAGCCACACGAGTGCGTGACGCGTGGACAAAAAAAACAAGCCATGTAGCGATCAGAATGCTTGCAGCAGGATGGCTGAGAACTAATATCCGGTTTTGGGAGGAGGAAAAAACAAAGGAAAGAAAAGACAGGTTCACGATTATGCTGGCTGCTTGACAATGAAAAGTCGAATGCTTTTATTCTGAAACTTTGCGTGTACTATTTCCTCTGCGTACAAAACCGTAAAGGTCACAGCTGCATGCTTGCACTGCGGGAAAGCTTTATTATTATTATTTAACCATTATCCAAACCGCATTATTATTATTACTCTTATTATTATTAATAGTATTATTATTATTGTTATTATTACTTCAGTAGGCAACTATGGCAAACGTTTCATTTGTCTGCGGAGGGTTATTCATTATTTTTTTCGTTATTTACATTGACGATGACATTAACGTTTATTTTAATACGCGTGGTCTTGTTATATTCTTGTTGCCACTAAATGGCAGCAGAGTTTCGTCACACTCACGGATCGCAATCAAACCAAGGTCGGACGTGCCCGTAAATTGCTGTGCAGTCTTTCGAGCTGCATTCATAATGTCTGGTTCACTATTTATCAAAACAAAATTCTTTGGTGGAATTTAAAACACCAAGGTTTTTTTTTTCCTTTCTATTTTTTGACAAAGCGGGCATGTTTACAAATTTATTTCTTGCATCAAGTCTAGTTGTAAGTACATGCAAATGCCACCCTCCCTCCCAACTTGTGCATTAAGTGAAAACAAATTAACCCCCTCCCATACACACACTGAAAAACACACTGGAGCTGACCTTATATTGTCTTTAAAATATATTATAAGCAAAAAAAAAATACAGCAACAAAAACAGTGAAATGGCCAGAGAACAAAATAATAAAAAAAATCTTTCATTGCATAAAAGAAAACAAAAGGTAGAGAAGGAAACCCTATCACATTAATTTTAACTTTGTTCATCAGCGTGATTGTCCGCTGGCTTTCTTTCACGCAAAATCATCCTTGAATGATTTGGTTGTGCTGAGTCCCCGTTAATCGTTTCTAGGATATGATTGAACTCCACAAGGGGGCGCAAATAATAAAAAGCACTGGTCAAGAGGCAGCAACAAAAAACAAATGCAGTTACAAATCCAGCACAGAAGGTTGGATTTTTCGCAGTACACAATAAAAAGCCGAGTTTAAGTTTGGAACTCAGAATCTGCCTGCTCAATCATTCATTCATTCATTTTACAAACCGCTTTTCCTCACGAGGCGCAAACGCTTAACCGGCAACTATGGCAGATCAGACGGCAAAGTCGCCATAGCCGGTGGGACAGAAGGCGGCACTTCGGAGGATGTCGAGGCAGTTGACGAGGATGAGGGTGCCGGTCAGGTGCTTCCACCTCTTGGTGATGGGGTTCCTCATCTTGTCCAGACCAACGTGAAGCTCCTGGATGACATCCCGATAGCTGTCCCCTACGTGCGCCGCCCACGTCAGCAGGAAGTCATATGCTGGTTTCCACATGGACTGATGGGATGGAGATCAAGGTTGAGTGGCAAGGCCAAATTTTGGAAGAGAAACCTTGGTCAATCTTCAGAAACCGCTTGCTTCAGTTCTCGTGTGCACATTCTTAATCATTTCTTAAATGGTGCGTCATTTAAATTGGCAAAACCTTTGATGTCTCATCTACAAACCCTAAATGACAATTATGATTGGCGTGTTCTCACCTCATTGTCCAGCACGCCGCTTTTATCCCGGTGCGGTGCCTCGTAAGCCTCCATCTGCTGCTTGGACACCCTGGCCAGTTTTTCTGCAAGTTCCCTCCAGCGGGATGCCACCTCCACCGCCGTGGTTAGCAGGACAAAGTCCAGAACCAATCTGGCAACAAGACCCTGGCAGTCCATCTTGAGCAAGCCCTGACGGTGGTGGCAGGAAGGTCATTTCATGATTCCCAAATTGGGATGCAACATTCATGTAACAACCCCGGCCGACATGCACTTCTTCGGACCGCCTGGCTGAGCCAAGCGGGCGGCGTTCTAACACGCGTTCCCATTTAAGCCGCATGAAGGCTCGGATCTAAAAATAGCACCCCAAACACCTACGGTACACAGTAGGCTTCTTGGGCACAATGGCCTTACGTGCGATGAAGCAGCTTTGTGTCATTTAAGCCGGAAAGGATTGACGTGCAAGATGTCCCATGAAACACAAAACAGTTTCAAAACACAGCTCAGGAATCCAGAAGATGCGGAACCTGAATCTGTTGCGGCGTTGACACTCGTGATGGGGAAATGAGGCTTCAGATTTGCTTCATGAACCAGTTGTATTTTATTTACTCCTCTAGATGGCACTGTTGGTGTGAATAAAGCAGTTTTAGAAATGGCAAGTCAGTATACTTTTAACACACTGTTGAACAGAGAGTTGAATTACAACTGCTTCATGAAGCTTCATTTGCCAACTTGACACTTCATCTTGAGTCTAAGGCTGATTCTGAATGGTTGAGCATCGGATGGTGGTGCTAAATTGCACCTTTTAAATGTGATGATTGAGTGAACACACTCTAGTCAGGTGTAACCCAATCCGGCGCTTGAAGAGACCGGCCCAGCCAGTGTCGGATGCCTCTCCAGCCAGGCCTCCTGCTCACATTTCACACTTGTGAAGAAGGAAGATGGTTTCATGTTTTGCAGCTGTAAGCGAGTGCAAAAGTGGACCAAATTGTTGTCTTCCTAAGTGATAACCCATGATGTTGGGGGTGCGTCCACTCTCTTTGTTTTCTTGCGGTATCAGTTATCACTTCCCACAGCTTTTCATCCCAGTACGGCAAGCGAGTTCTGGCCCAAAGCCGCTGACAAATTTCAATCCGGCTTCACTTTGAGCCTCGAGAAAGAATGAAAGGCTTGTTTACTCAGTAAGGATGAAATGTTTGATTGAGCAATAGTTATGTAAGACGATTCCAGGCTTTGAAAGGCATGGCCCGCCAAAATGAACGGGAAACGCCAGACCCAAAGTGATTAGCTGCAAATACACTCTTTGGTTATGCTAATGTTCCGCTTTGAGGAATTTTATCAGAATTTTGTCAGAATTTTCTGAGAATTCTTTTGAGAATTTTCTGAGAATTTTTCTGAGAATTTTCTCAGAATTTTCTCAGAATTTTGTCCGTCACCTGCATTTCAGGAAGTCATTTCGCAATCGAGCCACTCACCACAACTTTTACTCACCATCATGAGCTCCCTCTGAAAGGACTTCCTCCCCTTGCTCTCCGCATTGGTGCACTCCTCTTTGAGTTTCTCCAGAACACACGCTACCTTCTCTGGCTCGCTGTCCAGCTCGGTCCGACAGAAGTAATCCAGCGGCAAGTTCCCGTAGCCCAGCGCGTCGGCAAACGCTCCCCAGTTTGACACGTTCTCCATCAGAAGGGTCCTCACGGTGGCATAAATGTATGTCAGAAATGTGCACGGTTTGAGGATCTGCTCCAGCAGCGTCGTGGTCGTTAAATCCGGCCCACACCAATGAATGGGCTTGACTTTTCCCAAAAGCAAAACGTTCTTGGCGTGGACCAGCCCCGTCTTGCCTTGATAGAATGCGATGTACCATTCTTTAGTGCGCAGCTGCCCTCTGAGCTTGATCTTCTCCTCACTGAGCAGGGCGATGACATCACCTTTCTTGTACTCCAGCAGGTAGTTGCTCTTGTGCTGCCGTATTACCGTTTTAATCAGCTTGCCGAATTTTAGGCTGGTTATAAGGCGCTCCTGAAATTTGGGGTATTTGGAGGTGACAGCCAGCGGCGACAGGGTAATCTTACCCACCTCGTTTTTTTTCAAGAATCTCCTCTGGCCCGTCGTCCTCCCTTCGGACTTTGGCGCCGGTGGCGGCGTTTGGATGCAGAACTGGGTAAGGGTGCAGTCCAGCGTGTCCTTGACTTGGACCCTGAGAGTAAAGTCTGAGACGACATTGGGGTCGCGCGAAGACATCACGTAAACCAGTCGGCCGACCTTGCCCAGTTTCAGTTGAAATCCCCGGACGAGGCCGGTGCCGTCGCAAGCTTTTACCTGATAGTGGGCTACGTTGGGGTACAGCCCTACCTGGAGATCCTGTGGGGACCTCAGGCTAAAAAGCTGCTTCCCCCACAACTGGAGGCTGACTGCAGGGGTGGAGCAAGCTAAGCGACCCACCTGACTCAGCAGTAAGGTCTTCGGGGCGCAGTCATGGCCAAACACGGCCACGACGGTCTTAAAAGTAGGGTGGATGTGCTTGGGTCCGTAAACCCCGAGCGTGACCTTTCTCTGCATGTGGTCCCACACGCTCACGCCGTGACTGATGTTCAGTGACCGAACCACAACCGCCACGTACATGCACGACTCAAGACTGTCCAGGCGCACTTGGACCATATCCTTATAAATGTAACAAGTCGGAATGGGCGCGTAGGGTCCATCTTTGCTGTCGCTCCGAACACAAAGTATCTCGGCGGAGTGGTCGCTCTCCGTTTTTACAGCGACTGACACTTGAATCTCCAAAGTGACAAAAGACTTGGTCTCCATGTTGCTCAGCTTGATCTCCACCACCGGGCTGACAGTGGAGCAGCTGTCGTTGTTGAGCTCCAAGGGAAGATCCAGTAAGGCTCTCATGGAGATCTGCTGATGGTCGCCGTGGCAAACGTGCCCTTCAGGAACGTGCAGGGTGATGTTGGTGTCCGGCAGCTGAACCACACCTCCTCCGCTATCCAAGCCACACATAATGCTGGTCTCGACGGGTTGGGTCTGACCCCACCCCAGACTCTGGCCTAAGGATTCCAGGTCATGGCAAGACCTGGCCAGTTTTCGGTGGTTGAGCCAAGCCGTTCGGAAGTCCTCGCGGCTCTGAAACTGCTCCGGCGAAGGCGCCTTCAGGCCCGTGAAGAAACAAGAGGAAGGAATGCTCGGATTTGATTGAGCTTGTAGAAGCCAGAGTTGGGAAAGACTCTGGGAACGTTTACTCCTTAAAAGAGGATTATCCCTGTGGAGGTGTTGCTCCGCTCGGTCGGGACAACCGAGGCCGCTAAAATTAATATTCTTGGTGTCACTGTTGGAGTGGCTTGGATTTGCAAATGTATCAAAAACAATCAAATCAGCAGAGTTTGTCACACGTTGGCGGTTTTGGTCTAAGGGATGCGCAGAGGGGTTTTCGCAAAACGGATAGTCGTTAGCTCTCCACTCTCCTAAGCCTTCAAAGTCCTTCGGCAGCTCCTCTTCCTCTCCAAGACTGTCGATCACTCCGCTATCACTAAGCGAACAATTCCTGATGTTGAGCAGTTTGACACAAGCAGCGGGGATGTAGCCCATCTCCCTGTTATTGTGTGCGTACCACCACTCGCCGCCCGACGTGTCCAGAACAAAAAGTCGATCGCCTTTGGAGAATTTCAGGCTGACTAAACTGGTGGGCAAATAATCCTTGATGGCCACCACTTCCTGTGCGGCTCCATATGAGGTAGACGTGTCCAGTCTTAAGGCACTGGGAGAAGGCACTGAAATCAAAAGAGATTAATACAACTTAAATCAACTATATGGACTCAGCTCATGGTACAAATCAATAAACGATTGGACCGTGATTGCTTTTTAGAAACTGAACGTCTTAGTTCAGGGGTGTCAAACTCATTTTTATCAAATATTTTATAAAGATGAATGGGAGTAGATATTTGAGAAAAGACAATTTGTAATTTTAGTCGTGACACATGAAGTTGATGCACAATTTGTCTTTGCGGGCCACATAAAATGATGTGGCGGGCCGTATCTGGCCCCCGGTCTTTGTGTTTGACACCTATGTCTCTTTAGAAATGGACCGAAATATTACAGACAGAGTATTTTCACTCCCACACGGCCTGCTTTCGTCCAGTTGTCATTTGCATTGAAAACGAAAGCGTGCCATGCAATGTAAACACATTTCTTCTGAAGTTGTTATTCATTTCATAATCAAACGACTTTAATAATTCAGTGCATAATCTACTATTTTTAGATGAGATCATTAGTGCAGATGAAGCATTTTTAAAAAGCAGACATGCAGGATGTCATTAGAGGGTAAATGAAATGAATCATACCTAAAGAGAACATTTCATCATGACCTTTGACTTGCGAGAGGCTGGCTAGACAGCCCTGGCCCAGGTCCTTGAGCATCCCTTCAGACTTGCAGCGAGGGAGGAGGTGATCGCCGCTCGTCATGCTGACCATTGGATGGGCAGCCGTGGTGGCCCGAGCCTCTTTCAAATGCTTTTCATCTGGAAAGCAATGACTGATTCCTTCAAACATTTACAAAAGAATACGACAGAACTCAAAAAGTGGTGTGTGAAAAATGACCAGAGTGGACAATTGGAAAGACAAAATAGAACGGCGCCTGCGTCTGTGCGTGTCTCAGATGAAGGATTTTCAGATTAGCAGGTGACCTCATTGGCAGGGTGAAGACACACTCGCTAATTTGCGGCAACGTGAATACGATATTCGATATATTTTGATGGATAGGTGCAGAAATGACAAGAATCATCTTTATCATTACACTTTTGAAATCAATAACATATATTACCACTACTTTTGAGCATTTTATATTCATAAAATTGAAAGCAAAAACAAACAATTATATTATTATAAGCGTGAGAGAAAATAATCTTTCAGATATGTGTGATCCTGCAAACTGACCACTTGCTGCTTCTTAAGCCGCTCCTCTGTGGCAAAATAATAATCCGCAAGAATGCAGAATAATTGCCACGGCTCACCTTAGGTTCTGGTTTCTTCATTTTTCAGATTCTAGTAAAAAACGTGATCAAATTAAATCTCTTGTCCCAGTCCTGAAGTTTAAGTCCACCGGAGTGTTCTGCACAAGGAGGCTGCGTCTGTCCGTGCCGTGGGAGATGTGTGTGTATGTGTGTGTGTGTAGAGGGGGTGTGACGTCAGAACAGGGGTGGAGCTACCGACACACTCGGGTTTCAGCAAAATTGAACCTTGAACCGAATGGATTGATAGCATAGGTTGAAGGGAGTACATTTTCAAAATCAAAGCTTTTTTAGTAATGAAGCACATCCTGCATACTACGGAAGCCTATGCTGCCAAACTAAAAAGAAATAGACTCAATATTTTATTATTGGGCAGCACTGTGATTTGTCGTGTAATTCTTTCATCTGAAACATTTTATTTTTTAATTTAAAAATAATTGTATACCCCCTCTCAAACTGTGTTGTTATTTTGAATAAAAGCTTCACACCCAAATGGGTGTTTTTTTTTTTTTTGCCATGCTAAAAGAATTGAAATGACGAAAAATATATATTTTTTTTTAAATCCCTCTAAATCTTCTAACAATCAAATTTTCCAACATTCTCCTCTTTGGGGGTTTGTGTGTGGTGTACTAGTAGGCTGTCATAGCGCACACCATGTTACCTTACCGTACTTTTTGTACTTCAGAGTCGGCATTTTTTTTTCTCAGTGATCAAATCAGCATGTTTTTTTAAACAAGTATTTGTCTACTAAATAAAGTACAAAGTGAAAGTACTTTTGCTACCTCTGCTGACATCTCGGATCGAAGAAGCTCATGAGCAACAATAAAATCACTTTTCTTTTCATTGTTGAGTCACCATTCAAACGCATGTTGCGGTTTCATCTCATTTCACCGGAAGGATTTCAAAGTGGGACCTGCTTGAAAGGAACGAATTCACTGGTGGCCCATTCTCATCATCATAATGAGACGCTCTTTTTGGTTTCCACGTCAGAAGTGCCCTTTGAGGTGCTGCACGGACACAGGAATCACTTTAATAATTGTGTTTGTATTGGCCACCAGGTGGCAGTATAATACACACACACAAATGACTAACCGCTGTTCAGTAAAGTGCAGTAATATTTTGCTGAGACAAATGGAGGGGCATATCCCTGTCTGTCTACATGTGTTGCTGCACTTCTGTTGTGGTGGGCCTGTTATTCACGACTGTATTCATCAGAGTCTCTCAGCATGAGAAATTATGGTGCAAGAGACATATGCATTTGAAAGAAGTGACACGGCAAAGAAGATCAAGAGCAGGCTGCTCTTAGAAGACCTTCCAGTTTCCATCTGTCCAACTAGTTCAACCTGGAAAGTAGAATTAAAATGTGGGCCATCAGGTGCGAGTGCGTGGAGGTTAGACACACTGATCCAGGAGCGTCTAATCCGATCGGGGGTAGGGGGGGTGAGAGTGGTGGCCCTAAAAGATTATGGGATTAGGGAGGGGGATATCTCACAGGAGACAACCAGATCTTCCATTGCCACGGTGACAAAAATCTTTGCAGTACAGTTCATTAAGACTCAACAATCTCACTGCCCCTTGATATTTTGAGATGGGATATTTGACAATCACTCGAAACAACTTGAAAAGCCTTTAATACCGTATTTTACAAACTATAAATTGCTCCGGAGTATAAATCGCACCAGCCATAAAATCCATAATAAAGGAGAAAAAGACATATGTCACACCAGAGTATAAATCGGATTTTTGGGGGAAATGTATTTGATAAAACCTAACACCAAGAACAGACATGTCATCTTGAAAGGCAATTTAAAATAAAAGTAGAATAGGCAACAGCAGGCTTAACAATACGGTATGCTAACGTTACATAAACAAAGTACTGAAAACTTGCCTGACGTAACATATTAAGAGTTATTTAAATAACTATAGCATAAATAACATGCAAACAAGTCTATCGAACCATCCGCGTCACTCCAAATCATTAAATCCAAAAATATCTTCATCCTCGGTGTCACTTATAAACAATGTTTATATGTTTGAGAATATTTGCCATTTTTCACATGTCCCGAGTCACTTAAATGTTGAACAGAGGCTGTGATTTACCGAAGTCAAATTCCTTGTCTGGCACGCTCAAACATGGCGAATGAAGACTCTTGAATCTTGAACTCCGCTAACCACGGAAGCAGAAGATGCGATGCTTTCTCTTCTACGTAGTTTACGTCAGACTCATCGTCAGTTGCAGTTCCTATTATTCCACAGGCCTAGAGCGCCCTCTTACGGTTTAATGTGAACATAACATGTGAAATGATATAATGTGTTAATAATTTCACACATACACTACCGTTCAAAAGTTTGGGGTCACAAAATTGTTTGGGTGACCCCAAACCTTTGAACGGTAGTGTAAATATTATTATAATAAAATATTATGAATTAAATATTATAAATTATATCTTATATTTGTATGAGATTATATATAATCTATGAATATAAGTATACATATATATTATAAGATTTTTTACACAGAAGATTATATATATAATCTATAAATAATTATCTAAATAAATATATACACTACCGTTCAAAAGTTTGGGGTCACCCAAACAATTTTGTGACCCCAAACTTTTGAACGGTAGTGTAAATCGCTCGTCAAACTATGAAAAAAACTGCGAGGTATTGTCCGGAAAATACGGTAGTTCATTTAAAATTTAAGTAGGTCAAAATCCAAACCGCGATTAAAAAACATCTTTTACAAGCAGGGCTAGGCTAAGAAAGCAACATGGACATTAAGTAAAAGAAGACACGGCACCTTCACACACTACATTGCATCTGATCTAATTACTGAAGAACTTTACCGGTGGTGTTGGCTTTGGGTTAAGGATAGCGTCAGGGTTGTATGTTGTTCTTCTTTCAGAATAACCAGCATTTGTTTTTGAACAACAAGCTTGCGCTCCAACTTTATTTTTTACACTCTACTATCCACCTGGAAGTCTCTTTCTCCGTTCTCTTTTTTGCTGACTTAAACATCGCTGACAATCATGGAAACCTCTGCTGGTCACATTGAGTATTACAGTTTACCAAATATCTCAACAGGTTGGAATTAGATTCAGGGTTGGTTGGTTGGTTGGTTGGTTGGTTGGTTGGTTGGTTGGTTGGTTGGTTGGTTGGTCGGTTGGTTGGTTGGTCGGTTGGTTGGTTGGTCGGTTGGTTGGTTGGTCGGTTGGTTAGAGCCAAGCCCATGATATTTTAATGTGTAGTCTCTACGCTGATGTCTCTTCACCAATGGAGGGAGGAGCCACAGGTCCAGATCCACCACACCCATCTCTATGTGCATGCGTGTGTGTTTCTAAACACTAGAATTTGCTGCAGTCAGACTCTCTTGAGCTGGTGAGTTTTGGTCATATTACACATATTTTTCACATATTGTCATCATCAAGACTTAAACCGCTGCGTAGCCTTTAAAATGTGAGGAAAGTAATTATTGCCGTTTAACAAAAGGCGTGCAAGGAATAATAAATATTGATCTATCAAAATAGCAAAGAGGAACAAAATGTGAATTTGTGAATTTTTATTTGGTGTCCAGGTTGTTGTAGCCATGGGAGATTCCGTGACTCCTCCCCCCTTGGAGTCAACAACCAAAACTGTGTCTGGTATGTGCATCAAAGTTCCCGAACGAAGACTTCTTGTCAGAGAGCAACACGCTCTTAGTTCAATATTGTAAAAGTCAACAAAGAGGCGAAGGAGATAGGCCGCTCTGTGAAACCACAAATATTTGCTTTTGTGACTGCCACATGAATACCTTCATTCCTCCTGCACTTCTGCTCCACCCTTTCCTCACCTGGTATGCTTTTAGATTTCACTAAATTCAAAATTTACCATCAGGTCACATGTACAAAAAGAAATGATGTCACGACTAAGGCTGAATGAGGAGGAGGGCGTGTCTTATCAGTATTACATCAGAGTAGAGTCACTGAAGGAGCAACTCCCATGGGCAACGTCTGTTGCCGTGGAGATAAGAGCAACCAGGAGCTCGTGCCCTCCAATCTTGGCTTGGGCCAAGGGACCACTGTACTCGTAGCGGTGCATAGTGACCTTTTGTGACATTTGTGTTTTGTGATATTTGGTTTAGTGTGTTTGGTTTGCCATGCAATTTTTGACTGCTCGGGAAAAAGCACTTTCTTCTTTCATGAGAAGAACTTAGAGTCAGATGAGGAATGTGAATATATTCCAACTTGTGTTTTCTTTTTGATTTTTTTTAAAGACCTTGACGTGGATGGCAGTATCATCGGAGCCTTGATTGGAGGTGAGAGCAAAATATTTAATTTTTGTAGACAGCGTTATTTTTGCTTTTGTGCATGTAACTTAAAAAGTATGACATGCACTTTTCCTTTTGTAGGTGTCATAGGTGCCACACTAATCTTCATCTGCGTGATAGCATTGTTGCTGTGGTTCCGCTCCAGAGAGAAGGGCTCTTATGTCACCCATGAGATGGACACCCAGGATGATGAGATGGGCGACTTGGATGAAGATGATTGTGACGACAGCGATAATGATGATGACAATGACTTTATTTGTTCTGACGCAGAACCCCAACACATAGAGCTTTTTGAGATTAGTGAGGAAGCCTAGAGCAAGAAGGTGTACATATTTGACTGGAAGATCATGAAAGAGTCTCTAAATTTCTTATTTAATATTAGATGCACACTTGTGCAACTCCATCTAAAATATTTTTTGCATCTCCTCCCCAATTTTTTTGCAATTAATAAGTTAATACATATGAGAATTAATCAGGTGCCATAGCCACCAACTTTAAGAGATATCATTTTGTAATTTTGAACTTGTCAAGGTTTTATTTTCATGTGATTAAAATTAACTTGTGAACAGCACCATCTTGTGGCTAAAATGTATCACTACATCAACATGTTAGACTGAAAATACTCTCAAGGAAGGAACCCCATGAGATAAATACCTTTCCCGATTTTTTCTAACTGAAGTAATTACAAATAGTCTCAATGACCAAATTTTTTTGTGAGAGCTGGGGCTGGCTTAATGTTTTTATTTTTTTATTCCATATTTCACAATCATACACACTTTAACGTCACCTACAAATTATCCGGCCAATTTATTCGTTTAAAAACAACTGTCTTGTGTTTGATAGTATTCAATTACGATAAATTTAAATCACAAGTCACATTTAAGGTGGTTAAGCAACGTCCCTCTATTCAGGCGCCTGTGTAATCTACCTTAAATACTGTTGAGTGCAATAAATGTTTTTGTCAGCCCAGTAAGAATGGAAATTAGAATTATTTCCACCACCGCCAACAGTGCGGGAGACAGGCAGGCGCGTTTTAAGCCACCGTCACTTGAACAAAAGCGCCTGGAGTGGAACTTTAGTGGGCGGTGACGTTGTGAGTTTATCAAGTTCTGCTGTGACTGTGGCAGTCTGTTGACTTCTAACCAAAAAGCAGCGATTTACATTGGAAACCTAAAAGACATGATTGTGTTGCTTTCTCCGGGGATGTGATTCTTTTTGGTGCGTCCGGACCGATATTGTGCTGTTAAGAATTGGAATTCAAGCACGTTTGTGACTTTGTGGCTTCGGATCTCACTATGTTGGCGAGTTCCGTCATTTACGCTGCCAAGAAACGAAAGAAGCCGCTTCAAAAAGTGTAAGTTTAAAAAAGACATTTTTGTGTTCATACATAATCTCTTCACCTCGTCTGCTGTTTTGTTATCGCTCTTCTTCTCCTTCTATTTTTCCTCCAGCATTGTTGCAAAATGAATTTATATGATTTATACACACCAAAGGTAGTTAAAGTACAGTAATCCCTCGCTACATCGCTGTTCGATTATCGCGGCTAAACATATTTACAGTATTGTACCTTGTTATAAGACATTTGTTATAATAATAATAATGAGAGTTCTAAAACATATTTACAGTATGTACACTTGTACCTTGTTATAAAAAAGTTATAAAAAAAGTTGTTATAATAAAAGAGTTCTAAAACCATATTTACAGTATGTATACTTTAGCTACATACACACACACACACACGTATCATATTTATATTTATATTATTTATACATTATTTTCTGTATGTCATTTATACTTCGTATTAATATAGTATTTACATGTTTGAAACTATTATTTAATGTTCTAATGATAACATATGCACTTATATGGTTTAATATACACTTATTGATACACAAAAAATGTATGTATGTTAAAAATGAGACGGTGACACTACTTCGGGGATTTTCACATATCGCAGGTGGTCTTGGAACCAATTACCCGCGATAAACGAGGGATTATTGTATATGTGGTCACTCAAATCCAAGTACTGATCTTCATTTGCGTGAAAAGAGGGAGGAACATCCGCGATTGCGCAACCAGCTTTTAATTTCTATGGGAACTTTGGGTGCGTGTCCACCTTCTATGAGTGTTACAGGCTAACACTGTGGAAACACCAATATTTTGCCATTTTTCAGAGAAAACATTTCAATCTCGCTTCCTGCTAGTCTAGCGGGGTTAGAGGATGACAAAAAAGCGGCCGGCGACAAGTTACAGTCACGTCTAACAACATTCCGAACTCTTGTCACTTCCGAGGTGATGAATCTGAAAAGCTCCGAGGGGTGTCAATACCGACACAATCATAAAGTTATGTTCAGAGGGTGGACACAGTCTGATTTAGCTTCAAGCAGACGTATCTGTTTGCAGCCAAAGCACTTCCCACTGCATGCTAACCACATGACCTTCATGTAAACAAATGGAATTGCCCCCCGCAGGATGAAAGTCTAGCTCCACCACTGACTAGAGTGAGAGAAAGAGACAGAGAGAGAGAGAGTGCAAACAAAGGGTCGATCAACCGGGTGAGGCATGAGTGAACAAAGGGCAAACAAACAGCCCTGTCAACAACACTAATAGTCCCACGCCACCGGCAAAAACAAGCAAATGAAAATGCATTCACGCAGCGTTTGATGTGTGCTGACATCAGAGTCACGTCAGCAATTGGAGGCAGTGAGTCTTAGCTGGCAAACTTTACATTCTGGTAGCTGCTGGCCTCAGTCGCCTGCACCTATGTTGATCCCTCGGATTCATTGTCATAAGCCGTTTTTTTATTTCACCTTACGCACAAGACGGCGAGCCTGTAAAAAGGGGAAAAACGTTGGCCAAGCTGATCAGTGGCCAATGTCAGAATATTGGTAACAATTTGTTTGTGCTTCTCAAAGTGTATATTAAGAATGGCTATAATCAGCCATTAGTTGATTAGATAATGAATTAAATATTAATTAATGAATGAATAATTTTATATTTTTTAAATAATTTTATAATTAATCAAATTAATAATATAATAATTTTATAATACTTATATAATTTTATAATTAATAAAATTAATAATATAATACTTTTATAATAATTATTAATAATAAAAGTGAAGAGCTCGGTTGGTTGTGTTGTCTTAACGGTTTATTTGGACTTTTCTGTATAAAGTTTAATTGTTTGCCTCGCACTTGTGTGAAGTTCCTGCAGGCTCACATTCGGAAAAAAAAACGACGTATTTTCTAAAATGTGGGTTTATTTGCCCAGCGTAGTTATCACAGCCTTTTCCATTATTTTTGCTTCGAGCGTGGATCAATTTGTCATCTAAAATGCAAAGAAAACATTTTGAAGCATTTTTTGTTGGTTGTTGTCCAACAGCGACTTGCTTTTACCTGCGTCAGACCTGCGCTCTGAATATGCAGTTGACTTTCTCTTGTTCTGTCTGTTCCGCCCCAGACAAAAGCACCTTTGTGTGGTTGCAGGAGTGTCACTCGATCCCGTATTGCGGCGACAGACACTCCCCTTCATATGGCCGATGTGCCGGATAGCGCCAGAGGCAGAAAAACTAGCCGCTTATTATTCTCGTCCTGCCGTCAGGAATGCGACGATCGCTATCTCGCCCTTCATTTCAGATCCAGCGTTTTCTGGACGATTATTGTAAGCAGATGGTCATTTGTTGTAAAAATGTACGGATTGAATTATTCAGGACTCAACATGCACAAACTTAATTTGACCTTTTGAATGCGCATCTTATTGTTAGACATTTCCGTACTTTTTGCGCAACTTGATGGCCTCGAAATAAAAACAGCCCTGCTTCTCATAATGTTGTCTTTGACTTGCGATCATGCAGCCCAGTTTGCATTTTCTCATATTCTCCTCGCATGCATCTTACTCATTCTTCTAAACGGTTTTCATTTTGCAGACCCAAACTGCCACCTCCCGAAGGGGCTAAATCAAACCCGTCCAAACGGCATCGCGACCGACTGAACACCCAACTGGAAAAACTGACCAGCCTGCTACCCTTCACCGAAGAGGTCCGCGCTCGTCTGGATAAATTGTCGGTGCTGCGGCTCGGTGTGGGTTACCTGAAGGTTAAGAGCTTCTTTAACGGTGAGTCTCGGCAGCAGAATTTAGAGCTGCAGAGTTGTGCTGATCTCGTACCACTTGGTTATATATAATTGACCAAATAAGGTGTAAGGTTACAAGTAAGAACTTTGTGAACACTGAGGACTTCCTCACCACCCAATGGCCAATCCTCATCCTTCAATCAATGTCTTCAGTTCATCTTGAATTCTTTGGCCCTTCTCCCAACAAGCTCCGCCCCTAGCGGACCTCCACTCGCTTCCTCCTCGACAAAGCCTGTTAGATTCCAGGTTGTTGTTGGAATGGCTTGAAGCCATTTGCCTTTCGCTAGCTGGAACAACTCAGCGCTTTATGCATTCATGGGGCTTGACACACCCACCACACTAGAAAGCTCCATCGGGAAGCTCAAAGGCTCCTTCAATGTGGACCTGCATCAGAAATGCATTGATGCCTGTTATTATGCCACTTTCTGGCTTTTGCTATTAAAAACTATTCATTACTGTTTCTTTGTAGATGATATTTTTATGATATAATAAGATGTTGCGTCATTCAGTGGTCCTGTCATGGGCCTTCATCACTGATTATGATTTGTACTCTTTTAACAGAGAATGCTGGATGTGGCCGCTTTATTCAGGTCTTTTTCTGTCTCATGAGAGGGAAGAGCATTGGAAACTTCACATAGTCGGCTCTCTTTGGCATGATCCTTGCCTTGCTCTCTATCCTTTCAAATTGTCCGGACTGTCTGATGGGAAATGTCCAAGGATCAAGTCCCATCCGAGAACATCGGCAATGTTTGGCGGTTTCTCGTCGACGTGGTTGGCTGCAGTTGTAATCGATGTCGCTTTCACTTATCCCAAAAATGTCTTTAAAGGAAGTATCGTAAATAATGGTTAAAAATATCACGATGGGAAGTTGCCACATGCCTCAAAAGTTGACTGAAGCTATTGCGGAGGAGTTGCCTGGCTGTTGACAGAAGTTATTTGTGGTCTTAGAATAGATGGTGCAAAACTGGTCCTAAGGAACTACGCACTCTTTTGAAGTCACTGTTCTTTGTCTTTTACTGAACATTAAGACTTTACTCGTGTCAACAAACACAAGGCCTTCCGCTAATGGATGGACTTTCCAGATGTGTTTCTCAGCAGATCTCAGCCTGCTGGAGGTCCTACTTAACCCTTAGACAATAAGAAGTCAGGAAGCTAGCAATGAAAGGGGAGCAATTGTGTCAAACTGAAACATAACTTATTAGAGGCTTACCTCTAACACGTTGTGCTACTGATCCACTTTTTGGAAGTACACAAAGGCCATGTGTAACTGTCACCTGGAATCAGAGGGAACAGAAATTGAATTTGCCAATCAGTTGCTGGCTGATTTAACTTCTGTCTCGGACACAGTCAAGCTCAAAAGAAAGTTTGGACTTGGGATAGTGTAGCAGAAGTTGCGGGCAGTCTCCTGGATGCAAGCGTGATAGCATCAGATTTGCAGAGCTTCATGGAGGATTGCAGTCTAAACAAAGCAGCCGAACTCTCGTGTTAAAACCTGCCCAAGCATCTTCGAAACCGCGTGTGTGTGTGGCGTGTGTGTGCGTGCATGCGTGTGTGTGTGTGTGTGTGTTGTGTGTTTCACTGCACATCTACTTCAGGATTTAAAGTAAGAGCCCGATGCTGTAGAGCCAAAATTAGAAGAAAAAAAAAAAAATTCATTAAAATAAAAATATAATAAAATTTATTAAAATTAATTAATTAAAATTACACCGCATGAGACCCAGAACTGTCTGTGATTTGTCGTGCCCAGGTGGAAATGTTTTATTTAAAATTAAAAACTAAAATAAAATGAATTAAGATTAATTAATTAAAATTAGATCGGGTGAGACCCAGAACTGTCAAAACTCTCTGATTTGTCGTGCCCAGGTGGAATCCAAATACATAAAAACACAGGGATGGCACATATCCCCAAACTTTGGAGTCCCCTTATTTGCTGCTCTTTTTTTTGTACAGCTCGTTTAGGAGTTGAGGATTGTTTCTCAAATAATATCCATATGATGTGACGTCAGAGATTTTAGAGCCATAGGCACAGCCGCCTCAAAAAAAAGTTTGCAGGAATAACTGCACACTACATATGCTACAAAATACTTGAAAAAATACAGCCCATTGATTGCTCTATTTATAAATGTATTTTAAGGATTTCCTGTGTTTGTTTTTCATACGAAATTCTACATATGTCTTGGTCAATGTGCGCACACAATAATATAATTTTATCACAAACAAATGCAGCACACACAGGATGATGCCGTCCCATGACTGACTGCTTCATTAGAACCCGTCTCCTCCCGGCTGATAGGTGCCAGATGTGTTGTCATGAGAGCATCCATCCCATTGGCCCAGGGGCGACACTCGCTGCCGAGAGGTTTCGCAGCTCTCGCTCAGCTGGCAAACTATGAAACGATCGTGTCTCTCATCTGCTCGCTCACCGCCAGTGACTCAGCGCTCACTCAAAGCCCGGCGCCACATACGTAGTGCGCGTAGAATGGTCTGAGTGGGCTTGACCAGATCCGTTTGCATTCCAGCCTCGCTCAGAGGTTATTACAGATTCCATGGGGAGGAAATAGAAAAACAATGGACAGCCGGCACTTTGAAAACTAACGGTGTCTCACAGAAACAGTCAATTGTAGCTTTGGTCGAAAAAAGGTGTCCGTGAATCGATTGGCCAATTTCATCTTATGGCTGGCCAGAAATGATTTAAATAAGAGGAAGGTGTAGCACGAAAATTTGCCTGTGATGGAAAAAGTTGTCGACTTAGTTTGTTAGAACTCGGAGCAAAAGAAAATGTAAAAACAAATATTTTCAAAATTATTACGTTTCCTTTGCAGCTGCTTTTACCTCACATATTGAATAATAATAGTAATAATAATAATTAATAATAATAATTCATTTTATTTATGGGTGCCTTTCTCAGCACTCTATAATAATAATAATAATAATAACTCATTTTATTTATGGGCACCTTTCAAGGTCACCTCACAACTGATAAAAAAAATCAATAATTCACATATTTTGCTTCGTTTCTCGCTGTCGTTCGTCGTATAGTTCCGATGAAGCCTTTGTTGCGTTCACTTAAAACCACATGGAGTCACGTGAGCGCCGCTGTCACATGCCGAGATCTAAAATCGGGTTTCCTTGTCTCCTGCTGAGATGAAGATTCCTCAGTGCTGTATGTCTTGTTTACATTCTTTGGAGCAGGCAGATGAAAGAGAAGCTGGCGCATCCTTTCAGCTGGTTCAGGCATGTCTTCCGTGTCAACACACACACACACACACACACACACACACACTCACACAAACACACAACAATGACTATTGCCTTCGTCATGACTCAGTGTAGCAAAGACAATACATATGACTGACACTGTTTATTTAACTACGGAATACCTCATCAGTAGTAATGTTATGGATGATAAATCAATCTCAAATCAATTTAACTTAGTATTTTTTGGGGGTACTGGTGATGACCTCATAGATTCCAGTGTCAGGACTAAGGAGTTTGTGTCCTATCGTGTTCAGGGTCAATAGTTTAAAGTTCACACACACTCATGTTTGTTTCTTGCTTGTGACTCATGTAAGAATCCAATGAAGCTCTTGAAGGCATTAGTAACCATATGTGCTACATTCCTGTGCCCGATTATTTTTAGACACAGTATTTATTTTGAGAACAGCAATAAATGCTAGCCTCTTGGCTCACACGCCGGGTGAGCACACAAGTCAAAGTCAACACGGCAAGATCAATGATGATCTCGAATGTGCTGTGGATTGAAACTCACAATAACAAAAATAAGGCTAGTGCTTCGGTGACGTAACGATGGAAATGATCGGAAATAAAGGCAGATTACCTGATATACAGATCATCGGTATCGGACGAAAAATTCATTGTCAAGCCAAGAATAAAATATTTTAGGTGTTTACTTGATTTGAACTACTGGTGATTTATAGCCATATAAAAAAAATATCGATCACACATAAAGTATCTGACCATACTCAAATGTGATTGGTCCGGTGAGGGACAACAAGCTTCCTCTTTTTCAATATGTGTGTTTCTGAGCTTATGGGGGGCAGTTCTTCCTTCAGTCTCTTCTTCGGGAGGGTCTATTGCATCTAAGCCAGTGGTTCTTAACGTTGCTGGAGGTACCAAACCGCACCAGTTTCATATGCACATTCACTGAACTCATCTTTAGTAAAAAACAAAATTTTTTTTTTTTTTCAAATTCAAGACAGAGCGATCAGTTATTGGAGCTGGTTAAAAAGCATGCGTGCGCACTACTAAATGTTTTCCATCTTTTTTTCCGTCTTTTCCTCAACCAGCCTCCTTCCTCTCCTCTCTCCGCTCAGGATGCTGGAGGTTGAAAGTTTGCACGCAAGGCTTTGTTGTATGTGTGCTTGTGTGCAAGATCATCTGCGTGCGTGCGTGCCTTTGCGTGTGTTTAGGGAAGAGAAGACGTAAACAACTACCAGTGCAAATTGACCACATTTCCATTAGTTGTTTTAAAACAATTAAACCTTGCTTTTTTCTTTTTTGTCATTTTCTGACCCTTTCTTTTCAACTTATTAAGAATGCATATTGTTGCCCTCCGGTGAAACTACTCGACGTCGACTTTTCTTTGCTATTCATACACTGCTCATTAACTCCTCAACTCGTCCCGTTTTTTTTCGAATAAATACTTGTGAAATAGTTCATCAAGAAACACGATTCCAAGTGACTTGTTGAAGTGGGTAGAACTTTCGAGCGCTCTGATTCCAGACCTGACAAGAATTTTCTCTTTTCACCTTTCGTGCCCAAACCTGCCCGTTGAGAATCAGACAGAACAAGCGTTGCCAAGAGTGAAAGGTAGTGATGGTGATGTTGATCTCCAAGTCACCCCCCCCCCCCCCCAAAAAAAGAGACACCCAAATAAAAAGCCCGCACATAGCGCTCCTCCCGCAAACCCAAAGGTGGAACAATAGCACGATTCAGCTCTTGGAGTTTAAAGTGAAGAGAATTGTTGGCAAATAGTGAGAGCCAACGGTATTGTGTGTGTGTTTGTTTGATTTTTTGTACATACACAATTCATATTTTCCTTCATATTTCAGGCTTGAAGCTAGCATTCAAGCATTTTCTACTTGACACGAGCTACAAAATGAAAGCATCCAACTCTGCTTATGATCTAGTTCAGGTGCACAGCTAGGTCATTCCAGTTCAAATATGTTTGTCTTGCGCCTTCACCAAAATAGTTGCGGTCACCAGGTCATAATTATGGTGGCGGTTGTTCTCATGATCTGCATGTGAATCAGAGTTACAAGGAGTCAACTTCTCTTCTGTTTTTTTTTTTTTATTTCAAAATCAACACAGTGACTCATGTTTGTTCTTGTCTGTCACTAATTTTAAACCTTTGAAAATCACCTGCTTCCTCTGCAAGAGGATATTTTTAGGTGCCCGGTCTTGTTTCCTGGCAGTGATTAGCGCTGCTTGATAAACTCGAGAGGCGGATGAGAGCGACTTGTTGAGTGACAATGTTGTAAGATAACAGGAAACACTTGCCGGCTCCACCCTGCTAAAACCTGACACATTTCTGCTCTCCTTATTGCACAAGACACTCAAGGCTGGATGACTGAATCGGTTTATATTTCTGACCCAGAAAACACCGCGTTGTTAAAAAACAACCAGAATAAAGTTCCACTGTGATTCTATGTTAGTCTTCTTTTTTTTTTCTTTTTAAATCAAACTTGGGTAGAACATTCACGGTAACTTCACTTAAGTTCTCACACCAAGTTAAAAGTGCACGAAACATTGAAGATTGGCACATATATGAAAAAAAAAAAGCTCAAAGCTAACTTCTTCAAGGCTAAAAGCTAATTTCATTTAGCTTTTAGCTAAAGCTAATTTTTGTAGCTAAAACTAATTTTAAACCTTCGAAAATCACTTGCTAAAGCTAAAAGCTAACTTCTTCTTCAATAGCTACCCTCAGGAATGGTCAGAATGGCTCCTGCATGACAAGTCAAAAGCTGTGGGGAGATGTCCACAATGCACTCTTGTCCTCCACCGGGACCTCCCAAGTGTCCTCCTTGGATGGAGTCAGCTTCTCAGAGGGAGACCTGCTCCTCCAGGTCAGGTCCGATTGATCTTTGAACCAAGAATGTCAAGTTATTTTGTCAACTTGAGTGTTTTTTATTTCTACAGGCATTGAATGGCTTTGTGTTAGTGGTGACCACCGAAGGTTATGTCTTCTATGCCTCGCCCACCATACAGGACTTCCTGGGCTTCCACCAGGTGAGAACAAGCTGACCTTATCCCAGCTGACTTCAGTCAACAGTCACTCAGTCACCGTTTGGATTCATTTCTTCCCGTGCGTTGAGATTCGGTGTCTTAATTCACGTCTCTCCGTTGCAGTCCGATGTCATCCACCAGAGCATCTTTGAGTTGATCCACACCAACGATCGAGCTCTTTTCAGACGCCAGCTTCACTTTGCTTTCGATCCGCATTCCAGCCAGCGGGACGGCCTCGCAGAGGGCGGCGGTAAGTCATCCTTGCGTCATCCAAAGACGAGTGTAAACGTTGACATGCTTTGCGCGTATTTCCACGTAGATGAGCAAAGCAGCAGTGAAGTCAGCACCAACCTGAGAACCTACAACCCGCAAGTCATACCTCCAGAAAACTCTTCTTTCCTGGAGAGGAATTTCTGCTGCCGGTTCCGATGTTTGCTTGACCACTCATCTGGCTTTGTGGTAGAGAAAAATAGGTCCAACGTTGGATTTGAACTTGTTCTGACGTGGTTCTGTTTTTTTTGCCTCCAGGCAATCAACTTCTGCGGACGCCTGAAGTTTCTCCACGGTCAGAACCGGGTGTCGGAGCTTGGCGAGCGGGTTCCCCCACAGCTGGCTCTGTTTGCCATTGCCATACCCGTGCAGCCGCCGTCCATCTTGGAGATCCGCACCAAGACGGTCATGTTCCAGACCAAGCACAAGCTGGACTTTACGCCGATGGCCATTGACAGCCGGTAGACTGCCGTAGTTGTGATTTGCCACCAGATCGGACGGTGATGGGACTTTGCGTTTCCTCCTCAGGGGGAAGGTGTTTCTGGGTTACAGCGAAGCAGAACTCTGCATGAAGGGTTCCGGTTATAACTTCATCCACGCTGCGGACATGATGTACTGCGCTGACAACCACGTCAGGAGTGAGTCACACTGTTCTTACGTAGGTTGAAGTACATTTAAGGTATGTCCTGAGCTGAATTCTCTTTGTTTGTGTAGTGATCAAAACAGGAGAAAGTGGTTTTACCGTCTTCAGACTGCTGACTAAAAATGGAACGTGGCTCTGGGTCCAGGCCAACGCCAGGTTCATCTTAAAAGAAGGAAAGCCAGATTTCATCGTGGCCCGCCAGAGAGTTTTGACGTAAGTTACCAGAGATGCCGTAGTTCTATATCAGTCCATCCTGGGTGGAGGAGGGTGGAGCCTTTGTCGAGCCAACTTGTCTTTGGACAGGACAAGATACATTTTTTTATGACACCGGGGTGATTGGCAAGCGTCTCGTTACGGGACCTAATGATTTTGGGGCGTGTTGACGGATTCCTTACAAGATGCGTCTTTTGTCATTTACCGTCTTTCCGGATCATTAAATACAGTTACAAGTCATTACCACAGCGTCTAATGGTAAATATGCTAACAAGTAATTAGCACTAAGCCTGATGAGAGGTTTTGGTACCTGTTAGTCCTGTTTTTGTCATTGTTGTTTGTTAATCTCCCTGATTGTTCTAAACAAGTTCTTGAGGTCATGGCTGGATTGATCCTTTTCTGGGTTGCAGAAATGAAGAAGGAGAGGAACACGTTCGTCTACATCGGCTGCAGCAGTCGTTTAGCCTCACCACCGGAGAGGCGCTGTTGTACGATAAGGCACCGACCGTCGACATGCCCGACACCTGCTCGCCCGCAAAGCAGAGGAAGCTCGATGAGTACTCGGTCAGACCCAACTCGCTCCAGAGCTGCATTGTGAACCAGGGTCAAACTGTCTACTGCCAGCACAAGAGCGCCAACACGCTTAACGACGACGCCTTTAAGGACACGCACGCCACAATCGGCGTTCGCGGAGATTTCTGGCAGCACCCGTCGCCCAAAGCTGCTGTCGAGAGCATGATCAAGTCTGAGGACGCCATCCAGGACATGATGGAGACTCTGCAGCAGATCCTGGGGGACGGCAACCTCGCAGAGACAGTGGATGTGAGCGCCGATGAGCTCAAGAGCTGGGAAAGCACTCTTCTGAAGGTAAGAAACAACAGCTGCGACCTGGCCGACGACTTGAACGACGTTATCGTGGATGACGTCCTGTTGTACGTGGAGGAGCAGCTTCAAAAAGAGGCTGCGCTAAAGTTACCTGAGCGGCTGGATACCCGCGTGCCAACTTTGAACTTCCAGAGCCAGGCTTCTGCTTGTCAAGGGTCGGTACAAAACTTGAGCTGGGCTCAAGACCCTCTGGACCAGTTATTAGCCAGCAGTGGGCAGATGTCTGAGGAACCACATGTGGGGATGGTGGAACGGACCCTAATAGATCTTCCTCAGATGAATTCTTCTGGTTTAAACCTTCCAGTGGCAGAGCCCATCTTTGACCCCCGTTTCGTGGACTCCTGTGCCGAGACACAAAACCTGAGCAGTGTTCAGGTGAGTTTCATGGACAATAACCAAGGAGTTTTCTGGCATAAGCAATCATGTCAGATTTATCCCAATCAAATGGTTCAACCAAACGGCCACCTGTCAACGGAGCACCGTACACAAAGACAGCCTGCATTTAGCTTACAGTATGGTCAGAGGAACTCAAACCACGTCAACACCCAAAATGTTCCCAATGGCTCGGTGATCGCGGCAGATCCGGCGGCGTCCAGTTGCATGGACAGCCGCTTCGTGCTTCCCGGTCAAGAACCGCAGAACCTGAGACAGTCTTGGCAGCTCGAGCAGCCACCGCGGCCGCAGCTCATTTCAGACGGACTGACGGGCATCACCCGATTGGCAGATTTTCAGCCTAATCCGGCCGTTGCGTACAGTTCAATGACTTCATTTCCCGTTGAGCAAGGCATCATGGGGGCGCCTGTCACGACATCAAGCGTATTCAGAATCAACCCCCCCTTTGTGCCTCCCAACGTAAGACAGATTCCGCAAAGATTGAAACACAGCAGCGGTCACATTTCCGGTCCCTCCTGCTTTAACCAGGACGGCGGCAACGAGTCTTTGTTCAACTTAGATATGGCGCCGCTTTCCCACCAAATGGCTCCAAATAGTGTGAACCCGGGCAACCTGCAGATGCAGCAGCAGCCATGCTTCAACCTCGGCAACCAGGTAAAAAAAACATCACTGAAAACCAGCTTGACTGTTTTGATTTGCAATTGAGCTTCCAATTACTTTTCTTTCACAGCTCATCAGCCACTCGGTTATCGCAAATGGCGGCATGGCATTTCCTCATTGCGCAACGGGAACTTCTGCTCCTCACAGAGCAAACGGGAACATCAACTGAAAGACAACGGATCCCCGGAAATGTGCTTAAGAGAAAGACAAATAGCTCTGGATAACGAAATAAGCCAAGAAAGATCATCTGGAGTTTAATTTGTGTTTTGAAACATGGATCATCACCAAAGAGTGGAAGTTTAGCACTAAGCTGCTCCCAAAAAGTTTCAATTTGAGGCTCCTTCCTGGGTAGAAACCACATTCTGAATTGTCACAACCTGTATATAAAAAAATCAAAATGGCTGTTTTTTTTTATAATTAGAATCTCGAAATTTCAAATGTTTAAAAAAAATATATATTCACTTGAACTTTGTGGTCTTCTGTATCACTCACTCTCACTCGACCTCCTTGAATCACACAGAACCGCAGGATCCTCACTGCAGTATGCATTTAGTGGTGTGTGTTTGTTTTGCGTGTTCAGTTTTTAAATACGTACTGTCGCAAATTGTGTACAGCAACACATATCTATGTCAGAATGTGTATCTTTTTTTGTCAATGAAATGAAAAATTAATCTTCTGTTCACGATGGCCACAATAAATAATGCTCTGATGGCACAGTGACGCTGAGAAAAGCAGCTTAAATTTGTTTTCGTTCATTTCTTTTTATTACGTTTTTACGTAGGTAATACATTTGTTAAATTTAGTAACGCAACTAATTGTGAATTTGATCGGGAAATGGTAACGCTTGTTTTAGTGATGGCAGTGCTCAATAGCGTCCACTCGGTGTCAGTATAACGACGTGCAAAAGTTGACTTTGTTAACCTGCACACAGCTGGCACGACTATTTGTCGACTTTACCTCCCAGCGAGAAGACACCGTTGTGAAAGCACCGATTGTGTTTTATTTTCAGCTCCTCTTCCGAAAGCCACTGAAAGGAAGGAGATGCTGGGATGATGCCGGGATGAGGTGGTGAGGGGATGGAGGTTGGACAGGATGATGTGGTGAGAGAATGATGGTGAGAAGATGAGGAGGGGGAGACAGGATGAGGTGGTGAGGGGATTGCCCCCCCCTAATCGCCCCCTCCCAACCTACTCACCCCTCCCTCCCTCCCCGCCGCGTCAACTGAGTCCACCGCAACCACCGTCTCGGGATTTTGGATAAGGAGGTGGGCGGCGGTGGAAAGGGGAGAAGAGGACCACAAACGATGTTTTAGCTATTTGACACAATATTGTGATACTGAAGTCTACCTGAGACACGAGGAACATTGTCATTGTCAAATGACGTCGGTTGTTGTTTGCTTCTTAACATCGATCGTGTGCTTGTAGTCCTTTCAGCGGAACCGCTTTCGGATGTTGGGACACTTTTGCACCTCCGGCTGGCTAGAATTCCGCTTGGTGGATGAGCCGCTCGATTGGGACTAACTTGGAGCCAACATGTACGCTGGACGCAAGAGAAGAAAACCGCTTCAAAAGGGGTAATGTGTGTCATTTGGGCAAAAAAATACAAATAAAAAGCTGTGCATCATTACATTTTTTGATTGGTCAAGGCACGTGTTTTTTACCTTCGAAATATAATGTGATAAAATGCTACAAAAAGTGGATACACATGTTGATTACGGTGTTTTAACTTCTGCAAATTGTTCCACTGGCGGTGATTGTTTGACTCAGTATAATTAACTGGACACAGCTTTAACTTGAGTTAAAGTTGATTTGCACATCATTTGCAGTTGCAGTTAAATAAGAATAAATAAGAGATACAAACAGTTTGAATTTGGAATGGGAATGCTGAAGAACTTTTGAATTCTTGCACCGAATGCCTACCAAGTCTTGAATTTTGCAGATCTTTTGAATGCTTTGAATCAGATCAGAAAAGTTGGAATAGTAGAAAAGAATTTCACTGTATTCACACAATGTATCAGGATCCGTCTCAGTCACGCTCTTGATGTCCTCCCACTCACAACCAGAACCAAAGTTACCCCGATCGACGGGGACAAGTCCAACCCGTCTAAACGGCATCGGGACCGTCTGAACTTGGAGCTGGACCGACTGGCCGGCTTGCTGCCCTTCCCTGAGGATGTCATCTCCAGTCTGGACAAACTGTCCATCCTGAGGCTGTGTGTCAGTTACATTCGGGCCAAGAGATTCTTTTCAGGTATGAAATATCAAAAAGGTTTCAAGACTACAAGGATTTTGAGTTGATCTGAAAGCGTTTAAACTAGGGGTTCAATTTTTCTGACCGATCACCCATCCTTAAAAAGCCTGCCTTGACATGCAGCATCAAACTGCACGTTTCAATCTTTTTTTTAATCTTCAAGCATCCAACAATAACTGTGAAACAATACAAACGATTTTAACGGCTCAAAGTCATTCTCTCAAATAAAAACCAAAAGCGTTTTTCAGACCTCTCTAGTGGAAGATAAGATCGACAGACAAAATTATCAATACCCCGAGATTAAGGACGTCGATGAATCGGCTAACCCGATTGGCCGGGTCCTTATTTCTGGCTTCCTCCACATCGAGTGTGTCGACTCGTCACCCCTGGATAACCCCGAGCTCATGGCGGTGTCTGAATGCGCTCTTTAATGGATTGTAGGTCAGCCTGTGGCCATTCGATGACCTCCCTCTCTCTCCCTCCCTAAAGTCGCAGACACACAGTAATGTAGGTCTGAGGAGGTGGGAGGAGGAGATGAAAGCTTTGGGGAGTACAAACACAGCAAGATAATCCACTCACACCACTTTACAGACTTTGTGCAAAAGGGCGGGGGGGCTCGAGGACCCATTTTTCAACTTTTGACTTGGGTAGCTTACACTCTTTTGTTATGGCAGCTGAACTGGTCTGCACATATCAGGTGTTTCCAATCTCAGCCCGGCCCACCCTTTTCTAGCCGCCCGGGACATTTAATTAAAATATCATTTGGTGAGCTGCAAAAGGTTATCTAAAAATAACAAAAATGGAGGGGGCAGCAAAAACATTTGACGCCTCTGATCTATCTCTGTCTGTCTGTCTGTCTGTCCGTCTGTCTGTCTGTCCGTCTGTCTGTCTGACAGCTTGCTAGCTGTCAAGCTAGCTGTCAAGCTAGCTGTCAAGCTAGCTGTCAAGCTAGCTGTCAAGCTAGCTGTCAAGCTAGCTGTCAAGGCTAGCTGTCAAGGCTAGCTGTCAAGGCTAGCTGTCTAGGCTAGCTGTCTAGGCTAACCGTCTAGCTAGCCGTCTAGCTAGCCGTCTAGCTAACCGTCTAGCTACCCGTTTAGCTAGTTGTCTATCTGTCTATCCATTTCCCTGGACTCAATCCAATTGCAACCTCACAATCTGCTGATCCAAATGACGAATTGGTCCTCAACCCTCCTTTTTTGTTTGCTTCTCTCAAGTGGCGTTGAAAAAACATCTCTCCAATGGCACGAGCAAAAGTACTGAGCACCTCGACGGCCGGGTGCCGGAACAGACCGAGCCAGAAGGGGAGCTTCTGCTTCAGGTAAATGTATTTCAATAAACAGTCGCACCTTGATTTACAAGTTTTGGTCTTTTTTTTGTGTGTGTGCTGTGTGTTGCTTGTCTAATATCGCCAATCTACCAGGTGAGACGAAACGACACCATCTTTAATCGTCTCGAGTGTTGTTGTCTCTGCAGGCTCTGCCTGGATTTGTTTTGGTGATCACAGCGGAGGGAATCATTTTTTATTGCTCTCACACCATTCGGGATTACCTCGGCTTCCATCAGGTACACGATCAGCAAGGAAACGGGAAAAACACCTGGCAAAAAGCAGCACACACACACTTACGATCATCAAAGATATTAACCATACGTTAAAATTTTGGGAGGCACGTACGTTTAAAATTCAAAGTCCTCGTTTGCCGTGTTTTTCCCGTCAGACGGACGTGATGCATCACAGCGTGTTGGAGCTGATTCACGCCGAAGACCAGCAAGAGTTCAAGAGGAACCTGCACTGGGCCCTCAACCCACCCGTTGGATCCCACTTGGACACTGCAGCAGGTCTGGCACCTTGACTTTGATTTTACAATGATCTCTTTGATTTCACATTCTAATGGTATGAGGACAATCGATGTTGTGGTGCACAAGTAGACGGCGAGCCAGCTTCCCCCTACCTGCTGAGGTACAACCCGGATGAGCTTCCTACAGAAAACTCCTCCTTCTTGGAGAGAAGCTTTGTTTGCCGCTTCCGCTGCCTACTGGACAATTCTTCTGGCTTCTTGGTGAGATCAAATAAAGAAATGTTGCTTTGAATACTTTAATACTTGCTTTTAGAGACTTTTAATACTGTTTGCATCAACAAATATACCAGCGATTGTCAACCGGTGGTCCGTGTCCCTCTAGTGGCCCATGGCGGTATTGCAAGTGTTCAGTGAAATCGGAAATGGAAAATAATTGGAACATTTTAAAGCATAAAATAGAATCATGATTGAGACTTAATTTATTTTCCAGCTAATTTTGTGAATCGTTTACCCATCCAAATGAGATGCAAATAAATAGCCTGTGTAGGTCTATCCTCCTTCGGTGCAAATTAAAATAATATTGTGGTCCCCGAGTTGCTTCTCGGTTATAATGGTGGTCCCTTGGACAAAACCAGCTGAAAACCCCTGAAATATATGATAAATTTAAATTTTTAAACAACACTAGCAAATACCTGAACTTGGTTAGCTAATTTAGCTGGCACAACTAGCTAGCTAGCCACTCTCTTTCTCTGATTCTATCTTCATTGACAGAACGTAGTGAGAAAATACTTCCCAGTTAGATGAGTCAGAAAAATGACGCCAAACAGCGGGAAAAGAAGACGAGGCATTAAAGGAGTTGTCTCGCCGTCTTTCAGGCCTTGAGCATTCAGGGTCGCATGAAATTCCTCCACGGTCAAAGTGGATCTCAGTGCACTGACGGGGAAGGTGGCCCGCTTCAGTTGGCCTTATTTGCCATCGCCACTCCGCTACAGTCACCAGCTATCTTGGAGATCAGAACAAAGAACATGATCTTCAGAACCAAGCACAAACTTGACTTCACGCCCATGGCCTGCGATGCAAAGTAAGCGCTTTTCGTGCCGATCTGTTCCGCTTTCACGTCAGCGTACGCCGAGCGTGTCACGTTTGTGTTTTTTAGGGGTAAAATCGTGCTGGGTTACACCGAGGCCGAGCTGCGTGTCCGGGGTTCGGGATACCAGTTCATCCACGCTGCCGACATGCTGCACTGTGCGGAGAATCACGTCAGAAGTAAGTTAAAAGTTGTTCCCCAGAGATTTTCGATTTCATTCAAATGCCGCTCTACCATCCTTTTTGTTTTATTTGATTGTAGTGATAAAGACCGGCGAGAGCGGCCTCACCGTCTTCCGCTTGCTCACCAAGGACAACCGATGGAAATGGGTCCAAGCCAACGCCCGCCTCGTCTACAAAAACGGCAAACCGGACTACATCATCGCCACGCAGAGGCCGCTGGTGTACGTGGAGGACGTCAACTGGAGGTTACGCTCGTCCAGATCTTTGATCATCGTTTCCTCTTCCAACAGAGACGAGGAAGGAGGAGAACACCTGAAAAAACGCTCCATGCAAGTCCCTTTCACCTTCGCCACCGGCGAGGCGATGCTCTATCAAACGGGTAACCCGCTTCGGGGCTTTCCGGAAACTCTCAAGGGCAAAGGCAAATGCAAGAAGGGGAAAATAGAGAAGATCTCAGAGAACACGCATCCAAAGTCCTTACTGGAAGCGCTGATGAGCCAAGATCAGTCAGTTTACGTCTGCCAAGCAGATTCAGAGGCTCGCAGTCCTCTCGGCAACCGGCAACGGGAGACGGAGGGATTTGTTGACAGCTGGCAGATGACGGCGAGATGTAGCAGCGACGTGTCCGTGTGTGCTCCGCTTCTAGCCACCTTGGACTCTCTTTCTCTGGATGCGGACGAAAGTTGCTCCAACAGTGAACTCCTCAGTGCTTTGGAGAACCTGGGCTTGAATGCTGAAGATCTGGAACTGTTGCTCTTGGATGAGAAGATGATCCAGGTCCAGATGGATGACTCCGCACTCAGTGAGCTCACCAACAATGACATCACGCCTTACGTTCACGAGTCGCCGGAGACGGCGTGGAATCGAGAAGAACACGACAACATTGTTGGATTTGGACTCGGTGACTTTTTTCGAGACTCTGCCCAAAGTTCTGCCCAACGGCGCGTGGCCGCTACCGCCGCCTCACTGGAGCAGCTGCCCATCGGGGCCGTCGGGCTTCGCTTTGCATCCGGAAGTGTCGACGCCAGCGCGCTGTCAGGCGAGAGCTGCTGGACAAATGAGGAAGCCCGTCGCCGTGACAACCACGCTCCTCACCCAAGTCTTGTTAACGACATCTCAAGTCACCATTGGCAACAGGGGAACAACCTGACTTGGTCACCCGACCCCCAGATCCTGTCCGGAACCCTTCGGCCCGGCAGACAGACGGCTTTTCTTCCCGACGTGCTGCCGGACCCTGTCGTCTCAAACGCGCCGCAGTCGGCACCGAATGTTTGTCACTACGGACATATGACGGACACTGCGCAGCCACGCCCAGCGCAGGTTCCGCAATCTTACAAGCAGCAGAGTCCAGCTCAGTGTCCTCCACAGAGTGCACCTGTGGAGCTGGAGCAGTTTTTGGCTCTGACGCAGCCTTCGGTCCAGGCCTACAGTCTGTTCGACACCACACAGGGAGACCACGACCAGGTAAGACTCCGACAAATGTTATTTTAAGCCAAACTATATAGCGAAGCTTTTCTCTATGCATTTCTACCCCGAACTGAAAATTCAGTCGGTGCGTTCCCCGTGGCTCAGTCGGAGACATTTGACGAGGGCTGACGCGTTGCCCTTACAGAACATTTGAAGTAGTGAAGCTACTTGAGCTCTCGAGCTGTCATGGAAAGTCAGCGCTTCACTCAGTAGAAGCTTCAGGCATGAAGCTCAGTGTAAACTGTGCTGATGTGAGCAGACATGCTATGTCAACACGAAAAGGCTCCTGTTCTGCTGCCGGCCATCTCACGTACACACTTTTTTGACAATTGTGAGATCTGTGATCGCACCATCCGAAAGGATAGACGTGGACTTTTTTTAGTTTTGCAGAGCTGCCACGCAATGTGACAGAAATGGATGAAGTGAAAGGAGAAAAATCCATCCATCCATCCATCCATCCATCCATCCATCCATCCATCATTGTCATGTCATAGTGACCAATTGTGTGTGATTTTCAGCTGGAGAACGCTTGCCTCCTCAACGTGGCCAACGCCACCTTCATCCGCACTTGTCTCGTGTCCAACGGGAACAGAGAAGTGGCAGCCAACGTCCCAATCTCCTGCCCCGATGGAGTCCCAGACACTCAGAAGTCAGAATTTATCCTCTGACAAGAAGGTACCAAATAAAAAAAAAATAAAAAAGAAGCATATTGCTGCCACCGACTCACTCCCGGCGTAATCCGAGCGTCTCGGTTATGTCACAAGAAGAAGCATTTGAGTTTCCCGAAGGAGACGTTACTGCCTCGTTGTTGCCGATTCACACTTGGTGCAGATGGCGAAACCCGGAGCGACAAAGAGACATGGCGCTCGCAGTCCTCAACAAACTCCACTTGATGGATCTCATCACTCAACTTTCCATTTTCTGTTTGAGCTAGCCAACCACAAAGGACACGGAACCCAAATGTTAATGCTACACTTTTGTTTTCGCTTACATTTTTATGAACTACAGTCAAAGTTCATGTTCACGTCTTTTCCATGATGCAATATTTCCACTCATGTTTTTGTTTTTCCATCATCCACATTGAAATGACCACACAGTGAATCAGCAACATTTAGCATTTAGCACAAATTCCAAAGCAAATGTGAAACACGTCAGCAGCGGCTCCGTGTTGAATGTCACAAAATGCATTTATATCAATTGTTCTCATTTTCTGTAAATTGACATTCTTTTTTTATATATATATACGAAACCAGTCGTGACGTGTTATTGTGTAAAACCAGACAATCACTTCTCAAAGGCTTTAAAAAAAAAAAAAGTGCTCTGCATGTAAATGTATGTTTTACAAACACTTGTTAAAATCACTCAAGTCGTGTGATAGAAAAAGCTGCAAGTTTGCTTTTTTACCGTGGTAACAAATAATGATGGGGAAATGAAGCTTCAAATTTGCTTCATGAACCAGTTGTATTTTATTTACTCCTCTAGATGGCACTGTTGCTCGTTTTTTAGAAATGGCAAGTCAGTATACTTTTAACCCAATGAGTGCCCTCCAGAGGAGTGAAAAAATTACAACTGCTTCATTTCCCATCACTAGTAACAAGCAAGTACCAGATGAGCGACTTTGGAAAGTTACTGTTTAAAGGATCACCACCTATCACCTGCACGTTACTTTTGTCTCCGTAGATGGACGCTAACTACTCCGTATCGTCTTTCAGCTGCGTGCAAATAAAAAGCCGGGTGCCATCACAACCAAACGCCTCCGCTGTCATCTTTGAACTTGCTCTTGGGCCCATCCCAAAAAATCGGTCCGACCCGAGGTTCAACACCTCCTCCGTGATCACATTTCCGCTTGACTTCTCAAGTGCTGCACGCCACAAACAACCTTTGGATGCTTTTAGCGAGTAACACCACCAACCCCCTAGCGCTAACTTTTTACACCAGCACCAGTGTGAATTCACAACCATCCCCAAAACAAACAAACAAACAAACAAACAAACGTAGGCAAAGCAGAGGCATCGGAATTTTGCCACGGTTTCATTTCCCCATGCTAAATTCTAAGAGACAACTTTCAGGAGCGAGACAGCAGCTGGGGCGACCTTCTGAGTGCACAACGTCGCTGACGTTACATCTTTCATGACCCGCCCGGAATCATTTATGAGAGTTTTCTTTCTCCCGCAGTCTTCAGACGGTTAACTTTGCTCGCTTGTGACACGATCAACCATCCAAGGAAGATATTGTGCCGCGTCCCACTTTAGCTTTGTTCTGTCGACGACGTCTCCTGCAGTCGAAACCCTCCGGGAGAGCCTGAGAGCAAATGCGGGAGAGATGAGATCATTTACCTCATTACCATGGCTACCAACAAAATTGGGACCTTTTTTATCGGTTCCTTAGTCGTGTTGCATCTCTGCTTGTGGATCCATGGGAATCCACACGGTGAATTTTAATTCATTCACTGCCAACCCAGTAAATATCTTTGACGTATAACCGTCAATGGCACTGAACAAGTTGGCCAGGATTCTGTCAATGTGTTCTTTGCCGCTTAAGTGAAATATCAAATCACCTTCTGGAACCACACATATTTATAGAGAACTTTATGGAATCTAGAGCCAGTGAATATTGTCCCGCAAAATGATAGTCCGATTTATTTGATTCGAATCATTAGTCCTGAATCAGCCATCATTTATCCAAATGTGCATAAGAAACAACGTGAAGTAAATCTAATACAATTGATTGCTGCTCGATGTGCATCCGTAAGGCGTCCTGTCCTCCATCGTGCATATCGACTGCACACACCCGTCGGCATGCCAGTGCTCATTACGTCCGAGCCAGCGAGCAAGCACACCCTCCCCGTGCTTCCACCTCAGCTTCCTGTCCATGTGCAGCCCGCTAGGGACAGGAGAAGCGTGCGCCATTTGGACTTGACGTCACCTTGCAAAGTGTTCAACAACATCAAATCCAAATTGGGGCGCCTGCTTCCTTCTCATTTGTCGCCATGGCTGCTCGCTACCGGGAGCAGATGAGTGAGTCGCAAAGGTCGAGACAGTGGCGCGCCCAACTGTGTGCGCTGTCATAAAGCTTTAAAGACAGCACTAATGGCCAGCATGAATAAGCTGGCAGGCTTTTAGGGCAGAAGCACCCCCCCACACACACACACCACCGCCCCTCGCTGTAACCCACATAGCCTACTAGATGAGCTTTGACCTCCTGCTAGTTGTACAGGCTACTCTACTCTTGTAATCCCAGCAGAGTGCTGCTTCACTATTTACAAATTCACAAGGTTTGGTTTTTTTTTTCAGTGGAACTGATCACCATCTATTCAACGGGGAGGGTGCTTTACTGAAAGGCCCTAAACTGCCACAAGAGGCCGCCAAAGCCCACTGGTCAACAAATCTGTACAACCATTTTGAAAGAAATTTGCAAATATATATTTTTTTATATTTTGTTTTTGCACTGACCCTTTTCGCCATGTGTAGCTTGAAAGTTTCGGCTCTTGCGTCACTTGATTAGAGTTGTACATTTCGATACAAAAATTCAATTAATCCTTTTGGACTGCATGAATTGAAATTGTGATGATCAAGCATCTATGAGTGTTGCTGTATTGTTTCTCGAAGTTAAGTTCTTACAGAATGTAGAGTCAATCTGGAAAAACATATTTCCGCCAAGATTCTGTTTGACAGGAAAGCATCTTTCTGTGTTTTCTCTAACCGTGATGCTTCACTGAGCACCTTCTCCCACATGGGTTGACCTTTAACCCCTCCCGCATCCACTCGCCTGCAGGTCGTACGCAATGTTGCGGCTGCCTTTACCTGCTCCCCTGTGTCGACGTGCCAAAACAGTTTGGATCAGAGCGGTTGTGTTGAGGCGGGTGGTGAGGTCGTCGCGTGCAAAAGCGGACAAAAGGGCAAACGGTCAAATTGCCATCATCAGAATCAGAATCACCTTTATTGCCACTGTACATAAGTAGTAATAATGGCGTTGCCAGGTCTGCTTTTCTTTTTTGATTATCGATAATCCAAATTATTGCTCTCTCATTGTGTTATACTAGTTCTGGTTTTCTGGTCTACTCCTAGTTGTGTTTTGGGCCTTTTTGTGTTGTTACTTCTTCCTTGTTTTTTAAAAAAAAAAAAAACGTTTTAAACTTTCAAAAGTAAAGAAATAAAAAGGTTACTGAAAGATCGTCTTTTGAAATTGAGTTTAAAACCTTTTTTAAAAGAGCTAACATTTTAAACCTAAATGTTTTTTGCATGGATGTTCACATTTGAAAACTCTCTTTTATACTTTAATATAAAATGAATTACACTCTTGAGTTAAAATTCCCTGTAATTCCCATTGAAAGTTTGCAATTTCCCCAAATGTCTTCTTCTTCAATGGACCAACAGATCAAGATGAAAATGTACAATTCCGTGCTTGTCTCTTTACCACTTTTGAAAGATCTTCATTGTTCTGTCAACTTTAGTGCAAAGTCACTAAATAATGCAACATATTTCCTTTTTTCTGTCTTCTGTAGCACCTGTTCCGTTCTCTACGAAGCTGCCGAAGCACTCGCATCCATCCCCGACTAAAAGCTCTGACATCTCACAGGGCGATCACACACTGAGCTGACAGAAATACTGCTCGTGTGTGTGTGTGTGTGTGTGTGTGTGTGTGTGTGTGTGTGTGTGTGTGTGTGTGTGTGTGTGTGTGTGTGTGTGTGTGTGTGTGTGTGTGTGTGTGTGCATGCCTGTAACACAACCTTGACCTACATGCTGAACAAACATGCAAAGGTGTGGGGGAGGAAAAGGTAGCGACCTTATTGTTATTGTCGCAGTATTTATTCATTTTACTATCTCATCTTTACCATCTATCTATGATTTGTCTGGGGTAGTCATGATCATTTCAAGAAACAAGTTCACACTTGTGTAAATTGTGTTCCTGGACCACAAATTTGGCAGTCACCTCTTAACAAATGTCCTCTTGGATGTACAAGTTTTTTTTTAACCCACTGCGGTGGTCACCCATGCCACTGCAGCGCTACTCCCTGTCACCGAGTCGGAGATGCCAGTTTGGATCAGAGGAGAGGCGTCAAGATGCTGTGCCGCTTGTCCGTTTTGTTATCACCTCTGACTGTCACATGCACAGACACCTGCGGGGTACACGCTCCATCCACCCAAATACTTTCCAGACCCTGGAAGGTGAATTTAGAGATTTGGATCTTTTAATCGGCTACATTAATTATTTTTGAAGATTATTGTGGAAAAAAGTGCCAAGTTTGAGACCCAATTGTGGAGCTATAGTACTAAAATTCTGTTACCGTTTCACCAAAAAAGAGTATTTCCTAATTATGAATTTTTCCTTTTTAATCATCTTAATAATTAATATTCATTTATTAATTATTTTACCTGCCATGAATGTTTTGGGAATGTGGATGAGAGCCAGTGTATGTATATTTGTTGTTTTATGCAATCTGTACTTGTTTTTAATTTTTTTATTTTTGTCGGTGTGATTTCTTCAGTGTCGTCTACGTGTTGAAAGTATGAAAATAATTTAAAAATGTGAGGGTTGTTCTCCTAGGATACCTTTGGTAAATGTTTTTTATTTATTTATTTTTAACCTTAAAAGGTTCTCTGAGTGCAATTCAATCTCGTTCTGATCAACTCGTACCGCTTCTCCAGGTTTTAAAACAGGTTCTATGCGCCCCCTTCTGGCCACTAGTACTCATCGCAGTGAAACAAACATTGACGCTGTTAGTCATTTCAAACTGTAGGCCTAGCAGACTGCAGGTCATACTTTACAATAATGTGAAACCGCGTGCCGCAACACTTTCTCTACTTGCGACTTGTTAGCATTCCCGCTGTTAACATGTTAGCATTGTATCCACTCAGCCACAGGGAGAAATAGCAAATCCTCATCATTGTGCCTTGGTGCATCTCAACTCGGGTTTTCTTTGCCAATATTTGTTTTCATGAAAAATATGTAAGAAATAATTTAGATACTAGTTTAGTTCTTTTTTTTTTTTTTTACTAAACAGTTAAAAGTGGCTTGCTGGTTTCACAAATCCATCAGTGGGCGGAAGTGAAATTGAATATGCCACCCAGCTGGGATGTGAAAGTGATATAGATTAAGATATGTAGAGTAGAATGTTCCAATGCAGAAGAACACACATCTAATCCTTCTATGCGTGGATTAACATCTTCATTTGGGTTTTCCTTTAATCCCGCTGCTCGCTGGAAATGTGAGGCAAGATGAACTCGCCATTCAAATACTTTAATCATTGTCTCGCTCCTATTTTTGGTTCCATTCGCGTCATTTAGCCCATTGAACAACAGCCACGGATTTTGAATGACCCAAATGCAGCGGCACAGAAGAATGAGTTATTTTGTTGTGGGTCACCAGAAATCTGTCATTGAGTGGCCGGTAACTGAAGGAGTGGCATTGTGCTCATTGTTTTGCCAGCTGACTCGGTGAAACTGGAACCCTGCAGACACCCGATAGCTGCTGGTACGGGAAACCTACTTCCCTCCCTTCAATACAAACAGAACGCCAGCAAAAAATACTCTTGGTTCTGTTTGGGAAGTAATGAGAATATGAGAATCAAATATGTGCTAATTAATTATCAATTGCTGAAGCAAAACACTGTGTAAGTCTTTAAATTGCTGACATATCAAATGTGACAAGTGGAGTTGGAATGGTGCAAAGGGGTCAAAGTGAACGTGTTGAAGTACGACGTGACTCTCCACATGGACGCGGAGCACTCTGGATTTGCACGGTATTAATGTAATCTTTCGCTCAGGTCGGCTTGCAATTTATCAGACGCATCCTGCCTCATTTTAGAGATGAGTATACAATCTGACATCTGGACTTGCAGCCAGCAGGGGGAGAAATTTGAATATTTATTTATTTATTTGTTTGTTTATTTATTGATTGATTCATTTATTTATATGTATGTATTAATTGATTTTTATTTATTTATGTTTATATTTATTTATGTTTGTATTTATTTATGTTTGTATTTATTTATGTTTATTTATTTATTTATTTATTTATTTATGTTTGTATTTATTTATTTGCATGTATTTATTGATTTATTGATTTATTGATTTATTTTGCAAACTTCACATTTCTGCACATACTACACCCCGTGAAGTCGTTGGGATTAAGAGCTTCTTTTGCAATCAGTTGATAATGGCCTTCTAATTCTGCTCGGTGGCCCACTTTGTCTTCGATTGCTTAACCCCAAGCTTGGCCCGCCCTCCCGTGGCCTGCTAAATAATTGACAAGCTCTCCTCCCCTGGCTGGTGTGTGCCTCTCCATCTTTCCATCCTCTTTGTAGTGTCTCTCATTAGGTTTTCCATCCTCGCCGGCCTCCCTCACTCTCAGCATGTCGTGTTTCCATCCGCTGCCAGACAATCATCAAAAGTCTGTTGTGTACTTTATTATTTTTTTTCCCAAGTTCGAGTGTGCAGAGCCATGAAGGGGTTCCTCTTCCTCTTCCTGGCCGTGCCAGCCGTGTGCTCCCGCTCTCACAGCAACTGGTGTGAGCCGGGTTGCGAGTGTCGCAGGGACGTCAGATTGACCATCTGTTCAGCAGCCTTCTTCACCGAGCTCCCGGCCAGAGTCCCGTCCAACACGGAACTACTGGAGCTGTCCCACAACCGCATCGTCGTCATCCCCGAGTGCTCGTTCAACAAGAACCGCAAGCTGCGTGTGCTCCTGTTGCAGAACAACAACATCAGCGTGGTGCAGGACGGCGCCTTCTCACTACTGGAGTTCCTGCAGAAGCTGGACCTAAGCTGGAACCTGATCTCCTCCCTGGGCAAGGGTTTCTCACTGGGTTTGGCCTTCCTGCGGGAACTGAGCTTGGCTCACAACTCACTGAGCAGCCTGGACAGCAGTAGCTTCATGCACCTGGACAATCTGCAGAAGTTGAACCTGAGCTACAACAGCATCCTCACCATCCAGGTCAGATCTTTTGCTTCGATGAGCAGCTTGCGACATCTGCACCTAGAGGGCAACCGGCTGACTTCTCTGAAAAGCGGCATCTTCTCCATGCTGCGCTCACTGGAGCTCCTCAATTTGGCCGACAACTTCATAAATGAGACGCAGGTGGGCATCTTCAAACCGCTCGCCAGCGTGACCCTGCTCAACCTGGCTAACAACCATTTGACCACCGTCCACTTCAAGACCTTCCTGAGCCTCCACACCTACAGCACCCACATCCTGCTAGAGGGAAACCCCTGGAATTGCGACTGTGACCTACAAAGAGTTTTCCGGAAGCTGAGGAGCATCCAGAGACTCTTCCTGGACGATTACTACAACCTGACGTGCGCTGAGCCCGAGGTGCTGCGTGACTATCGGTTGAGCCTGGTGGACACAGAACTGTGCATTGCCGAAACTGTCACCGTGCTCATCATCACCGTCACTGTGGTCATAACGGTGCTGGCAGCCATGCTGATGGGGGAGAGGAAGAGGAAAAGAAAGAAGAGAAGGAAGCACTGGACGCAGCAGGGACAACTATCGGACGAGTCAGACTACTGACCTTAAACCTTTCCATTTTTCGTGATAGTGACTGATGAGAGAGGTTTTCCAAGTACGAGGTGTCAATTGATTGATTTGTTTTGCAAACCAAAATTTGAGACACAAGCAAGTTTCATTTTCGAGGAGCTCGCAGTTAAAATCGTTAAAATCGTAGAGGAGTGATCCAAGAAGAAGTTCATTCTTGACTGATAACTGGAAACCACATCGTAGGACCACAAAATAACTGCACTTTTTAAATTCCAGCTCATGGCTACATTTTATTGGAATGTATTGAACCTGTTTTGGTGTCACCATCTTGTTTGCTTTACCTGCTTATTTGTAAATAAATAATATATAAATAAATAATATTTATATTTAATATGTGAATATAAATGAGTATGTAGTACGTATATATGTGTGTGTGTACACACACACACACACACACACGCACATATTTGTGTCACAAATACTTAAAGTTCTTTGTTTGTTTGTTTGTTTGTTTGTTTGTTTGTTTGTTTGTTTGTTTGTTTGTTTGTTTTCCAGTGTGGGACAAAAACATACAAATAATTGTGACATAAGAGATCTACGTTAGCTTCATATTTGCTTTCTAGGAAAAACAGTCCAAATGACGTCACATCCACGATCAAAACAGTCTATACCGCCCCCTGCAGGTAACAGGATTCAATGTAATGTACTGTATTACATTATTGATTCTTTTGTACTTATAACTGTTTGCTCTCGGGTTTTGTTTTCGATTATTTCATTTAAAGTATTGTTATTAAACTGTACACGGTTAACTCGGTTTCAGCTTGGAGGCGGTGTCCGCATTTAATTAGACGTTCATGTTTGTTGTTTTCAATATTTTAATTTTGCAATCACGATGAACAGAATAAAACAAATCTGATACAGATTGCTTTGGGCGTCATATGGTCGAGACAGCTTCACCGGTCTCGGCCGACACTGCTAATTTATTAATAAAATTGGGAGGATCCCTTCCACTTGCCGGAGGAGGAAGTTCATCGAATTTGACCCGTATGCAAATCGGATGTAGACAAAAATTAAAGACTATTACGTTCATCAGCTGTAGTTATTGTTCAATATAAATAGTTAGATATGCAAAAAAATCACATAAATATGTAAACATACGCTATACAAATTTAAAAGTGGTATGATACCACCTTATTCTTTATTAATGTGAAGATAGTAAAAACGCAATGTAACATTCTTTCTTATTTTGAAAGCAAATTACGGAAGTATATTTTATCTATTGCGGTTGACTTAACGCTGATGTCGGTGCGGGACAGGTGGGAACTCCGGTCCGACGAGCTAACCCGATAAAGACAAACGAGCCGATGACAAACCGATACCCGTAAGAAATTTGCACAGTCCGACGACTTGTATCGGATTCAAGCGATAAACCGAGAACATATATCGTAATTCGTTGGTGAAATGCCGTACCAGAGAGCAACATCCTCAAAGAGAAAGTGTGAAATAAGAGTTTGATGTGAATGGGATCGTTGACATAAGCAGGTAAGCTGTTGACATTTATTTATCACCTTATTTGCATTTTATCTGATAGGAAATTTGCCTAGCTCACGTAATATTATTCGCTCTTCAAACCATTTTTTTTTTTGGTGTTTTAAATTTGGCACAGTTTTCAAATATAGCTTTCTATTGTCTTGGTTTTTTTTTTAAACGCGCTTTGCTTTGAAGTGACGCACACTCGTTTCTTCGACGGTTTAAGAAAGAAAGAAAGGAAGCACTTCCGCAACGGCGCAAGTGGCGGCCGGGTTTCCAAACTGCGGCGCTGGGGCCACTCGATGCCTTTTAAGGACGACCCCCGGCTTGCTTTGTTTTCATGGCTTGTGTTGAAAATCATTCCTGGTCACTGTTACATAACGCACTATAAACTCCATGTCAGTAAGCTTTAGTGTGGCACGCACGACGTTTTGCTCTTAAAATTTAAAATATTGAAGCTGGTCGTTTTAATATTTGCAGCGGGTGTTGGAAGCAGAGATGTTCCCAGTCGTACGACTATGTATCTTATTTACATGAAGCGTCCCGCTCGTGTGGTTAGCATGCGGTGGGAAGTAAAAATAGATACGTCTGCTTGAAGCTACTAAGTACGACCAACTTTATGACTGTGTCAGTATTGATACCTCTCGGAGCTTTTCAAATTCATCACGTTCAGAATGTAGCTAACTTGTTGCTGGCCACGAGATTGGCAGGAAACAAGATTGAAATGAGTCCTGTTGTTTTCATTTCATATTTCTCCAGATATGCCAGCTGATGATAAGGTTGCCATCCTGACGGACGATGAAGATGAGCCACAGAACAAATCGGTGCCGGAGGGCGCGTTCAACAAGCTGTCATTGCAGCAGAGTGGTCTTCCCGCGCCGGCTCCTCTTTCCATGGACTCTGAAGCGCCGGGGGTCTCGCAGTCCAGGCCGTCCGGGTCCTCCAACTGCTGTCAGAGGATGTTCCACCGCATCAACACTCAGCTGCTCGTCTCCAAAGTCTTCTACTTCTTCTTCTACGCCGCCTACGGCTCATTGCACCCGCTGCTTGCGGTCTACTATAAGCAGCTGGGCATGTCCGCCAGTCGCAGCGGCCTGCTGGTGGGCATCCGTTACTTCATCGAGTTCTGCAGCGCACCATTCTGGGGCCTCGTAGCCGACCGCTTCAAGAAGGGGAAGGCCGTGCTGCTGTTCTCTGTCTTCTGCTGGTTGGTGTTCAACTGCAGCATCGTCTTTGTCAAGCCGGCCGACATGAAATGCGTGGAGAAGGGTGACGGCGTGACCGTCGAGCCCCCGGTCACCGGCACGCTCCCACCTGGGAATGTCACGCAGGAGAGCAACTCCAGCGAGCGCGTACGCCGCGGCCTCCTTGACCACTGGTTCCCAGTGCCCAGAAGCAAACGAAGCGTCAATGATACCCCCCCGGATATCAACACCACCACCACCGCCGCCACAACTATCAGTCCCACTCCAACCAGCAGTCAAAAGGAGTACCAAATCGTCTACGACGAAACCCAAGTGGAGAACATCTTCCTCATCATTTTGCTGCTCATCATCGTGGGCGAGTTCTTCGGCGCGCCAGCCATCACCATCGTGGACACGGTCACGTTGCAGTACCTGGGCAAGGCCCGCGATCGCTACGGCCTGCAGAGAATGTGGGGCTCTCTGGGCTGGGGGCTGGCCATGCTGCTGGTGGGCATCTGGATCGACCACACCCACATCAGCGTCACCGTCGACGGCCTCGGCTGCATCCTGCCCGACGTCCGCCTGCGCAACTATCAGAGCGCCTTCATCGTCTTCGGGGTGCTGATGGGTGTGGCCTTTGTTGTCGCCACTCAGTTCTACTTTGAGAAGGGCGGTGAATATCGGCAGGAGGTCCCGGAGGGTGTCACCGAAGAGACGGAAAGCCCGCCGGCGCCATCCAACTCGGACCCGACCGGCAGCGGCGGCGTTGTTCTCGATGAGGAATTTCACTACATTGACCTTCTGAAGCTGCTGTGCAGCGTGCGCTACAGCTCGGTTCTCTTCGTGGCTTGGTTCATGGGCTTCGGCTACGGCTTTGTCTTCAGCTTCCTCTACTGGCACCTGGAAGACCTGCACGGCACCTACACGCTCTTCGGCGTCTGCTCTGTCTTGAGTCACGTCTCGGAGCTCGGCGCCTACTTCACCAGCCACAAGTTCATCGAGCTGGTGGGACACATCAGGTGAGATCTTGAAGGTGTTTATGTGAATGACATGGACGGATCCCAGTTGTCTTGTTCAATTCTCGCGAGAAGTTGAACCCCTGCTGCTTTGGAGGTTCCGTTTCGTGCTCAAGGGCACCTTGACGAGCATCCTGGTTATTGATGTGGCCCTCAGCTGCAACATTTTTCAGCGTACCTTCCATGGCCTTCAGTCAGGCGTTCTGTAGATGCCATTCGAGGCAGATGACGTCGGCATATTCTCTGCATGATCGGTCGCCTTGAAAGCTAGGCTCCACGGTGACGCACTGTCTGCCATCACTCTGAAAAAAGGTGGCACCTCGCTGTCGTGCATGAGGAAGTACGTGTCTGCAAACATGTTGTGTGTGCTGAGCAAACGCAATAACACCTCGCCTTGTGGAGATGAATTTGTGGTCTAAGGGTGGGAAGTGTTTGGATTGCGTCGTTCGTGTTGGACAACGTTTTCAATGTCGGGACGTCGTCACCTGAACGTTTGATGTTGTTTTGGCCCTCAGGGTGCTCTACATCGGCCTGGCCTGCAACACGGCGCGCTACCTCTACATCTCCTACCTGAAGAATGCCTGGACTGTGCTGCCAGTGGAGATCCTCCAAGGTAACGTGCACGCTGGTTTCCAATTTAAAGCTCGGGGGCTACACCTGGCCCATCGCATCATTTTGCAAATCACGTCCACTTTGTGTTTTTAAGCTCAGATCTGTGCCAAATCCCAATCGTTGTTTGTTTGACTGGGGAAGTGAATGTTCCAGGAATGTCATGTGACCTGTGGTTATGTTGCAGGTGTGACCCACGCCTCTGTTTGGGCCGCTTGTATTTCTTTCTTGAGCGCCGCTGTCCCGCCAGCTCTCAGGACATCAGCCCAGGGCATCCTGCAGGGTCTTCACCTCGGGCTGGGCCGTGGCTGCGGGGCCATGGTGGGGGGGCTGCTGGTCGGTTACTTTGGTAGGATGCCCTAATTCATTCGGCCACATGGTCACCATCCTACATGATGTCCAGTGCCATGTTTGACAATATGACTTGACCAAAGAACGGTGTCACCGTTTTTGCAGGCGCTGCAGTGTCGTTCCGGGGCATTGGCATGGCTTCCCTCGTCATACTCCTCATTTTCGTCCTCATCCAGTGCTTAGCAGGCAAACCAGAGGGAGATGGTGAGTTTGTGTGTGTAAGATTTTTTGAAAAAAGTACAAAATATAGTGCAGACAAAAGTAGACAAAATATTTCTTTTTAAAAAACAACCATCCGCAAATAAAATACAGGTACAGGTAGGTAAAAGGACCACATTTTCCCAAACAACTGCTCGACCTTCCTGTGCTCCTACCAACATAAATACATTTAAAATCAACCCCTCTTGTATTAAATTCATTGATAAAGATGAAAACTGAACAGGTTTTTTTTTTTCTGTTATATCACTCGAGGGTAGAGGAGACTCATCCAACCTATTCTTGACATTTTCTTTCTCTTTTCTTTTTTTTTTTTTTTACCAGAGAACAGAATGCTGGCCGAGAACATTCCAGTCCCCTCCAGCCCTGTTCCCATTGCCACCATTGACTTGATAGAGAACCAAAGCAGGGACCAGCAGCAAGTGGCCCAGCTTCCTGTGAAGAAGACCAAGTACCAAGAAGAGCAGGAGGACATCGCCCAACCGGCCTGGGTGCTCTCGGGTTCCCCCTGGGTCACACTCGCCTTCGCTATTGTCCAGATCAGAGAGATGGTGAACATGGCCAAGAGTGGACTGCTGCCAAGAGGGACTCAGCCCCTACAGGTGAACCACATCACCTGCACAAATCGTATTTGTTCTTATGAAGTCTCTCTAGTGTCTGAGGAGAAAATGTTTCACTTTATTATGTTGTGTTTGTTTTTTTAGACTCATACTTGCGGGTAGGTCCAGCTGAAAAACCAGTTTTTTTTTTAACCTTTTTAAAATAATAATAATAATTATAATAACTGCAGGCAGCTATAAAGAACCCTCGCAGCCCTGGCCTTTAAAAACACATACACGCCCATTCTTTCTGGCATTGTAGCGGTCCCAGTAACCAGGTGTGTTTGTACCAAGCAGTTTTTGACTTCCATTAAAGTGAGCAAGCCTGCTTGAATGAGGTGAGAGCACAAAAGGGAGTTGGGTCACACCTACAGGATCTGAATTACTAACATGTGAATTTTCGATCCGGTCTATCCGGAGTTCTGTCTCCCTTTGAAGTAATTTACCTCACGTAGCTAGTGTGTTTTGGACTTAAAATTTGTATATTAAATGATGTTGGAGGACAAAAAGGCCCAAATCAATATTGAACCATTTGGTGTGTTTTCGTAGAGACGTATGACATGTTTGTTGATTAGTGGTGCCATCAGATGGTTCTTTTTGCGAAACCGTGTCATCTCGAAATGGTCTATATTACGTCTCTGGTAGAGGGGCATCCTTTTTGCTCACAAGTTCACTTTCATCTGCATACCAGTGGGAGGAAATGCTATGAATGCTATATTAAGATGGAACCAGGAGAAGCAGATACAGTGAAAACAGCAGGGGACCCAAAATTGAACCCTGTGGAACACCATATCACAGTGGGGCAGAGCGGGACCAAGAGCAACCAAGGCTAACACAAAACTTTCTGTCTGCAAAACAGAATCAAAATCACTGCGTTGTTAGCAACAGAACATTGTGTGCATTTTAGTCATATGTATGGGAGTGCTTCAGCAGTTCTGTATGGATGTGTGTCAGCCGTTTCTTGTCTTCACGACCAGGTTCCTAATGAGGGAGCGGAGGTGGCGGCGGCGGCGCAGCGAGCTGCTGGTGATTGCGACACGGCACCCACAGCCGGACCGAGCCCCGACCCCACAGCACTCACAGACTGTAACAAAGAGCAGCAGACGCCGGATGGAAGAAACAAATCAAAAATTTCATAGTTGAACTCGCTGTCACTTTAAGACTGTAAGCCACTGATGACAAAGTGCCTCTTTCGTATGTTGTACCATATGATGGTGATTTAATTTAAACTTGAGGAGTTGAGTCTTTTTCAGGCTTTTCTGCGCTGGAGGTCTTTGTTTTATGTTAAACCTGTTTTTACGTCAACATTCCTGTTTGGCTGGCAAGGCGATTTTAGTTGCCTTATCTTCCACATTCCCGGCAAAGCACTGTAACACTCAAAACAATATTTAAATCCATTCTGTTATCGCAGCTATTTCGGAGCGTTTGGAGCTATCGTGAAGAAGAAATGTGCTGACTGCAGTTTGGGAAAACAATCGTGCCGTTAAACTCTTAGCTCACTTAAAGTGACCATTTGAAATAAAAGGTCAAAGGATTCCATCATGTATCGCTGAAGGCCTGTTTCATTATCTGTCTGATCTTAATCTGGCACTGACGTAAAAAACACTTCCTTCCCTGTAGAATATTGTTGCAGTTCTGTCGTTGACCACTTGATGGCAGTAGCGCACTGGAGTGATCGCTCTTTTCAAAAACCTCCGTGGCTGCGTGTGGAGGGTTACTGAGGTCGTGATGCGCCTACAAATGATTGGCGTGTGTGTGGGAGGACAGTATTAAGCTTCCTCAAAATGTAGACTGTTGTAAAAAAAAAAAATGGCTAAGGGAGTTTGTTGGTGTGATGTGTCTTGCCCTCCTGCTGGGCAGCCGCAATTTAAGCCCCCTCCTCCCCTTAAACAAAATATAGATTTTTAACAAATACTGCTTAAAATGTCTGCAGTGTCTAAGGGGGGGTTTCCAGTTGTGTCGTTACAGCCAGCGGGGGAATTCCAACTCATGTGCTTCATCCAGACTCAAAGGCCAGCACCGTGGTTTCCAAATTCTAGCAAAAACAATTAGCAGGCCTTTCAAGGCTCCTCCCCACGTAAACTCCACCGACCACATAAACCGTCACCGATTTGGACAGATGATTGAGTCGTGCCAGGAGTGACGTCATGCAATAAAAGAAAAGCGTCTGTTATGACCTCTCTAGCTACAAGGTCAGCATCTGAAGCCCCAATTGTATTGTGGACATTTGCCATTTTGTTCATAAGAATTTCATGCGGTGGGTGAAGTACCAGGGCAAGCCCCATAAGCTCCCTCTTCAGATACTAATCGATACAACTTCTTGATTTTTTTAAATTTTATTTTAATTGATAATTACATTGCGGGCCTTTGTGTGTGCCGACTTACCCCGTGACTGATTAGTGGCGCTTTTGGCATTTCTCAGCACGTTCCATGTTATTTTTTATCTTAAATCTTAAGCATGTTACAAGCATCTTTATAGTCTTTCTGTTAACATAATCACATTTGGAAATTAGATGCATGAAACATGATCACAAGAGAAAATTCAATACTGTTCATTGACCAGCTGCAATGCTGTGTGGCTTTGTCCCAGAATGTTCAAATTCAAATTTTTTTTGTTACCTTCACAGTACTCAAAGATTTCAAGACTACACAGCATTTTTTTAGTGTGAGTCTTGGGTAGATAGGTATATATAGATCATTCATCATGAGGCAAAATAATATCTTGGCACAACAAAAGGTTATTGTTGTCGTTTTAACCTAGCATTGATTCAGATGTTTATGCTATCAAAATGTGTTGCGAAAGAGTTGCAATGAGAACTGCGTTGTGGCCAAATAGCTACTCTTGCCAACAAAGGCGTTCAAGGTCTTCCATAGTTGCTGAGGGTGTAAAGGAACAATCACAAAACAGTCAATTGAAACACAAATGAGTTGCGGCACAGTAAGTCAGTCAAAAGTCAAAGAACAAAACCTTGAAAGCCCCCACAACGGGGTTCCCTCTTGCTACATCTTTTTACTTTGTGCCATAATCCATGGAGTATGAAAAAAATATTAGCAACAGAGCACAGTAAACAAAACAACTTTGTCCACATCTTCCTCAGCCACAACAGGGAACCTTATTGTCGCAGCTGGATCAATTATGCTATAGACGACGCCCACTTCACCAAGCTGTTTGTAGGCAGCCACTTGGGCCCCGCCTGGCATGGTGTCCGCCCCTCCGGGCCCCCACGGACCCCCACGGACCCCTACGACCTGCTGGGTCAGCACAGTAAGAGCGCTGACGTTGAAATCAAGTAACTCCAAAGCTTTTGTTCACAAAAAATGTCTCATATGCGTGGTCTTCTGATGGATGTCACATTTATGGCTTGTAAATCCACTTGTATTTATCCATCTGGAGGAGCGGCCATTTTGCCTTGTATTGCCACTTGGGGCCATTGGGGGCTTTCTGGCTTTGGTCATGTTAGCTCACAGGTGTCAAACTCAAGGCCCGGGGGCCAGATACGGCCTGCCACATCATTTTATGTGGCCCGCAAAGACAAATTGTGCATCAAATTTGTGTGTCATTACTAGAATTGCAAATTGTCTTCACTTTCAATAAAAAAATGAGTTTGACTGAGCTAACAGTTAGCTGAACCCTTCGGCACTGTAATGTCATTTTCAGTCGTCAGCGGGCATGTGAAATGTTTTAATTGTGCTTCCTCTGTTACCACCTTTTTTTTTTTTTTTTTTAGTTTTGAGTCGTGCAAGTTCTTCTGCCACCTCTGTCTGAATTGAGCTCAAATGTTGAAGTATTGTTGAGGAACATTCCTCACATAGTATTTGTGTGTTTGCATCATGCCAAAGTGCAGCGCTCCTCTTGAGACGTGATCTGTAATTAAAGGTGTTTGTGCTCGAATTGCTCGTCTTTGGTTGAATGACACCGACTGTGCTCTCATTGTGCTGGCGCTGATGTGGGCGGAGCCGCGTGTGGGTACTTATAGTTGTGTGCCAGGAAGTTGCAGAGGTTTGTTTCTAATTGAGTCAGGGACTTGTGCTGGCGAGGTGGGCGTACGCGTGGGCGGAGGCGGCGGCGGCTCTAATCTCAGGATGCTGCCGTTGCTGCTGCTGCTGATGTTTGCTGTTGTTGCTGCCTGCTGGTTGCACATCCAGAAAAGTTCACAGCAGCAGCCATGCGAATCATGCCAGTGCCCACTCGTGTTTTGTCACTGTCCTCATCTTAGTCTGAGTGTGTTGTGGTGAAAGAAATGTGGCAAAAGTGAGGAAAAAAAAAATTCTGGTCAAAGAAGATAAATAATGTGTACTTTTTGTCTGGGTAGATTCAATATTGTCACTGAACACACTTTGTCTGTGGGTCTTGGCAAATCATCAAAATGAGTTTTTCCGTTTTGATGAATTGATGATCTATTTAAATAAATTTGACTTGACTTGCACTGCAACCGTCGTGACGTTGCGAGGCGAGTGTCAGCCTGGCCAGCCCTTCATTTGATGGCCCCAGGCCATCGATTGGCTGGCTTGCGACGTCTCTGGGCGTGACGCATGTTCACCACGGTCATTTGCACTTTCCGCTTTGACTCAAGGCCCATTTTCGCACTGCAGACGCCTATTGAAAGTCACACGCACACACATACGGCTGTCTCAGTCTGTATGTCATATAACCTCCGCCTGCCCTGCACATGCTACGCCCACACACATCCTTGCCCGAAATGCCCGCGCAACGGCGTCAGTGTCCTCAAATTCACGCACACACACATACGTCTACATCACTCCTATGCACACACTTCCCGCCCACGCAATCACACACGTGTTCAATCAGACATAAGCCGCTCATACATCCCACACTCAACAGACACAAAGTAGGAGCCTGACATACACGCACGCACACGCACACAAGAACTGTGCTTAATCAAAAAGCTGCTACTTTAAGACGCAATTCCTTTGCATTTTCCCAGCGGCGTCCACGCCCGTCGACAAACTTGAGGAACCGTGTTGGCTCCAAATAAGGAAGGACATTTGTGCCTCTTGGTTGTTGTCCCCCCTCCCCTTCTAAGGGGGAAGTTGGATTAAAAAAGAGCCGCTGAAGTGCTGAGGATGTGGGCTGTCTGGGAGCGGAGATGGGGAGCGGCGTGGGTGCTCTGACAGGGCGAGGGGCTGACAGGCCCAGGCGTGGGCGTGTCATTGAAATGGCTTTCTCCTCCAGGGGGGCAAACACAGAAAGAAGACAGAGAAGAAAAAGGAGGGAGCGGCGAGCCGCCGCACAAACGAAAAGTGAGATATGACGAGGCTGCCTGCCAAATGAGGCACATGCACTATCAGCAGGTGGGAGGGCGGACGCCAACAGACACAAATAAATTAAAAGTCACACCTACGCCCGGAAAATGATTGACAGGACTTCGGTAGTGTGAATCCTCCTCCTTCCACGCTTTAGAAATTCCCACTAAATTCAACCTCCCTCCGTTGGACTAGTTGGATTCACACAAAAGGCAAACTTGCAGCACTAGCGATACAAGCTAGCATTAGCACTGTAAACAAGTCAAGGTTAGCCACGACTGCTGTGTTGGTAGCGGGACTTGTTTGTAATGGAGGGTCACTATGACACAAAATGTTATGCGTTCAAAATTCCTTTTTTAGACAATAAAAAAAATCTAGCACAAAGCTAGCATTAGCACTGTAAACACGCCAATGTTAGCCACGACTGCTATGTTGGTAGCGGGACTTTTAGAAAGTACAATCAATTAACAAAAAGACGTGATGAATTCACAAGTCCAGCAGAAATTTTGCTAATACTACATCAGTTCTGAACCGTCTTGGCTGTTAGATGGCTTAAAAAAAACACCAGCTTTTATTGAATCTAACAGAAGAAACAAATAAGGTTCAGTTTTGAGTCGAAGCCATGGGAACACGTTTGGAAACCATAGACAGGACTTGCAAAGTGCAAAACCTTAGAAGCTGCCTCTTCACGCTCTTCACATTGCTACTCCATTCAAATTCCCTCCATTTGAAATATTTCAGTGGAATAATCACATCCGCACCAAAAGTCACGGCAAGCCACCAAGGTTGATATCCGCCAGACAGTTGATTCAATCCCAAGAAGCTCTGTGCAAAGCAAGGGGATGTTTGGGAAACGAGGACTTGTGGGAACAAGCAGGCCCAACGTTGACCCACCTTGCTGCGTGGGTGTGGGGGCGGACATCTTATTTGCTGCTGGCGCTTTAATTTGTTTGCTCCTAATTCTGCACTCTGCTGTGCATGCGTGCATGCACGCCTATGTGTGAAGTGGGTGAGGAAGGAGGTCAAAACAAAATGACGCTCCTGTACGACTGGATTGGATCGTGTCCTCCTCACTCGTCTCCAGCAACACTATGTGGGAAGGGCATACCAGCATAACACACGTCCCGCTTCATGTGTGTATTTCGAAAATATATTGCTAAAATTGTTTAAGTATTTGGACAGACAAACAGATGGATTAGGATGGATGGGACATTGTACTTACACAGGATCATATACTGTACTACAATGTGAGTAAGCCAAATCATTTTTGCGGATTTGCAATATACAAGACAATAAGAAAATGCACAAAATGAGCCACAAAAAGCACATATTTTGTCCATATTTAATTTAGCATTTCGCCATGTGTCCAAGTGGGCCCCCGATTGGTGCCAATGAAAAATCGTGCCAAGCCCCCCCCTCTCTCTATTTAAGTTGACAGCCGGCCTATATTTGTCTATGACCGCCTCAACCCACCATAACAGCCTTCTTTTTTTTTTTTTTTTTTTAACCTTTAGATCTCGTGTGCGCTATTACAATGAAAATGGGCCATGTGTGCAAAGTGTACGCATAATAGAGGCCGTCGTGAAAACATGTTGTTGAGACTAACTTTGAGCGTGTCTGCTTGCCAAAGTGCTTTAATATCTGTGGGCGTGTAACCTGCTCGTGTTTGGTATTCGGTGCAGAAAGCCTCCCACGCCCGGTGTGTCCACCCACGCGCGGATTTGCGTCACACGGGGAGCAGCGTGGGCGCGAGGCTCACAGAAGACTTGAAGGCGTGGAGACGAGAGAGAAAGGCAGCGGAATATCCCCACAAGTCAAGTTACGGGTGTGCAGCAAAACTCAACAGGAAATGATGAGAGCAAATAAAAGCTCAGGCAGACATAGTGAAAATGCTCTGTTTACATTCGAGAGGATTCACTGACCTCGGTCGGAAAGTTGAAGCGGCAGTCAAACAGGTCAACTGTAGTTCAACTAAATGCAAGAGTATATAAATACGTTTTGGTTTAGAATATTTGGAGCAGCTTTAATATTTGTGGGCAGGGCATTGATGCCCAATAGAAAACACTCTAAAACCCCTTTTTTTCTTCTTCTTTTTTTTTGCTCTTGAGGTCACTAAAAGACCGGCATTATGTAAACAAAAGCTTCGGAATGGAACATACAGCACCACTTGGAAGATTTTGTTATAAATAAACAAATAAATAAATAAATAAATAAATAACCTTGAAATGACATCTGCAATGCAAGTTGTACCGGGCTAATACAGTATGATCAAACATCCTTGTCAGTCCAGCTGGAGTGTTTTATATTAACTTGTTTTATTGTGTGTGATCGGGTGTTTACTAGCTCAACAGGATAGGCGTTCTGTATTTATAGCTGAACCCAAAGCTTTTATTTGCAGAGACAGGCGGAAGTGCTTGGTTCTGAGTGAGTGCGATTTTTGTGCGTTCAAACTGCTGGGAGTGAAGAGGAGAGACCCGATAGGAGTCAAACACTTCCACGCGCAAAACACTCTGAGGAAAAAGACGCGCGTGCGGAAGATTTTTTTTCTGATTTTCATACACCTTTTGGCTTCTCCGAACGACGGTAAAAAGTTTGCAGTGGAGGCTCCAATAGAAGAGCCAACAGATAAATTATCTTAAAATTGTTGACATTGTTGCCCGTGGCTTTTCCGGGCAAGTCAACGTTGCGGAGCTGCTTGTTTGCGGGTTTTCCTTTTGCAGACTGGCAACCTGCTTTCGTGTTAAGGGAGAAGATTGGACCGTCACGTGAACGCACCAAAGGGGCTCAAAACACAGCAGGTACGTGCAAGTCCACAATCGCACGAGATCGCGTGCTGAGTTTGTAGCCCACTCCGTCGATGTGCACCGCAGGTTGTGCAAAACGCGCAACGGAATGGACAATTGCACCGAAACTGAGGGCATGTCAGATGTCAGACTTTGAAGGAATGAATATTGGCTTTTGCAACCTTTTAATGAGCTGACTGTAGGGAGAAAAAATCAACGCACAACACTTCACAACAAAAGTAATCATGGTCAAATTTCTCACAAATACTCAGTGTGAAATGTGGAGCATGTTTAGTTGAACACAAAGCTATTATTGTGTAGTAAGAGTTGATATATAAACAGGTTATTTTGACCTTCTGCCATCCGGTGGAAGGGCAATTTAATTGTTCTGCCTGAAACTAGACGTCGCTGACATCGAAGCCATACATGATTAGTACATAGATAAAACTTTTCATAGATTACATGGCTCATTTCCCGCAGCACAATTGATGTTAACACCAAAGAATGACTGCACTGAATGGCGACAATGGCAGCAAGACAGAGTCGTCTACTTCATGTGCATCTCGTCGTGCAAGAATGCTATGGTACAAATTTGACAAAATGTTGGTGGAAGTTAAAATCTTGGCTGTGGCTCAGTGTTAGCAGTTGCCATGGTGATGTGGTTCCCTGGTGCGTGATGGGAATTTCTCATGAATCGGTTGATTCAAAGTGTGTGTGTGAGCAATGAAAATAACAGCGGGAATTTGTGAATCAGGAGGACACACATACTGAGGTAGGCATTCTGTTATAAGGAGCGTGATGACTTTTGTATGTAAGACAGTATTATTGTCGCAATGTAGATATTATTTTTCCGCTCTTTGTTTTGGTTGTGTGTTTATTTTATGGCTTGTTGCCTGATTGGTCAAAATCAAGCAAAGTTGAAATTGCATTTTGTGTCTCGTACCACACAAGTTTTATGACCTAGCGGCGGTTAGCTTTGAGCGGCAGTTGGGCCGGGTCGGATGAAGCGCATACATGCTGCTGTCTAATTTCAGACAGCTTTTGTGCGTTTCCCAGCCAGGGCCCCTGCTCGGGCCTATTCTAGGCGAGGCGAGCCCGCCACCTACACATCCTGCAGGGGTGGAGAGAGGCATGTGGTCCTCCCAGCAACTGTGCCGAGCGGTCATCGCTCCGGTTCCAAAGTGACAATAAGACTCTCTCAGGATTTGACTCTTGCTCGGTCAGGGTCTCTCGAACATCTCGGGGTCACTTCTTTGCATGCCTCAAATGAACGAATCATTTCCTTTGAACGGCTCGTGCTGTAGGAGACCACTCGGGGGACTTATCTTCTGTGTGCTACTTTTACACACCCCAGAGCTCCTCATGTGCAGTCACATTTATTAACATTGCTCGTTTGCATAGCACGAGCGAATATAAGCTTGTTTTGCACAAAATAACACATGGCAAAAGCACTGTATAAACTAATTTACATTCCCCGATAATGAACATTTTATTAAAAAATAAATAAATAAATAAATAATGTGTACCTCTGTATTTGGATTTTAATACTGTACAGTACTTCAAACGGAAACAGAAACTCAAATGATGTTTTCCAGAATGCATATAAAGAAAACAATTTCCCTAAAAAAAGGAAGAGGCAAAAAACAAGTGTCTCATTTGTGAGCAGTTGCTTTAACGGTGTTACCTGTCCCCTCGCCAGTCATGGCGGCGGTGTTGCCCAGGACGCTGGGTGAGCTGCAGCTCTACCGAATCCTCCAGCGAGCCAACCTGCTCTACTACTACGAGGCCTTCATCCAGCAGGGCGGCGACGACGTGCAGCAGCTGTGCGAGGCCGGCGAGGAGGAGTTCCTGGAGATCATGGCGCTGGTCGGAATGGCCAGCAAGCCGCTTCACGTACGCCGACTGCAGAAGGCGCTGCGCGATTGGGTCACCAACCCGGCCATCTTCAACCAGCCGCTCACCTCGCTGCCCGTCTGCAGCATTCCTGTCTACAAACTGCCCGAAGGCTCGCCCACGCTGCTGGCCGCCCAGGACCGGGCCAACACGTCCAGCATCAAGATGCCTAAAGCGGTGGCCACCTGCTCGGACACGGCCAAGCCGGATGGGACTCGGGACAAGGTGTCGGCGGGCTCGCCCTTGGCGGGCAACGCCGAGGCTCGCTTCTGGTCGGGACACAGCAACGATAGCGAGCACAGCCTGTCGCCCTCGGACCTCGGTTCCCCGTCTTCCCCCAGAGACGTGCTGGAGTCCCTGGACGTGGCTGCCGTGCAGTCGGTCCTGGAGTGTGTGGACAGGATGGCGCCGGGGCTCGCCAAGGCGGACCTTGCCGAGGTCAAAGAGCAGCTGAAGAGCAACAAGAAGCTAGCAAAGATGATCGGACACATCTTTGAGCTTAGCGACGACGACCCGAGGCGGGAGGAGGAGATTCGCAAGTACAGCGCCATATACGGACGCTTCGATTCCAAAAGGAGGGATGGCAAACATTTGACGCTCCACGAGGTGGGAGCGGGAAGAATTCCACCAACCGTGCCGATCTGCTTCGTTTTCTTGATCGATGTAATCATTTTTGCCTCGCGCAGTTGACGGTGAACGAGGCAGCGGCGCAGCTCTGCATGAGAGACATGGCCCTGCTCACTCGCAGAGACGAGCTGTTCGGACTGGCCCGGCAGATCTCCAGAGAGGTCACGTACAAATATACCTACCGCACCAGCAAGTAAGAGCGGCCGCTCTGCTCGACAGACTCATTTCTTTGCCGTCACGACCTCACTTGCTAAGTTTGACCTTTGTCCTCAGGTCTCGCTGCGGGGATCGAGATGAGCCTTCGCCCAAAAGGATTAAAACTGAAGTGAGTTTTCTGTTTGCGGTCCACAGCTCGTTAAACACGTTTCCGTTATGAAAAAAAACAACTTGTCAAGACCTTGAAGAAACGTGACTATGCGGGAGAGACAAAACCAGCTTTGAAATGACGGCAACGAAGCAAACAAAACCGCAACCACAATCAAACCCGCCTTTGGCTTGATTTGACACGAGTGGGTGTGGCACTAAGCGATGACTCATGACACATTTAAAACTAGCGCTCAACAAGTCATCAAATTCAAACTGACAATTTGAAATAGATAAAACTATTGAAGTAGATAAAAATATTTTAATTTGTAGGTCATTTGTATTTATTTATTTGAATATTTATTTATTTGAATATTTATTTAAATATTTATTTATAGTAAATCTATCATGTAAATTAATTTAATTTGTAGTTCATTTTTATTTATTTATTTCAATATTATTTATAGGAAGTCTGTTATTGTTTATTGTAATACAGATGAATTTGAGTGAAAAAAATAACATGGTGAGACAACCTTGACCAGAAAAATAATCAGTTATTAAATCTCCATCACAATATTGAGGCAAAATACTCGCAGTTGGATTATTTTTCAAGCCTGTTGAGTTTCGTCAGGGATGATAAGGCATGACACCTTCTTGTGCCCGATCAGCTTTAGGAGGATTCAGAAGCTCTAAAATGTCCTCCACCTGGCCTTAATCAGTCAATCGTTTTGAAATTGGATCCGATAAAAAAGAGCTGCGGTGAATCAATCCGTCTGTTGTTCTTCTTCAGGAGAACTTCTTTGACATCCAGGAGGCCCTGCAGGCCATCCACATGAGGCAGGAAATGCTCAGGGAGCAGCTGGCCTGCGCCAAGTCCAAAGGAGACGAAAGCATCGGACGGAGTCTGCAGGTACAATCGCCAAGGTCAAACAAATTGATCCGAGTGGACGTTTTGTGTCGGCACTCGCGTCGCTTCTCGATGAGCTCGTTCCTCGTCACAGCGCCAACGAAAGAGACCCGTTCGTTGCCGTGTGGAAAGACGCTTCTTTAGGCGTGCCACTTCCTATGTCAGTGTATCGGTCGGGCGCAAATGTGATTTTTCAAAAGGTTATTCAGAGAGGAAAGAGATTTCATGGCTCATTCACAGCGGAGGACGCTCTAATTTAAAGCGACAGCGCCCTGATGATGGTTTCACTTCCAGCCAGACGTTTGTCTTGACGCTCACGGAGATTCTATTTTTTTTTTTATTGCGGTTTAGAATCATCCAGCAAAATAATTCCCCATCCATGACCTCATTTAAGAGAATTATAATTATGGAATATTTTGCACTCTGCCACGAGGTCTGCCATTCAAAAATTCTTAGTTTAATCTTAAAGACCCTGTCAAGCGAATTCAGAGATTTGGGAGCTTTGGGGAAAGAAATCGAACATGACAGCCAGCATGTGGACTGATTGGCAGCCTTAGAGCGCCCCGTTGCTTGCCTTAAGTGTATGCGCAGAACAAAGAGAAAAAATTTCCAGTCACCGAAGACTTTAAGTGGATATATTTTCACGGCTTAAAGGCGTAGTGGTGCGTAGGCGTAAGATTGATGCTGGAGGAAGTGGAGGAAGTCCATTTTTCCAGGACAAGTAATGCTGTTTGATTGACAGTTGACAGTTGAGCGGGGCCGTGAACGGAGACAACGGCTTAATTTTGAAACCTCACTTTGTAGCCTTAGCAGGGCAGCTTAGTTTTGTTTTTTTCCCCAGTTATAATTTTTCAATCATTCTGTGATTTTTAATGTGTTCATTCTATTTTGACACAAAGATTCCCAAATTATATACCATATCCAGCATATGAGCAGGGGTGTGTAGACTTTTTATATCCACTGTAACTGCAGCGTGTGGCAACTAGTGATGAGTCGGAAGTCACAGCGTTTTTTTTTTTGTCCTTAGCTGCAGCTTGAGCGTCTGCTGGCCAGACAGATGGAAATCCTGCAGGACGCCGCAGTCCAGGAGCGACTGCAGGCTCTGGACTGGAGGATCCCCCCTGCCGCCTTGAAGTACCTCGCCAGCGCCCACAGCACCAACGGAGCCGCCAGTGACTCCAGCAAGGAGAATCAAGGTAAACATTTGCTTCATTGGCTTTGATAGAAAAACTCTGCTTGAGCATCACAACTGCTTGCTCTGAATTTGTTCCTTCTACTGTGGAGAAAAAAAAAAAAAAAAGTGTGAGTATTCAAGTTTTGTCTTCAGGGCTCATCTCCTCTTCCTACATCACCCACTCCGACAACTTCTTCTCTCGCTCTTCCCACAAGTCCCACAATGCACCTGTAATTAAGCCGCCTACATGTTTACCTCCAGCCAGTTGCCCGGAGGGAGGGGTGCGTTTCTCTCTTTCTCTTTCTCTTTGTCTTTGTCTTTCTCTTTCTCTTTCTCTTTCTCTTTCTCTTTGTCTTTGTCTTTGTCTTTGTCTTTCTCTTTCTCTTTCTCTTTCTCTTTCTCTTTCTCTCTCTCGCTCTCGCTCTCTCTCACAACCAAAACATCTATCAAAAATGCTTCAAAGATGTTCACCAAAGGAATAAAGGGGGGGGTGAGCATCGTTTTTAATCTGGATTAAAAAGCATTGATACTTGGGGCAGACTTCACTTCTGATGCCAAACTTCTTTCATTTGCCTGCAGCATAGCAAGTAAATGCTGCTTCACCATGTTTGCTTTGAACTCCGGGCTCCACAAATCGACCCGCGTTTGCGGACCCTACTGCGTTTATATTCAATTAACATTTTCTTAATGTATTCAGGACCCAAACCATGTTGTGATTTAAATAGCAGTTGCGGAATTTTGAAATTAATCCTTCTAGTAGGAGCCAATGTTGTGATCAAAACCAGGTTTAGCGTTACAGCCGGAACGAGCCTGGCCTCATCCTTCCCCGTCCGTCTGTTCTGCAGATGAGCGACCCATCAACTTGCGGGTGGTTAGCCAAACCATGCAGGAAGGTGAGCTCCCTTTAGGCAAGCAGCTGGCCAATGAGTTGAAGCGTCACCACAACCACAACCACAACCACAACAGCGTCACGGATGAGGCCAAGATACCAGCGACGGGTCAGCGACGAGCCTCCGTTTTTGTTTGTGTTCTTGCGCTTCCTTTGTTGACATCGAAATGTTTGCCTTTTTAGAAAACGGGATGTCGCAGCGGGCGGCCGGCAACACGGAAAAAAAGACCATCAAGTCAGAACCCGAGGACTCCACATAGTGCCTCCTTCCCTCCCCCCCGCTCGGTCTCGTGCTCGTACGCAGATGTCAGCCGTCACTAGAAACTAAGCAAGCACAGCCACAGTAGAGCCTTAACAAACCAACGTTGCCTCACCGAGAGCATTTATTTTCCTTGAGTTTGTCTTTGTGTCAGCGCCAAAGTATCAAGAGAGCCTGCCGACATGCCCCCGCCGAGCTTGGCGGGGTCTTCTCTCCACCACAAATACATTTGCAGTTGTCCTTCATGCTGGGCCTGAATCTGAACCCCCGCCTCCGTCCTTCTCCCAAATCATTGAATGTTGGGGTCAAACGGGTCTGCGAGGTTCTGTCAGGAGACTGAGTTTGAGTCCAGACCCAGTATCGGGCTCCTTGTCTTTATTTTAGGGATGACTCCGCCTCTCCTCTCGCTTGTCTCGTGTATATTTGTGGGAGAGGAAGCATTTCTGAGCTACGAGCCGTGTTGTCTCAGGCTTGCATGGTGTCACGCCTGCCGGTGAAATCCAGAAGCACACATCTGCTGACAGAAGATTCCAGGACCGAAGATGCAGCATTGCATCACACCTTTAGGTGTGCGTCCTTGCGGACTGTAAATAATTCAGTGTTAACAAATTGTGTTAGCTAATCTCAACCAGGGTTCTGTTATGTCAAGTGTAACTTTACTGTGGATGTTTGTGTCAATAGTGTTCATGTGCATTAACAAAAAAATCAGCGTCAAAAAAAAAAAAATCAAGTGTGAAACCTGCTTTCCACGACGACTATGATATTGATGTCTCGCTATCTCTCCATGCGTATTTCACGTGTGTTGCTCTTTAGCCGTAGAAACATTTCAAGAGTTCTGTGCGTCCTGACAAGTTGGTCTGACCCCCCCCCCCTCCCAAAACCCCTCGCAGTGGCAGAGCAATGCAATATCTATGTGACTAACATCTATGGATTGTTCAGTGACTGTATGTTTGTCGTCCAAAGATGCTCATGTTGTCTTCACGTGCGGCACACTGTTTTTGAAAACTAGTGAGGACTCGCGATGATGTGGTGATGTTTTCAGTGAAAGCCTTATCGGCCTCTCCTCACAAACTAGATTAGGCTCCACCTAGTTATGCACCTCTTTTTTTTTTTTTTTAAACACTAATATATTTTATTGTTATACAGTACATAACATTAAACTTTATTTTTGGAACCCAATTGTGATGAATGCTCTCTGCTCTATGGATGCTTCCGCCATCTGATTGTTCTCTTGCGTGACTACACAGTTCAAGCTGTAAACAAGAATGAGTTTGACACCTGTTTTCCACTATGAACGTGCACAAGTGCAGCCAGGTCACAAGAGCACCTCGACCCGACTCAAAGTTGCTTGTGGTTGAATGCCCGCCTCGATTATTTGCATCCACGTCACGTCAAGACATTGTGAAAGTAGCTGATGACTCACTCTGACGCAGGTTCTGCTCACATAGTTGCCATCTTTTTCTCTCTCTCTCTCACGCGCGCGCGTGCGCACGCACGCAGACTTTCTCTGGAGAATCGCTCAGCTCATGAACGCCCACGCCCGCTGCTGTTCAGTGGCAGCCCTGTTCTGCGCGGCAGCCCCTCCCCTCACTGTCCTCCTCCCTGTCCTCCTCCGGCGCAACTCACTGAGGATGATGATGATGGGTTGCCGTGGCAATGGTTGCAAGTGGGCGGCTCTACGGTGCTGGTGGTGGGCGGCAGCCAGCCACTGAGCAACGTGGGAGGGATCTGCCGAGCGCACCCATCACCCTCACTTTGAAAGCTTCATGGAGTGTGTGGGTGTTGAAAAGATGTGATTCCATGTGGAGGAATTTTTTTTTTTTTGCACACAATAATGAACTTTGAGAAGTGAGAAAAGTGGCACTTTTCTCGACAATTTTCAATTCCCGTTTAATATTCACGGCAATTTTACTTGCAAGATCTTGCTTCTTTAATATCCATTTGGCTACCTGTTGTCGAGAAAGCATTTCAGTACGTGCCAGGAGGATAACAGTGTACGAAATTTTGTGCTAAAGCAATTTTTGATGATTCAGAAATATTCAGCAATAACGTGGGGCTGTGGGAATGCACGTTTGGCAGAAGCTATTTTCATTCCCGTTTCAATTTTAGCAACAGCGTCTGACCAGAAGGTGGTGCTGTGTAACAGTGCTGACGATGGAAGAACAGCAGATTGCGTCGCATGCAATGCGCTACCAAAATAGATCACATGGTGTCACAACACCACATAACACTATCGTGCACTGTACACCATATTTCTTACATTACTACCAAAGCACACGGACTGATGCTCAATAACATTTTAACCGCAACCTGCGATTTGTTGGATCTCGAATTTGATGCATATGCCGAATATCTGTAGTTATTAGCATCAATAAATAATTACATCTAAGATATTAATCTTTTGTCGGTCATCATTTATCTGCTTCTGTGTGTCTATGTTGAAATAAATGAAAGGTACCGGATATACAAACGTACAGCACCCGGACAGTTCCAATGATTGATGGCTATGTTGACCAATCGGATTGAGAGTAAGGAAGTCAAGAACCAATCAAAATCCGTGCATTTCTAATTAGGTTACGCCTAGAACTCGTCGTCCATTCGCGGACAATCCTCCCTCAGCCCGTTACTCGCTTACTCCATTACTCCTCGGTGTTATTCCTGCCAACGCACTCATTCATTTGTTTGCTGGATTCGCTCTCTTTTTGCTTTTCGCTATATCGAAGGGGTTGAAATGTTCCACTTCCGGCCAACGGCAGTGCTCAAGGAGATCATTCAGAGGCAACTGAAGCGACATTTGGCAGGCGGAGTCCACGCTCTACCTGCAGCCGGCTACCGGAGCCGCTCGCCGGTCACGGCCGCGGCGACACAGCAGCATGCCGCCAGAAGCTTTTGTTCCAAAGCAGATGGACACAATGAGGGAAACAAAGATTCAGCTACAGAACAGTGAGTAAAGCACGTCGGCTGCTGGCCAGCCTCAATGCACGAATTCATGTCATTTCACGTGACTTGTGAATATATGATCGTAGTGACTATGGAACAAGTGTGCTAGCTCACGATACCTTTAAGGCCTCTCGAAATATTCTCAGCTATTTGTTAGCTATTTTTTTAATAAGAAAACGGGGGATAGAAAAACAATCAATGCAAAATGTGTTGCGCAAAAAAGTTCAATACAACAGAACTGTACTTTTTTCGGACAATCTCGCTAATGAAAGCTTGACCTGCTTGAATTTTTACATGATCATGATTTTTGCACACTTACTGGAGGAAAAGCCGCTTGCTGGCATGGTGCCCAGCACTTTGGCTCTTCAGTCATGACATTCAGGAGAGAATGAGTCACTCCCAGATCGGTTTCCATAACAAAGCTGTTTTTTGGGAGCGCAGCACTGACGCCACTACAATCTCCAACCCATCGCTTGGATTTAGTGAAAGCTGAGCTGTAAAAGTACTAATGAGTGTGAGTGCTCCAGATGTTGCAGATGTTCCACCTTGGACCTTTACACAAGCCTCATTAAGGAAACGAGGTAGTTTGATGTCTTGTCGGACAGAAACAAAAATACATTTTGCTTAAGGCTAGCCTGTTTGTGTAGCATTTCACTATGCGCAATAATTACTGATGCTTGTGTAAATGTTTCCAGGTAGGTATTATTATTATTATCAATTATAATTGTAATAATAAATAAATAAAAATAAATTAAATCATTATTAATACTAAAAGAATAAGTATTAATAATTATTAATATTATTATTATTATTAATATAATATAATAGTTAGCGGGCACCTTTCTAACAGAGGACGAACAGAAACCTTGTTCTGCTGCAAAGTTCCGTGGAACTGTCTAACGCAATACGGTGCCCGCATGAGTAGCCAACAGGTCTGTTCCAAAATTAGCTCAACGGTGATGGGACATTGTGATTTCCTCGGAATGCTGTAGAAGAATGTCAACACTTGCAGAAACATACGAAATAGAAATCAAGCGGTGCACACTGACTTTCTGACCTTGTCAAGTCATTGTCGGTAACTGTTGTTGTGAGGAATCATTCATGTGTTCAGAGTTCACATTGATTAATAAAATGGATTGCTGAAGAAAATGTGCACATTGATTTGTGTCGGTTGTACCTGTTGTATTGTTCATTGTCACAAACTCATTAATATTTCCTCTGCACATTCTCTTCCTTATGTTGATCCGCTTGCTTTGCTTTGTAAGTATCTTTCTACTTTAATTTGACTTTTGGTGTGTTTTCCATCAGTAGAAGTAGCCAACCCACCCCCACCGCTTCCATTAAATAACCACAAGCTGCTTGCTTGGCTCTTTTGCCTCGTCCATCTCCGCCACTTCATTCACTCCTTGCCATCTCGCCTCCTCTGTAGTCCATCTTAGCTCCAGAAGAGAAAGTGTCCCAAAGTATCCAAATTGTGAGTGCACCGGCACGTCTCCCATAATGCACTCCAGCGGCCCGAAAGCAGACAGCTTTGTGCAAATCCCAATCAGATGTCGATTTGAATCATAGCTGAGTGCCCCTAACCGCCCCCCTCCCTCCCCGTGGCGCCGTCCTGACCCAACTAACTGGCTTTGCTGCTGCGAGTACCAGCCAGGCCCAGACATCAGTGCATCTCCGTGGGAACGTTTCACATTCACGATTTTGTATTGCTTTGATTTGACCTTCAGACATTCAACCGCCGGCTGCACTGATGCAGACTCTGCGATTGATTGCAAAACTGTCACACCCCCTGGCTGGTAGTCTAGCAAGAACAATTTGCCGCACATGCTGGAAACGCAACTTACCCATGCCACATCTTCCGTCTGTGTGTCTCATGCAGGAGAAGGAAGGCAGGTATTCTACCCAGCCTAGAGGACTTGCTCTTCTACACCATAGCTGAAGGCCAAGAGAAGATCCCAGCACACAAATTCACCACAGTGAGTCCTTTCAAGGCTTGCAAAATGCCATGAATTGGGCAGAACAAAATGGAATGTTGACTATTTATAGTTGGGGGCAAAATAATCCTGCATAATCCTGACGAAAACGAGCAGATTCCGAGCAAGTACAGTTGAATATGAAGAGCCCATTACCGGAAAGGCCTGACCAGGTTGAAAGAAGATAGCATTTGCTTACTTCCCATTGAAATTTAATTTGAAACCCAAGTCTTGTCCACAAAAAGTGCAATGCATTGTTTGTTTATTTTATTTCATTTATTTTACTGTTTATTTATTTATTTATTTATTTCCTCACTTCATGAATTATTCAGCCCACCTTCTCGCCTTCCCTCCACAGGCTCTCAAAGCCACGGGGCTTCGCACAGGAGACCCCCGGCTGAAAGAATGTATGGAGATGCTGAAGGTAACCATGAAAACAACCTCAGATGGAGCCCTGGATAAACACCTCTTCAAGAAGTAAGCCTTTGAACTATCGGCAACAGATCGGATTCGATTATAGAGGCATGATTCTTGGAGGCAGAGCAGGTTGACGGCGATGGCCGCCTCAGGCAGGGCATGATGACGCCTCGTGGCTGCGGTCTTATTTATAGAGCTGAGCGTCATGCAGGAAGCACGTGAGCAGTCAGCAGAACGCTGCATGTTTTCCCCACAGGGATCCCACGCGAGCGGGATTACAGCCCGGCATGCCAGGGAGAGATACAAATCCCGGCGAGCTGACATTGTTCCGCACTGAATGGCAGAACCAGCTTGAAACGGAACAAAAAAATTCACGTTATTTGACCATACCACACCGATTGACAAATTTGGTATTGAGATGTGATATTGTAGTTCATGATTTGCTTTTTATTTTTAATGAGTTGGAGCGCAGCAAGTAGCCAGACTAAGCTCCGCCCCCTTTTCGTCAAAGTGAAAGCATTAGCTTGTGTTGGCCTTCGTAATGGTTCATTTGCTTGGGACAGGACCGCCCCCCTCATGATAAGCAAAGGTCAATGGGGTCAAGTGGGCTCTGGAAGAAGAAAAAAAAAAAAAACATGTCAAAGACTTGCGAGTTAACTTAAGCAGTGCAAAGAAATGCATCATAAGCCATTTTGAATGCGGCATGTTTTCTTTTGTGCGCAGATGTGTGCAGAGCAACATTGTGCTGCTCACTCAAGCCTTTCGGAAGAAATTCGTCATTCCCGACTTCCAACCGTTTTGCCGCCACATGAACGAACTGTACGACAAAGCAAAGAACATGTCAGGAGGGCAGGTGAGGGACCGGGCTGGCCGAGGCTTGTCACGTGAATAGCTCACCGGGAACTCTTCCTGCAGGTGGCCGACTACATTCCCCAGCTTGCGCGCTTCAGCCCGGACTTGTGGGCCGTCTCCTTGTGCACCGTCGACGGTCAAAGGTACATTTTGACTTTGTGATATGGCAACAAAACTGTCAAACAACTGCCACGCAAAAAACACAGAGCTTAATGCGCCTTTGTTGCAGGCACACGGTGGGAGACACCAAGGTGCCCTTTTGCCTGCAGTCTTGCGTCAAGCCGCTGAAATACGCCATCGCCGTCCACGACCACGGCACCGACTACGTGCACCGCTTCATCGGCAAAGAGCCCAGCGGCCTGCGCTTCAACAAGCTCTTCTTGAGCGACGACGGTGAGGAAGCACACTGACGCAAAAAGAGGAGCCGTTTCTGGAGGCGGGATCAATTATTGATGGGGGCAGCACGCCGGACGAGCGCTTAGCACGGATGTTGACTGACTCATTCGGTTTTAAAACTTTTATCCAAAATGACCAAAAAGAGATTTCACGTGAGCACCAATACAATATGTGCTGTCAGTCAAAAAGTAGGTCACGTGTGCCAAGCGGCCTGTGGATTTCCGTTTTTTCCTCTGAGCTGGAGTTGTTTTGCTTTTCAAATGCGCAAATTCAACGTCACTTCTGTAAGAGTTGAGATCTCTGTGTGTTTGCAGACAAACCTCACAACCCCATGGTGAATGCCGGCGCCATCGTCTGTACTTCTCTCATCAAGGTAACACAACAGACAACAGCAACGTTGATTTCAATTGAGTTACTTTGGCAATTTTTCCAGAAATGTGAGATTAGTGCAGATTACGTTTATAATCGTGCTGAAAGGGGATTTGGCGGAAAGCAGGAGAACTCGGACACATGCGTGTGCATGCACGCACAGATTCTCTCAACGTCGTCACCTTGAATTGCACACTCAAAGGCGCCCCCTGCTGTACAAACTAAAAATGGCGTTCGGTTTAAACCTGAGGAAAAAAAAGACAATTGTTTAGGCTTGAGACTGACAATCTTAATAAAAATTGTGAATGTGTTGTTTGTATGTAACAGCAAGGAGCCAGCAATGCTGAGAAGTTTGACTACGTGAGTATCACCACCAGCATTTATTACTACCACTTTTTAAAAAAAAAAAGAAAAAAGTTCAACGCTTGCATTTCCAAGCAATGATTCTCGGAAGTTGCAGCAAATCTGAATTCCACTAGTTCCTCAAATTTGGCTTGCGACACAAAGCAAGAGCAACAAAAATCACAGTTCATAAGTATAAAAAAAAAAAAGGGGGGGGGATATATTTAAGTGAAAGTACCAGTGTACTTACACAACTTACTCGCTAACTCTGCAGGTCATGAACTTCATGAACAAACTGGCAGGAAACGAGTATGTCGGCTTCAGCAACGCCACGTGAGTTCATCGGCGCGTCAAAATACAAATAAAATCGACAAAAAGGTAATCCCTGCGCTGTGTTTCACAGGTTCCAGTCTGAGCGGGAGTCCGGAGACAGAAACTTTGCTATCGGCTACTATCTGAAGGAAAAGAAGGTCAGAGAGAACTTCTACGTGAATTCCATCGGTCAACTTTCACCGCCATCCATCTTCTCCCCGAACAAAACTGCCACTCCCATTTGTGCACTCGTCACCTACTGTCTTGATTACTGCCGCTGATTTGTCATTGGCCGATTAAGTAAATGAGTAAATTGCAATTGGTCCAAAATCCCCTCGCACATGTTCAACAACAATGGCTGCATTAATAATATTTTGCCCCTTACTATCAAAGCCACCAATTATTTGAGTGTATTCAATTATTGTCCATTCGGTGAAAAAACTGAAAACCAGTAAGGGTGGGAAAAAAAATGATGCCAATTTTCTACCCAAATAAAAAATAAATCCGTTTAGCAAGAAACAGCAATTACACACTGTTATTTTTTTATTTTTTGTCCTTGCAGTGTTTTCCCGAAGGAACGGACATGACATCCATCTTGGACTTCTACTTCCAGGTAAAAGATGAGCGGCGGCTAAGGGTCTCCGGAGCGACACGGTGACGTTGCGTTTGTCGCCCTGCCAGTTGTGCTCCATTGAGGTGACCTGTGAGAGTGCCAGCGTAATGGCGGCAACCCTGGCCAACGGCGGCTTCTGTCCCATCACAGGAGAGCGCGTGCTGAGCCCCGAGGCCGTGCGCGACACCCTCAGCCTGATGCACTCGTGTGGGATGTACGATTTCTCCGGACAGTTTGCTTTCCACGTGAGTCGCGCTGTCAAACTCGTTTTCATCAAGAACACAAAATGGGAGTCCCACGTGCATCAAGTCTCCAGCTCCCACTGAGACATTTATCTCAGTGGGGACAAAAAAAAAAAAAAACTAAATTTATGGTTCAGTACAACAAAGCAAATATGTTCATCTAGAGATTATCAATCAATCCCAGTTTTGAGTTTGAGAAAACACATTTGGTGCGCGATGTGGTGCGGTCCAGCTCACCTGATCTCCAACCGGTTTCAGGTGGGCCTCCCGGCGAAATCGGGTGTGGCCGGCGGCATCCTGCTTGTGGTTCCAAACGTCATGGGCGTCATGTGCTGGTCTCCGCCTCTCGACAAGCTCGGCAACAGTGTCCGAGGCATTCAGTTCTGCACGGTAAACCAAATTTGCAAATCTGCTTTATTAGGCAGTTTTGCAACTTCACACATTGGATAATATTAATCCCCCCGAAAAACAAATGAATGACATAAATAAGCAAGTTTCCAAAAAATAGAAAATAGTTACAAAATAGTTTGTAAAAATAACACCCAACACATGCAAATTAACCAATAGTGTAGCTCTCTGAAACAAAACATGACATTAATTTTTTTTTAAATTGGCTGTTATTTCTGCAACGCCGCAATGGCGTCCACTGCCAATTCAATGCACAAAACGACTTCTTTTTACCAACGTGGTGATTATGTCATCTTGTCGCAGGACCTGGTTTCCCTCTTCAACTTTCACAACTATGATAATCTGAGACACTTTGCAAAGAAACTGGATCCTCGCAGGGAGGGAGGCGATCAGAGGGTGAGTGCTGACAAGTCCCGGTTGAGCTCTGCGCTGCCACTTGCTGGAAAATTATCCATTATCCAATTGCGCCCGTCGTCAACTTGCTAAATTGGGCCCCTTGGATCCTTTCAGGTGAAGTCTGTGATCAATCTGTTGTTTGCTGCCTATACCGGAGACGTGTCTGCCCTGAGGAGGTACTCCGTCGCGTCAAGATATCTGGCTTCTGTTTGTCTCGTATCCCTTCTCAATCTGCGTTTTGCCACTGCAGGTTTGCCTTGTCGTCCATGGACATGGAGCAGAGGGACTACGACTCCAGGACGGCTCTGCACGTGGCTGCGGCCGAAGGTGAAGCTCAAACGACTTTTGGATCCCACAGTTTCAATCTTTGGAAGCTGATATTGTACGTGTTGGGTTTTGATTGTCTTTCAGGCCACGCCGAGGTGGTTCGCTTTTTGCTCGAAGCCTGCAAGGTCAACTCGGTCCCCAGAGACAGGTGAACAGTTCAAAGTACCTCACGAGCACGGCAATTTTATTTTCATTGAATCATTATTGAAGTTCTGTTCGTATATACATTCCATTTCATTTGATACAATGTGCTTCACATAGTTAAAGACGAAATAGAACATTTAAAGGCAAAAGAATACACTTAAAGTAAAGGAGAGCAATAAAAAGTAAATTTGACATCAAATTAGTAAGAGTGCACATCGCAAGAAAATAATTTTGTTAATGAAATGCTGTCAAATACCTTGATTAATGCAAGTTTTAAATCTAGATTGGAAATCATAAAATGTAACAAAATAAGATTGCTTTTTGCCACATAGTATTTTGCCGTGCTGTTTCTGATGACTTGTGCCGCAGGTGGGGCAATACGCCGATGGACGAGGCGGTTCACTTCGGCCACCATGATGTGGTCACCATCCTGCGTGATTATCAAAATCTATACAGTCCTCCGGAGAGCCCAGCGACAACGGAGAAGGCAGAGAAGAACCTCGATAGCTTGCTGTGAACCCTCTGGAGGGCGCATCACCGCTCCAAAGCGGCTTGCACATAATACGGTGATAAAAACTATAAATTTACAGTATATTGAATTTGTGATTACAGCAAACCTAAGCAGAAGCTCTTGATCATGTTGTTGTTAGCTGGCGTTGTTGTACTTTCACTTCAGTGTATCTTGGAGTAGTTTTAGGTGGAAGTGATACTGTAATATTCCACCAGATTTACTTTTGTAGTCTCCTGCAGGATGTTACCAGCCGCAAACTGAATGCTGGCTTCATTTAGTGGCAGCTGGTATGCTATTTTGTTTTAGACAGTTGGTGTAGACAAAACCTCTGCATTTTCAACATCGTCATATGGTGGAATGTATCGTCTCCTGACACACGGTGTGTGTGTATGTGTGTGCGTGTTGGTATTTATATTTATTTGCGTGTGTTTAAAATTGACCAATTATGGCTCACCATGTAGCACCATGGTAGATTAAGCCTTGACCAAGATATCATTCCCAAATATTATGAGTGTAAAATGTAGTTGCCGTTTAGAACCTCCAAAATATGTTTTCTTGGTATAAAGATGTCAACATTGAGCCAAAGTTCAGGAATTTGTTGGGACAGTTTAACTAATCAAAGTGGAGCTTTTGACCCATTCGCTTGAAATGAAGTTTTATGTTGACGCTGTTGGATGTTTTTTTGTTTTTTTAATTTGATGTTGTGACACAGTTTGATGCTGCACAAAGCGCTAAGTATCACATTTGGGAACAGTCTCGGCGTGTTTCTGTCAGTTGCCAGTGAAACAGGGGCATCCATTTAGTCCGTCTGAAGGAATGCCCACTAGTTTATCTTGAAGAAATTACAGACTGACAATGATGGACGGCTGCCCAGGCCGCTAACAATGGACGGACCAGCAACATTTTGTAAATTGCTCACATAAGTTTGCTAATGCCCATGACTCAGGAAGGTGTTGGCCATATTTGAGGAGCTTAATTTAAAAAAAAAAAAAGACACGTCTGTGTTTTGGATGTTTCAAAACAATGCTGCAAACAATGTAGAAGCACAATAAAATTGAGCAGACAAGAAAGTTCAACTGATTTCCACAGTTGTTTGTCGTTGCTGCTGTGACTGAATGTTTTGGTTTCCGAAAACAATCCAATAGATTAAATATATACACTTTGACTGGTTCCTCTCTCTTTTTCCTTCATTTGTTGGAAGAAAAAAAAAGGTACAAAATAAATCCCAGAAATTAGCATACGTAGGTGGTTGTACTACGTTCATTTTGTCTTCACTTATAGATTATTTTACTGGTTCTTTTATCGCAAATTATTTAGGTTGAATCATCTGACATGTTTCGGCGTGTACTTCCGCCTTCATCAGATGGTGACGATCGGAACACACACTAGTTGTCCACTAGTTTGCTACCACAGAGGGATGTCTTTTTGTATCTGAAACTCTTCCGAATGAGGTCAAAAACAACAACTGAAACCGCAAAACCTACCATAAATCGCAAGCTGCCCCTGCCAGTCTAGAAAGTTCTGCTCTTCAGCTGCTGCTTGCAGGCTCCTCCCGCGGTTATTTGTACTCGTCCGTTAGTGAAATGAGTCCGTGTGGAAACGGCGGAAATTCTGTACATTACAACAGTTAAAGATTCGTTCATTGTGTTATAGATGTCATTTTGTTAATATGTAAGATGTACGTGTTTGTGCCAGATGATCACTTTCCTCTTTAACCACAAAAGAGTAAAGGTAATTGAAATGGCATCATGGCTGGACCATCAAGCCACCGTGAAATTAGCTTATTTGGAAAGATGTTAGACACATGAAAAATGAAATACTTAGTTGTGACTTGAGACAAAATACTGGTCGTACACTAATTTAACTGATAACAGTTTTTTATCAACACCCCGTTATGACAGTGTGAAGGGACATAGTGCACAATATTTACATCGAGTAATATTTCACCACTTATTTCACACAGCGTAGTTAGCGAAACACTATAAGGAGGGACATGCTAAAATGACAAGTTATGACTAAGGACAAAAAGAATGTAACTGGTGTGTGTACAAATGTTTTGCCACTTCTTACAAGACCTCCAAGTGACTAAGTGCACCAACAAACAAGCTGTCTTCACATTTCAGAAGCCCATTCAGAGACCCAGTCTATTAAAAACTGTTATAGCAAGTCAGTAGAGCAAGTTAGCTTGAGAATATATTGTGAAGTAGAACACACACATGGCATAGTTTGTTTTCTTCTTGAGGGTAGGCCTGTCCAAACTGAGTAGGAAATGAAACCATACCCCCATCACCTAAGAAGCTATACCTTTCATTGCTCAATAGTAATAAACTAAATTGAGTGATACTTTTTAATATAATCCATTAACTTTTACATATGTTCAACAGTGATTGCGATGTTCACCATGTCACCACAGTGAGTCGGCCGCATGAGGACCGTTTCTCATTTCTTTGCACGCATTTCTAAAATTCTGTATTGTATATACACAGTAAGAGAGTGTCTTGTTTGTCAATTTCAAGAATTAACACGTTGTCTGCTGGAAGGAAGCAAGGCAGAGCAGCTCAGTTTTCATCCTCCAACTCTGTCACCTGGGAAGAAAGACACAAAAAAGACATTATTAGGTTGGATTGCTTTGATTGGTACATTGGATTCATCCTAAAGCTGGCCTCGCCTCACCACTTTGAGATCTGCCCGACTGACCGATTCCAAGTACCTGTAGTCATCGGGCGACATGGGCAGCAATTTCTCTTGCAGTCGGGCCGGATGTCTGCGGCGTGGAGACACGAGTCAGTGTCGAGTCAAGAGCTCAGTCATGTGACACACTCATCATTTGAAAAAACTCACTCACACTTGTGAGACAGATATGAGCTCAGTCTTCATGTAGCCGCTCTTTTCTGTGTTGTCCACATCCATGGGCTCTGGAGCTGGAGGCCGGTCGGACCCAAATTGCGTACATTTAATAGTGTCCCCATTGAATGGGGGAAAAGAACAGAAGGCAGGTCTTACACTCAGAGTTTTTGTTGTAGTACTTCTTGAAGGCCACGTCTTTGGGGACGTTGGGGTAGAGGAAGCGCAGCGGGTTGTCGGGGATGTCGTCGGTCGCCATCACCTTGTAAGTGCGGATGATGTCGGCCAGCGAAACGGCAGTCAGCTCTTTCTTTGTGTACGGCTCCACCGAGTGGAAGATGGGATTGCCTGAAAGGCAAAGTCATGCCGGAATCATCTGAACACACCCGAGTGAAGCGTGAGAAGAGGAGCTTACTGTGTATGTCATGTTCGACCCATGTGAAGGTAATGGCGCCTTCTTTGCTGCTCTCGCTGAACCTGAGCAAGAAGGTCCCCGGGCACTTGTCGCTCAGCAGGGCCTTCTCGCGCTCCTTGCTTATGAAGCCCAGGATGAATCTGCACAGACCACCCCCCCCTCCCCATATTTCAACTTTGATCAAGAGAAGAGCGTGTGCAAGGCCGCTCGAGATTCCACACAGGAACAACTCACCCGTCATTCCAGAGGAAAAGCAAGTGTCGCTTAATCAAATCCAGGATGCCTTCGATCCACAACCAGAAGGAAAAAGCTTTCTCGTTGGCATTTTGAGGCTACACAAAAGCAATGTTTGTCTTAGTGGACGTAAGCTCGTCACCTCACGGCACCGCGAGCCAACGAGCGAAACCTCAGTCGGAAAGGAGGATTTGCATTTTGGCCATCGACGTGGCTCTGTGATTACTTCCGTGTCTCACCTTGCAGAACTTGTTCCAAGGAACTAGACCGTCTGGGTTCCTCTGTGCTTTGGGACCTGCAGAGAGTTGGAGATGCCAAGAAGAGGCTCGTTTCCATGCTTTGGTGTGTGGGTGCAAGTTGCGGCGGTGGATCTGACCCAGCAGCTTGTCAGCCAGCATGTTGAGCTGCTCCTGGTTCAGGCCTCGCTTGGTGACAGAGGAGAACTGCCAGCCCAGAACTTCGGACAACTCGGACCATTTGGCTGCCGGGGGAGACAGGAAGAACTGCAGGTTCTGGCAGGGGAGACCAAAAGGGACTTTCTTTGACTGCTCACACAGAGTGAGGGCTTTATGGTGAAATTTCAGCATAAACCTCAAGTCCAGAATAACAACATTTGACCCTCTCTAAACTTTGAATTGTGGCTGCTCGCACAAGCTTCCATCTATGTGGCCAACCTCGAGTGTGGAGATGTGCTTACCTTGGGTTCACTGGTGAGCATGTTGTACCACAGGATAGAGGCCCAGCCGCTGGGGAGCTGGCACACGTTGGAGATCACCACCACAGGCAGCGACAGCGCCTGAGACGCAGACAAGGGGCAAATCGTTTGTTTCCTTTGGGCGGCGCAAGCAGTCCTCTACCACAATGCCAAGTCGCACCTCCAGCTTGATCCTGGTTCCGGACTGATTAAGCTGCAGCTCCGACTCAAAGCTCAGCGAGTGAAGCTCCTTTGTGACGATCAATGGAGCCTAGACTCACCGACACGCCCGTGTCAAGAGTATTCCGCAGACTGACCCGAGTGGTAAAAACCACAGTCAACAATCCTTACCTCACTGGTTCGGTTTCCTGGAACTTTCTGTTCTTTCAATTGCTGTGGGGGAAGAGGAACAGTTTGAGTGGACATCCTGCAAATAGTCCAAACAAACAGAAACCGACGCCGACATGCAATCGGTCGCATTGTTCCTTGTCAAAATGATGAGGAAAAAGGAACTGGGAATATGAATTTCACCAGATTTAGTGTCTATTACCCCAGCCGGTGAAATCAAACAATACTTGCCAGATGTCTGAACTCTGCTGCCAGGCTGCCATTGGACTCCTCCATGTTTATGACTTTGGTGTTTGTTCCCAAGATGTTGAACCTGCGGAACCTAAAAGACAACACACATGGATCGCTCGCTGCCGCTCCGCACGAAAGGATGTAGGCGACTTGACTTGACGGCCGCGTTTCAAACACACTGACCCTTTCTTGTCTGTCACATCCCTAAAAAGGTCAAGACGGCACATGAGTGACAAGTTCAACAACAACAATGTATTGGCGTGCGAGCGTGAGATCGTACTTGTCGAAGACTGCCTTGACTTTGAGCTGGTAGTTATACTCGGGCAACTTTACCAGGAACCTGAAGACACGTCGCGGAGTGAGAGAAAATGGAATATGGCCTAAACGCAGAACTTGCCGAATGTTTTTTTTTTTTTTCCTCCTTACCGTAGTTTGACCGTGAACTGAATGGCGGTTTTCAGCACCAGCGGCCTCTGAGGGTAGGTGGGCATGCAGGGCTGCCGCTCCACAACCAAAGCGCTGCTCACAGAAAAGAACCGCACGACGCGTCAGCGCAACACATGGACAACTGACTGGCCGGCCGGGAGTGGATGGCAGACATTACTTGGAGAAGAGGTTCTTCAGCAGCTCCAGGCCTCGGGCCTCCAGTAAGTCTTTCTTCAGGGTGATTGGGTCGTTTTCGTACGTGAACTTCTGCTCCAGCTCTTGCAGCTTCTTGAGATGCTGGCGAAACTGTTGGAGGGTCTCTGCTGCCGTAGTGAACCTGCAGGGGGACCACGAGTTGGCGGTGAAAAAATCTCTCGGGTCGAGGTCCGAGTGTACGTGGACGGCGGAGGCGCTCACCAGTTCTGCAGCTGATCCAGGCAGGCGTTGGGCGGGCCGCCGATGCAGGCAATCTGCTGCCGGCGCTTCCACTCGGGCAGCTCCTCGGAGATCAGGTCCGACACCAGCGCGTGGGTCACATTCAGGAGCTCCGTCAGCTGGACCATCACGTCCTGAGGACATAAAGGTTGCCGTGACTTAGTCGGCCCGTCATCTTCTCCTAGTAGAAAAACAGCCCGCTTGGACCAAAACCTTTTGTATTTCAGCAATTATTTTTTTCCGACAAGCCTTTGCCGGCATAAATCCAAGGATGAACCAACCTGTCGTTTTGTTTTCAGATCCAAGCACATCTTCATGATGATCATCTTCTCCTTCTCCACTTCCTTGGGCATCATGTCATGAAGTTCGTTCTCTGCGCAAACGCACAAGCTCTTAAGACACCTCCAATGGCGCCACACGTACGCTGGCATCTTAGCCTCGTTGGCGGGTCTCACCTCGGTTCCTCAGAGTGTTGAACTTGAAGTCGTATTCATCCTGCTGATCTTCCAGGTTTTTGATGGTTTGATCTGCCAACTGAGACACCAATTTGGGAAGAATATTGGCAACATCCCCAAAGTGGAACCTGAAGTATCAAGTGTGGTAAATGTGTCACCTGAGCTCTTTCCTTCATCTCCTTCATTTTGCCATCCAGCTTCTGCTTCTCCACCACCATGGCTGACACCATCCCTTCACCCTCCTGCCATTTTCACACTTGTCAATCCAAAGCCATCGGTTCAGTGGCTTTGTTCCAAGTACAAGTGTAGTTTTACCATGGTGCTCTTTGCGCATGCCAGGATCGCACGCTCATCTTTGAGGTTCTTTGAAATGACCATGGCCATGTGCACCGGGTCGTCCTGGAATTTATCCTGGAAACAAAGCAGATCAGAGCGGAACAGATTCGCTTCATTGTCATCGTGTTATATACAAGGTCATTTCAAGTGCCGGCCGGGCCTTTTGTGAAAGATAAAGCATGAAAATGCGAAACGAAACAAAAATGATCTCACTAGTAGTATAGTACGAGGAAAACATTTGAATACTGAAAACAAAAATAAACTTGAGAAACAAAACAACATTTATGATTTGCGTTTGCCTTTAGTTTGTGTATATTCATGTTGTGTGGGTGGAGGCGACCTGCAGATTGCGCTTGATCTTGCGGCAAGTGTGTTGCTGCAGGAAGTTGTTCTCCTGAGAAAAGCGGCTGTGTTGGTCGTCAAGCTGGGCCAGGAGCTCATGAAAGCGGACGATGGCTAATGATTCTTGATCCATCACCAAGTCCCTAAAGATGTACACCAGATGCATTGATCACAACACAATAAATATTAGACTCTAATATTTGTTCCAGGAAAATGTATTTATTGCTTCGTTCCTCTGAGGTGCAGCTGTGTGTCCGGCATATGGGAATGGCAGATTTTATTTTATTTTTTCCAATCCGATTCCAGCCTCTATTTATTGCCAGCGTGTCATGCAACTTTGACTATATGAGCAACGTCAGTTAAGATTTGATGCTTGCAGTTCGGCCTCCATGGATTGACCTATTTGCAGGTTGTAAAAAACATTTATTTATATTTTGGTTGGGCAATGCTGATTTTTGACAGTCCTTGTTGTCGATTTATTTAGATGATGAATTACATTGTCCCTATTCGAACAATATTGCAAATTGTTAAAAAAAAAAGGAAAAACATAAATAAAAAGACTTTAAAAATGAAGCAAGGTTGTGTATGATGACAACTCTATGTGATTGTGCAGCGCCTTCTGATTGGCAATTTTAGGCATACCGACATAGTGTACATATAATATGGACATGGACGCAGTCACAACTGTTGTGTTCACAAGTTGTAACACAACAACACTGATGATATTCGTAAACCTGTCTATGGCGTTTTGCTTTTGTTTGTCAGCATTAACCGCTTGATGATTTCCGCTGTGCTTTGCGGTCAACTATGCGCAGAATGTACACGGTCTGAGGACCCTCACCAGTCGATGCTCTCGATCCACTTGCTCAGGTACGCTCTGATGTCCATGGGGAACGAGTCATCGTACAGCAGATCCACCTGCTCCAGGTACTTGCAGTCCAGCATCTGAAGCTGGTTCCATTGAGCCATCTCCAACACAATGGGTAAATTCAATCAAAGCTTGAAGGCGTGTGTGTGTGTGTGCTCGCGCATGTGTGTGCGCGTGTGTGTGTGCGTGTTTGTGTGTGTGTGTGTGTGTGTATATAGTGTATGTATATATATATATATATATATATATATATATATATATATATATAAATAAATAATCAACTGAAGTACAGTATGTGTACTAGTTACTTCATTTTGGGTGACAATCGTCAATTTGTCCTTATAGTAACTATTTAAATAACTACATTACGTGCAGTTGCTTGCTAGGTTTACAACAAAATACGTTTGTTTTATTAAGAGGCTCACTTGTATTACTTGACTAAGCACGCAAATGTACAACATTCCAAAGGAGGAGGATAACAAATATTGAAACTTACCGTCTATAATTAGGTAGAACTAAGACTCAACAGAATGGGAAAGAGTAAACAGGAGCTTATTCTCTTCTGCTTCCTCCTCTGGCTACTTGTTTTTTGTTCTGACAGCGATTTTTGTCAGTTTGCCTGTGTCACTGAAAGTAACCAATCACCGTCGCGATTGCATGACGATGGTACGCCCATTTCTTAGAACAGCCAATCAAATTGTTGAAGAGCGGCTGTTCAGTCCTACCGGATTCACCCCTTAACATAAGACTACCGAGTTGAGCTATTGTGTCTCAAATGGCTTGGTACGGCACAAGACCAAACGTAAAAATGTGAATATTTTTTCTGTGTATTTTTTAGTGTTTTAATTATACTTAAAATGTATATTTATTTTTATTTAAAATGAAATAAAGACTCGTTGACAGGGGGAGTACCAATTATTGGAACGGCCAGGGTTGAAAACCACGTGTTTTCAGAGAAACCGAAAGGAACTGCAAAACGAAACCTACATTCTACGCTTGTTTCGTTGACTTGTGGGAGTTAGGGGCGCTATATATCTAAATTGTAGTTTCTATGAATGCAATATTATCGCACAGCAGACAAACAGAAATTTGAGGAATGCAATGTGTTGCATAGACGCAATAACGTTCACAACTTCACACAAAGTGTTATAAGATAACAATTCCCAATTAAAAGTTCCTTTCTGGTGTAGGTTTCCAAACGACTTAATATTTTTTGCTTAAAGTAAATAAAATGCTTATAAAGACGTTTTGTTTTATCTTGAATTATGGTCTTGCTTCTTAAATCAGAATTCTGAGGAAAAAGAAAGTCAGAATCTTGGCACCCTCCCAATTTCTTCTTCTTCACTGGCCCTAATCCTCTTCCGTACGGTTCAGAAGATAAATTAATTAATTAATTTGCTGGTGTTACAGATTGTAATGTTTTTTTAAGTTGTTAAAAGGAGTCATAATACTGAAAAGTCCCCATTAGACACGGCCTACGTTGATGGTGCTTCAGTTGCGTGCAGTGACAACTTGGACATACTGTGTTGCTGCAGATCAACATCACAGGATGTGAACTCAAGTTCAGGGCAATAATTAAGAGAAATGTTACTTGCGGACACGTTGTTCCAGCTGAGCATTTAGGTCACAAATCCCCGTGAAGTACAACAACAGCCAGGACATCTGCTCTCAGCATCAAATCAAGACAAAACCTCCTGTGGAGATGAATTTATTTTGATTCTTATTTTTTTCTCTCAGTTTAATTCCTGCAGGCCTGGAATTTCACAGACTGTGTAAAAACGTCAGTCTGTTTTTGCATTTTCCAAACCTAACAACCACCAATTGGAATTGAATTGGATAAGAATGGTGCAATACCAATCACCGTTCTCCAGACCTTTTTTGTGTTTGGATGAATATGAAAACTATTGCTCGCTCAAGTATATCTATAAAGTGGTTACAAATTATACACAGCCTCCCTAAGTTTCTTGATAAATTAATGGCGTTTGATTCTTAGCATTTGTTTTGCAAGCAAGGGGGAAAGAGCACTCGGTTCATTGTTGATCAAATAAAGGCACATGCTTGACATCCTGCAGGCTTTTTTTTTGGGCCAAAACTCAAACCAGACAGAAAGCAGCAGGGCGGCCCACACATCTCGCATCTTTGGATCAAACCAAATACAGTGTTACCTTGACTTATGAGTTTACATTGTTTCGTGACCATGCTCCTAGCTAATCATTGTTCCCTATTGTTCCAGTTCCCTCAAATAACAAATTTTTTTGTGTTTTAATTATGAAAAAAATTGTGTAGGCTGTATAAAGAAATAAACCGGTTTTATTAAAGATAGCGTTTGCTGTGGTACAACAATAACAACAACGCTTTATGTCTTAACATATGGACGGCCGCATACGACTGCAAGCGAAGTTACCCAAGTGACAGCTTTAATCAGGTCAAGTAAGTTGATAAGCTCGCTGATATGAGTTCATTGCTTGTTTTTAACCCCCCCCCCAGAAAAAAATACAACACCAGACACTTAATTTTTGGCCACATTCCATCATCAACAAGTCATGCGAGCAATAGAGCAGCATTGACGTGCTGCCATTTACGTACGTCAGTGAACTGAAGTGAGGTTACGTTCAATTCTTGCTAGCAACTCCAGCTTGAAGTGCATTTACTGTACGCCAAAAGTCACGGTGTGCCTTATTGAAGCTTACGTGGATTTGGCTTGATCACCATGAAAGCATGTCAGTCAGAATTTTACTCTTTCTTGGATCACTAGTTTGTTTTTACAAAATCGTGGCTAGCTCCTGAGCTGTTAGAGCTAGCAGGTTAGCAACACAATGCAGAAGGAGGGCAGATCCGAGTGTACCCTTTTTCAATTTTACTCGGTCAGATCTAGTTTCATAAAGCAAAAAAATTATGAAGCGGTGTCCCCCCCCCTAACTAAAAAGAAAAATCCTCATTAAGTCAAGGTAGCGCTGTCCAATCATCCAGCACAGTACTCTGCTGACGTTACAAATCGTTGAAGGTGCTTGAAATCCATCAGTGCATCAGGAGCAACCGCAGTGGTCCACCACCATAGACGGGATCTTTCCGTAGATGATCTGCTCCTTGCGGTTAAAGTAGAGCATGTTAATGGGCGACATCTTTGTGGGCGTGCAGCAGGGTCCCGCCGTGCCGCGTGGGTTGGCCTTGTTGACCAGGTGCGCGTGCGGGTACTGCTGCAGGTGCAAGAACTCGCACTCTCCCGAGCAGTAGTTAGCTCGATAGCGCTTGGGTGCGATGATCCAGTCCCAGCCGAACTCCTCAAAGTCCACAGTGAGCGGGTAACGGCAGCAGCGCGTCTCCGCTGACTCTTCGTCGCAGTTTAGACCCGAGTCACGACGGGATCGCTTTGGACTGTCCAGGATTTTGACTTCAATGAAAGGTTGCTGGAAAGGAAATCGGTTGTGACATGTTAAACATGAATGGAACGTCGATGTTTTTTTTCGTTTGCATATCAGCAACAACAAAAATGCAGAAAAAAACTCAGAAACCCAAAACGCTCAATCTTCTGGGGGTACTTAACGGCATGCATTTTTTTCATGTAATTTTAAATGGCGATATTTGAAGATGGAATCCGGGCATGACAATGTCGTCAGTTTATTGACCGAAGTAATAATGATCATTTTATTCAAACAGCCTGGATACTGTAGCTGCAAATCCCTGCATTGGAGAAACTGATCATTCTCTTAATTTTCCCAGAGCTTTATTTTCTATTGCTCCTATTGCCAATTGACTTTGAGACAGAGCCGGGGTACGCCCGGGACTCGTCGCTAGTTAGTCACAATTTGTACTCTTCAGCTAACCCAAAAGTCGTGTTTTTAGAATGCAGACGGAAGATCTACCTAATTCGAACCTGGCGTTCCTGACTGTGAAGTCGATATGCTAATCACGTTACATCACTCTGCCTGCCGATATGGATTCTTCTCGTCTTGTTTAGTGGGCCGATTGGGATCCCTGAAACGGTTTTAAGCGGTGCCCTCACCAGGCCTTCCTCTCCAGGCTCTGCTGACGTGACTGCCAGGTCTTCTCCTTGAGGGTCGAAAGCATTGATGTCGATAGCGTAGTTGCTATCTGGCTGACGCAGCCACGCCTGCAGCAGAGACTTGATGTCCATGCTCTGCCAAGAACCGGCGCCAGCATCGGTGTCCACCTTTAAAGAGCGCACTCTGACCCGGGTGTTGTTTCCCTCCCTGTCGGGTTTCAGTCGTGAGATCTGCAGGAAGACGGTTGTGACCATATGGACTGGCCGCAGATGAACCCACAGCTGAGCGCTCAGAATGTTCTCTGTGTGGATCTTTGGACTGAGGCTGAACAGGCAATAGGACAGCCTTCCCGTTGCGATGGAGTCTGCTGGAGAACATTCACAGCAAGTGTTTAACTAAATATCAACAACTTCCACGTTCCTGTTATAGGTCAAATTACAACTGCCATTCCAAAAATGTTGTTTCTTATTATTTTGAGCCATGTCAATCGTGTGGCCAGTTTGAACAGTAACACTGCCCTTACTGTAAATCAGACTCTAGACTACCCCTCTAATTTGCAAGTCAATTTTTGATCCATGTGCCTTTGTAAATGTTCAACTTGCGCCACTAAATTTCTGGTTAGGAGCCATTGTGCTCCAAGGAGAAAAAAAAGAGTTAATTTGGATTTGTGTCAATACAGGCAAATTAATTTAAAAATGCTACTTGATTAAAGCATCCAAAACAATTTGATTGTAATATCTCTTGAAGATTAAATACCAATGCACGTCAAAGTTAAATACAACTAATCTACATTTGAGTGTGTAAGGAAATTTAAAAAAAAAACTGTAGATGACAGCATTTAATCATTCAGTTAAAACGTACTGTGCCTAAATAAACATTTTAATGTGATCGATTGTATTTTATGTTGTAAATGGATTTTATCTCGTTTTAATTCGGTGATGTATTCTTTCGCGCACCACTAGAGGGAGCTGACGTCTGGTTGCTCACCATTTGCAGAGCACTTATAGGCAATCAATTACTTTCACGTTAGTTATTCTCAGTTACTCTAAGGACTCTGTTACTCTAAGGACAATGAAGTCTTGAGTGAACCGAACATGCCTGAAAATTCAAATACACCACCAAATACAAGTTGCACTCACAGATGGTCTTATTGCTTTGTTAAGCCTAAAGTGAGACTTCCTCAATTTCTGCCCCCAATTTATAGTTTAGGAAATGAATGTGTTGGGTTAGTTACACTTGGTTGCCATGGTGATGATGGTCTCCGTGGTAGCGTGCTCCTCATCTTCCACCCGCGGGTCGTACTGATCCAGGAGCTGCGTAAGAGGCGGCGCTTTGGGCAGCAGCTGGCGGATCATATCCCGGCTAATGTTGGGTGCCTGCTCCAGCCGTAGGATGCTGAGGATCTGCGACTTGATGCTGTACAGCCTCATCTGCTTGCTGTGCTCGCGGAATTCGCAGGCTGAGCACGCTTCTATGCCTTCCGCCATCAGCCCGGAGGTCCGGTTCAACTCCCTGGAGGAGCCCGCAGATAGAATGGCAGCAGCCACACTGAGCAAGAGGAGCATCTTGGACACAAGTGCTTGGTGGGTTGACACTATATAATGAAATTTTGTCTCTGCCCTCAGCACTCTATGATTGGCTATTTGATCTCAAAGCAGATTTAAAGAGGTAGGACTGCCCCCCCCCCCCCGCCCCCCTTGTTAAATACCGTATGATGCCTGAGATAGTTTTATAGAAATGATAGTTTCATACTTTTTTTGTATTTTCAGCTGCAACTGAAAAGTGTTTAGCTACTAGGGAGAAAAAACGAAAAGTTAGGAAAAGCTCAGTAGAAGTTTATTTTAAGGGTTGATCTGGGGCGCTTTAAGTGGTGGCAGGTGTCTCCACATTGAACTTGCGTTTGAATGTCATTGGTTAATTCTCAGCACAGTGACATCATCACTTCTAACTTTGCGTGCACAGACTTCATCTCATTTGTTTGCTTTGACTTGCCCTCTAAATAAGAAATCATAGCTTTATTATAATCATAGATCGTGGGGAATGTGAAATGATATATTTTGGTGTCCATTATTAAATGTCACTGAAATTTGAAAATTTCTACATCGATTGTCATAAATGTCCCAGGGACTTCCATTGCGACGTGAACACAAAACATTTGGGCTCGGAAACTTTGTTATTGACAGTGGAGCGTGAACCACTAGAGGGCGCCACTAAGCTATGGAACAGTTTTGTTTGAGCTGCTCCCTGTGGTCCAGCGTTTCCCAACCTTTATTGAACCAGTGTTCATGTTAGGTACGAGTTAGTATTAGGTTTGGGTTAGCTATTTGATTGACAGGCGAACATCGGGACTGGGATGTTTTATTTTGCTGTAACTAATTAATAGCATATATGTGTAATAAACAAGTACAGTTATAACGTCCTTGAAACAGCACAAGTCAATGCTTAAATGGGACATAACTTCAAAAAAAGTGCCGTAAAATACAAAACAATATTAATCCTGGCCACCAGGGGGCAGAAATAGACGAAGATGCGTCCACGACACGATAAAGACGTAACAGAAGAAGAACACCCGAAGCTGTTTCACATGACTTAAGTTGAGAATGTAAACAGAAACTAAAATATGTAGCCTGACTGAAACAAGATAAGATGTCAAACACAAAATGGAGGACAGACTTTGCGGAAATTCGGACTGGATGTCACAATTACCCGATGAGCTGCTTGACGTGTCGCTGTGGAATTTGGCCATCCCTGGTAAGCAAAAATAAATAATCCCACCCCTACACACTAGAAAATACGGAAGTCCTATGCTTAATATTTATCTTACATTTAATCGATCAATCTAATCTCGACGATATGTGCACGTTTCTCGTAGGGAGCCACGACAGCATGTCATTCTGTCTCGACATGTCCTCCCCTGTCGTGGAATCAGAGTCGTGGCTCCTCAACGTGATGGACAAACTTGCTCCTTGCCTGATACGGCCCTGCGTGTTCCGCTGGGCCACCACGCAGGTACACCCCGATTTATTCTGTAAATTATCAGTTTTGTGTGAAGAGTAAAAGAGACATGACTTGCCTTCAGCTCCTTGTTTTGTCATTTACCACATCTCCACAAGATCCTGAAAAGTAGATGTGATGTTTGGATCAGAGATGGTAGTAAATTACTAGTCACGGTTAAAACCCTAACCCTAGTTTGAAACCCTAGTTTGAAATTCTAACTCTTTCCCAGTGTGCGTGTCGTGTGTTTATGATCTTCTTCCTCTGCCCATAGCAAGCTGACCTCTGTCGTCAGTGTGACCTCGGAATACGCTTCTTGGACCTGCGGATTGCCAGGAAGCCAAAAGAGTGCAGCAAATTATTCTTTGCCCACGGTATCTATACAAGGAAGACTGTCAAGGTACACGCACACATAAAATGTCTACACACCCCTGTTCAAATGCAAAATTTTTGGTGAAATGAAATTGTGAATAGGAGTGTCATGTTTTGGTCAAATGTGTGTGCGTGCATGTGTGTGTCGTCACCAGGAGGCTCTGGATGAGCTGGCCACCTGGCTGGATGCACATCCTAAAGAGGTCGTGATCGTTTGCTGTTCACATTTCAGTTGCCTGACCCCGAGTGACCACACAGAACTTGTAGAGTACATCATATCACGTTTCGGACCAAAGCTCTGCTCCCCACAGGTAAGTCTAGTCATTTACACACTGATCACCATGAGAAAAAAAAATCTTACAAATTCATGTCGTTTGTTTGAATGTGGCCAAGGGAGGTCAAAGGTTAATCGTAATTTTTTTTTTAAATTCTGAAATCATGGACTTTTTGTGCAGGATCGTCCCACCTTGCGGTCCTGTTGGTCCAAATGTCAACAGGTGATCATTTCCTATGACAACCAGGAAGTGCTCCAGCGTCATCCCGAGCTGTGGACCGAAATACCTTACTGGTATTAAACGGCAGACTTATCGGCACATGCCAGCCCAGCGCCTCCATGATGATGATGTGGACATTGTTTTTTTCTGTAGGTATGCTGACAGCACTGATCCAAAAAAGGTGATTTCCTACTTGGAGGCTCAGAAGCAAAAAGGAAGACCAGGTAGGTTGGATCTATCTGTGGAAAAAGCACACACAGTTGACCTTAATGCATCAGCCCACTCGACTCGTTTTGACTGTTGTCTGCTCTCCAGCTGGTTTTTACGTCAGTGGCCTGAACCTGACTGAAAACATTGCGTTTGTCCTCCTCCATCCCTTCCAAAACATGAGGAGCATCACCACCAAGGCCTTGACTGCGCTCTTCAACTGGGTGGGAGAACAACGGCCGGGGCCCGAGGCGGAGGGCGTCAATATCATCTGCTGCGACTTTGTTGCCGTTGCTCGGTTTTGCGATCGTGTCATTGGCCTCAACTACAAAGGGCGGTGCTGACAGAGACAAAAAAAAGACTGCAAGACAATCAGCACTTGTCAGTGTGATCACCGTACACGTACTCAAGTTTGAATGCGCAGCCCATACAAGGAGAAGGAGGCTTTTAACTGCTGCAAGGTGACGTGTGTGTGTTATCAAGCAAGCTGTTAGTTGATGCCCGAGCTGAGATCTGTATTTTACTTTTTATATTTTGAGTGCTATTGTGAATTTGTTGCCTTTTAGTTGCTGGAAGTGACATACTGTATATGATGTATATTGTAAGGTGTTTTTTTTAGAAGCTTTCTTAATAAAAAACAAAAACAACCATGTATAGTAAGGCTATTTTTTTATGAAAAATGACCATGCTAAGGTGTTTTTTTTTTGTTTGTTCTTTTTACAAAATAAAATGATGTAATGTAAGGCTTCTTTAATAAATAAATAAAAAATATGTATACATTTGCTAAATGTGTTATTAAAAAGCGAAAACGTGTTACCATCACATTAAACACAGAACGGATCACTGAAAGACTTTGAAATTAAAAAGAAAATAAATACAAATGTCTTGGTCCAAAGATCATTTAAGATCATTAACACAACTGAGTCACATTAGATGAGAAAAGAAATTGGACTGAACACTGACCAAGGCAGGATTTGACCAGTGCCTCACAAACATGGTTCATCTGCACATGCACAGTCCGTCGTACCACCAAGTACATGCTGAAAATGTTGAGAAGAAACAAAGTGTTGCCATCACAATGGATGCCAGAAGTGAAAGGGATCATTCAAAGATAATTTATGAAAACCAACTTGCTTTGGGTTAGGCTTAGGGGGTAGAGTTAAGGGTTAGTGTTAGTAGTTTGAGTTTCAAACTAGAGTTAGGGTTTCAAAGTCAGGTTTCAATGACTCAATGGCTTCTGATTGTGTTTTTCCTATTCACGTCTGATTAGTATTCGGTACAAACGACTGCCACACTTTGAGGAGAAAGAAATGTGACAAGAACAGTGTTGACAACATTTTACTGGAGAATGATGAAATGCCAGAAGCTTTCATGTACAGTATGCACCGATGGCGGCAGACTTCACGGAAGGAAAACGATGCAAATAAAATATAAAAGGCACAAAAAGCCTGGCAACCTTTCATCAAATACGAAGCTGCATCGGTCAACAGACAAGTTTTCCCTTTTGCCGCAGTTTATTTTTGGACAGCCACAAATGTATCTTCTCCAAGCCTACCAGCTTATTTCTTCTTCTTCTCCTGCGTGCTGGTGAACCACTGGTCCAGCAGCTTCTTGCTGTAGTAGATCTGCCAGCCGTGCACCTGCACGGAAATGACGATCGCCAAGTACATAATCGTCACCGCCGAGAAGCCGAAGATGAAGCGGTAAGCTTTGCCGTGTCGGTACAGCTGCTGAGCCACGGGGAACATCTCCATGCTGCCGTAGATGAGCGGCGCCACTGAGAACAGCCCGGCGCTGATCATGGAGATGACCAGGTAGCTGATGTTGTTGCGGGGCAAAGCCATGAAGCTGAAGATGGTGGGGATAACGCTGAGGAGGTACGGGTACTCCCACTGGTACGGTGAGGCGACGGTTTTGTGGGACACGAGACCCAGCTGGCTCACTGTCACCTAACACACAACGAGACACTTTAGAAGGAGCTCAGCGGTCACTCGGCAATGAGATTCTACCTGAGCTGCCATCAGCACCCACACCAGCAAGTGGGCCATGTTGAGTTTCCGGATTTCGGACTTGAGGGCCACGCTGGAAGAACACAATGTATTTATCTTCCCGATATGATTACAGATATGACTGACCTACCTCATTTGGTAGTGTGAGGCCACTCGTTCCCTGTGTTCAAAGTCACTGCCGTCCGTGCCTGTCGCGCGCGGTCCCGCTCGGGAAGCCATGGCTCGCTTCTACATGACGGACAATACAAAAGTTAGACTGTTTTATGTTTGTGTTATTTCTCAAGTCATGAGTTTCATTTGACGAGATCGTGCTAACATTTTGTGTGATCTAACATTGCTCGTTTTTTGTTCTGATGTGGAAATATAATCTCTTGAGTGTGATCATTTTCTGTAACAATGTGAAACAAAGTCATAATGTGACTCGACTTAATCCTCAAACTTTTTTCAATGTGGTAGCAACTTGTGTTATTTCTCAAGTCATGGGTTTCATTTGACGAGATCGTGCGAACATTTTGTGTGATCTAACATTGCTCGTTTTTTGTTCTGATGTGGAAATATAATTTCTTGAGTGTGATCATTTTCTGTAACAATGTGAAACAAAGTCATCATGTGACTCGACTTAATCCTCAAACTTTTTTCAATGTGGTAGCAACTTGCTTCCAAAGTAAAGCTTGCGTTGAACTACAACGCAAAGCAGAATAGTGTTTTTATTAAGGAATTCTCATAAGATCATCGCGTATTCAAAGCCGCCTGCAGACAGAGAAAGCTGCTTGAGTGGCCAGTTGAATTATTTTGAAGGTGTCTGACCGTTTAGAGGTCAAATCAGTTCATCAACACTACACGTGTAGTGTTACCCCGTTCCACTCCTCCACTTTCGGGTTGACTGCACTCCGTGCATTGACTTGGCTAAAAAGCCATTGCCAAGCAGGTCTAATTCTAATGAAGGCTGTCCAGGAGTTATTAATTTGGGTTTTGTCTTGCAACAGCTTGCAAAATGCATCGTCAACAGCGACCAACTAGCACTTAGCTAGCACATGGCGATATTTATGCGCGATGAATATAATACAAACATTTATTTTAAGTTCTATACTACGTAATTGCACTTACGTGTTCGTATGGGAAGGTTGTGCACACCGACGGCTCCAGTGTACGGAAGAGGAAAGCCGTCAACATCGCCAACTGATTGGTCAACAAACTTCTTCGTCATTGTTTTAACGGCGGTTGCAAACTATAATTGCACACTACCGCCATCTATTGCTTTGGAATGCTTACTGCGTTGACGTTTTACACTAAGCGGCAAGTACCACCGAAAACTAATAAAACAAGGCTAGTATAAATACAAAAGTAAACACCAGGCAGAGTTTTTTGTTTACTCCTGAAAGGTATGTTTAATATTTTATGTCATTATGGCATCATACACAGTTTGAACAATAACACTGATTAAATATAGAAGGGGAACCCCGGCCCAAATTATACTTCAATTAAAATTATTAGTATTGCACATAAAATTTCTCTATGACATACAGAGCTGTAAGATGAATGTGAATGTTTTTTACTTGATAGCTAAATACAACTAAACTGTACTACATGTGTATTAAAAAAAAGTTTGAACAGTGTTTCTTTTGTGTACCACCATAGTGTTAATCACGTGACATTGACAATTATTGAACTAATCAGTTCATTTACATTCATCATTTTACAAATTAAGAAAAGAAAAAAAAAAGAGCTCCAATTTTCAAATTCAAATACATTTTTAAATATATATTTTTTTCTTTAATTTTTAGCAGGAATTTAACACCTGGCAGAATTTGTCCTGCAAACAAAATGTTTGTAAGCAAAGAAAAACAATGAGTCTGAAGCATGAGTCAATTGTTGTTGTTTTTTTTGTATGATTTAAAAAAAAAAAAAAAGTAAACAACAATGGCCGATTGTCATTTCATTCATCTTCTCATAATCCCCAAATAAAACATTCACCACAGTGAAGATCCTTTTTGGACTAGTAACTGTGCAATTAGCACATCAAGAGACACTTTGCTCATGTGTAAATACAGATGTCACGATTTCTACAAAATATTAGTCAAAGATAGTGACGATGTTCCCAAAGCACATCCAAACAGGTTCACTTCATTTGCCGCTTCAGTCATGATATTTTTAAATACAAGTGCTTTCAATTAGATTGGGTACAATAAGTATCCAGAAAAAATGGCGTGGACGTACTGACTGGCGTAAAGTCCTGCTGCCTGCTCAGACGGCAGCTGCAAGTGCACCATGTCAGCCTGCTGTAACGGGAGCACGGCGCTACCGGATGCCTGGTCCAGCAAGCCCTTGACGCACTCATCGTAAGTGTACAGCATTGGCTCGTTGTTCTTCATCAGTGCCACCCACACGTTACTCCCTTTGCAGTGGACGTGGTAAGAAAAATAGTAAACCCCTGGTACACTGCATGTAAAAACACCAGTTTGAGGATTGTAGTCCTGGTTGCCATTCTGTAGGATTTTGTCGAAGATCACGGGGGAACCGACAGATGGAAATGGATTTGTGAGCTTTGCTGTGAAAGCTGGCATCTCCAAGGCATTTCCACCAGTGTTGCCACTATACCTTGCCTTTTTGTACGCTTGTTTTTGACCGCTGTATGGACCCGACACTGCATGGGTTTGACTGAGGTCAGGATATGTTGCAGGGAGTCCTGGAGGACCAGGGGGTCCAGGTTGCCCTGGTTGTCCAGGAAGTCCCTGAGGTCCAATAGGGCCAGTGTTACCCTTAGGACCAATTTGACCCACCGGTCCAGGTGTTCCCTCACCAGGATAGCCTGGTAAACCAGAAGGGCCTATTTCCCCCTTTAGACCAGACATTCCTGGAGGTCCTATTGGGCCACCTGGTCCTGAAAGTCCTGGGATCCCCTGTGGTCCATGATGGCCTTTATCACCAGGTTGGCCTACTGCTCCTCTTGGCCCAGGTAATCCTGCTGTACCGGGGGCACCAATTAAACCCCTGTTGCCTGGTTCCCCTTTTGGGCCCACGGGGCCTTGAAATCCTCTCGGTCCAGGTTGTCCTACCTCGCCCATGAAGCCTGGCTGTCCCGGAAGGCCTGGTAACCCTGAATCCCCTTTCAATCCAGGATTTCCTTTCGGCCCAAAATCACCATCATCGCCCTTTTGCCCTGGGAAGCCAATGCTGCCTGGTGGCCCCATTGGGCCTGGCTGACCAGGTCTGCCACTAGAACCTGTCTGACCAATAACACCTGGAAGGCCTGCATGACCCTTTTCTCCTTTTAGACCTGTTGATCCAGGAACACCGCTGTGTCCTTTGTGACCCATGGGTCCTGGAAAGCCTTGTTTGCCATAACCAGGCAAACCTGGACTTCCTGGTAATCCTGGAGAGCCCGGTGCACCTTTGCTTCCAGGAATCCCAGGTTGACCAGGAAAGCCATCTTTCCCTGCTTTTACAATTCCAGATGAGCCCGGTGGACCCGGTTGGCCTTTGTCACCGGGTGGTCCTGCTGGTCCCGGCTGTCCACGAGCACCAACTTTTCCTGGCATTCCCGGATGCCCGGGATGACCATTCACACCAGGTTTGCCAATCCCAGGCATCCCAACATGTCCAGGTGGACCCGGTGGTCCACTAGGTCCTTTCAACCCAGGCAAACCAGGTATGCCAATTCCTTTTTCTCCTTTGAGGCCTGGTTGACCAGAAAGCCCATGAGGACCTCTTTGACCCGGCTCACCTCTAACACCCAACTGTCCTGGCAGACCTTGACCTCCAACCTTCGCAATTCCAGGGAGGCCAGGTGGACCCGGACGTCCTTGAGGACCAGGAAGTCCATTTGGGCCCTCACGACCACTAGGTCCTGATTCACCTTGTGGCCCAGGCAATCCAGGTCCTCCTGGTTTTCCAGGCAATCCTGGCAGTCCTGGTTTGCCTATTCCCGGATACCCTTGAGGACCAGTGGGACCTGGTTTTCCTGGTATTCCTTGCAATCCCTGTCCTGGTAGCCCTGGTGGTCCCTGAGGTCCCGGTGGGCCTTGAATGCCAGGAGGTCCTTCTCCACTAGAAACATGGGGAGGTGGACCTTTGGCTCCTCTGAATGTTTGCCCTTAAAAACAAAGACATTTTGGTCATGAGAGGTGAGGATTCAATCCAGATGAAGAATCAGTCCTCAGTTCTTTAGTGATTTCATTTGAAAATAGAGAGACCTTTGCTTTCCGTCAATAGCCGCTCTTTGCCCAACTCAAATGGAAGCTGAGGGAGCTCCATACCGTACTGACCCAGTAACGGCATCTCGTTTCCTGAGAAGGGCTGTTGTGGATGGCCATCGTTGTACTGCGGTTGCGGGTGGTATTGTTGCGATGATGTTTTGCTTCTGGAGAATGTGCCACCGTGGGCCAGATGGACCACAGCGATGAGTATGTGGATGGGATGGAGGACTGCAGGAACCATATTCTACTGTGGAGAAGAAAAAAATAAAATACAACCAGTAAGTGGATCAGTTTTGCTACATCATAGCAAAATAGATTAAACATGTTTTTCATGGCAGAGTGACAGAAAAAAATAAACCTAGCATTGCTCAATTAACAAATCAAAAGTTTGAATCTTCTATCTACAAGTGACACGTTTGCTTACTTTCAGAGTTCTCCTTGCCGAGTAAACGTCTTTGTCCACTGCCTGGCCCGCCTTACATTAGGTTGCTTCTCGGACTCGTTTCCAAGGCATGAGCGGGGAGGTGGCCATGTAGAGACGACGCCGGTCTGGTCTCGGCTCTGTCTAAGAAAATGAATTACAGGTAAGTTCAAGATCAAATAGTTTCTTCTTCACCTTGTAGTGACGTATGATTGTCACAACAAGCGTTTCTTTAACTGATTCCCAATGTAAAGATCCAGCACCATGGACAGAACCCCACAAGTTTTACATCATCTTAGCATCCTGTTATGGTCCAGGAAAAGCAGCAGGATAACTAAATGAAGCATGGTGAGCAGTGATGGGAAGCCACATTCTAGGCCAAGCGTTGGCTTTGACGCAAAAAAAATAAATAAAAAGGATCTAATACATTGCAAGATTTAGGTTATTAGGTTATTCCTCATTCTGTTGGAATCATCCTGGTCCGATATGGGAAGTATTCAGTCAGTGGAGATTTCAAAGTCATATTTTAACATCCACAAAATAAATGTACTTCCTTATCACATTCAAAAGTTCTTTTGAATTTGGAAGTCTCGTTATAATTTGAAAAGTGTTTATCTTTATTGTACAAAAAGCTGTTCAATGAATATTTCTGTTGTTGGAATGATACAAAATGCAAATTTGAAAAATTTTCACTTTTTGATTTGATTTTATTTGTTGGTAAAATTATTTTTGAAAGGTTGTTAATAATGAATTGTTTGTTGTTTTTGTTTGCCTTTCTCACATTTAGAAGCTGGTAGCTTAAATCCATTTTAATTGTAAAGAAAAACAACTACAAAATGGCCAGGCTTAAATAAGCTTTTGCCAGCGCCATATTTTGTCACCGCTCATTAAATCGCTGATAATTGTTGAATATATTACTGTGTGGTAAAGGGGAAAAAATAATAATTCTACTAGTATCAATAACTACAATAACAAACTTAAAAAACTTTTGGAAGTTAGTAGTTGTGGTCCATCTGGCACATCATCGTTCAACAATCAACACATTTGAGAACTAGACCAGTCTCTTTCAGTGGAATGTTAAAAACAATGTGCAGAGCTTTGAAATGTTTCTGGACCCTAAACTCAGGTTGGATCTGACCTCCAAGAATGCATCAATCCGAACCGACTGGATCAAGCGAGCTCATTCGTCAAGGTGAATACACACCAGAGACCGTCCAGAATAAATGAGTCCGCTTCTCTTATTTCCTTGCATGATGTTGAGGATCTAGCCCCCCAAAAAAAACTTACAGATGCCTTTTGAAGCCCCACCTGATGCTTCCAGATGGCCTACTTTAAGAGTCTTTGAAGCACAATGTGCTCGGAGCCCAGACTATGTTTGACATGCAACACTCAGCTGATCAGCGAACAAGAACCGAGGCCAAGACATCTGGGAAAGGCACCTGTGTGTGTTTGTGTGTGTGTGTCTGTGTGTGAGCATCCATTTTGAAGTTGTGCCTCCAATACACAATGTAACACACACACGCACAACGTGTCTGACGAATGTCCACGTCACCTTCCGTCTCGCCTCAGTTTTTATTTCCGACAAATGTCAACAATTGGATTGATTTCCCAGCACGCTTCGCAGTCATAATTTCTCAGCAGAACCTTGTGCGCTTGCTTTGGCTCCTATTTACGTTGGCTCCCAAAGGCACTCGGCCGCGTTTTATGGATTGGATGGGCCAATAATAACATGCGATCACGATGGGAAATTCTCAAATTTACAGCTGCAATAGTTTAATTCTAGATCGTGATATTAATATTAGTGGGCGATACAGAGGAGACATTGTTGAGAACTAATTGTTTTCCAACATTGCAGACTTCAATACTTTTAATAACCAGCATTTCTGGTGCATATGATGTATTTTATTTTACATATTATATTAATATGGCTTGCTCCTGTTGATTCAGATGGGACGGTTTTATTATTATTCATTTTAATTACACTGTATTGCAATTTGTATAATTTCTACAATAGTGATGTGATTGTGGTGATATTAAGAGGTCGACTGAGTCAGGCCCACGTATGTAAGACCCAGCCGGTGATCCACCGCTGGTATCACCAGAACCTAATCTCTCACAACTACGGCCAATGGTCTTGACCCAGAATATGAGGCCAAATGTTGTTCCAATAAAATACTGCAACTACGAGCTCAACTATAAGAACCCAACCGGCTTCTATCTGCAAACAGCTAAGCTGAGATAATTACCAAAGCGTATTTTCCAACCCAACTTGCAAGAGAGGAGCATGTCTATGACTCAACAAAAAAGCAGGCAGCAGTGTGGTGGGATCAAGAAGCACATTCCCTCCGAGCTACATCAACTCTTCCTGTCCAGGAGGCAGAAGGGAGCCAGCGAACCGAATGTGGGGCACAGGACAAAGACATGAACAATAACAAGGCAGCAAAATAGAAAAGTCTGGGCCTGCTCAGGGAAGCGTCTGGTCCTTCCTCCTTTGCAACCGTCAATGACAAGATCCAACAATAACACAAGCGCTGCCAATCTCCAGCATGTCAAGATGACGTGTTGTTGCTTGTCACGCCTTTTTCTTACAAAAGCACGTCCCTAATCAAATTAAGCACTGACAAAAAAAAATCATCAGGACCATCCCATGTCAAGTTTGGCAGGTGCGCAGACAGAAATCGGGACAGACAAACACACGCGTCGCTGAGTTTCAGTTTGGCAGCTTTCACGCCCTGCATGATGATCACTTCACATTCTGGATGCACAAAAAATTCTTCCACTGCTGACAAAACAATGCAGGTTTGCGGCGAGGAAGCCCCGTTTCTGACTCTGAGTCTTTTATTATCGGCAAGGAGATAATGCAAAAAAAGTGAGGCTGAAGCCAGAAACACACAAAACAACAACAACCTTGCAACAACTTCTTACCTGCACGTAAGTTGCTGCCCGATTGCAGAGTGGGTGGATGTCGCACAAAACTTTGATCGTGGTGAGGCTTTTATGTGCAGGAGGGAGGAGCTGCGGAAGCAGAGGACGGAGCCCAAATACTGTCCAAAAAATATCCACAGGATCTGCTTGAGAACGCGCAGTCAGATAACGGTCAGCTGTTTGCTGGAACATACTTCGGTCGGCCTCAATAATATCAAGTTGCTATTAAATTGTTAATCTCCATCCGATATAAAAGATAATTTTGTGACTCGATACGACAATACGCGGAGCCAAACATTTTAGCATCACTATGACGCATTTCAATGAGACAACAATGCAACTACCAGTAAGCCATAAAACGAAAAACATAAACTGCATAATTTCTACCAACTGTGAGATTGTGACCGAGTCTTTGAACTTTTGCTCAACTTCTTGCTTATTTCAATGTGCCATTTCCCACGAAGAACAGATGGTTCACATTAATCATTTTTTGTGCTGCTTTAAAAAAAAATCACTTTAGCCGCTCCAGGACAAAAAACACACGCATATGCCGATTTAAAGTCGTTGTCACAGAAAACAGTTGCGGCATAGAGCTGAAACAGATTATTATTTCCCTGCATCAATCACGTTCATGACCGTGTACACCGCAGAGAGGAAACAGTCTGCAAGAAAATCGTGACGTCACAGCGATACAGTACGTACCAACGCAAATATATTCTTTCGCAAGGCCCAATATTCTTTAGTCTCCACTTTTTCAAGCATGAAACCTGTTAAGTGAGATTTGTTTTTACTTCCAAACCACGTGGTGCAAAAGATGCTGCCCCTTTTTTATTTTTTTTATTTTTTTTTACTGTGCATGACATTGAAACGTTTCAAGGGCAAAATTGGGACGGATTACTGGAAATCACTTTCCACATCTCCAAAATCCACACACCCTTGAGCAAGGCACGAAAGCCTCACACTGACATCTCTCCTTGGAGAGTAACCTGAATTTCCTCTTATGGGAAAAATTAAAGTATTAATTTTTCTGGCTGTTACATTAGGGAAGAAAAGGAAACGATGACGTCACAGACATTTCAGCTGGTCGAAAGAAAACATGTGGAGGAATTTAGTTACAAGGTCAGTGAGGAAATCATCAGATAGAGTTTCCCAGTCATTACATCGTCTCGCTGCTCTTTTGTCTGCATCTTAATCTCTTCACATCTACCACAAATACACGTACCAATCAAAAGAAAATAGAAAGTGCATCCAGGACAGACCACTGGAAAAGAACCTGAACTAAAATCACTGAAAATCTTTCCAATTTCTGCATTGGGTGGAATTTTTCCAATGTGTCAAGAATCAAAGTCGACTATTGTGTCCCGCTCAACTACCCCCCACCCCTTTTTTTTAATAAACTTGACGGCATCAAGTGGGAAAGCATCTAAATGTGTGTTGTTGGATTGTAGCTACAGTGTGGATGATTTGTTAGCTGCTTCCCAAAGCAAACAACAAGCTAACTCCAGCAGACTTCATCATAAGGGAAACAAGGAAGGACGCCTCACACTGCACTTTCTAATTAAAAAGTGTTTTGGGGTAATGTGATCCTCGAGACGTTTACTTTGGAGCAAATATGGCTCAACATGTGTTGTAGCTACAGTGGCTATCAAAAGTCCACACACCCCTGTTCAAATGCCAGGTTTTTGTGGTATGGGGGAAAAAAGATAAATCAAAAACTCCCTCTCTCTGCCAAAATTATTTGTAGTCAAATTAATCCATAATTTAATTGAAATATTTTAACCTATGTTGATGGTTTAAGGACTTCCGCTTAAAAAAAAAAAAGACTGATTTACATAATGCAAGGCTGACAGGAAATTGAGGGTCAGGGTCTCCCTGGGCTCTGCTTGTCCTGCTTTGATAAACCAAAAGTGCTCTCTCTTCGTTTGCCAGCAGAGCCCGTTTTTACTGGCCTGCCTCGGTGGAGACACACACAAGCAGATTCCATGCAGGCGGTGTTGACAGAGCAAAAAGTGAGCACCCGTGATGCGGGATGCTTGGACTCGACAGAGGCCAATCAGCACAGTGGTTAGGTCAGAAAGGGGAACTACTTAAGGATCATTACTCTTAATAACAGGACAAGGAAGGCATTTACGGCATTTGTGGACGTGCGGCTTACAAAAAGAAAAAAAAAAAATGTAGTTGAGGCTCAAGGTTAAATATCAGCCCGACAGACGGCAGTTACTGAAAGCGTAATAATGCTCGCCGCGGCCAAGTTAACTCAACTGGACAGTTTAAGCAAATTACAATCGGCGACTGACCTTTGCACAAATTGCAAGTCAATAGAACCTTGGCATTCTCACCTAGAAACAAAGTTTTGAGTCTATATGTTTTGACTGAAGGAAACAAAAAGATAATAGTGTGGATATAGGTTAGCATTGCGGAGCTACTGTAGGATTTTTTTTCCCGTGGGGGACTCAATGATATCTCAGTGGGTCTGCATTTCATTTTTTTGTGACTGATAAAGATTCATCATATGTTGCTTGCATATGGGTAGAAATGCAGAATGATAAAAAAATATTTCAGGTGGTGCGCACCAGTAGCACCCGTGCACTCCACACGCTTCGCTTTTTACCCGCATGCAACTCACTATTTCCTTTCCGGAAATCTACAGAATTGTTTGTCATCATCTTTCAAGATTTCACTGTTTAAAAACACGCAATAATAATCAACTACTGCTGTGCAAAGGATGAGACGTGGCTCACGCTTAATTAAAGCCAATTTTAATTTATTTATTTGGAGGCCTAAAATATATTACTTAAACTTGAAGTAAAAACATTGAAAGTGGCTGTGTCCCATCACTTCCTATTGGCAATCCTCTTGGAGCGTCTTGGCACAATATTTGATTGTTCCTCCTTTTTTTCCTCCTGCTGCTGCTTAAGTCGCCTTCCCGCCGGCCGACCACGCTTCACCTCATCCGGCTGTTTGACACTTATCACTGGCGATGTCGCCGCCGCCGCTTCCTGTCTGACGGCCTTCGGTCTCCCTCGGGCGCCTCGCTTAGGTTTCGACTGACCCGCCGGCGTCTGCTGTCCTGCGGCTACTTTGGGAGTCTTCTCCGCTTTGGACTTTGAGGGGTCGTTTGAACCTTTGCCTGCCGGTTTTCTGCTGGTCGGGAGATCAGTCCTTGGCGTTGCGTTCGTAACAACCTCTTGTTTGGTTGCACCCTTGCCTGCTGCTTTCCTGCTGGTCGGCAGATTTGTCTTTGGCGCCGTGGGGGTCACAACCTCTTGTCTGTCCATCTAGTCAAATATTTAACAGTGTTAAGACCTATTGTGAAATTCCCACGTTGCAGCCGAGCTCTTGCCTCTATTTGAGCCAGTTTGGATTTGAGGTCTGATAAATCTCTCATCAGCTGCTGAATGGTGGTCTAAAACCCAAGAGAAGCGTTGCAATTGAAATGTTTTCATTTATTGCGGTTGTGGTCCTCACCTTGTAACCAACAAGTTGCTCCGCCAGATGTTCTCTCTCATTTGTGTCCTCCTTTCTCCTTCGATGCACACATGTTAAAAATTTAAGGATGGGATTTTGTCAAAATGTTGTCATAGGACACGCAAACTGCAAATATATACCAACTGGTCTCCTTCTGACTGACTGCTTGCTTCTTCCCCTTCTTCTTGCTCGGTGCTCGGTCCACATCTTCCTTGCTCACAATGGCCAGCAGTGAGACGGTCTTTAGCTCCAACACTTTGACCGATGAGTACAAGGATCCAAGTACCTTCTTGTGATGCGCCACCAGCTCAGAGTAGGATGAAGACTGACAGGCGCAAAACATTTGGAAGAGGTAAATTAACAATGATGAAGACACGACATCTTTATATAAAATAAAAAACAAAACATGAAGCAACAAGGGAGAATACGAATTGAGGAAAGCATAAATTTACAAAAAGTAAGTAAATGAATCATCCCATTCAGATTAAATAAACTTCATTCGAAATAATTATTGTTTTATTTTTTATACCAGATTACTTCATTTAATATTTGGACGAAGGAGCAATTTCAAGTAATATTTTCAGTTTCCAAAAGAGATTAAAGTATTGACCCCATTGGTAAAAATTAATGAGACCTTTATTTTGAGAAGCTCTACTCACCACAGGAAAACTACATTTTTCGATTTAAGGGTAAGCTCCCTCTACTCATTATAGAAAAGTAATGTTAAAAAAAAAATAGTAGCGAGGCTGTAAAAACAACAAAAATCTTTTTTTGAAGTGATTTTCCAACATGTGCATTGAGCAACAAACTGAAATTTGAAGCATTAAAAATAAATAAAAAGTTGTCTACAATAATGGACATATTTATACTAACGACGAGAACTGGTTTCAGTAGAAGAAACACATTTTTACGTATTCAATAAGCTGAAGTAAAAAAAAAAAAAGAAAAGTCTAACAAGGACTTTTTTTTTTTTTAACTAACTTATTCCGACTTGTCGGTGTGAGAATGTAAAACTAACAAGCACTCTCAGCTCACCTTCTGAAGTTCAGCTTGCACGTTGTCCCCGGGGTACAACATGGACTCCAAGACCAGCTCCGTTTGCAGCATGTTTCGCAACTCCACCAGCTCTCCCTGAAGAGCACGTTCCTAAATTACCTTCTCAACTTACGCATGTGAATCACTTCAATTCAAATCCAACCTCGAGCTGCTTTATTTGCTTCTCCACCTGCATCTTCATCATGAAGTCCTGGTCACTTGCTGTTAACTGATAGTCTTTCATGCCGTTCACCAAGGAGTCAGAGAAAGCTCCTAAAACTTGCAAAAACGCAAACATTCTGTTGCCTTCTGTCGTGCTGGGGTGTCATAAATATAATTCGATCTGTCCATGTCATATCCGTTTGTTTGTCCTCGGTTCAATAACGTTTTAGGTATAGCCGCATAATTGAAAAAGCCAAACCTGGTTTTGTGTCGTTAACCTGAAAGACGTCTGGGTCAGTGTGCTCGCTGCTGCCCCCCTTTGGATGACAGTCGGAGGTCTTGGTTAAAGGAACCACTTGGACTGCAAACGAATCAACCAAGTCAAACAACAGACTCACCTCTGGGCCCTGTTTGAATTCCACAATGTGACTTTTCTCATCTTCATTGGGAAATTCCAAACGTTGCTTCACTTGGAAAGGAGGCGGCGTCCTAGGCAGTTGTCGACCGGTTGGGATGTAGTGCAAACTCTCTTTCAGCTTCTTCAAACTATTTCCAGCCATGTGGAATGTGCGAGGTAACAAAGCACTTCGGAACTCCTGCTAAAACGGTTGGCCTCTTTCCCTGCTGCTTTAACCACTCGATTGGGTTCACCTGAGGGCGCAATACTGGCAGCTGGCCACTAGAGAGCAGCAGTGTTCCGCAATTTGATGGTGCATTCTGATTGGGCCTTTTGCGTGCGTTCTGGACTATGGCGTACAGGCTAATAACGCCCACTGCGGAATATCCCCCTTTTTTTTTTTTTCGGAATACCCCTTTTCAATTTACGACGAGGGACGTAACTTGAAAATACACAAGCAACATGGAGCGAGCTTTATTACGAGCAAGACATTCCCTATCCGTGGCCTTGTTGAAGAGAATTTTTTGATGTTGTCCGTTCCAAGAATGCTGCAGTGCTCAGCAGAGAAGCAGATTCAGTGACAGGCTGCTGTCATTGCCCGGCCCCGCTGATAGATTGAAAAAACGTCCCTCTCGCTTGTGCCATGTGGCGTTTTAATTCCACCGCTATCATATTCATTCCCTCTACTTTATACTGTAATAGCAACAACTTGCATATACACCCACACAACTAATCTGATTGTGTGTTAAGCAAACTGTTCATTGATTTAGGATTTTCTAAAACCTACAATTTTTTTTTTCCAATTTCGTTCATTCTCAGCTCCTTTCACTCTTTCTGTTTTTCCACTTGTTTCGAAGTATCGAGGTAAATACTTGAACTTTGAACTTTGGTTTTGGCAGCAGAATCACAGATATCCACTATACAAGGCAGGTGGGCATGTGGCCGAACGGAAAGCCAACTATCTTTAACCTGCCCGTGTCACACTGCCAGTCCCGCATGTTTTCTGGCACTACAGGAACTTGAAAGGCGAGCGCTGCGTCGTAAATACTTCTGTTTTTAAACTCCTTGCTCCCATGATGCCGCAGACGAGAGGAAGAGAGAGAAAAGGGTCACGCGTTGCTGCTGTGTAAAATCTGCTTTGGGAACAAATTGGAGCTCAGGTTCAAGCCTGTAGTAGTATCTCCGGTTATTGGACTCGCAAACACAAACATCACAGAAGCTCTTTAGTGTCCTAAAAAGCCCATCGCTTCCTTTGTTGCAGGGTATGCTGTATTGAGCGGGAAGCTCATAAAGGGATGGAGACGTGCTCAGACTTTTGGCTCCATGGCAGACAGGGGGAGGGCTGAGATGCTCATTTATTCCTATTAAAATCTGAATGTGATCGATTGGCAACCTCCACAGTGGCAGGTTCGAATGACTATGGATCAGAAGGCCTCACTTCATGGTCGTGAAGTACCTTGAGAAGCTGAAGGTGGCGCCGCTCACAAACTACGACATGGACTTTCGTCAGTATGCCTACAAGAAGAAGCGCTCCACTGATGACATCATCACAGCCCACACCCACCTGCAAATTCCTACACCCGCCTGCTCTTTCGGGATTTCTCCTCTACCAGCATGCCACAGAACCTGCTGCAAAAGATGACAAGTTTTGGCCTGAGTCCATCATTGGGAAAATGGGTCTGAAAGATATAATAATAATAATTAATAATAATAATAATCAGTTGATAAAGATATAGAATTTAATTTCACTGTATTTTCTACTTGTGCATATTCATGCAGCACCTCCCTAAATGCAAGCTCCCCGAAACACAAAATAATGTGACATCCATCAGTGAATGACATAACCAGAGCACCTTTTTTCACTTTCAAACTCATCCCATGGGCCCGGATTGAAGCTCCCAGCAGGCTAGTTTGGGCACACGGGCTTTATGTTTGACATCCCTGTGATCGACACGTCACAATGTTAAAACTGGACAAATGCTGTTTTGGGCTTCATTAACATTTCCCCCTAATAAACACAAGCTCCTCTATACAGTATGTTCCTCCGTGTCCTCCACCTCAAGCATCAGTTCCTCTTTTTCCTCAGGGACAGCTGAGGCATTGGGAGCCATATGGTAGCGTCATCGCTGTGTGCGACACCAAGTGTGTGTGTGTGTGTGTGTTCAGCCATGGCTCAAGGTGTCAGAAGGCAGGCTGGTTTAATTTTAACTGGCTGATATCTGCATGGCAGGTCCTCCTCTCGCTCGCTCTCTCTCTCACACACACATATACACACACACACACCCATGCCCAGACAGCATCGTGCTCATCCAGACTTAGACATTCAGCAGCAGCCCATCTTTTTCCAGACCACCTGGATTGTACAAGGGGACCGCCAAGGACAGAGCGGAGAAGTAACTCTCACGCTGGGCGGAGAGGGAACATCAACACGAAGGATACGCACGTCATCCCGGGCGTCAGGCTGAAGGCACGGCCGGCGGCTCTGCAGCATCACAGCGGTGCGGTTAGCGGTTGGTCGCTTAGCTACGAGAGGTAAGAGCGGAGGGGCGTGTGCGCGGTGGATCAGCATGCATTGCAGAAATGCTTCACTAATGGACTGCTGATGAATATTACCTGAAGTGGCTTAATCAGCAAAAAAAACCACATTTAAGGCATTTTTGATCTATTTGGTCCCTTCATGCAGTGACGTCCAAATTGACATGAGAATTAAAAGGCACCTTTTGGGCTAACAGTGCACGCATTAGCCACACCCCAAAAAGTTTTACAAAGGTGTTTGCATTTGTACACCGGATCTGCCATCACCAGCTGCGTTTTGATGATGTGTTGACGTGATGGGGATTACAGGTTAAGTTTGTGGTTGAAATGACTGCGGTCAGTAGACAGGTTTCAATTTCCTTTGCACCCAAACAACCTTCTCCTTATGTTGCCTCTTTGGCATTTTTCTTTTTGCTCTTATTTAAAGAACATCTAAACATAAACAACAAAAATGTAATAAGAGTCTCAAATCAAGAGTTAAATAAAATATTCCATGATGCTGAAAGTTGAAATTAAGCATGTTGGCCATATTTGGTAGACCTTTTGATTGAATTAAGTGCAAGGCAGCAAGCCAACGCCTTTTGGTGCTACTAATCTGCAGCAACAGATTGATTCAGCCACTTTACATAAAGACTCTCGAGAGCCCAAAGTGTGAACGCTGGCTACTTGTTCTGATATGAAAGCAGGAGGCAAGTTTTTAATTTCCACTGTTACACAACAGTAAGCAGCTAATTACTTGCTTCTGATTGATTCTTTCACTTTCAGCATGGGAACCACACCCAAGTTTCATCCTGGACATAAAATGTTACGTTATGTTATGTTATAATATAATATAATATAATATAATATAATATAATATAATATAATATAATACAATAATGGATAATACAAATATTTTCTCTCTGGTCTACTGAGCAGACATTGAGGCCAGGTCACACATTGTTGTCGAGTGGCAGGCTCGCATGAAGACGGACTAAAGTGCTTTGCAGGAAATGCTCTTAAGAGATAACGTCTGAAGTGTTAAGAGCAGTGGAGAAAAAATGCACCTTGCTGCTGAGTGATAGTTTGGGAGTAGTGGGCCACAGACTGTCAGTACTTTAGACTCCTCTCCGCCGAGGGCGGATTAGGGCCTGGTTAAGAGGTTTTGCGTTGGGTTTATCAATGACTCATATGGTCACTATGTTGCACTTGAAGCTGCTGATTATACAGAAACAAGGGAAGATGTTTTGCAAGAATAGAAATCTGGACCCTCTTTATTCTGGGTTCTATAAAACTGTCATTGGACAATTCATTGAATAAATCGTAGAATCGGAAAGAAATGTGCTAATTGGTTTAGAATCGGGTTACTCGGTCCATGATAACAAACTTGTGCTGATTCTAGAATTATTTCTTGCCTGGTGTATCAGGGCTGTGAGGTGGCGGTGAGGTCGACCGGTCCAAATCAAAGTGTGGAGCACTCGCTGACTTGTTAGGGGCTCTCTGGATCTTGTTTCACTCACAGAATAGCTTCCACTCAGAGCTCTGGGAAAAGAGAACTATATTTATACTCGAGCAGAATCTGCAGCGTTGTCCAACATTAGCTCTGCTCTGAGCTTGACCTGCAGTCCGGACAGTCCAAATAAGTCCAATAAAGTTAGCAGCCATCATCATACTGTAGCCTACTATAAAGTTAGCAGCCATCATCACACTGTAGCCTGCTACAGGATGGAACTATAGAAACATTACTCAGCCGGGCTATTTCAATAATAAGACTCATCTCTTAGTCAACTGAATCGGAAATAAAATAAAATAAAATAAAATAAAAACCAAAGTAAAAAATAAAATAAAAATCACAAATAAATATAAAACATTAAAATAATAATAAAATAATAATAATAATAACAAAAATTGGTTGGAAAAAGTACTGTCTCTACTTCTACGGAAGCCCAGATGTTTGCGTAAAAACAACAACAACAAAAAGACGTGCAAAGTACTGATTCTACAGAATAGTCATCTTATGTTGAAAAAAAAATTATCAATCCAAAACATTTGGCTAAAAATCTTTCCAACTGAATGAAATAAATGTTTCGAATTTCAAATGGGAACAATTCGAATATCTCATCTTGAATTTCCCATTGGGAATGAATGGAGAATTTTAAATTGTTAGCATTGTAAAAGAATAAGCATCAATTGACGAATGGTAATTGAATTTATCAAATTGATAACCCCAAAATCATTGATAATCAATGATTGTCATTGTGAATGTCAGATGTATCTTGAAAAGTTTTGAAATGAAACTACCATGTAAACCTTTTCTGAATATGTGCCTATTAGCCTATTATTGTGCCTATTATTATTTTACTGAGCCCATCACCTGCTCTGCTTCATTTTCTATTTCGTGCTTTGTGATGACTACGGGGAGTTTGACAGGGCCTCAGACTTTCCATGATGCGGCACAAATTGTCAAGGCTGCACACATAGCGCTTCCCTCTGCAGCTTCTATTCACCTAAAATCCTCACCGAGATCAACATGGCGTATCTGGTGGCTATTTCTGCCGTCTATTCCCAGGAGGGATGCGACTTTGCCCGTCAAATTCCGAGCGTATGTAACATGATTAGATAACGCCACGCAAGCGGGGGGCCGTAAATATTCACCTAGGGGCGGCCATGCCACGAAGGCTCCTCTTTTTTTGGGCCGGTATTGTTGCCTGGTGCTGTGTTGCACGTCGTCATGGAGACGCCCCTGACGAAGACCAAAGCTACGTGCGTGTCTGTTACAGAACAGAATCGACTGCGGGGCAACTAAGACTTTATGTTTTTACATGCTCCATCTAATTTGTAATTTATCGTACCTTGTCTGGCAACCGGTTCAAGGTATACAAAGACAGACGGGATAGACTCCAGCGTGCCCGTGACCCTCGTGAGAAGAAACACTTGAAAGGATGAAATGATTCTACTCATTAGAATTCCTGAATGGGATTTTCAACTTTGCCAACTGTTAACTTTCCATCCACAGCATGCAAGGAAGTGTACAATTCAAATTCAAAAATCAAAACAAGGGCAAGCTAACTTCTGGCACCCATTGAAAGTGTGTTTACTTCATTATGTGCTTCACAAAATGGACTTTGACACTTTCCCGAGAGTGGAGAAATTTGCTTCTCAAACTGAATTGTCTTTGGTTGAGGCTTTAGGAATAGAAATGTTATAATTTCAGTTGTTAAAAGACAGATGCATTTTAGATTGCGTGCATCGCCGCCTTCGGAAGGTTCTCAGTCCGACTTGAGAAGTCTTTCAGCTCATTGTCTTGTGACATTATTGATCAGCAGTGTATTGTTCAGCAGCAAACATGCCAGACAGTTCCCTCAGGAGTCATCTGATCCCAGACCAAGTCATTGTGCGTGTTTACTTTCATTGATTCTTGGAGAGCAGCCTTCAACACACGGTGGCTCTGTGCCACGGTGGACTGCGTTCACTGTTGAGGCCTTTGTGACAGCATGGCGAGTGGCTCAAGGATGGCGTGACCTTGTAATCCTCATGATGCTCGACTACGTTGTCGCACGGAAGCACTTGCAACAGATGAGGTGGCAGATTGCTGACCGTCCCATAAATGTCTTGCTTAATCTATCCTCAGACTTCCATTGAGGGTTAAAGTCCAGAAAGGGGCATGTGTAGAGTTTAATCCTCACAAAGAGTCCTTATGGTCCCTCTCTACACACTGGCAGAGTTTAATAATATACTTGGAATCCCCAGGTGCCAGGTTAGCTAATTGACCTTTGGGTATTTTCAGATTTTTTTTAGGATTTTTTTTTCCTCCTGTAAGGACCATATACTATTAAATATATATATCGGCATTTTTTGGAAGAATTTTGGGGGTTTGTCAAATGTGTTTTAGGGACCATTTGAGATTGTCCCCCCCCCAAGGAAAATATCCTAGCTCCGCCTCTGTCTGTGCCTACAGGGTCCCCTAACGTTTGGCAGCAGTGAAGCTGGGAAATGTGCTGTTGACAACGAACCATTATCGTAGTTATAAAGTGATAATTACTGTTGTTGATATGGCTGTTGTAAAACATCACACGAGCAAATCCAGATAACGAGTGTGTCGTTACCTGAGCCCTTTGGCACTGTGATGTCATTTTCACTCGACAAGTGGCAGCCCACTGAGTGGATAAAAACAGGGGGCTTCTTCTGCTTATTTTATATTCCACTAAACCAATATTAATCAAAACATCATGTTTAGACTCATACAACATGTTATTGCATAGAGAATGTTTGACTCGACTTCCGCTTTAAGTATATTTGAGACATGATGCTCCATCCTCAGGCTCAAACTGATGATATACTACCCTCTAGTGGTTGATAGAGTAAATTACATGATAAGTACATGATGCTGCGATTATCTACATTCCTCGCACTTGATCTGTGTGGGTCTGCTTTAACAGAAGTAAAAGCTGCTAATAAGGAAAATACTTTCTTGAGTTCCTGAATGGTGAAAACATATTCAGGCTCATACTGATAATATAAGAACAAATGCCTTACACGTACAAATACATGGAACAAAAGTATTTTTCCTGATTTATGACTTCAAAACAACCCATCAACGATAAATTATGGTTTTACAGCCACTGTTCTGAGGGAAACCATAACTACACTGCAATGTGGCCTGCAAGAAAAAAAAATAACCTTGAGCTATACTGAGCTCACTGATGTGTGAACATCATTTTGCTTTTGACGCAGAGGCAAAGAACTGCAGTGTCACAGTCTGTGTGAACCCAACGACCTCGTCACTAATATTACTACGACCCGACATAATCACCTGTCCCAAAACAGACCTGCTTACACTGCAACTGTATGCAGCCTGTAACTTACGCCAAGAGTGGAAAACCAATACGGGGTAATAAATGCAATTGTGTGTTGGAACATGCGCCGAGGCCCAAATAGAATCCTCGAGGCTAAACATGGCACAGTGAAAGGAGGAGTTTCACTTCTTGTGCGTCATGTTCCGTTCATTGGTGTTTGTTCATGCAGTGTGACTGGCACCATCAAAAAAAAAAATAATCTGGTCTCAGTGGGTAAACTTTTGGGGTTTGTTTGTAACCTTGACATCACAGAGGTGGTAGAAGGTGCACTTTCATGTGGTTGCGTTCCAGGTTTTGGAAGCAGTTGTAAAATCATTAGAAAGAAGCTCCATGGCAACATACGGAACTACAAACCGAGCAACAGAACTTGACAAGCCTCAAGAAAAACAACTCAATTTGTATTGCACATTAATTGCACTTAAATGCCTAAAAATAAAAGAGTTCTTCAAGATCAAATGCAAATAGATTGAAATAAAAATCATCAACTACAAGACTGCGCTCAGGCAGAAGTTTTTTTTGTACCACTAGAAGGCGCTGTGAGGTGCTTACCACTTTGGCTGAAGTTAAATCATGCATTGATTTTATCAAATGCATTGCCACCGTCCTTGAGATGCATCTAGAAGAAAGCATAAAGTATAAAACTTTTTTTGTCTTTTTTTTTTTTTTTACAATTTAAAATAGCTCCATTGAGACCTTGGCCACCTTACCCAACAATACCTGAAGATCTTCCCCGCCCACACGCCATGTTTTTGGAGATCCCACATCCCGCGCTGGGGGCAACTTCATGAAATGTTTTATGTGATCGCTAATGCCGGCAGGAAGCGTCTCAAAGGGTTTTTATTTCACAACGCGGAACCCTAAACTCCGGGTGCCACCTGTTGCTACGACAACAATCTGCTCTGTTTGTAAACACGACACTCCTTTTTGGCTTCGTGATTAAAACCACAGAGGAAACGCTTGCTCCTCTGGCAGTGGGGTTATTACGATGTTATTAGCTGGAGTTAATATATTTTTTTTTTTTTTTTAAACCAAGAGTTCCTGCGGGTAAAGCGTGTGAGCGTCTCTAAGACGCAACATGATCAAAATACTGGAGGTTGCTCCTGAAGTGAATGGTTGGAGTCAACTTTTTGTGGAGAAGGCAAACGCGTGGTGGACCTGCTCCTTCTCAGCAAAAGGTCACTCACTCCATCTGTTCCTCCCTTCTCTCTCTGCTCACATTTGATCTCGATTCTCTTGCCCTCATGCAGTCACGTCAGGGTGTGATGTAAGGCTGCAGGAATGTACTCCGTAATGCGTGTGTGTGTGTGTGTGTGTGTGTGTGTGTGTGTGTGTTTACATGCATATGTCCTCCATGCGTGGGGTTTTATTTTCTTTGCGGCACACCTGCTTCCTCACCTTTCACCCTCCTGTCTTTAATGGGCAAATGAAAAGTGAGTGTTTTTTTTTTTTTTTTTTTAAATGTTCTGATATATGAAGTGGCCGTTGCAATGCGTTAACTGTTAAGAGTCCAACGTGTAGTCTGAAGAGAGGATATGTAAGGCTCTGGGCCTTGGAAAGATTCTACGTTTTGACCCGCTAGCCAGCCACGGAAACTTGAGTGGTCACGGGAAAGAAAGCATCCAAAGTGCCAACTGTTTCCAGTGACTTTTGGCCGCAGATAATGTTATGACTGCCTAAAGAGCTCTCACTGAAAAAAAAAAAAATAGTAGGGTACACTGAAAATGTCAAGGCAATAAATGTTGATGACATTTTTGAAGCTGGGTAATTGAAAAAAATATGCGAAGGTGTGAAAATTGGCGTTCCCACATTTCACAACATGAACAAATAGTTTAGAGAACTGTTTTCTTTTTCTTATTGGCTGCCCAAGTTAAAGATATAAGTAAAAACAAGTCAGCAAATTATTTTGGAGCAAACCACTTGCTTACTTTGTTGTGCCAATTAAAATTGTTACAATAAATGTCACTAATTTATGTTTTTAAGTTCAAATTGTCACAATTACTAAAATTAACATTTATACTCATTGACCTCAACATTGGGTACATTTGATAATAATAATTATTTTTCTCCTATGAAATCACACAATGTTCAATAATTGAAATTAGATCGACAAATTAAGCCAGTAGCATTTTCGAGAAGTATTTGCCCATAGCCTGGAATTCCCCCAAGTGTACATTTACAGCAAGTGACATAACCATTCATCAAATTCCACATGAATCAACGTCCTTGTCCCCGCTGTGACCCTTTGCAGCTCTTAATTATGTGAAATATTTGCGCTCCCCCTCACAGTTTTGGCAGATATGTGATACTCGCACATGCCGAGCCGTCGTACGCGTCTGCGACCTTTGGATCTGTTGCGCTAACCCGTTCTATTGGCGGCTCGGGATTCGAACCCAGTGGAGTTTGTCCCTGACGGCGGCAAAGGAGGGGGGGGGGAGGGGGTGTGTGTGTGTGGAATTACCTCAACTCACAATCATGTGGCGTCTCACCTCCAGTTTGTAGAACGCAATCAGTCAGCCAGTGGTGAGGTTCAATTCATCTGAAAATCCAAGAAGAATAAAATAACTTTCTGTGAAACATAGATTGAAATAAATCTCTTACTTTAGCAATTAGGATGATTGATTGCCAACTAATGGTTTTCTAATCCCTTGAGGCCCATGCGGGCTGAATTTAGATTAAAAAAAAAAAGCCCGTATAAAAGGTGATGCAATGCTTCTGGCATTCTTGTGTTTAGCCAACATTTTTATTTTTTTTTATAAATGATGTGGTTCCAGTTCATTTACTTGTTCTATCAATTTGTCATCATAATCAGCGAGTGCCTGAGCGTTGCGCTCACACAACGGACATCAGAGCCAACCAGACGATGATTCTTCTTATCCCAAAATCATCTTTAGCTCAAGCTGCTATTTTCTTTCCCAATCGCACTCTGGGCCCCAAACACATCAGTCATAGGATTATTTATAATACAAAAAAGGCATTGGCTGCAAATGATGGGCAGCAGTTTACGGCTCGGTGGTCCAAGAAAGTTCTGGATTTAGTTTGTGATTTGAAGCATTTGTTCATTTTGTGGAATGCAGTAAGGACTCAATTCTGCTGTGAGGCTAATAATAACTTTGAAGACAGCAATACAAAATCAAATATTTACAAAAATGTTAAAGGTGTTCCGTACTCACCTTTTTGAGATGCTGTGTAACGTCCCAACGTGGTCCTTTCAAGGAAACAACATGCGTTCCCGTAGCAGCAGCCTGGAGGACGTCACCAAGGTCAAGCTGGCCAGAGAGGAAGTGTCTGGACGGCCGGAGCGCCGCGGTCGCCACCGGGAGCCCGATGACACTGGCACCATCCAACGGAACCACAAGACCACCAAGGACAGTGGCAGCGCCGCTGCAAAGGGGGGCCGCAAGGAGAAGACCAGAGACCTTTCGCGTGATGACCTGGTCTTCCTGTTGAGCTTGCTGGAAGGAGAGCTGCAGGTCAGGAGACAAGCCCAGAAACACGATATATATAATAAACGATAACCTACATTATGCCCTCGGCAGGCCAGAGATGAGGTGATCACTGTGCTGAAGGCAGAAAAAATCGATATGGCCCTTCTGGAAGCCAAATACGGCTTTGTCACGCCACCTAAAGTCCTGCAGGCTCTGCAGCGGGATACCATCCAGGGCAAAGCCGACGGCTTACAGGAAGACATCTATGAACGGCCCATGATGGAGGTATCGGCAATTCTTGTATTATCTGAAAGTGATACCCTGCCTGGTGAAGTAAAAGACATCTTGTAGAATATCACTTGAGCTGAAGTCTTAAAGGATCTGACATTAAACTATGAAAAGTCATTTTCTTTCCTAATATAAAATGCACTTTTATATTCACAGTAAAAGTAGAGTGAGCAATTACAATTTTTATTATTTTAATTTAAATTTTTTCATTCTCGTACACTTCAATGGTCTATTGTAGTTAAAATAATTTAATGTTCGGTCATGCAGAATGTTAGCTAGCATAAATTAGCTCGGCTGTCTCATTACCATATACTTCAACAAGTTCATGCTAACTAAAAGAAATGCTCCAAAAGAAGGAAAACACCACTTTGGCGGTGTTTATTTGGTGAGGAATCACCATTTGAACATGGCTTAAAGCTAAAAAATAGAATTAATTTAGTATGACATGGCTCCTTTAATGAAGTATTGATACTCAGTTACATTACAAGTTTAGCTAGAACCTGGCCCTTGCTAATTTATCAACAAAAGTCCGTGACCAAGTGTCCTGCTCCTGTCTCACAGCTGGACAATCTGGTGGAGAAGCAGAGGGAGACGTACCGTCGCATGCTGGAGCAGCTGCTGATGGTGGAGCAGGCCCACAAGCAGGCCTTGCACAAAATGGCCGACGAGAAGCGCAACCATGGCGACTTTATGAAGAAGAGCGACGAGTTCACCAACCTGCTGGAGCAGGAGCGTGAGAGGTCAGTACATAGAGCTTCTTCAAACTCTTCATTCTGATGGCCCCGACCATATCAGGAGTTTGAAAATCAAAGCATAGCTAAAAAAAAATTAATTAGGCTTCTCATGGAAATTTACTGGAGGCGCCGCCACTTCGAACCCCAAAAGAGAAGTCAAGTTGTAGCAAGCTTTTGGGGCCCACATAAAATTACATGGTGGGCCAGCTCTGGCCCCCGGGCCTTGTGTTTGACACCTGTGTGATAGCGAATGTGCGCAAATGTAGGCAGATACTTGGCCTTGATTGATTGAGGGTCTGTTATTGAGTGATGACCTCAATGCATGCCGACTGATGCAGGAGCAGCAGGGGTGTGGGAGCCAGAATGACAACGGCGTGCTAACCAGCAACACATGTCTCTTAAAAACATGATCTCAGCTCGGAGACAAATGCTACAAAAATGGCAAGTAGCCACCTTTGTTTCTCTAGAGGGAACTCAAGGCGGGAAGCCAATTTCATGGCTGTCTGCATCCTCCAGTTTTGTTTTCTAAAAAAAAAAAAAAAACATTTGGCTTGAGGTTTTGCGCTGAATGTTGTGTTGGATTAAGTAAGCGTATATTTGCTTTTACAGATGATGAAAATTTCACTTTTCAAATTAAATGGTATCTGAATTTTGCCGATTGGGGGACGTCACAATTAGGCCCTCCAGAAATGCTTCGAAAAAGATTTGTTGTTGTTTTGAAAAATAGTTGTAAAAGGATTGCAACAGTGGGCAATCCTCGTTTTGACCTTAACTCTGCCCCGGTCATCATGATCATGAAAAATAAAATCTGCTTTTGCATCAGACAGCCGAGACCCCCCCGAAACCGAGTGACTTCAACTAGAGTGTGACATCATAGACTTTTTATGTAGAAACTCGGGAACTGTTTTAAAACCAGGAAAAAAAAAATGCAGAATGTGTCGCCTTTTAAAGTAGCGTTCAAAAATTAAAGGGCAACCGCATTGAATACACAACCGGTCACAATCACACACAATTGAAGATGAAATTTAGTCTTGAATGAAGTTATGTTTTTAGAATGTGAGAGGAAGCCAAAGTACTCGAGAAAACGAAGCGTGTGCAAACTTGACACAAGATGAGATTCAAACCCACGACTTGTTGACTGTGAGGCATTATATGATAATTCTCAAAATTATATGAAAGTAAAATAAGGCTGCGGTTGATAGACACGAACAGTAGCTGCAAACATGACACAGCACGACGTCCCTCCGCCTCTTTATTTGCTATACAGGGCTTGCCATTTATCTCGAAGCCATCTGGCTGGCTTAACTGTAGCGCCGGTGATGACATCAACAGGTCGAGAACATTCTCGGGCGATGACCTCATCATCACCGAGGTGCTTATTATCCAGATTTGCCCTCTGCTTTCTTTGAAACGCAAGACTGCGTTTTATGTTTACAATGTGGGATTTGGGCATTGGAAATGAGCAGTGTTCCCGTACGATCGTCGTGAACTCTTACGTTGCAGGAATCAACCGCGAGGTTGCGGTTCATCTTTTGCACTTAGTTTTGACAGTGGAGTAAATGCGAATTTAGTGTTACACAATCCACATGTAGTACCACGTTATACCACACGAGGCAGTGTCTGAGGAGCATTGAGTTGGTGCGGAATTGTTGTGTCCAGATGACGGCATGTTTGTCGATGTTGTCAAGCAGATGTTGCGCTGCACGCATGAACAGAACCCGTCGGCACCTTCGGAACGTTAAGATGCTGTCAAAATTGTTTTCTCGTGTATTTCCTGAAGAGCTCCACACCTGTATTTTCAGCCTGGCCCACGCAACACATTCCAGCTTTGTGAGAAATGACGAGAGGAAATCAAGTCTGGAAGTGGAGATGCTTTGAACCAAACATTTCCTTGTATGGAAGGGAAAAAAAGTCATTTCCCGAGTTGCCGATTATGGTTTACTGGCAGACGTTTTGTGAGCATGCCCTCATACCGTGAATCCGACACGTTTGACCCGAGATGCCAAACGCACATTGTACCTCATCTCCAAATATGTCAGCAGGCCCCCTCAAAGCAAACATCACTCTTGTGGAGAAAGACTACTTGTTGAAAAGGACGGTAATAAGTCAAAATGTATGTTGAAAAAGAGTGAAAAGATTCAGTACAGCCCACGGCAAATGCTTTGCAATTTGTCGCTGTAATTTTGTCAAGGTAACCATTTAGCAATTTATAATTGTATTTATTTATTTATTTTTATTTCGTTATTTTTTATTTATTTACTATTTTATTATGATTTTTTTATTCTTATTTAAAGTCATTTAGCAATTTATAATTGTATTTATTTTTATTTATTTATTTACTATTTTATTATGATTTTTTTTATTCTTATTCATAGTTATTTTTATTTATAGTTATTTTTTTATTCATTTAATATTATAATTATGATTTAAGCACCAAGCCACTTGTACAGTGGATGTGACTAAAGAAACGAGGCTCCAAAATTCCATTGGAGGCAACTGTTCCAAAGCTCGCACGTTGGTGAACGTCTGCTCTTTACCAACACTTTATCGTAATTATCAGAGCCGTACTTCATGTGGCTCCAAGTAGCTAAAAGTAGCCAAGCCATGCAGTTCTTGAGATTTTAGAGTTCACCTTTTTTCAAAAGTGACAAAGGCCCGGCCGGGAGCAAATAGCTTGGAGCTTATGTGCAGGGCGAGACAAGACTTAATGGAGTCTCTGTGGAGGTCTTGTTTGAATGAAAGTGACACAACATTAGCGATGACATCATGTTTGGGCCAGAGAGCCACTTACAGGAAAGTTCGACGGTGTGTGACAGCATGTGTTTTTCTTACTGATAGACATGGAACAGTAGAAAGAGCAACGCTGAGGGGGCAGAGAATGTTCCTTGCTTTTTGCTTCCATTAAGCAAACACACGGTAGCAAAAGGGGGTCCCACTAAACAGGCTTCAGGGACCAGATCTGATTTCAGGAGTCTCGGGAGGAGCCGAGCAGTGTAAAGTAAAGTATCAATGTTAGCGAGCCACCAGGCCCTTGCAAAGAATCCAAAGTCCCGGAAGGTGGTTTTTGGGTCACAATTTGGTCACACGCTCGGATCGGCCCCTCCGAGACCTCAGCAGAGTTCTTGTAAAGTTTAGTCAGGGGCACGTCATGTGTGGTTTGGATTTGGAGCAAAGGCGAGAGGCTAAAATCTGTGCTTCCAGCTCGCTCTCTAATTTAATGTAAGTATAGCATGAGCTCATTCCAGAAGAACACTCTTTTTCCAAACAAAGAACTCATGAGTTCACGTTTGAAGAAGCTACACGTGACATCTAACAACAATTCCTTCATTTTGAGCTCAAATTAAGCTACTACTATGAAGAAGTAAATATTTGTCTGCAAATAAAAGATAGTAGGGAAGTGGAGGAAAAAGTCCAAGTGCCTCTGCGGCGTGGACTGGTGCCAGATGTGGGCCAACTGTTGTGCTCAGTCACCCAAGTGTGAGCAGTCATGTCTGTTCTTCGTGACATCATCCACAATCCCGTGGCGGGGAGATGCATTTAGCTCCGTTATTTGCGGAAAATTAAAAAGGGCTGAATAAAGTTCAGTTGAAGGCAATGACACCTTTGGGTGCTGATACGATGATGTCACACATCACTCGGTTGATGATGTGACCATGAGTGAGGGAAGGTAATTTGTCTCGCCGCCTTTAAGTGCTCCGGGCAATAATGTCACCGTGACATGCACGACACACACTCACGGTGTGTCATGAATCTGTCTGTAAATTCCTGCGTCGTAAATTGCAGGACGGCTAGCCTAATATTTCCGTTTCACGTCAACAGTTATGTGACAGGCAGAAGGATCGATAGCAGGGGTGACCAACATGTTCCTTACGGGCACTAGGTCACCCACCCGATCCCCCACCCCCCCTGCCGAGTCTCCCAAAGGCTTGTTCTAAAAATTGCACCGTTCGAAATTAGCAGTGGTGAGTTAAGAAAACATTTGGAAATGCAAAATATTTGCAGAGATTTATAGAAATAAAGTATTGACATGTTTCCAAGTCTTTAAATCATTGTTGGGTGATTGAGAGAAATCATGCCATCACACAGATTGATAGAATTATTAATAAAAACATCATTGGAGTAAATTTGCTATTTCAGAAACTTGGGCTTTCACCTTCAGAAGCAAACTAGAAGTAGTCAAAAAGGTCGGTGAAACTGATCTAGAAATTTTTGGGCTTAACGTTTATATCTCCACCAAGGAGTCATTTTTATTGGCATAACTTTGTTTGTCTGTGTGTACCTTTATTCCTACAGTTTTTGATATCTTTCAGTAGCACCCTTCAAATTTTGCAACATTGCAGTTTATATTAAAACATGAAATATTTTATTTATGTATTAATTTAATTTAATTTAATTTAATTTAATTTAATTTAATTTTATTTTATTTTATTTTATTTTATTTTATTTATTTCACAATATGTCGGTATGAATAAAAATAAAATAAAATAGTCTATGAATCTATTTGGAAAGTCATCAGCAATGTTCTTATTTGTATGATTGGAGAACAAGTCATGACTTTTTAAAGCAACTTTTAAGACTAGAAATCACATCTTGGAGGCCAGCCACTAATAGAGCGGCTGAGCAGTGATTACAGAAGAGCTCAAGAGCTAGTCAAGCTCCTGCAAGACTTGGACACGGCAGTGGAAAACAATTTCTTCTCTTTTTAGCTCCCAGCAAAGTTATTAAGTGGCCAGCAGCAGAACGGGAACAAACTTGGAGTCAAATTGGACAAGCATATCTTTTGAATTCAACCTAACTGGCAACTCCTCTGCGGCACTGCGAGGCAAGAATTTATTGCTCTTGGCAAAAACTGTAGTCCTCATGAGTATAAGTGGCGCTGAATCCATCCCAGACCTAAAAGCCACCAAATCCGCATAAACAGTGAGGGATCTATTTTTGTAGACGGCCCGTGTATAAAAACTGCCGCATCTTGATTTTCTTGTCAAAGCAAGTAGAAGTTAGCATGTTTGGGAATTATGCAGAGTAAATTTTATTCTGATTTGAGAGAGTGCTGGTATTAGTATAAACCTTGAAGGAAGTCATTCAATTTACTCGCAATAAAGTTAATGTCATAAATAAGACTTGATAATACTCGACAACATTTTAGAAATGCTAAAAGTAAAAATTACACATTAGATAGATGAGTATTAGATCCGGAATGATAGTTTAATGACAGTTTAATTTAGATGTAGATTTAGATGTAAAATGCCAGTAATGGGAGTCAATCTGTGGACCGCGGGCCAAATTTGGCCAGCAATGTAAACATATTTGGCCCCGAATACAAATTGTGCATCAACTTTATGTTAACGCTAAAATTGCAAATTATCTTCACCTTTTTAAAAAATAGAGATGTTGCTAGCAATTTTTTTTAATGATTCATCTTTTTAAAAAATGAACAGATTTTACTAGTCTCTGATTTTGCAGCAGGGTGCGGCATTAAGTTCCTCCAAAGTTTCCTTCAGTGAAAAGGGGCCATGGGTGTGTAAATTACAGACTGTGTGCCTGTCGAGCTCCGCCCTTCTGTCTGAAGGTGCAAAATTGATTCCTACCTGTCCATAACAGGACTGCACACGTCATTCAATATGCAGGTGCATTGGCAGCGTATGTTTTCTTAACTTTGGAATGGCCTTGTTGGAAGAAGTCTTTATAATTTAGCAAAAAAAAAAAAGCAGGAAGATAAAATTAAAGAGCAACCTTGGAGAAATAAAACCCTTTGGGTTTGATTACATGACATGACATGCACATCAGATAATAAGGCTCATCTGGCCATCTCATAATAAGCAACATGCACGTGCATGTGAGTTGACACACCTATCGAGATGAGCTTTTCTCTCAAAAAATTGCTAAATGAATGATCATTTAAAAAAAACAACAATCTGTTCAGTCAATCCAAGGATGGGGAATATCTTGCTTCTCATCATTGCGGTTAATGTCATCAGACATACAGTATACTAGAGTAAAGTACAGATCTAAAAAAACTACTTGAATACAGTGGCCAAGTATTTGGTTACAGCCCACCATTGCTACAAAAGCACGAAAATGTCCCGTGATGTCCACATGCACGCACACACGCAAGAACACTCTCTTCTTGTGAGTGCGTGCAACACAAAGCTCCATATAAGGACATGCTGATGATGTCACAGGGAGCAGAGCACATCCTTTTTTGTTTGCTCTGGCTGTCGGAATGCGATGCGTCTCAGAGAGCGCGGCGCGCGATGCACGGCAAAATAACTCATGGCAGTGACACCAGGAGAAGCTTTACTGCAGGTAGGCTCGCTTGACTTGATCGAGAAACTTTGGCAGATCTTCATTCGGTGGCAAATGGATCACAGACGTTTCTGTGATTAAGGCCGGTTTATGTAAATTGGACTTGACATTAGGTCAAGAAAGTGTACTGGGGAGTTTTTTTCTTGCGGGATGATTTGGATGGTGACACGCATCTGATCTCAACTTACTTTTCTACACTGTAAAACAAGGTGGTTTATTTTCAAAATGGAAAAAAAAAGTGCACTCTATATTAGTTTTAAACTCTGTAAACTCAGATTTGTCCCACTGAATTAAGTAAATCTCTGAATAACAAAACTAAAAGTAATGATGAATTTGAGTTTGACGCTTCATTGAAACATTTAATTTTCAGATTTTTCATGTTCTCAGGTTTCTCACGCACTCCCAAAACATGCATGTTATTTTCATTTGACAATAAATAGTCCAAAGGTGTGATTGTGTTGATAATAGTGATATATAGTAATCATCCTAATGTGCTTGTATATGGATGAATTGTAAATGGATGAATATGTGTTACTTTTACTTCAAAGTTGAGCTCTTTTAAACTGTCACCAAATCAAATGCAACAATGCTACATCCAATCACCTTCTTTTGAAATGTGAAAAAAAATGTGAACACCATTTTGACATGGTACAATGCAAAAATAATATCTGGATTGAAAATTACAACTCAAAAGAATAGGATACAAAACATGCAGTGGGGCCAGGAAACACTTGAAGTTGCGCAAAATACTAAAAAAAAAAATCCTAAAAATATACTAAAATACTATATATATATTTATATATTTTTTTCAAACTGAGAAAAATTCCTGTAGAAAAATTAAAATAACTAAATCTATCTGTAACTAACATCTAACCTAGCCACCTCGCACCACACGGCACTTAAAATCAAGACTCAAAACATAATCAGTCAGCATCTATTTGGGATAATGATGAACATTTTGGAGATTTTTTTTCTTCAACTTTTGTTTTACTGTTGTCTTACTTATCATCCTCGGCAAAGCATGTCGCGGTAAAAATTGTTCCAAAACGGCGATGAACAACACCGCTTAGTGGGAACACAACTTTATCTTAGAGTAAATCTTCCTGACTTCCTCTTTTTCAGGTTGAAGCTGTTAATTGATCAGGAAAGGGCCTACCAAGAACGAAAAGACCAAGAGAACAACAAAAAGGTCACGAGCTTGAAAGAGGAACTGACAAAGGTCAAGTCCTTTGCGTTGATGGTGGTGGACGAACAGCAGCGTCTCAACGAGCAGCTAAATCAACAGACGGCCAAAGTCCAACAGTTGAGCACAACTGCTTCACAGGTTCAGGAGGAGTTGAGCTTAGCCAACGCCAACCTCCGAGAAGAAGAGCAGAAGGTGTGTCGCCTGGAGGCGGAGTTACGTGACTGCATCGGTCGACACCATCAGGAGCAGGAAACCGTGATGGCCAAGTTGACGAGCGAGGATGCGCAGAACCGGCAGCTGCGTCACAAGTTGTCCACGTTAAGCAGACAGCTTGACGAACTGGAGGACACCAATAAGACCCTGCGAAGAGCCGAGGAGGAACTTCAGGAGATGAGGGACAAAATGAGCCGAGGTGAATGCGGAAACTCCGGCTTCATGTCCGAACTAGAAGAGCTGCGGAAGAGAGTGCTCGAGATGGAAGGGAAGGACGAGGAACTGATTCGGATGGAGGACCACTGCAGAGATCTCAACAAGAAACTGGAAAAAGAAGCCAGTCAAAGTTACAGTTTGAAGGCCGAAGTGGACAAACTGAATCAGAGAATTATGGACTTGGAAAAACTCGAGGGTGCGTTTAGCGAGAGCAAAGAGGAATGCAACTCGCTGAAACGAAACCTCGAGAGGGAAAAGACTGTGTCCAAGACGCTCTCTGGTGAACTGGAAGCCTTGAAAGCTCAAGTTAAAGACCTGGAATGTGCTGAAGGTCAGCTGGAAAAGACGGAGTTGACGCTGAAGGAGGATCTCACCAAGTTGAAGACGCTGACGGTCATGTTGGTCGATGAGAGGAAGACCATGGCGGAGAAGCTCAAGCAGATGGAGAACAAAGTGCAAAACAGTTCTGGCAAACTTCAGGCCGAACAGGAGAAGGTCACAACGGTCACGGAAAAGCTCATCGAGGAGAGCAAGAAAGCTTTGAGGTCCAAGGCTGAGCTGGAGCAGAAGATGTGCGAGGCCAAGAGGGAACGGGATGACCTCAAAGGCAAACTAAGGGACCAGGAGGAGAAGAACATGGATTTGGAGTCCAAAATCAATCTGATGAAAAAACGGCTGCAATCACTCGAGACGATAGAACGAGACTACCTGAGGAGCAAAGTCAAAGAGGAGCACGTGAAAACACCCTTGGCCAACCGTTTCCAACAAGAAGACAACAAAGTCAAAGACTTGACCCAGGAGGTTGAGCGCCTTCGACGCAAACTCAAAGACATTCGCGTCGGAGATAGCGAGCTTTTGAAAACAGACGAGCTAGAATCCTTGGAGAAGAAATTCACAAACGAGCAGGAGAAGGCCCAGGCTTTGATGAAGGAGCTGGAAATGTCCAGAAAAGAACTTTCCACATACCAGCTGGCCGAGAAAAACGATTCCAACCAAGAACACGTTTTGTTCAAACGTTTGAAGGAAGAAGAGGCGAGGTCGAGTCATTTGACACAGGAGGTCGCGGCTCTCAAAGAGAAGATCCACGAGTACATGGGACAAGACGAGTCCATATGCCACATGAAAACCGACCAGGCCTCTCTGCGAAGGAAGCTCACCCAACAAGAGATCCGAAACAAAGAGCTGGCCAGGGAGATGGAGACCCTCACGCGGGAACTGGAACGATATCGTAGATTTAGTAAAAGTTTGCGCCCGGGCATGAACGGAAGGCGTTTTTCCGATCTGCACCTCGCCACCAAAGAGGTCCAGACCGACCCTGATGACCTTTCGACGGCGGTTCCGTTGGAGCGTGCGGTGCTTAACGGGAAGCTGTGCGGCGAGGGTGACTCTGAGGACAATGAGGTTTACAAACGTGGCCCCTCCCTCGTGAATAATATCAATAACCTCAATAACAGTATGAGAAGAGTCTCCAATGAGCTGAATAGCAAATTTCGAGCTCGGCCCAATGGTAACCACGTCCAGGCCGGAGACGTGGTACTGACCCACAATCCCGGCCAGCCGCTTCAAATCAAAGTGACTCCAGAGCACGGACACAACATGGCGACGCTGGAGATCACCAGCCCCAATGCGGAGAACACGCCGTCCTTCACCAGCACCGCCATCATCCCCACAAGCGGAGCCCCGCCCAAACAAAGAATCACCATCATCCAGAACGCCGCCATTTCACCAAGAGGTTCTCCAATATCGCATTCTCCAGATAGGATGCTCTCTCCTCTCACCATGGCAACGTACTCCAGAACCCTGAGCCCCAATTCTTCCAGCTCAACCACCCCCGAGAGAGCCGTATCCCCTATCCAAATCGTTTCCGTCACAACGACCACCCCCGACCGCAACGTCTCCTCCGAGCCAGCGGAGGTCGCCGGAGGGCACGCCGTCTTCCGTGTGACCCCCGAACGCCAAAACGGCTGGCAGGTGCAGAGGTCCAACAGTTCTGGGTCAAATATCATCACCACAGAGGACAACAAAATCCACATTCACTTAGGGGGGGCCTTCAACTCAGCAGCAGCGCAGGAACAGAGGATCGCTAACGGCGGCGTGGCAACACCCAAAAGCAAGAGCAAAATCACCAGTAGCATCATGATTAAGCCCACCGCCACCCAAAGCCAACGCCCATCGCAGATTACAGTAAGTAACGTTTACGACTGACCCCTATGACACCCCCCTCAACCATCCCTTCAGAGGTTCGATACAAACCCCCCCCGACCCTGTTCCTGATCCATTTCCTTGACTCAGAGTTAGCTGACTTAGAACTGTGGCTTTGTTTGTGGTTGCTTTGCTCGGTTGGGTTTGATTCGTTGGACTAAACCGAGTGCACGTCCCGTGTTGACACTGATGTACATTTTTTTTCTGTCCTCTCGCACGTCTGAGTTTGTTTCTGAGAATTAAAGTTGTTGGAGTTTGTCATCCATGTTCACCCGCCTCATTTCTTCACCGAATGCAGCATGTTTCAGTCGCGTGTCGTCAAAAACAAAAAAGGTTGTTCTTTAAGTTGGTTTGCATGTATGGTCAATTTTGTTTCCATTGTTGGGATGCAAACAAACTCACATTTTTATCAATCATTTTATAACTTTTTGTACTCACATTTTTAATGTCAATGAGTGTTCAAACTTCTGAGCTATGAAAGTCAGAAATTAAAAAAAAAAAAAAAAGCATTTTTGGTCCAGTATTATGACCGACGGACTTTTTTTAAGTTGCCTTTCTACACCATCAAAATGGATTTGGAATCAAAGCAACTAGATTTGATTCAATTTGAGATGTTTCTCAAAATATCGAATTCTCATTCATTTCATGCAACCATTACAGCCCTGGAGCTCAAAATGGAAAATAAAGTAAAATAATAATTTTTAAAAAAGCGTCACAGCTAAAGAAACTGGATCCTCGGTAGGTCCGGGCAGGAAGACATGATGCATGCTGAACAAGATGCTCTTCATTAGTGCGAAGCCTGAGAGACCGGAGCAGCTGGGTTCTGCTGTCTGCGATCCACTTTGGATTCATCGCGCAAACTTTCCCCAACAGCTGCACTGAAACTTCCTGAATTTCCAGAACAGATGACAGCAAGCGTGGTGACCAGCAGGGGAGATAAAAATATGATAATGTTGGTCTAGGGGCTTTCTCTAAACATAAAACATCTCACGCAAATGGGCATGCAAACGCTGTGAATGTCAGCGCTCTCCTGCGCAAACACCAAAACAAAGCTTTTGTTTGGTTGCTATGGGAACAGCGAGAGGAAGCTGAGCTCCTGCCGCAGCGACGATATGCCAAAGAAGAAAATAGAATCAAGTATTGACACATATTCTGCTGTCTGCAACTTTGACTTCACTTCACGATATAAGAATAAACTTCAGTGAAAGGTCACAGAAGATGAATGAACGTCTGACTCAGCTTGCAGGTCAAAATTAAGACGCAATGCCCACTCAGCATTTTGTTAGGCCTGTCTATTAACATTTTAGCAAAAGATATAATAAATATATTATAAATATATAAATGGTCATATTTTTACGAGTAACCCGACTTTTAGAAGCAAATGATCACCATCTCACCTTAAATACTAAATAACCAAACGGTCAAACTTTGCTTGAAAGTCTTAATTCACTAAAACATAACATTAATTCTTTACAGCGGTGTGACTGGTGAAAACGTTCATTCGTTTAGTTCAATAAAATTTACTAGTATTAGTATTTTGAAAATCTACTATAAACACAAACTACTTAGTCCTCATTGTCTTTTACGATACAAACAAAATTAAACGTAGACATTAGCTGACTTGGACAAAGTGAGCAACATGTTTGCCCATTTTCAGACAACTAGTCATTCCCAAAATGCGTAACTGCACCCACGTCTCTGCAACATCTGCAAGGGAAGACTTTTGTGGAACTTATGAAACGTGTTTGGCTCCACCTAGTGGTAACTTTGATTTTGCAACTGCGCCGTCTCTTGAGCTATTTCGTGGTATACAAACTTCAAATCGCTTTTGTTTTTCTTTCTGTGCTCCTCCAGATACCTCAAGAATCATTCCGACGCCCGGGACCGACAAGAATCCCAAAACCAAAGGGCTTCACGTCTGTAAAAGGGACAAGCGGCAACGGGGCGATGCAGATTCGGAGCCAATCTCTGCACACGCCTTTAAGCAGTGGCAAAGTTCAGGCTGTGCTCACGTCTGCAGCCGCGCACAGAACCAATAACAATAACCCAAACCTCGCCAACCGCAGACTTTAGTCACATGTCAGGAATAAAGAAAAGAAAATGACAAGGAGAGGTAGAGAGAGTCACCTAGTATAAAGTAGCTGCTTTATTTTTTTTTTTATGTCAGCGTCACTGCAACCCAGGTAAATCGTAATGAATAGGAAGGCTACTTGATAAATGTTGCTTATTTGTACTGTATTTATTTTTTATCAGTTTGAAAAACAAAAACCAATTTAAAAAAGACTGGAGAATAACTTTTTTTTAAATGGGAAGTGGCCATAATAATGTTGTACTAAATGTGATAAACCAATGATGAAATGTAACCGCGTCACACTTCTAAAGATGTTTTTTTTTTCTCCTCCCCCTCTTGGTTCAATAAAGATCTTTTATACCGCAACATTTACGTCTGAAATTGATCTTGATCACAAATTCTGCATCAGAAATGATAAAGAATAAAATACAGCTGCACTCTCATGAGCTCACATTTTGTTACAGCATTATTCTAAAATGGAAAACATTCAGCAAAGTTTACTTCATTTTAATTTGTAATACAATTTCTAATACATTTGTCATTATGAGTTGCTGTGTATAGAATTTAGAGAAAAAATATTCATTTTTTTTGCTGTAACATACCAAATGTGGAAAAACAATATAGCGGCTGGAAATGAAACCTTCACTGTAATGTTATGCAATTAAAGAGTAATCATGATGCATGCTAAACATTTTTACGTGCGATTTCCTGACAATTCAAGTCCAACCCAAACCTCCTTCTGTCCTCGTGTGGCTGCAGCTCCGATCACGTGGACCTCAGAGATGTCTGCAAGGCGGTGCTCAGCACACACAGGAAGTGATCCATCTCCTGGCTTCGCTCTGTGGCGCAAATCCACGAGCGAGACGGAGCCTCCAACATGAAGGCGTGCTTCACGTCTGGGGGAATATCAAGCGATTGAGCAAAGGAAAGCAGCAGCAGCAGCGAAATTTGTGTTTGTGCGTGGCAACTTACAGCGCAAGTGTGTCATCTTCCTCACAGTCAGACTGGCGAGCGCCACGGAGGCCAGAAATATGTGCGTGCTCTTGTGCTCTAGTGTGAAAGGTGTATGTTGCTTTTGCCTCCGGGTCAACATCAGAACATCAGTGAACAGGAAGAGGCTGATGTCCGCCACGTGCTCGTAGAGCCTAAACAAACATAGTGTAACTCAAAATCATCTGCAAGAGTAGCATTGATACTTGACAAGATTTATTCCTCCATCCTACATACTAGCTTGATGAAGCTTCAAAATTGCTTCGTGAACCAGTTGTTGTTTTCTTTGGCTCCTCTCGCTGGCAATGTTGGCAGCAAGTCAGTGTGAACACAGAGAGTGCCATCTTGAGGAGCCAAAGAAAACAACAACTGGTTCACGAAGCAATTTTGAAGCTTCATTAGAAATCATTCTCAAAAAGTGAATTATCGCTATCTGAGGAGCAATGCAAACAATTTGGATTTTTTTCTGAAATGGCCACCTGATCGACTCGGGTATGTGGTCATGGGGGCTGTGTAGCAACGCAGCATCCTGATTGGTTATCAGCTGCCGGTTTGCCGCCCTGAGACTCTGCGGGCAGACACACACAAATACTTTCACACCTGCTTGAGTAAAAATTGTAAAGAAAAGTAAAAGTAGTTCTACCGGACAGCCTTGGATCATTTGTTGGGTTTCCTCTAACAGCCGGTCTCTTTCACAGTTACGCTTTAGCTGCAACGAGACAAATGGCTTTCATTTTTTCTTTTTTTCTGGCAAAGATATTCACTGTGTGTGTTTGACGTTCTACCTTTTGGATGAACTGCGTGTATCGTCGCAAGGTGTCGAGGGCAGAGGAGACTTGTGTGTGATCAGGATGACTAGCATGTGTGTGTAAAGTCAGCGCTTGCAGCAGCGTTGTGTACTCGTGGATTCTCCACACCGGACACAGCAGCAGCTCCTGTAAACTTGAGGAGCAAGCTCAAACATCAACACAAACCCACGTCCATATGCGAGATGCGTGTTGCAGTTCAACAGATCACAAGCGTGGACGAGATTACCTCAGCATGTGGGTCGTGAGAGTTCTGTCGGTTCTCTGGAGAAAAGCGCGAAATGCTGGCTTTGTATCCCGGCACTGACAGGCATACATAAGCAATTCTAAATTGATATAACTGTTGCAATGGTAACCACAAACAAGTCAAGTCAAGTCAAGTTTATTTGTATAGCCCTAAATCAAGCAGTCTCAAAGGGCTTCGCAAGATGGAAACATAACCATTTGTAGTTTTATGGGGAAAAAAAAGACATGTCATCACACTGAGTTGTTTCTAATATTCCGGTTACCCCACTGAGCTAATATTAATGACGGGAAAATAAAGCTTCAAGATGAAGCACACTATCTTGCCAACATCGCCATCTCGAGGAGCCAATGAAAACAACAACTGGTTCACGAAGCAATTTTGAAGCTTCATTTTCCCATTACTTGTTAATATGACAGTCCAGTGTAAAATATGTTCTATAGGTCTTGAATCCGATCGGTAGGGTCGTTACCTTGTCGATGGTACCGAGAGCAGTTATGTAGTTGTTGAGATAGTTGGTGTACACTCTGAGCCGTGCGCACAGTTTCAAGCACACGTCGCCGACACATTGCTCGGCTCCCCACTGCTGCAGTCTGACATCCAGATCTGCCTTGAACTCCCTTGGGACCAACAAGAAGACTTCTGGGAAATGTTCACAGAGACAAAAAGTGTGGCTGGGGCGCACCTGTTGAGGTCCAGGATTTCGGCAACGGGGCTCAGGACGATAAGCATTTCGGGAAGGCTGAGAATGGCCCTTTTGGAGTTGAGGGCTGCCGTGAGAGGTTCTTGGTATGCCTTTAACATGGAGGCAGGTAACCAAGAATGCAAATTACCAAGTAAAAATCACTCGTTAGTATTTTTAGGGATACGATATCTGCAATTTGTATTTGTTAAGAGGACAGACCTTCACAATAGCGCTCAGTCTGCTGATGTAGAGAACCTCGCTGTGTTGCAGCTCTCGGACAATGACGCCTCTCCAGTCCAGCTGCGTCTGCAAGACGAGGCGAGTAATAGATGAAGATGTGTCCGATCTCAACAAAGGCGACACGTCACACCTCAGGAAGTCCCGACATCACAGAGACATTGGACAATTGGTTTTCTTCTCTCGTCTCATCCTCATCACTCCATTTCGTCAGGAAGGCAGCGAGAAACTCAAATGGTCTGGTCTGAAGATGCAAGACCCGTAAAGATTTGTCACCCCCCTGCTAGTCTTGTGATCTTGGAACTAAAGATCAGCAAGCCCTACAGTTACCTCCGCCTGTTTGCCGAGAACAGTGAGTCCCTCAGTGAGCGCCGCAGTCAGATCTTCGGACAAACACAGATCCTCAAGATGGACGCTTTCCCATAGAGAATGACCTGTGGAGTCACGGGAAGTTACAAGACGGGTTCCTGCAAGTCTACGAGAAGTGGGACACCCACCCAGAGCTCTGCCTCGGGCTTGAAGGCCAACCGGCTGAAGTCGGAACTCCAGAGAGTTTCTCATCTCCACCAGAGCTTCCTCCATCCATTGGGCCTGCCTGCACCAGCCCAGCAGGACCGGCTCAGTGATGTAACGCAGCGCCGGGCCTCCCGGTTGCGGGTCGGAGAACCCGACGGCACCGATACTGCCATCAGACCAATCGCTAAGGACTAAAGATGGGTAACAAACTTGGTTTTGTTCTTCTGGAATGGAAACTTGATGGTACTGTGAGACTGGCACACTCACTATTTTGAAAACTTCCAGTGGCGAGACCCATCGGTGCCGAAACCTTCAGACCCGTGAGAGCGGCCAGCTTCTGCATGAGCGCCACACCTGAGGCTGAAAGAGACGAGATGTTACGCCGCAGAGTTGCTCCTGAGTCACAGCGAGAACGGGAGACGACCCACTTGATGCTGCGCATGGTGAGAAAATGTCAATCCCAACGCCTTGCTCAGCAGGGACCACCAGGGTGGACAATTTTTCCCAGAAATATCGATGGGCCGGGGTGAGTATGCTTCTGTCTGATAAACATCTATCTGCAAGAACAAAAGATATTGACGAAAGAAGCTCTTCGTGGTACCGTTAGAATTGAACAACATCATGAAATAGATTTTGAAATGCAAATTGTTATTCCTCACCGTGAAAGAGTTGGACTTGTTCTGTTCCTCCGGGTGCTAACAGGCCGAGCCTTTTGAACGAGCGCCCGGAAACAGCCCCCTCCAACTGGGACAATAATGCCGAGAAGGTCCCTCGATGGTCATAGAGGACAACGAGCACGTCCGCTTTGGCGCCGCTCAGGACCAGCTACATGGAAAATGACTGCTGAAGTGTTTTCATCCACCATGTTTTTGTCTTCTTGAAGTTGCTGGGTTACCTCGTAAGCGGGGATTTTATTGGAGAGCAACAGCAGGTTGTCTGCAGGATGGCGGGAGATGTTGGAGGCTTGGAGTGGTGCAGGTCTGGAGACGTATTTGGACAGTGGCCCACTCGCTCTGCTCGGGAAAATTTCAAACAGCAGCTCGGCTTATAAACGGTTACAATATTGAGGAATGTTTCAATTGGATGACTAAAATATATTTAAAAAATAAATTTCCAGGAACTCAACCACAAATGAGTAATTTAAATTGTATATTGTGATTAACTCAATTTTTGACTTGCTGGAACTGAGCCCCACGTTCCTCTCCGAGCTCAGGCTTGTGCTCAGACTCAAGTCAGGAGGACCTGGAATCTTGAAAAGTGTCCCAAGGTTGGTTGCTTGGCTCTGGATGCCACCGCTTCCGGATTCTCCCAATTTTGTGCTGCTGCTCCAGGCTTTTCTGGTTCTCAGTGCTAGTCCTGCAGGGAAAAAAATCCCAATAGCTACATTTGCAATTTTTTTTGTTTTTACTTGACTGCTTTCACTCACTCTTCTCCTCGTCAATCTTTGCTCTGGTCAACTTCCTGATTATTCTCTCTTTCAGTCTCTCCTCTTCTTCTTCTTCTTCCTCGCTATCATAATGTTGGCTGAGTGTCCAGTACGGTTGTGCTGCCTCAAGAGGAGTCAGCCTGTCCAGTGTGCTGATGCAGGAGATGAAGTAGTTCTTCCAAGCGCCATATTCCTTTTCTCCAGGGACGTAGGGAAGAAACCAACCTTGTCGTACGCAGCGCCCCGCCCAGAGGCAGTCCTGGGGTTTATTTGAGCCACAATGATTAAACTCACATGTTATAAACTTACACGTTATAAATAATTGTTCATCTTTTGACCACTGACAGAGATAGATGGAGGCCGGTTGGGGCGACGAGGTCACGGGAGACTGCCCCCCCCCCCCTCGAATATGCTTGGTGCCAGGCCAGATAATTGACTTTTGGGTATTTTCCAATTTCTACTGGATTTTTTTTTTTTTTAACATCTCCACTCATCCATAATAAAAATATGTATCATATGTATTTTTTAAAGAATTTTTTATTTTTTTTATTTATTTTTTTATTTTATTTACCCCCCAAGAAAATAATCATAGTTCCGCCAGTGCTTTTGGCTTTCCCCACCTGTTCAGACAGAATTCTCCAATGCCAGCTGACTTGGGCGGCGGAGCAGAGGTCCAAAGGAGACAGGAAGGACATGATGTAAAGTGACAGGAAGCGGGGCAACACCGCTGTGAAGTCCACTCGAGTCGTTGGAAGCGTTTCGGTCAGCAGATCTCTGCAGTACCTGCTCGGGTGATCAGTGGAGAATGTTCTGTTGTGTGCATTTTACAGGAGGAGAAAGACGGCTTTACCTGAGCTGAGGCTTGGTGCATCGTGTGAGCACAGAATGCAGCATGTGCTTCCTTTGTCGGTCAGTCCATAGTTCAAACCAGTGCACCACTAGGTTGATCCGCTCTTCAAATAACTGTTGGGGAACAAGCACGAAGATGACCACCAGATCATGGGATGGGTTACTATACCTGCTTTTTGGTCAAATTAAATAATAAAAAATAACGTTTATGGCGATTCTAGCATTTGCGTCCATTGGATCACAGTCTATTAATTGTTAATGTACCAGTGAAGCTTATTTTTTAGTGTTCTGCGTCTGACCTGCATGTTCTCCGTATGGTTACTCAACGGAGTCCAACAGCTGAAGCGAGTGCTTGAGTTCAGCTTCCTCTTCTCCATGGATGCTGTCTTTAAAAAAAAAAAAAAAAATTGCCACGTGGAATCCCTACCTGGCACACAATTAGAAATATCATCAGCATAAGCAAGTCATGTGTCGCGTCAGGTCGCCATGGAAACGCATCAACACATTCCTTTACACACGATACAGCGCCTCTCATTATATTTCTGGTACGAAAAGCCCGTAGGTCAACCATGATTTTAATTTTATCTACTGCATTTGCTTTTTAAAGAACATTCCAGCTCATTGTGGGCGTGAGTAATTTTGATTCGTTTATATGGTGTAGTTTCATGTGAAAAGCAGAAGACGGCGCTATGGTGTAGTTTCATGTGAAAAGCACAAGGTGGCGCTCGGTCAACTTCTGCAAAACCAAAATTCAAACTGGAGTATTCCGCAACCTTATTTGAGCCAATGCGTGTATTTTGTATTAGAAAATGTCACGCCTTCAATTGTATGTGTCACTAAAAGTGGATAAACAATAGTTGCAATTATGGAAAAGGTTTTGAACAGCTCTGCCTGTTCCACTGAAATAAATTAAAATACCAATTAAATAAAACTGGAAAAGGGCTAGCAACATACCTGATGGTCTGGCATGGAACAGTGGTTGGCAATTACCGCACTGGACTGGACTTCCAAATCAAGCAAGTTAAGTTTTCTAAGAAAAATGCTGCAGGACATTTGAGGAACTTTCTGATTCGCAATTATTTTATTAAAATCATCAGCATCCATAATTCTAACAGCCCAAGCTGTAAAGATAATACATCTCCAACACGGACAGTCAAAGCGGCAAGTGATTAATGATTACGATTCACATTTGGAGAAGCCACAACAAAGCAATAAGGCTTAAATACGAACAAAGGCATGGTTGTGAAGTCAATATTTGGGTTACTGGAGTGCTTGCAGCCAAACAGGGAAAACACAAAACAATCTAATATTGACGCTGAAAGGGGTTAAACAAAGGAAGAGTGAAATAACGATGCGGATACCAGCCTTATTTCAAGGTATTAGCACTCTCGACGGCCATTATTGGCGATCCGCGTTTTACAATCAGGAATTAGAAATTAGAATAGAACATTGCCGTTAATTTCACACAATTTTAAGAAAATTTACTGGATTGTGATAGTTTTTTCTTTAGAATTATGCCATTGTTTTTTTGCAGGAAATGTTAAAAGTACGAGTGGCATCGGTATCAGTGACAACTCAAGAATTGAGTCATTATTCTGGTATCATCCTGGAAAAAAATAAAAGTGGTAATGAACATTCAACTTTCTTGGTTTCCCCACACGGCACACGCAATATGACAAATCTTTTTGATTACACACAGGTTGATTTGATTATATAAAGTGCAACGTTATTTGCAGCTAAACAATCTGTTGTCAAGTTAATTCAAATCACTTTGGTTAGAACATCGCGCTTCCTCTGCAGGACATTGTCTCTAACAGCAAACATATGCTGGTGATGAGTCAGACTAAATAGTCAAGTGCCTCAACGAGTAGAAACTTGATATTTAGTACAATTACATTGGCAGCACCCAAAAGTTCTCATTTGCATCTCATGGGCAACGAGCAGGTTTCCTGCAACGCCTGGCAAGCAGGCAAGTCACACGCTGGCAGACCTCGGAATCTCTTGGCTTTCGGTCAGATTTAGTTTCTGTCTGGAAAAGCGAGTTAAGGGAGAATACAAGCACACATGGATTCTCTAACTTCACCATTAGTATTCTTGACATCTTACATGAGGTCTCACAGGCGCCAACAAGGATACATGGATGAGCTCAACTCCTCCAGCTGAAAAGGAAAATTAGAATTAGCTTTTTTTTTTTTTGAAGCATACACATATATCCATCTATTTGTTGGTTTTCAATGGGGTTGAGGTCTGGGGACCGAGACGACCACAGCTTGATTCTGTGTCTGGTGAACCATTTCGATCATTTTCAAAATTTCCACTGAGGAAATAAAGTTCTTCTACCAACACTTTTGTCAAGGGATCAAAGTCTTACATTCAAAAGCAACTTGTCCATGTTGGTGTCCCGGGCTGTTTTTCTCTGGTCCCCTTGCATCTCCTCTTCCTCTACGTACAGGTCAAAGTGCAAGCGGGCCAACTTCTCCTGCATCTCACGCACATGTTCCATCTGGCCGATGGAGCACTCGTTACCTAGGCCGGACAAGACAACAGAAACATTTGTCAAGTCTTGTGTAAAACTTGCTGCTCGGATCAAAATAATGTCGGCTGGATTCATTCTTATCAGGTCCTCCATCAGATCGATGCGTTTTTTTATATTGCGAACTATCAGAATATATTTGTGCCATTTTTTTAGAGGGGAAAAAAAAGAGAACACAAACAGAATTGCAACATTTGAGTGATGTAATGCAAGTTTTGAGACATCTCACCAAATGCTTGCAGTTTCCCTGAGTGGAAGTCATTGAGAAGGCTGAGAAGTCCCTTCTCCATCTCCTGCACGTCAGAGACATCAGTCAAGAATGAGTGCTGGATGATGGGTGCCGTCTGGTTCTGATTAGGACTGGGGCGAACACTGGAACCCATTTGATATTTTGATTTGTCACGAACTCCCCTTGAGGAAAACAAAACACCAATTGAATTAGGCATATCAAACGGCATGGCAAGTTGCTGCTACCTTCTATTCTTGTTCTTCTGGCTGGAGCCGACATGCTTGCCCCCGGTGGAGGAACTGAGTTTCCGTGCAGAACCACCGGTGGTGGTCGGCGCTGCCACAGTCACCGTAGCCGCCGCCGCGGGGGTTGTGGGGGTCCTGGGGCTCTTTCGTTTCAGTTTTCGCTCCTCCATAACGGCAGGAAACGGTGCTGGCAGGTTAGCAGGGTCGGGCAGACGTCATGACATTCCAGCACTCGGCACAACGGCCAAATTAAGCAGAACCAGAACGCTCATGATCACAACTAAGCGGAATTTCAAACGCCCGATTACTGGCAACTAATGCTACGTGTGTGAAACGTACGCACTTTGAAAAACGGATGCAGATAAAGACGAAAACGATTAAAACAATCGGTAAAACTAATAAAAAGAACAAAAAGAGCCCCAGGAAACGAACGTTTGTTTCCTTGTCAAATATTTAGCTAAAACAACTGAACACTTCCTGCTTTAAGTTGAATTAGTGGTTGGAAAAATACCGCTGACGACCATTACTGCCCACTACTGGTATGGAGTGTGAACAGATCTGTTGCTGGTTTTCTGACTCTTTGTGTCCATGTCGTTTTCTCTTAGACTTTGCTGTTCCCTGAGGTTTGTCTGTTACAATAATCACCTATAAGTAGTAAAAAGAGAAAGTTAATTGAATATATTTCTATTCAAAATTACAAATTTAACCAGGAATTCCCAACTGAAGTTATTCTTTATAAGCTCTACTTCTTTTGTTTGTTTGTTATTTTGATGAAATTGCTGTGTTGTGTTGAGTGCACGTTCCTCTTTCGTTTTACTTTTCTTTTCCATCTTTATAGTTGTACGGTTTGGAGATTTCTTGCCTTTTTCTCATGTAGTTACTGCCAGTAACCACAGGATGTCACTAAGCGAACACTTGATAAAAAATTCCAATTCCCACAAGATTTTTTTTTGCAGGTTTGTCAAACTTTAAGCGTTCAGATTTTATTGAAAATGTGTTTAGAATGTCTAACACATTTAAAGTTTTAGTCTTTGTCTGCATGGTAGGTAGTCTGGATAATTAAGAGGGCATAATCACATTTTAAAATGATAAACAACATTCTGGTAAAAGTTGCAAAAGAGTAGACGTACTGTGAGAGCATTTTCTCGGTCCACTTGACGTCCCTCTACGCTTCCTCTTCTCGCCTTTGTGAGCTTGTGTGTTTGTGCTGCGTGACAGAGACCGAGTGAGGTGAACCGTGGCTAAAATTCCACAGATGAACGCATTTAGACCGAGTCCTCACCGCCATTAAGAGATGCGCCCAACATAATTGCAGTGTAGGCTGCTGTTCTGAGAGCTAGTTCATTCCTTTCTAATGCTGTTTGAATTATGCATTCGATTTTAGATGAATGGCAACTCATCTAATTACATATTTCCTCTTGCTGCTAATTCTAAGTTACCTGCCTTTTTTTTTTTTTTTGCTTTGGATGAGAAAACAACTGTTACTTTACTTGGATGTTTAAAAGCGACTCCCTTTAGTAAAACTAAATGCAATGTAATTATCTTTACAATAAAAATTGTAAACTCATGCAGACTAAACTTATAATGCTCCATTTCCCCCACCCTGGCACTCGTTTTGTCTTCAACTTTGTACTCCCTCATAGTCAATCCTTTGTCTCGCCATCACTCTGTAGAGGGTCCAGCTGACATTTTGGCTGTCCGCTCCCTTGAGGGGGGGTCCAGGAGATGCAGACGTACTTGGCAGGACGCCACAGAGTAGCCGAGGGTTCCTGATGGCGGCCTCCATTCTGGACAAGAAATCAAAAGACGACATCACAAAATGCGCCTGTGGTCAGAAATGCTGCACACACTTTACATCTGCAAAAGTAAAGGGTGGACTTTTTTTTGGGACACATGTACAACGAGCAGAATTTGACTCATTTTTATGATTATAATTTTTTTTTTTTTGCATTGGTGCCCCCCCAATAATGTCTATAGACAGACATGAGGATTGTTGGCTGTCAGGTTCTCACATCTGGATACAAACTTCCTGAACAATTTCAAACCATCTAGCACTTTTCCTCATCCATTTCAATCCATTATCAAACCGAGCCTTTTATCTTTGCACCTTGCTTGATGATGAGGGATAATAATTCTGTGAGTAATAACCGAGACAGCCCCTCTCTGCCGATCTCAAGTACGTTTAATGGAGGCGCGACAGTGCGTGCGTGTGTGTATGTATGTGCGTGTGCGTGCACACCCGCGATTATGTGATTGTTTGAATAGATCCTGTTCAAATGGTGCAGTCCCTCCAGGGGCAAATTGTGTGCGTGCGCCTGTGTGTGAGTGTGGCCCACAAACCTTTGTGCCAGCTCCTTCACGCCCTTGTGTGCCAGGTACGGCTCGTCTTTGTGTGGGCATGAAAGCGCGCCACATCTGAAGAAGGAAGAAAAATGGCCATTCTCACGGGGAGAAGAGGAGGCACGGGAGGAGAAGGAGAGAGGTGGCCTTAGCGTTCCTCTCATCGTTCAGTCCAACACTTCTCCTCCTTTCGTTTGGTTCCATGCACTCGGCTTTTAGTTCTTTTCCGTTTAGTGGCATTCCATGTGCAGCCGCTCCTCTGCCGTCCTCCTTTCTTTGCACTCCATCCTTTTTCTCTCTCAACCCTCTTTTTCCCCATCCATCCCCTCTTCCTTCTCGTCCCAGTTTCCAAATGTTTGGACGGCTCGCCGCTCCGGTCACCGCTCAGGGAGGCTGCCGAGCTAAAGAAGAACATCACAGGCAAACGGGCTCCAATTTCAACGGAGACTTTTTCGCTACCTGCACATCTCCTCATCCCAAAGCTTATCAGCCAACCCAGCCCAGGAAGCATTTCTGAAACTGGTGCGACATCACACGCGAGCAAACACCAAGCGTCCAGAGATAAGCTTCTCTGCTCTCGTCTACGCTGGTTGCTCAGTGTCAAGTGCGACTACAACATTGGCATTCAAACAATTACGAGACAAACCTTCCGTTGTCATCCCAACTATAAGTTAAACCATATTTTTGTTGCTACCATACTTTTTTTCACGGAGTACTGTCGCTCCCTGTCACTGTTCCGAATGAACTAACAATAGGCCAGAGGGCAGCCATCTTACGTTGCCACTATTACCGACAACTCAGTAGAAGTCAGAGTTGTACGTTAGAAGAGAAAATAAAACATTCTTACGGATGTCAGGCTTATTAGTGCAACTGCTAGCAATAAGAATGGAATGTTTGCCTTAGAGAGAAAATAAAATGTAGCTGAGACAAAGACACATTCAAGTAAGGCAGGCTTAGAAATTGGCAACGTAAGATGGCCGCCGGTGGTTTAACTCCTCTTAACGGTGAGCAAGCAGCATTGTTAGTCCATAACCCTAACCCACATTTTTTTAAGTAGATTTATAATCTACCTAAAAAACTTTTATCGTGATCCAGATGATTTTTTTTTCTGCAACCACTTGACCAAATAACATTGAGTAAATTCAACAAAAACGTTTTTCAGCTCCTAACCCAAAGGACCTCAGTCAAGATTAAAACTCAGACCCTTCTTGATGAGCCGCGCAAATGTGGACAGCATTATGTCCGTTGGGCACTTCCAAAGCTCCTTCTCACTCGGTACCGGACTTATGACATAATCTTCACTTGCTTAGGGATAAAGTCATCACTTGCTGTTCCACACCATCGCTTCCTTCCTCCACCCTGCCACTCATCCTCAACGCTGCCTTCATCCCTGCACATTGATTGATTGTCACTCCGCAGGTGTGCTGACCTTTCACCTGAGGTGCTGGTTCTTCAAGACTTCAAGAGGTAAGAGCGATTGATGTGAGATCTTTGAAGGTGCTCGTGTGTGTTTCTTCTGAGCTCCTGCAGTTAAGGAACCAAAGGTCCTCGGGGTATTAGAGCAGGAGATCAGGATAAAGGTTCACGCACACACACTGGCATCTCGGCGACCTCTCGGTGAGTTCAGTGGCAAGGCGTGGTGAGATAGGTCGTTTGAACCTGAAGATTTTAAAGATCACACACACACGCACCAACTGCATAAACGCACGCACAAACATATCCAAAGCGCATCGCACAACACACGTTGGAATTTTTTAATCAGGGCCGCACATAGAATCCAAATTGCTGGATTCAGGAATTCCAAATATGAGAAGGACAGATGTGCGGGGACTCAGATGAATGGGGCCAAAAAGTCTTTACTGTGAGTTGGTCTTGTAAGGTCGGATGGGGCAGGTGGGGGTAAAGGTTATAAGAAAGGTCAGCATGATTTATTTAATCCCATCACAATAACACACATACACAGCTCTGTCAGAAGGTGATGGGGCTGAGATATTTTTTTTTGGACTTTGTATGTATGCAGAGTTTTTTTTGTGTGAATTATTAAGTGTATTTTGTGACCCAATTCCCCGATGGGTAAGCTCACAAACCCTTGCGCACTTTCCTGGAACGGGTTAAGAGGCCCAGGTGGAAGAAAGAGAATAGCAGAGTACTGCAGCGCATGCAAAAGAAGCCTCATGAAAAATGGACGAAAGGACTTTAGAAAAGCGGACGTAATTAATGTTAGCGATGAAACAAAACTGACTGTCATTTGCTCGTCTTGTTGGGTGGGAGGGGGTGGGGGCAGAGTCGGGATGCTGATGAGCAGATGAAAGTGGCGCACACCTGCCTTTTGTGGCAGTGGATGCCCCGAGGCACAATGTCACAATGGTGTCTCGGTGACAGTGCCAGCCTCATTGACCAAGCCCCCCCCCCCCCCCCCCCCTCGCCACTTCCCACACCGCACGCCCCCACCCTCTTGTTCGCTCGCGGCCTTGCTAGTCCTTCGCGGGCCGTGACCTTGGCGGTCACAAGAAAACGGCCATATGGGGGAGACCGAGCGAGGAGGAAATTTAGTAATCTCTCATTTGTCTACGTTTTCTTCGCCGACTTCCCATCACTCTTTCACGTGCGCCATATGCACTCTCGCCAGCCTTTAACCCCCCCCGCCCGCTCCCCTTGGCCGAGGCCGAGGCCAGTGCCCCCGCCACCTTACCCAGGGCAAGGGCTGCATATGTTAAGAAGGTGGCTAGGACAGAGCGGCGGCAGATGGCTCAGCCCTAAGGCTGCCGCCGCTGCTGCTGGTGGTGGTGCTGGTGCATGCGGAACTGAGGTGTGTATGGTTAGCGGGTGGGGGATCATGGTTCTACATGTGTATGTGCGTGTGTGTCCAAAAACAACAAAAAAAAAGTCATGGTTGAAGCAACATCAAATTTAAGTATTCACAGATAGACACAGGCAAAAATAGCCTTTATGATTGGTGTAAGTCACTGGTGTCCAATTCAAGGCCCCCGGGCCAAACCCGACTCTGCATGTTAGTTTATGTGGCCTGGTAAAACTTGCCACAATTTTTCCTTGACTTCAGTTTAAAACTAATAAACAAAGCATAATGTTGCTCACCAAATCCAGTGGCAGTTATGTAATCAACGGGATTAGCAGTCCAACATGAAATACAAACGTTATTTTTAAAAGCACATTTCATGTGAAAAAATGCTACTCAAAGTGGCTGACCTTATAAGGAAAAAAAATTGCAATAAAAATATTGCTAAGAATTTAAGTACAATATCAGCGTTATTTTGCGAACAGTATATATAAAAATATTCGTTTTTGTGTGTTGCTTCAATTACCTCAGAAGGTGAAACGACTCTCCCGATGTGATGTCCATGCTGTGAATACAGAAGAGCACACTGGACTAAAAGCAATAAAAAGAGCTTTTGTAAAGAAAGACGTTCTGAAACCGATCCGGGCAAGTACGACGGAGGTGTGACTTTTGTCCTTCATTTCACCCACAACGGTGGTCGTCTGCTACAAAGCAGGACATTGTGAAGATGCTTGGAGGTATGACACAGCTGCTGCGCTCTGAAGCGCGCACGCACACCTTGCAGATATGGGCCGGCTGCCACGCTTTAGTCTGGATAATAGGCTGCTAAGGGCGCAGCTTGCTCGGCAGCCTCACACACGCGCACAGATTCACAGACAAGTTCATCTCATCTTCTATGCGTACTTAAGTGGCAGCCCGTTTAGCACTGTCGATCGCTGTTGGGTCGATTATCCAACCTCACTTTCTTAACCGGATATAGTCTAAAACACACACACGCACGCACGCACACGGCCAATGGCGTTAATATGGATCTGTGACGTCTATAGCCGTCAATGGCAGTGAATGAGTTCATAATGTGTCGCAATAACAGACGCCACAAGGATCAATTTATGAAAGACTATGGAAATGGGCCATGTTTGGACATACGGGATTTTCCGCCCAACAGCGACGATATTTAGCTTGCATATCACACGTGCACACCCCACAGACTCCCAGAAGGTCATTGCCTTGAGGACATACATTTGAAGTGAAGATCTTTGGCATCAAGCGGCTGGAGGCCGAGTTGCGCCGTGTCATCTACATGCTGCTACTCATGCATACTTTTGTCTCCTAAAGTCATTCTTCTCCATGTAGAATGAAAGACAGACCAACCCTCGGCACTAAAAGGTGTGTAAATAAAAACTTATGGTAAACGTTTTTTTTCATTTGGAGCCTCAAAACAATACACGCTCTCCAATAAGAGCCCTTCTATGACATTCATCTTCAGGTCTCTTTGTAGTGTAGCCGGCCTTACCTCCTGGTAATGGATACTAATGGTCCCGGGCAGTCCTCTAGGGTGCAGGGGCTGAGAGTTGTCTGTTTGACCCCGTCGTCAAGCTGGGCGACCTGGACCCCAGGGGTGGTTGGCCCTGTAGGGATCTGTGTCACCATCAGCATGCATTACACTCAAGGTACACACACACTGTTAGTAGACATGTTCATCAACTTCTTCATAGAGTACACTGTAAAAAAAAAAAAAAGTTAATTTTAAAACATATTTTTTATATTATAATTATCATATTTTCATTTTTCATAATAAATATAAATATTTTGAGTTTTGAAAAAAAAAAAGAAATTTCAAAACAAAATATTTTGTTGAATTGCTCATATTTGATCAACAAATTTAATCAAAGTTTATTCTCCAGTAGCTGTAAAAATATTGACAACTTTGTTTCTGGTTTGCCATATGCTATCTACTTTCCATGATGGCTGCTTATCTATTTTCAATTTTTTGTTGTAGGGGAGGGGCAACCTTTATCACGTAAAACAACATGCATCTTTCCCCTTTTCTCCTTCTGTCTCCAAGTAGGTGAATGTCAAAAGCGGGGTGTAGCTCAGGTAAACAGAACTCCCAGGGGAGTGTTGGCCTTTGCTTTCACAGCCGGGGGACAGAAAAACAGAGGCAGGTGAGGGAATGAGCAGAGGGAGGCAGAGTGGACAGAATAATAGAAAATTAAAAAAAAAAACAATGAAAACAATGGAAAAGAAAATGAAAGTTGGAAACCAGCTGCAAAGCTCCCGTCGATCCCAATGAAAACAAATTTGACCTCATCTATTATTTATCTTGTATAAATATTTTTTTGCTGTTGGAAATTTTATGTCTCTTGGGTGAACATAATCTGATGTATCAAAAAAGTATAAAAGATTGACTTGCTGTCTGCAGGGGCGGGCCCACAGCATCCATCTTTGAGGAAGCGACTGGTTCACAAGAGCAGCGAGTCAGTCCTGGCTCCTCGACGGCGGTCTCGGCCTCCCGGCGTGGCAAGCAGCCGCCGCTCGCCCTGGGCAAGTGCTTCGCCGTGGGAAGGAGCCTTGGCTTTAAGTGGCTCTAAGTGGCTCTCGCTGTTTGTCGCTTTAGCTGTTTATTTTTTTTTTCCTGCGCTCGCCACGGGCAGGGAGGGGCTTCTTAGCGAAGCTAGGCAGGGAGGATGAACACAGCGAAGCCTGCGGCGCTCTGTTCACATTTCCTCCACTTGCCAGTCGCTTCATCGTTAAAAATGCGATGTTAAGATTTGATTATGTCAGTTTTGAGCATGTGGTTTCGTATCGACACGGCCAAACAAAAGGTCCGAGAGTGACCTTCTAAGATGACATTATTTACTATCGATCCACCGCCGTCGTACCTTTGAGCCTTGCTGGGACTTTGGTGCCGACAATGGCGGTATTGTTCCCGCTTTTGAGGACGCTCGGTGGCCTGGACTTGACTCAGCGTTACTTTAGCAAGTTGCGGCTTGCCCGCATTTAGAAACGCGGCCTCTGAGGTGGACAGGATGTTCAAACGCAGAAAATGGCCTCACATGGCACTTAACACACACGCACGCACATCTTCAGTGGCCTCACTGTCTCAAGTTAAGCAGCAAATGAACGCAATTAGCCACGGCTCTGCAAACACACACTGGGGTATTGTTCTGCTCACACTCACTCAAACCCTAATCTGCTGCACCGGAGGGATCCTGTGTGTGTGCGTGTGTGCGTTTCTACGAGGGCAGTCGAGGGGAAGGAGTTCAGAGCCCAGCTGACAGAAGGGGCTCCGAGGCCTTTTTTCCCTCAGAGGTTTACACGACGATGATCAACTCCTCGCGCCTTAGTCCTTGCAGCGCTTGCATCAGTTCACACACACACACACACACACACATGCTCTCTCTCTCTCTCGCTCGTGTCTCTTTGAGCAACAGCCCCGTTTGAAACAATCCTAGACACGCGCACACACACACCCTTCGGTCAAAGCCAGATGTTCCGGGGTGAACAAAGGCATTAAGTCACAAGTTAGTGTTCTCAACAGCAGGTTGAGCCTTGGGTCATGATTAACATGCACAGGCGCTCAGTTCGGTGCACATCAGCTTCCTTTCTCTCCAGCAAGTGCGTGTGTCTAATTGACGGCTGGTACAAGATTTCTTGCAAGGACACCTACACAAGTGGCTGCTTAATGACTGCACTTTAAGAGGCCTCCCGGGCTGCCGTTGGAGAAGCGGCGGCGGCGGCGGCGGCTTCAGGCCCGTCGCATCAGCAACCGGTGGCAAGACCAGCGCAAACAATATGATGACAGACATAAGTTGCTGTCATGATTATCAGGTTTGTGATTCCACTGCCAATTCCTCGTCCTATGTGAGGCGACTGTTTGTGTGCCTGTGTCGCCATGACAACGGAACGTATGTATAATTTCAGGATCAGGTGTCAAACACAAGGCCCGGGGGGCCAGATACAGCCCGCCACATCATTTTACGTAGCCCGCAAAGACAGTGTGCAATAAATTCATGTCAATACTAAAATTAAAAATTGTTTTCACTTTTAATAGCGATATTGCTAGCAATTTTTATTATCATACATATTTTTAAAAATATTTTAAGTTTTTTTTTAGTTTCTGTTTTGAGAACTAGTTATTCATCTATAAGAGACATTCACACATTTTTTGGGTTGACGATTTCAATGGCCCTCCAAAGGAAACTGTGACTATGATGCGGCCCGCAACAAAAATTGACAGCCTTGTTCTCAGTGTTCACTTCTGCATTGAATTCATTCAAGCAGAGCTGAAAAGAGGCCTACACCAAACAGTTCTTATAAAGATAAATGCACAGAAATGAAGAAAAAAAAAAAACCAATTGTAACTGAGAGGTCCTACTCAACAATTTATTGATTATCCGCTTAGTTTTCTTCTCTGCATGCAGAAAGTGTGCGCACACACACAAGGAACGTTTTAGTGGAGATAAAAAGGTGGCATTCTGAGAGGACCATGGCCGCATACAGCCATCTCAAAGTGCACCAGATGTGCTCGCTTCTGCAATGATTCCAGCAAAGACACTGGCTCAGATGTTTTCTCTTGCCTTGTTGGAGCACTAAATGTCTTCCGTTTGAGCTGCTGGCTGACCTTCTAGCGCTCTGGCCTTTTCCCGTGTTCCCCACCTTCACCGGCAAGGCAGCTGTGGAATTGTGCCTTTCAAGCTTTGCCACCTCTGCCATCTCGCAACGTGCCTCATTTGGCATCTGACGTGGCGTTTCGTACTGGTTACGTTTCCTTCGACTGTGACTGCTTTGTTTGGATTTAATAACTAATATAATTACGTTTTTTTTTTTTTGCTTAAGAGGATTTTGAACAAAAAAATGGCAGTATGTAAAGTTTGAAACCTCATTTTGGATCTACATTAATTTTTCTTGTTTTGTTTTGAAGAGACTCTCGATTCATATTATATTTTGGATAATGACTCGAAATGCGTTGCTTTTCAAGCATTTTTATGTGTCCTGATCGGTCAAAGGACAGGACGCGTTTTTTCCTTTTTTTTTATTTTTTTTTAAAGCTAATTATTCCTCAATTCTCTATTTTTAAAAAAGGCGTCTGTGTGTGTGCGAATGATTGTGTGTGCGTGTGTTTTGTGGGTCTTCTTTTGTTTAGGTCAGTAAGTATGTTGGTGTGTGTGCTGACCTGATAATCTGTGTGCTTTATGGAGTGCTGTTCATACATCAGTCTCTACTCTGATCCCAAACGCAAACACAACATCCCCCTCCCACATACACACAACCACACACACACACACACACACACACTCACACGCACACACGCGCACACGCACGCACACAGTGTCTTCGCAAATAGACAAAAAAATAGCATAATAATTAAAAAAAATAAAATCTAATTTGTATGATGCAGCAACCAAGTGCACATACAAAACAAAATGCATCTGTTGTGCAAGTACAGCATCTTTTTGTATTTTTTTTGTACTGATCCCGCTCAGAATCCCTCAATCCCAAAATCAAACACAGACTCTTTATCAGGGAACACACTCGCACTCGCACATAATCCCTGGATCACTACACCTGGGTGTTTGCGTCCTGCGATGGCCACACTTCTTCTTCTCAAAAAGCACAAATGAGAGTTTGTGCATTGGAATGAACACAGCGCACATTTTGCGAATAGAAAATAAATAAAATGGCGGATGGTTATTGGAGATGGTGGCGGTGCCGATTTGAGCAAGAGTGAGTGAATATAAAGATTTATGCAAAAATACAAAAGATGTGTCATGATTGCTTTGAATGACGTTGAGTATTCACGCGGCCTAAATGGGACACGGCGAGATTTTTTTTACGTCAATTACTTTTTTAATTGGTGCATGTGTAATGTAAATACAGTCTGCTTTAACTGCTGCCGCTCCACCGTAAAACAGATTTTCTCCCTCATTAGGCAGTCACTCCTTCAAGTGGCTCCGTCCCAATGGACCTGCCCTGGACGGGCCTTGCGTGTGCATGCGCGCTTGTGTATGTCTCTGCATGATCAGGGCAAAAAAAAAAAAAGGGGGCATGTATGAAAACATATTTAACAACAAATATTGTAGCAAATAGAGGAAAAGTGCAGCATTATGAAAAAGAAAATTATTGTGTGTTTCTTTAGTTATTCTTGACTTATTCTTTGTGTAGCTTTTCTTGCAAGCTTTTTTCTTCACTCAAACCCTGATTGTGCCTTTTACTGCAGTCATTGTTCAGGATGTTATTTATGTCTCATCATCCTTGCTTGAATGTGGCGGCGATGAAAAGAACAGGTCCAGCTTGAAAGAGCAATGTCAGAATGTTTTTTTTTGTACGAGGTCTGACCTTAAGGTAAACACGAGCGAACCGCATGCACAGTCCCGGTGTTGCAAATAATTCAGACTGGATAATGAGGTAGACAATGGCCTTTGCAGATAAAGACGAGCAAGAAAAGAGAGGGTTGAAAATAAAAAATAAAATAGCGAGAAATAGAGGAAAAGACACCATATGTTGTACACCTGAGCCTTGTGAAAAGTGGGGGAGGGGTCAGGGGGGTGGACTGTTAAGTGGGGGGGGGGGTGATGGGAGGGAATCAGTTCCACTACACGCTCATTACCACCTATTCATCTGGAAGACATCTCTGAGCACATCCACTACGGGCTAACTTACACGATGTATTTGTTTGCATGTACACTAATGTGCCTGTATGGCAGCATGCTGCACCCCCCCACTCCACCCCTCCCCTCCCCTCGCGACCACACCGACCACACACATAATAAGATTAATGGCTTGATAATGAAGCATAGTTACATGCCTTTCGTTTTTCCTTTCCCCCACGTGACTTCCATTCTGCTGCCCCGCTCCCACTTTGAAGGCTGCAATTAGCTCCTTTATTAACATGAAAAACACAAGCACTTACGTCTTCTCGGGATAATGGAAGATGACGAGCGCTACGATATTTGACTACAATGTCCCTCATGTGCCTATTTGAGGCTTTTTAATATCAACAGTGAACATACAGCAAAAGCACTCAATGGTCAAGGACAGCTGCCGAGGGAGCTCATACATACATGCAAGTACCAGGCTTGGTTTGATTTGACCTCCCAAATTCCAGAGTTCAAATCAGCACAGTGACAGACACTGAACAAAAGGTCAACTTATGCATTGAATTGTCTTTTTTTTTTTTACAACTCCTGGCATTCTGTCATCACTCTGCATGGAAGTGGGAGAGTGTTGTTAATGTGCTCTTTTGAATTGTCGAACTCGTTGCTCTCTTTTAGGTGAGGACCCCATTGAACAGTCACCAAAATATGACTTAAATGTAATTTGAGCCTTTGTGCTCTTTTTATTTGACAACAGCAGCTTTTGCCTTGCCTGTACATCCTATTTTTCTTTGGTTGAGTCATCACCGACCGCTGATCACAACTGAGGTCTTCTGGTCTTGATGTCATTCTGGATACTTTTGCAACCTCCAGGATATGTCGTACTTTTGGAAAAAATATTTGGGTGGCCCAACACTCCTTTAAAGTACAATATGTGGTATTCCTGAAAACTTTGTTTGGACTATTTTACAACTGTTGAGATGTTCAACCTTAGAGGTAGATTTGTACCTTTGTCTCAACATCAGTGCATTAATATCATGTGTCACCACTATCATCATCATCATCATCATTTATCATTATCATCACCATCATCATCATCACCATCTTCATCATTATTGTCATCATCATATCATCATCACCATTATCATCAGCATCATCATCATCACCATCATCAGCACCATCATCATCATGACTACCACTATCACCATCCTCATCATCATTCTCATCACCATCATCACCATTATCATCACTATCGTCACCATCCCCCTCCTCATCATCATCATGATCATCAATGTCATCATCATCATCATCATCACCATTATCATCAGTATCATCATCATCAGTATCATCATCATCAGTACCATCATCATCACTACCACTATCATCACCATCATCATCACCATCATCATCAACATCATCTTCCTCATCACCATTATCATCATCACTATCATCATCATCACCATCTTCATCATCTTCATCATCATCATCATCACCATCATCATCACTATCACTATCATCATCACCATCATCATCGTCATCAACATCCTCATCATCCTCCTCATCATCACTATCATCCTCACCATCATCATTATCACGATCATCATTGCCATCCTCATCCTCCTTATCAACATCATCATCATCATCAAGACATCAGCTCACCCCAGACGGCAAACATCCTCTGCACACAAAACCGGAGCAATACGAGCAAATCTGACAGAGAGCTTTTTTCCCCCCATGATTGCGATGACCCACCTCATCTACTATTAATCGCCGATCAACGCGCACCATCACCATTTAGTATGTCTACCGGGGGAATGGGGATGCCCCCTTCCAGATGGATGCCTGGGGCCACCGCCCTGTTGGCCTCTCGCTCAAGTCCACATATCCGAGCATGCAACATTCTACAACTACACGAAACGCATCGGGAATGAACATCAGAGCACAAAACTATCAGAAAACATTTTCCATAGCAGGAAGCAAGAACAACATCAATGGGAGCTTTGTTGCATTTACAAAATCTGTCTTCAGGCACTCTTTCCCGCCCGTTTATGTGTTTGTGCGTTGACATTTTTACGTGTGCATCAGCGGCCATATGTTTGCGCATGCCGGCGAGTGTGTCGTGCAGCTGGCAGCCTCGCAGACAGGTGGGCAGGCAGCGCTCGCCTTCCAAAGAGTCGTAGCCCCGCAAATGTTCCCTCCTCGCCGAACGCCGTTCTCCCTCGCTTGCCCCCCCTCCCCTTCCCTTCCCGCCTCGTCTCGTGAGCCGCTGTTGTTTAGTACGTTGGCCCAATCTGGAGGGACATATGCAGCCGCGCGACTACCCCCTTGTTTGGGCTCCCAAGAAATTGTCCCACATAAATATTGCAAATTAGTGAGACCAAATGGCCTTTTATGGATTCTTCTGTCAGCGGAACGATTTCAAATGGCAGCTTTTATTTCCTCTATGATGTACATCTGTTAATGTGGGAGGAAAAACAACAACAGATTTTTGCATGCCAGATTTTCAACTTCCCTTTTTTTTCTCTTAATTGTCCAATTTCTAAAAACAAAAACTTTGGCCGTTCACATGTGATAAGATAATGGAGTTTATTATCGTTACCACCGAGACAACTTACAATGTCAGCCCAATGTGTGTGTGTGTGCGTGTGTGTGTGACGCAGTTTATCATGCCAGAACCCTCTGCCCTTCTTTCCATCTGCTGAACCCCCCCAGGCTGGACCAAGGTCAGGTCGTCCCTCCTCTTCCACGGATGTGGATTCACATCAGCCCGTGTGTACGAGCGTGTGTCAAACAGGTAATGTCAAAATAAACTGCACTTCATCTTTGGGAATGAAAAAAAGAAAAATTGCCAGGAATAATCAGAGCAGTGAGTAAAAACAGTTCGTCAGTAGCTACGGTGTCCTTGACAGTGGAGAAAAAGGCCAATGAACAGATAATATGGGATACTGTGTTTGCAAAACTAACACTACGAAAGCAAAGCCGGCGGTTTTGCCTCAACCGTGGAGAAGAAAAAGCAAACATTGACAAAGCGATGCGCCTTCTCACAATCTTAAGACGCTCTGCTTCCCCCCCAGGAGAACCAGACTGGGCTTGCTGCCAAAACTGGATAATTACTCACATCATCCCGACATGCACAGATTTGATAACAAGAAAGTTAGACAAAATGAAAACACTCACAAGGAGCATGCAGGGGACGTGTTGTAAAGTTTGAGTCAGCACTTCTGATGTCACTCACTAGGCCCGTGTGAGGTACGTGCCAACACGTAAATACAAGGTCACGAGCTTGTTTACCTCTTCTGAAAAAGCAAGCCGCCGGACCAAGATGAGACGGGAAGGTTACGAGAACATCTTATACATTTTGTATTGAGAAGACTCAAATACAAATGTGGATTGTGTGTTTGTGTGTGTGTCTGTTACAGTGTTGGGATACAGTGGGTGTCTCAAGGTGAGATCCCTTATCAGTTGTGTCTTCGAGGTGTACTGTTGATTGTTTGATAGCAACACACACACACACATGCATGCACGCACACACGCACGCACACACACACGCACTTCAGCTCTTCTTCAGCTACAGTCCTGCATTGGAGGCGCAACGAACGATCTATGCCACCTAGTGGTGACCACTGTTATTACAATCAAACGAGTTGTTTTTTTCAATCAATGGAAGGTCTTTATAGGAGCCGCATGCAGTCTATGGGTTGCTAGTTGTCCATCCCTGGACTAGCCCAACCCGCGTTTGACTCATTGATTGATGGACAGAAATGTCTTGCATCATTGCACTACATTATAGATTACATAAAGTATAAAACACATTTCTGCCCTGACAGTATGTTTCTATGAATGGGCAAATGAGCATTCACGGAGAAAAAGTGCACAATGACATTTTCTCTGTGAAAAAGATTGAGGATGTATGTGTTGGCTGTGCGTATGAGTGTGCGTGTGTGTGTGTGTGCGTGTGTGCACGTGAGAGTGCACACATTGCACAGCTCTTTAAAGTACTAAGTGGCCTGAGGCAGGCCAGGTTGAGCAGACAAGACAGGCAGATAATAGAGGGGCATCTGTGTGCCAAGGACTGGACCTCAAAGTCACACACACCCCACACACACATCTGCACACACACACACCTGAGCCAGCCAACACATACATCCTCTGTCCTTGTATGCGTCTATTTATCACTTCTACATTAATCTAAAAGATTTTCTAAGATGTCTCATTCTCAATCTGTCCCCTATTGGCTGCTGTCCTCTTTCTCGCCCCCTCCCCTACTCACCACTCATGTCATATCTCCCTTCAATTTCACATATCTTGAATGAGGTGTAGATAGCCTTAAGTAAGCCACAGTCCACTTCACATAAACCCACAATTTTTCATCGATGTACAGATTAACGGTGTTTGTGTATCTTTATGGCTTTAGAGTGTGAAAACAATAAAGTGGGATGTTGCCACATCACATGACGAAACTATTTTCATCGTATTTGCCAACAAGTTAGGATCATCTTCATACTTCCTATTGCATCATTCAATTAATTTGGAAAAAAAAAAGATAGAAAATGTTTGGATAGAATAGATGCACTATATATTATTGTTATTATATATTATTTCATAATATTAATACATGTAATACAGTGATACTTTTCATCAAATCGGCATCAAAAATACATTTGGGGACACTTTTGATAAAATGTTATTAACCAGATTGTGAATGCTCATTAGTTGAGACTTACAAAAGTCTCATATTGTTCCTTCACGCAACACATAATTGACCTCTGACCTAATACTACTTCTGTTTTCTAACATCCTGAACCTCCAATTCATTCTTATTTTCAAGCGCATCTCCATTTTGTCTCAATTCATTCCCACGACGGCGCACGACTCCTCCACATCTTCACACAACCAAGTCAAGTTTACAAAAGATCACATGAATAAAACACCACAATCACACAAACGGCAAATTTCCTGCATCATTCAACAGAACGCGGCCACCGGTGGACAGCGCCCGAAGACATTATTAAAGATTGACGACAGGGACACACTCTGTGGCGTACAAGTCACAATGAGATTAATTACTTCCACCAAGGCGGGTGGGGAAATGTTTTTTTTTTTTTTTTAAAGTTGTTTGGTTGGACATGCATGGAGGGATGAATGCGACATCACTGATCCTGGCAGGTGAACTTCACGTAGCATGTCTCCGATCGAAAGACGGCATGAACGTGTTTTCATTTGTATGCGCAACTGGCTGTTACATAATAAATACTTGTTGTCAACAGCCCCCATCTTAATGATCCCAATAAAACTGGATCAAGCTACTCATGTTTTCATTTCCAAGTGTCCATGGCATTATTTGTAATGAACAGTGCATTTCCTATTGAGTTTTAGTCAGGGGATTTTCTGTTTTCGCACTTTTGGATCATTATCTTGCTACACGCAAAATAAATTGAATTGCATCTTTCTTTAAATTGGCACACAAAAGTTTCCTGTGCAAGCAATTCTATAATGACATGAGTTATAATCATTCCGACCTTGTAAAAATAACACAAGAATCATTTCGAGCTCCAAATTAATATGACGGTCATTTTGGTGGATGCAAATTTGAATAAGTATGAATAGGCAAAACTGTAGTCGATTATTCTAAGAAAGTGAATAAAAGGAAAACTTTTCAACAAGATGCGAATCTAACTGATACCAGTTTTTCTCATGCTGCATTGTTTCAATAATTTTGAGCACCCGTGTTAACCCTACACATTAATTTGGACATTTGCTATACATCTTATTGTATTTAGCAGTACTTAAATCATCATTTGACGCAAATGAATCAACCATTTATTCAATTCTTGTCAAAAGTACGACACAACCATCTTTTATCCAATTATGCACCGGATGTGAATATTCATTCCAATAATCATTTCATGTCTACTTTATATTTTTTTCCAAACGTAGGAACGTCTTCTTGGTTAATTCCGTTGTCAGCCCTATAATTTTCAATCTTTTCACTCTCTGCTTTTGTACCTCGGTGGGAAAGAAATGCCCTGCTCACCCCTCGCGATGGTGCACGCGTCTGCCAGTCGGCAGTGTCGCCAATAAGTGTGCCAGTGTGTGTCTTTGTCCGCTACGAAGTGGAGCGAGCAGCGTACACTAATGGTTATTTTGTCTCTTGCTATCCGAGCCTCTTTTATTCCTGTCAGCCATGACGGGCTAATATGTGCCTGTCACACAACTGCTATTCAGCGCGCTAACACACTGGCAACTGATACTTGAGACACACAAAAATACACACCTCCAAGCGGGGTGTTCATTGCCTCTTTGGAGGATTGGTGGGTGGCATAAGAACCACGTTGCATTCTTGCACCAATCAATCACTATTCATTCATTTTCAAAAGGACGGACCGTGTCCTGATCTCAAGAGTTGTAAGACTCCAGGTATGTTTGAATAAACCTTTGGAACCTTCACCAAGGTTGAACTTCATGTTTGACAAGTTTGCTAGAAAAAGACTTGAGAATTGCAAAAGGTGCGTTCCAACATTTTGAACTTTAAGAAGTCGCAAATAGATTATTTTTGATTATGAGAGGTGGGCACTATACCAAATTTTTCTGATCCGTCGTCCATCCATCCTTATTCTTAAATACATGAATATATTCATATATATGAATACATAAATATAAATATCCATCCATCCATATATATATATATATATATATATATATATATATATATATACACACACACACACATTTTTTGGGGTTTAAAAGTCACACAAAAGGGGGCTGACTTGGTCCTGGATTTGAAAACAGGTGGTTGGATGGAGCATTGGTAGGAAAGCTCAGTCAGGTTGGTCCAAGTTGGTAGAAAATCAATTGGGCTGAGAGAAAGCATGTAGATAATAACAATAATGATGCTTTTCCGCATCGTCTCGGATTTTTCACTCAATTGTGTGTACAGTTCTCTACAACTTCTCGACCAGGTTCTACTTTGCACCATCACGTCTGTTGAAGTGACCCAAACTCTTACCCGGTATTCAAAAAGATGTTTGAAGAACCAAAAACTCAGAGTTCCTGTTGATAAGTACTTATTCTTGACTCAACTACTCTTGTTTTTCTTTTTTCTTTGCAATTCTGACTCATTCAAGCAATGTTTGTCACAAGTCATCTTGTCATTGAATAAAAGGCACTCTGGATCCAAACAAGAGTTTCTTTAAAGAGCAATTAAAGACAGTGAGGAAAAAAAAAAAAAAAACATGTATTCAACTATTCAAAGTTGGGCATCTTGCTTTAATTGAATGAGCAATGGGAACAAAAAAAATAGTTAATTAGTTTTTTTTCCCCTATTGATAACTTTTGATGAGATAGCAACAATTTGCATAAAAGCACAGTTGCATAGTCTGATAGGACCACATCAAGGTCATCACTTACCTATTCATCTTATCCTCTTGTAGCTCATTGCTTACTATTGAAGGTTTCAAATCAACTTAGAGCTTCCTTGCAAATGCGGAAAGCGTGTGGCAAAGATGCCACGCCACGCTACGCAGCGCCGGCGAGCCTTTTCTATCTGCCTATGTGGTCATTAATTCTGTCAAAGCGGCAGACTTAATGAGTGGATGGGTGAGGAGCTGAGCCCGACGCAAATAATAACATGTGATAATGCCCGGCCACAAAGGAGGGGGAGGCAGCCTACCATTCAACAAGATGGGACTCGAGGTAAACATGCGCGGTAATTATATGTCAGCGTGCTTTCATTATAAGGCCGCACAAATGTGCACACACACACACACACGTCGGGCCAAGCAGAAACACACACAACCGGATGTGACGCCGCATGGATTAAACATTTGAAAAAAAAAAAATGATAATAATAAAAAATAAAAATGAAATTAAAAAAATAATTGAAAATAATAATAAAAAAAATAAGAGTTGAGTGACGTAAAACACATACAGTATTATTAGCAAAAAATAATCGGAAAGTCAACTAAGCGATATCGTCAAGTTGGAGACGCCCGTGACCTTTATTTGATCTTTCATCAGTTGTAAGAGATGTGCGGAGCTTTAAATATGATGAGAATTTAGGCAAATTGATTCTCTCAAGGTAGCGTTTGGGGCGACTGAATGGACGGACAGAGAGCTCTTCAAAATGGCGATGAGGAGGATTAGGAGTGGCTATGGAGTGGACAGATGTGCGCTAATGTGTTTTGGCCACATCGCTGCAAGGACAAAATCACGAGGGCGCGTGAGAGCACGCGCGCGCGCGCACACACGCACGCACGCACACACCATTAGGACCCTTTATATCACCACATACGTGGCAAGACCAAATGATTTAAAAAGATGAATGAAAATATTGCACACTTGTTGCTTATACAAAAATACCCTGATCATGTCACACACACAAAGCGGGATCCGGCATCCAGATTTCAGCCAATCACACAATTAGGCCGCTGATGACCCATCTGTCTGCGTGACTGGCTTGGACAGGTTGTGTGCATGTGCGCATGTTTTAGCACGAAAAAAAAAAAAAAAAAGGTCAGACGAGACCCTCGCCACCAATACATCTCGCCAGGAACAATTTTCTTTTGTTAGCCACAAGCAGCGGCACTTTGAGTCATGTGAACAACTTAATGGCACTTGATCCCCTTTGCCAACTTGGAGAAATGATTTCAGTCAATTAGATAAGCTCCAACGCTCTCTCGAATGATTTGTAACGTAATAGCCTCGTTATGGCTCGCAACCCGGCGCTGTAGTTAAAGACAGATGCGGGCGAAATGAGAAAGGTTGTAGCCTCCATGTTGACAAACTATCTTTGATCCAGATAGGAGAGATTTTAGGGGAGGGGAAGAGGAAAAGCTACTTTTTTTTGCCAAACCGACCGACTCCATTTGCTGTCCATTAATGGTGTGTGGTGGCGCAAGATAGGAGCCTCGATAGCATCTTCTGCGATGCTATCTGTTATCGAAGTACACGCGTCCTTCAGGCGTCCATCATCCTATCGTTCCTCTCATCTCTCCTCTGTTGCTCTTGCCCTCCTCCTACCTTGCCTTGCTACCACCTCAAAGTTTCTCTTGTCATCTAACCTTGTTGACTGCCACCTTTTACTCGTCTCCTCACCTTTCTCCTTCGCCTACTCGTCTCCTGTTGTTTTACAACAGCATCCAATAATCACACCACCGTGACAGAGTTTGAATGCATACATCTTTGGACAAAAAAAAAAAAAAGATTCAATGCCAAAGCAAAGACCTCACACAATTAGACGGCATGCAAGGTCAAAGGTCATTGGCTAGATCCTCAGCCTTGCGCAACTTTCAAATGGCCTTTTTGAAACTTTCATAGATTACTCTCGGGTGTCTGCAAAGCCAGAACCCTATTGAATTTGAATGATTTCAATTTATTTGCCTTTCAATGTTGCGCACTCCAGATAACATGTCTAAGGACACACACAACCAACAAAAACACACACCACCTTCTCCTTTTCACCAGTGCTCAAGACACATGCGAGCACACACACACACACAGTGGCGAGATGCTGAATTCAGTTTCTAATCAATTTCTGTATTTTTATTCAAGTGCTCTCTTCAGGTAAATGGCTGCACTGGCTGAATTCGCTGATGGCGTTCATCAAGGATGTCTGCTAAGTACAGTGCACCGCTGAGGGCAAGGAGGGAGGGGGGAGGGAGGGGGGGGGGCTAGCTCGGATGACTTCTCTCTCAACCCCTTGTCTAACTGTTCTTCGACGCTTTCTTCATCACCTCGGCCCACACACACACGCGCACACACGCGCACGCACGTGCACGTGACAGCTCTTCCGGAAAGCAATCAAGCTCTTGTGGAAAGGTCGGAGCAGTTCACAACAGCGCCGATCTCTCAAGTGTTTCTTTGAGTTCAGAAGGTCATGTCTTAGCCGCCTCCTTCTCTTGGCCTTAATCATCCTCCATTATCCAACCTTTGAGTATCGGTGCGCTCGTGTGTTTAAATGCTCACAAATGTGCCGTTTCTGTGTTTACAAACAGGGACACTTTGCACATCCTTCCCCAGGAAGTGTGCATGTGTGTGCGAGAAGAGCATCCTTAGCTAAGTACAAGGGCCACAGAGGTGATGGAGGAGATGAGGGAAATAGGAGGGAATGGGTTGATGGGAAGGAAGGGCACCAGGGTGAGAGGGGGCGTGAAGGAGGGATGAGAGGGGGAAAGGAGAGCTCTTGAGAAGGAAGAGGCTGTTAATTGTACAAGTTCCTTCCCATCTGAGTCGGCGAAAGACTTAAAGTACTTTATTTATTTTATTAGAAAGTATTGCTATTTTGCATCAGGTCCAGCTGTTGCCTTTTATGTGGTAGATTCATGGAAATTTGGAAATTATTAACTACAAAACAATCAATACAGTTTAGAAAATACAATGTACAAATTGTTTTTTTTTTTGCTTTGTGTCTACAGCTAAATTTGAATTACGACGCTTAAGATACTCCTCTATTTGAAAGAAAAACAAAACTTGTAACATTTTTATACTGTGTGAAGCTAAAACCTCTCATCGAGAGAGAGCGAGTGTGTAATATTTCTGTGAAGAAAACTAAGAGAAAAAGGACAGGCAGAAGAAAAATATTTCTTGAAGGTTTGGAACCAATTCATAGTATTTCTATTCATTTCAATGGATACTATTGCTTTGGTGTATGAACTTGGTCACACAGCAAATTAACTTTGCACGTCAAGGTGTTACTGTATTATAATATCGGAGTGGCAGTTGTAGCCTACGTTTGTCAGGCGTCACCGCGTTTCATCTCGGAACTGCTGGTGGGGCCCTTCAAGGCCGCGGCAACACTGATGATGTATCGGCGAGGCGGCGGCCATGCCCTTGTCCAAGCACAACAACTTCACGAGGAGATTGATGGAAGGACGGAGGAGTAAGAAAGGACAGGAAGACATGATGGATCGAGGCGGCGTGGAAAACATGAGATGGCATGACTGATGGGAAAGGGAGGCCCGATCAGAGCGAGGTGGCCGGTGTCGGTCGTGTCGTCATGTCATGTGTGGATCTTCTTGTTCCCAAAAGTTGATGTTGGTGTTTAAGCATATGGTTGAAGGAGAATGGGTGTGTTTAATAGGGCACAGGGACTCGCGCTGGCTTTCGCCGATGATAAATGAAAGACTGATTCACAGCAGGACTGACAAAAGAATCTCTCATCCATCACTCAGCGCTGCTCTTCATCTCCTCGACTGTGTGGGATGTGATTCTTTGACAAGAGGATAAAAAATTGGAAGTCAAATGGTGGAAAAGCTTCGAGTGGAAGATCATCTTGCAGGAACACAGCGGTCTGTGTTCCTGGGGGGGGTCAACGTGCTGGCCAGCCACCATGCTCCCTTTCAAGGTTTTGCACAAACTTTGTGAAGTGAACTCTTTATAATATCACATTAGCTTCAGGACGACAGATCAGAAGCCAGAAGAAAGTCATCACCGGAGAAGGTTTTTGAAAAAGAAAAAAAAAAAAAACCCACAAATAGCAAGTTGAGGGAAAGGCGGTGTAAATTAAGTCTGAATGTCAAAGGTCAAGAAGAATACATAATGAAGATGATAAGCTGCATACAGCCATGATGAGCCAAAAACAAGCTAGCGTTCACCTCTATCAGTGTTGACTTACTTTGAGCAAAAGACAAAAATAAAAAATGGTGGCATCACATTTATGTTTTTGTCAGACGACCTGATTTGATGACTAATCTTTGCAGCCGATTAATCGCCAATAATGTATCGGCGCTAACAAAATGGATGCCTCGCTGAAATCAACAGGTTAGTTAGTGAAGCAAACTAGCATCGGTACTTCAACTGTGTAGAGATAGTCGAGGCAAAATGAGACCTGTAGCATGGTAACAATCTATCCTCAAATATAACAAAATCATTATGCTCTGAATTAAAAAAAAAAAAAACGCTAATGCTAGCTGACAAAAATCCTCCTGCTAGCCAATTAGCCAAACGCTAAAAGTGAAATTTGTTTTTTAAATGATCTTTTGGCACTTTCTACTTCCTGGTGGGCACCTTTATGATCTCACAGAGAGTCAGGTTATGTAATACAAGTGAAGCAGTGTGGCAATGAACTCCAATTCCCGTGTCGTCTTCACTTGATCCTCTGTCGGGGCCTCCCTGGTGGCCATCTCAAAATAATCATCCCTCCTCAGTATCTCCAAGACACACACTACATCCTGAGAGCTCTCCCTGCAGCGCTCCTCTCCTTCCTTCCAACCTTCAGGTCATTATCTTTACAAACACGCTTCTTGTAAGCCGTTCTCACGTCCCCACTGGAGATCTCTAATTCCATTGAGCGTGTGTGTGTGTGCGTGTGTTTTCACTGTTGCAACATCAAGTCACCTTTTTAAGAAGAACGGCAATCAAACAATGTGTCGTCTTGCAGCATCCTCTCGCTGTCTTTTCTTCTTAGCGGAGGATTAACTGATTGACTTGCTCTTCTTATCCTCTGGGACGAGCGCTCGATTTGCCTTTTGTCACATCTATGCACATCACTTCACACATCTTAGCGGCTTATTTTCTGAATGTGTTATAATGTTGACAAGCCTTTTGGATATTGATGGAGGAGGATCTGAGTGCAACGAAGCAGGTAGGCGAGATTGAATCTAGACAAGTATTCCTTCAAAAGAATAAAAGGCATACATCAGGGGTGTCAAACTAATTTTTGTCGTGGGCCGCATCGTAGTCGTAGTTTGCCTCGCAGGGCCATTATGACAATGCCTTATATGCTGTATAGGCTGCACAACAAACTGATGAATAGCTAGTTTTGAAATCAGAGACTAGTAAAAACCTTCTAAAATTTCGAGCAATTTTTAATTTTTTTAAAAGTGAAGACAATTTGTAATTTTAGTAATGCAAACTGTCTTCGCGGGCCACATAAAATGATGTGGTGGGCCGTATCTGGCCCCCGGGCCTTGAGTTTGACATCTATGGCATACGTGATAAAAGAAATTAGCATATTGGAAATTGAATCAAATCAAGTATTCCTTCAAAAGAATAAAAAGGCATATAAGATAGATGGACAAATAAAAAATTAAAAGAGGTCCAAAAAGTAAGATTGAAAGTACGAGGCAATGAGGAAGACCTGGACAAGACTTGAGTGGCCGAGGGAGCTGATGGATACAAAAACCGAACAGGACAAACATGAAAAAAGAGGACACATGGAGAACATGAACCTGAAAAACAAATCAACAAGACCACAGATTCTAAATTAGGTAAAACATAACGGCAAAACAAATTTATGGCCACAAAACAGCTGCGTTAAGCCAATGGAGCGCACCTTGTCTAGGAAGGCTACGATGGAGCTTGAGGCATGGGACAAGGGACTCAGTAGCAAGATCAGATTTCCTTTTTAGGCTAGGGATAAGCTACAAAGACATTGCGAAATAGCTGCCATTGCAGGCTACTGACGAGAAGAGCATAAGTAAAGACACTGGCCTGAGGGAGAACTTGATTTATGATCGTATTTACATTTTGCTTTTCACATGCAATGTGGAACGAGAACAATGATTTAAATAAAGTGCCTCTATGAGACATTTATACACTTATTTGTATGGGTTTTTATTATTTAAATGTGTTGACAATATTTGCTTTTCAACTGGGATGAAAGTAGATTGTGAAAAAAGGTTGGTGACCACTGGTCCAATCTGACGGTACATTAATTGATTAAGGGCTGATTAGCATAAAGTATAACCCCCCCCCCCCCCCCCACACACACACACACACACTCACCACCATCTCAACCTGAAAAGAAATGAAGGAAACAAAAGAGAGTAAGAGAGAGCAGAGCATCTCAAAAATTGGAGCAAATGAATCCCGCTGGGTTCCCCAGAATTTTTCCATCCAATCTGACTTGAAACAATAAGAAAGGCAATTGTCACTTGGAAGGTACTATTCCCCTGATCTCTGTTCCTGCCGAGAACCACATTGTTCCAGCAAGTATAAATAGAATTCAAGAAAAAGTAAGTTGGAGAACTTTATTCCCTTTAAAGCCCATCCACTTTTTTTTTTCAACCATCTTGGTCCATTGAGCCCAAAACCATGAGCCGGGGAATAAACTTCCACTAAAGCTGGTCCATGTTTTCCTTCAATCGGGCCTTCAGTGGTAGTAGAAAGGATGCTGTCTTGGCTGCCATGACGCCGTATAGACAGACAGTATGGCACTAGAAAGAGAGACGTGTCACAAACCATATGTTTGCTCCAACACAATGGCTGCCGCATCGGCGAGTCTATCCTCAAGACGACAGACACGCGCGCACGCACACACAGTCGCCAATGGACCGACGCACGCAAAACATCCAGATCAAGAAATGTTGTATACGTCTGTAATAAATAAAGTGCATACCGATCGCCGCCAATGTCACACTTTCTACTTTACGTACATTTCCTGGCTCTTTCTTCACCTGCTCGTCTCTCGGCGCTTACCACCCAGCCACAGCCCCCCCCACGCCGCCCCTCTTCTGTTTCTGTGCCATGCACTAAAAACAGGACGCGTGTGACAGACCAGGAGGCTCCTCGTCATCCCCGGGTGGCACCAGTGTGTATGTGCGTGCATATTATATCTGTGCACGTGTGTGTGTGTGTGTGTGTGTCCGCCGAACAGATGGACGCGCTTGTCAGCTTTACACTTCCTGTGGTCCCCTTGCAGTCCTTTTGGTGACCTGGAAGTATTTCTCAACACCACGCTGGAAAGTCTCATGTGTGGACGTGTACAAACAAACACGCACACACCTAAGGATGTATCGAGCGTACCAAAAAAAAAAAAAAAAAATTGCGTTCAGCTTTCTGCATGTTTAACTTGCCCCTGCTTTAACTGAGCTTTTTCACCGAATTCATCCTTCCCCACCTTCAAGCCTGTCTTCCTGCTCGCAAGTTAATAAATAAGGGGAGGAAAGGGCAACAATAAAAGAATAATAAATGTCATGAATAAAAACAAAAAGGGGACAGAGTTAGTTTGGGTGTATGAGAGAGATGGCACGCAGTCGTTCACTCCGGAGGCCTTGTTGCGCATAAGGCCTTGAGCTTGCCTGAAGGCAGAGTCCGTCTCAAGGACCCCTCGGCCGGGTTGCGGCTGAATAAAAGATGCAAGGGGGACTAAGTGGTGTAAAAGGCCAGGAGGGCTGAAAACAAACACATGCTACCTGAGAGCAGACAAAAGGACGACTTCCACTGAAGAAAAGAAACGTGGACATCTGGAAGAGACGTTACGTCTCATTAAAGTGGAAAATGGCGCTTATCACATTGATGTGAGTCTATTGGGTAGGCTTTTTTTTTTAATGTAAAACAATAAATTCATGGATGACAGTAATAAATATATTTTTGCATTAAACATATAATCCGTCAAGTTTCCACATAATTGTGTCCGAACCACAGTTTTTTTTTTTGAATGTGAAGAATTTGGTGTACAGTCATTATTAATTTAAAGTGGCTAGACATTGCCATTAACCTTGTAAAAATGTTTGAACAACTGTAAATGTTCTAATTTAAAGTCCTAATTTAAAGGTATTATGCCATCATTGTTACTTCATTTATTTTAATGAATAGACTTAATTGAGCTCAAACAGAGGCAGCAGCGAGTTTGGCGGCCATTTTGCATCACGTTGAAATTCTCCTTTATTGATAATTTTCAATCTTATCGCCATTTGCAGTTCTTTTGCAGTGTACTAAATCATTTTCCACTATTGCAGTGTTTTGAACGTGCGTTTTTGGACAGAGAATATGGACTCTTAGCATCTGCTAGTGCTACTGGCTACTATTTTGTACAACGCTAACTTCAGATGAGCTATTCTGCTACAAATATGGGCTGGCATCTCTTTGATATGGGATATATGGGAAATAGGTGATAAAATCTTTGCCAAGGGAAGAAAGTTAAAGAGAAGCTAAAATGAACCAGCTGTAGCCTACAAGCTAACTTAGACTGCAGCTTCTACCAGCGAGACATAGCCACAAAGGAAAACACTTCCTGACGATATACCACCCTGACATCTTTTAAGATGACCAGGCTGTAATGTATGCCGAGTAGGCAACATTTATCATATAATATGATGCCGCGCAATATTAGTTTGAACAGCACTAGAGTCCACCTAATGAAATCCTGGCTGGTGAAGCCAGCGCTGACAATCAGGCAGGAAAAGGATAGAGGAGACTAGCAAAAAGCACGAATGACATACAGTAAGTGGTGGGAGGAGGACGCGGCCGGCGCATTAGTTATCTCAGCCGCTCAGTATGAATTAACAGCATCGAAGTGCTTAGCATGTATGCGAATCATTCAAACAGTCTGCGGATTATCAACACATGCTGCCAAGGGTGTGTTCCATTGATCCCAACCATGTTTGCGATCACTCGAACTTTTGCGCTTTTCTCCCGCTCCGTCACACAAGACGAGCGCATCTAAGACATTTGCACGCTTGTGAATCTTCAGTAAAAATAATAAGTGGTGGAAAAGACAATTAATCACAGAGCGGCGTGTTGAGGGGATTCTGAGGTTATCTGGCCGAGCCACGGCGGCGGCTGTGCTAATATTTGACCTAAAGCTTTCTCAGCGACACAAAATCGCAAACACATACACAGCAGCGCTGGATCTGATTTGTTGCAGATTTGCTCTTCAGGCATGACTGTCAACTGCTTGGGCTCTGATCATAAGGTAAAGGTGCGGCTTGACTGAAGTACCAGTGGTTGAAAGTCCCAGCAGAAAAGAACGCATCTTGTGCGCTTTTACACCATGACATCTCACATACTTTAGCTCAAGAATTCTCAAAATGGTAAAATAATCTTTTACATGTCATTTGGAAGCGTGATTGAAAAAAAAACAGGATAAAAGGCTTAAATTGTGGCACTGCCAATGTGGAGTGAAAATATTTTGAATGGCAAATAGATTTAATGTACTTATATGTATGTTCAGATGCACATTATGTACTCAAATTGTACCAACAATTGTAATCAAATCATAATTCAATTCGAAAAGTTATACAAACAAATTGTAGCCAGACAAATAAAACTAACTATTCTCAAATATTCAATGAAAATGCATTGCACTTAAAAGTTAAATCTCTTACTACCGTAAGGCACTGTAAAAATATGTACTTTCGAATATTCAATTTGGTAATGCTTTCACCCGCCACTAGTGGGAGCTCATGTACCAGTAGTGATTCTTATGTCACACTTTGCGAACCGCTAGCTGAAATAATGTTTGCCTTTTTCCCTAGCGCAGTAATTTGAATATGAGCGATGCCAGTTGAAAAGGTAAATTGCTTCCAATGGAGACGCCATGTTGGGTGTAATTTCCATTTAACAGGTAAGCCATTGCAAAAACAGACGCGGTGGAAATTCAAACCCATCGTGACTTATGTCTCTGATGGCCCCCGGTGGTTCTTGGTATCTCTTCCCCTCACTGTCCCACTGTCAGGTCACAGGCAGGCTCCTTGTAGCATATGGACTCACTTCCTTCCAAGAAAATCCTAGCCAGATGAGACCACACGCACACACACTGACACACACGCGTGTGTATAAACTGCATTGAGGAGAAAAAACAGTCAAAGACACACCGACAAAGTGGAAGTGGACGTGAGGGAGATTATGGAAGCTGAAGCTATCTGATCTCGTCTCATCGTCACTCTGACCCGCTGGCTCAATCTACTCAACTTGGAGTAATCTTGGTCTCACACACACAAGGACACACACACACACATTGAATTTGCTGGTAATCCACCGAAGGCCATCTGAAGAAGTGTGAGCGCTTAACAAACACATGCTTAATCGTGTGAGCCGTCGTAGTCTAATAACCTGGCACGAGCTTGCGGACTTCTTAAGGCCCACTAAGCGTGAAACGCACACTTGGGTGGTGCCTTGTAATCTAAATGTCGCACACACACACGCGCAGCAGTGATCTTTAGCAGGCCTAGGCGCTAGCTCTTGGATACACTCGCATCGTGTATGCAAGCATATGCAGGAGGACACGCACACACACTCGCACACACACACAGAGCTGGTAATCTTCCAGCCAGCTGAAGTGTAATCAAGAAGGCGGCGGCCATATGTCTGAGAGTGCCAGGGCTGGCCTCGGCTGGTGTCCTCCATGCCTTCTAGCAAACATTCCGTTTCTACGTCAAGCTGTCTCTTGGACAACGTTAAGCAGTCAAGCAAAGCCAATACGTTTTAGATTTCTGTTGGGCAGTTACCTCGATATCAAAAATTAATATTTTTAAACGTGAGCATCTACTTGGGTGTGGGGGCATAATGACAAAAACAGTAGGGAAAGCTAAAATGTTTGTGGATACTGGATTCACTGTATTTTTGTATTTCTTTTTTTGACAATATTGCAGAAATAATTTATATTACTGAAGCGACTACAGTGGTGGTAATTGGTTGTGTGGCCACACTCAAATCCCAAAACAAATCAAATTATATTTGCCCATTGTGCTATTCATTAGCCGCTCTATGGCTTTTTCCATTATGTGTTAGCATTGAGCTAACATATTTAAGTGGCTGTTAAATGAGCAAAGGGTAATTATTTTGGTTTGATATTAAACTTAACCGGGAGTGACAATAAACACTGAAGGCTCTTTTTTTAATAATCCGAAAATGTATGCTTAATATGGTAGATTTACTGCCATTATGCTCGCAAATGAATCAAAGGAAAAAACAAAATGACTAAACCATGACTACTTTCTTCATTAAGTAAAAACAAATTCAGCAATTATAAAATACTTAAGATCGATAGTTCCTATTTCTAGTTCTTCCAACTTAAATGACCCCACCTTTTAGCCCCCCAAAATACAAATTGTGTTCTTTAGAGTGTCCGATAAGAAGAAGTGTATTTTAAGTATTTTAATGCTCATCAATATCAGCTGCAAATCTGGCGGAATATTTGGTTGTGCGTGCGTGTGTGTGCTTGTGCGCGACCTGCTCCCCTGTGTGGAGACAGCTGGTGTGGCAGTAACCCCGACTGGAAGGAAGGAAGGAAGGAAGCCTCACGTGTTCTTATGTGTCACTTCCCACAATTCCTGCGGCCATTTTGGGTCTCCTCAAGTTTCCACTGAGATGCGCGTTGCGTTGCACGCGTGCACGAACACATATGCTTTGTTAAGAACTCAACTCTAAACTGCTCAGTGATTTTGATGATTTAGTGTAACTGCATAAAAGCAAAGAGCAAAATGATTTGATGGCTCCCGTCAATCCGCTGGCCCATGGCCCTTTCTTAACATCTATTTTTTTTCTTGTCATCTGTCAAGCCGTTTCTTAATCCTCCGCTGGGCCATGCCTGATGAAATGACCATATCTAATCCTGCACTCCCCTTGGGAGAGATGTAACTCTATTAAGACAGTAAATCCACGTCCTTACAACTGCTACAGATGTCTTTCTCTATTATCCCTTCTTTCTCTATCCATCACACTGCCTCTTCACATCAGTCTTAAATCTTATGAATCTGCCGGCTCAATAATCTTTATTGCTGAGCTCCCAAAATGGTACTTGTATAATCTGGCATTATGTTTCACTGGATTTATCTTTTTTTTTTTGCTTGCATCCCCCAAATTCATCATCGTCATCTCCCAGCGGTCTGAAAGCTTTTTTTTCTTTTGAGAGGTTAAGACATTGTCAACTTTTGCATTGTGTGATTGAATTGGCGGCGAGGGTGTGACGAGGACCTACAAGGTCAAAAAAGCAGCTCACGTCATATGCGGTTAAATTATGACAGTCGGGAAACACAACGCCGAGGGTGGCAGATGTGTTTTCATCTTCACTGAGCAACCATTGACTAGAATTTAACATCTGCAAAACTAGTCATCATTAAAGGTGCCAAAAGCAGTAAAAGTGGAAAAGCATTTATACCGTGCTAGATAACTCCAAAAAAAAGCAAAGTATGAAGCAGAACTGAAAAGGGACATCATGTTTCCATTGTTCAAATAAAAAAAGACGCTCTACTTTCCAAGTCTATGAGAGCAATCAGACTTCCCGCATGAATTGTTTTCACTCACCTTTTAACACGCTTGCGCTTTTTGTGAAAACACAGAGTGTGGCTTTAATGTTTAAAGAATATAACATGCTGGATTTTCCAAGGGAAGTGGATTGAAGATTCAGTATGAGATGAGACAAGAACAAAAGTTGAATAATAAAATGATGGAAAAGATGAAGGGGACATCAAAACATTGGGTGAGGTTGCAAAAGTATGCACACCCTCATAACTTGGGATGTAGCTTTGAACAGAATTGACCAATTACATTGAATCCAATGTTAAATGGAACCCAACAAAGTAAAGAAATAATTTTTTGTACTTCGGGCAAACTTCAGTTCTGTCGTCAAGTTCGGGATTTTAGACATTCGGTGATGTAAAGACCGATAGCATCGTTTTAAAATCTACACCTGAGCTTAAGAAGTTGTGGAAAATGATATCATTACAGTTAGAATCATGATATCATAGTGCTGACGTGGGCATGAGGAGATTTTATAATATAGTCGAGACGTTTCCTCGCGCCAGACGAACAGAATGAATGTTGACAGATTGACTCTTCCTGATGTTTAACGTATGCTACACACACGGCGCTAACGCACAAAAAGTAAAAAGCCACGAGCAGGCCTCATCATTTCAACACAGGAAACTGTAAGGCCACCTCACAAAGTGACCCAAGGTGGGTTAAACCCCGCCAGCGATAATGGGACATTTTATGGTCGTATTGTTCTGCTACACGAATGGTTCAAAAAAAGGTGACGTGAAGACGATGCGCGGGTGGGGAGCACTGATGAAAAAGTTAGCTCTTGATAGACAAGGAACACAATGAAAACACACTGGCTGCGATGTATTCATTTGTTACCTTCTTCTTTCCTGCCCTGGCAGCCGAGAGGTGAAATCACTTTTACTGCTCGGAGCAAAAGTCGAGGGCAGGTATGGGATCACAGCGCAGCTGCATCCGTGAGGATGTTACCACACGCGCGCAAGTGAAGCTTTGACTCATCCGCAATGAACACATTAATCTACTTTCTTGTGTGCGTATTGTCGTAAGCCACCTCCTTTGCGTTTGCTCACTCTTGGACTTCATTGACCGAAGTCACTCAATAGAATCAGACAGCAGCGTCGGCTTGAAGCAGGACAGAGCCTGTGGCAAGGTGAGGTGTGTTTGAGTGCGCGTGTCCGTCCATCCCTCCCTCCCTCCAATCGGTGCATCTTTCTATCCCTCCATTTAAACCCCAATTCATACCTACATCATTTAATCTTTCTTTTATTCATTCATCCTTCCGCAGAGGCAAACTGACCGACCTTACCTTCTCCCTCCATCCATTAATGTATCCATCCTTACATAGAGGCAAATATACCTCTGTTCCCTTTTGTCCATCCATACCTCCTTGCATCCTTCCAAGTATCCCTCTATTCAGCCCTTTTTTGTCCCTCACTCCCTCTGTCCACTTCAATCCCTTTATTAATCTTTCTCTACATCCATTCCTCAATCCCTTCACCCACCCCACCCTGTCACTTGCTCTCTTGATCATTTGTATTTTCATCCCTCCCTCATACTCTGTATCCATCCATCCATCCATCCATCCATCCATCCATCCATCCATCCATCCATCCATCCATCCATGCATCCATGCATCCATGCATCCATCCATCCATCCATCCATCCATCCATCCATCCATCCATCCATCCATCCATCCATCCATCCATCCATCCTGTCATTCTTTCCTCCATCTCTCTATCAAGGTCGGGACGCGTACAATGCAGGGAAAATAAAAACGAAAGTTCAGTTTAAAAAAAAAAAAAAAAAAAAAAAAAAAGACACCATATATTATTCACAGCAAAAAAAAAAGATGCTTGGGGTAATTACACAAAGAGCAGAGTGCACAGACTCGCCAAAGATGACGAACAAACAAAGACTGAACAGAAACCAGCAAACCAACGCGCAGAGATCAATGATGCACACCTGAACAAAAAAAATCGAGCGGAACACACTCAAAGCGTTAACGCCGTCTCCTCATTCACCTGCGGATGTCGCAGCATCAGGAGCAACCGGGGCTTCAGAATTTTGCTCAAGGACACGTCAACATGGTCTATGAGCTTTCACTTGAATAGTACTTTTGTAGCTTCAAGGTAGTGCAGTTAAACACACTCATTCACCTCCTGATGACACGACATCAACGAGGGGGATCACAATCTTGCTCAAGGATATTTTACCATGGATACAACGTGGCTGAGATTCAAACCCACAACTTTTGGGTGAGCAGATGACCACTATAGCACCTGAGCCGTGCCACCTCACACATGCAGGAGGATGATGACAATGGAATGAGGAAGTGACACCACAGGGAAAACTCGATTGGCTTGCGTAAATTAGCAAAAACTGCTGCGACCGATCACGAAACAAAAACGAACCATCGTAAAAAGAGCAACTCTGTCATTCAAAAAATTATTGCAGATATTGGCTCTCACTTCCAAGTCGCGGAAGTACAACAAATTATGGCAGTGAATTCCCGTCGAAGGCTGAAATAACGATTCCGCTCTGATTTTCAATCACTCGTCTTGGTCAAACGACATAAAAGCTTCACCTTTTAGCACCTGGAAGATCATGTGACGTCATGGTGAAATTGCCCAGTGTCAACTACGCAGGAAACTTCCTTCCACCCGTCCATTAGTTGATTCACCCATTCCTTCCTTTGTCATCCATTCTTTCATAGATACAAATTATTCAGCCGTGTCAGAATCGCATCCTCTCTTCTATGCTGCAACTACTTTTTATCCGCCCATTGATCTGTTCAGCCAGTGGTGATTAATAAGCACAATGGGCAGTGCCCAAACTGTATTTTAGATTGAATGCAGAGCAGGATATTTTTTATATAAGCTGCACAAGCTTGCCTCATCAGGTGCGATCTTTCGCGTCTATTCTAATTCGTCTTTCTGCCAGCTCTCTTAGTCCAGGGGCACGGTAGGGTCAGCCATTGTTTGCCAGTGGACGTGACTGGCATAGGACAGTTTTTTTTTTTTTTTTTAATGGGGCATATGGGACCTAGCAACAAGCAGCTTTCAAATGCGTGACATGACAAAGAAAAATAATTTGAGAAATTCTGCTAGACAATTAAATGTTAAAAAAAAGGTTAAAAGAAAAAAGCAAATGTGGTTGAATGTGGTTGCCTTGCTATTTTTATTTTCACACAAAACATCACTGCAAACATTCTTTCCTATGTGTGAAGGTTGGACCAAAGAACAGGGGGTATGGTCAAAAAATTAAAATAAAAAAATTATGGTATTACAAGTTACACAAAAGTGGGGCATGGAAGTAAACACCAGGTGATTAAAGGCCAAAATATATCAGTATTTTTGGTGTGTTAATAAATCGGGCAATTTGGCGGCTAAAGGCACATTTTAGCACGGCGCCCTGGTGATTTGCAGCAAAACAAATTTGTCTCCTGATTTTCTTGTCACCGTTGTTATTCCCGTTGTTTGAGCAGCCATCAAATCGGCTGATAAGAGGGAGGACATTATGCTAATGCTAACGGCGCCGCTAGCGCTCGCAGGTTGACGGTGTCGCCGTTTCTCAGGTGACCCCGAGACACGGCGCGAAATGTCAGCCCGTGTGCAGGAGAAGTGCGCATGTGTCGAAGAGAGATGGCTCGGGATAAAGGAGGAGCACGGCATAACCACGTGAAGACGCGGGCACGCACACACTCGCGCACACGGATAGCTCAGCTATTAATTAAAGTTCATTGCTTCAGTAATTAGCGGGGCGGGATAATACCAATAAGTGACTTATTGCCCCCTGAGGTTCTGCTCCTCCTCCAACTTTAATTGAATGACTGACATTAAAAACTTCAGATGCACTTTGCCAAGGTTGACTAAACAATTGTAAACAGCAAATGGAGGAGCGGAAGTACTCGTCACTTCGTCATAACAGTCCAACATCTTCATCAATAGACACAAACACATATTTACATTTACCTTTGAACAAGCTTATAGTGGTTTGAGTATTAAGAGTTTCTTAAGTCAAATTTGTGTGTAGCTGACTATGTTTGCATGCAGTCAGATTCAAAATTCTGTTTTCTGAAACATTGGGGGAAAACCCGCTTCCAGTTATATGACACAATATTCTGATTAAAAAAAGGTGAATCTTATTCTGGTTCTTAAAAACCTGAATGAGCATATTTGGCTTTTTGTCCTTGAAAAACCTGAATACTGCCAATATTTGGGTTTTGAAAGCAAACATAATGGCTGTCCCGACATCGTTTGCAGTATAACCAAAATTAAGGCCCACCACAAAGTGGACTGTGTTCATTTTCCAGTGAATAAAAATAGTTATCTTTGATGGTTAGAAAACTTTAAGATTGGTTTGTTTTGGACAAAGCTGACTCAAAAAGGCTTTGCCTCTCCTTCATGTGCTTTCTACCGTCTTTATATTTCAGTACAATTGCGCTTTTATTGTCTCTTACGCAGCATGAAAAACCTGAAATTTGAATACGCACAAACGTAGGCACACAACGTAGGCTCTCACGCACACAATAAGCGTTCATACCCGCTGCTCTGCAGTGCACCTTTGTGCTCCTTTGACCTTGAGGTCTACACTGGAACCCAACTGCGCTAATCTCTGCCACTGTCATCATTGGGACGTTGGACACACGTGCAGGCCTTGTAAAAGGTGGAGCGTTTAAAAGCTTTTGTCCTCGCTATTGACTGGGAAGCGCACTGGCCTCATCAGATAGTCGTGGTGGCGCAATGAGTGTTATTGGCTGTCCTCCCCCTGACTGGCTAGACGGACACCGCCTGCAGGAATGTCAAACCTCCAACATGCATTCTGATGTGGGCCCCCGCTGCTCGCTGCTTTGTGCTTGTGCGCACACAGCACACTGGACACGTGTGCGCACTTTACTCATCTCTGAAGGCCACGGGCGTCAAAGCCTTGGCTAATGGGAAAGCAGTAATTGGCTAAGTTTAGCTTTTTTACTGTACAGTCATGGACAAGTGGAGTTTGTGCATTTTGGGGGGGTGGGGGAATCAAATCATTTGTAAGCTGTTGTAAGCCCGAGAGTCTCATCCAACCATTTGGGAAAAGAAAGGCATTTGACGAGTATATTCGTCCCAGGGATAATACGTCATCACTTTTCATGACGAGTCTATTCGTCGCTGGGACGTAAAGAGTTAACCGGGGGTTGTCGTCGGCTACTCGACTACGAAATAATTTCTATTTAGCACCTGTGAGCTACGTAAATTCCTTTGACTACAAAAAACTACTTTCCGATAAGGTACTCAGTTGCAATTTGGCTTCCTGCCACTAGGTGACAATAATCCACCAGACTGTTATTCGTGCAATAAAAGACGAAACCTAACTGCAAAAATCACAAGCGTTTAAAAGTGAAAAATATAATTGTGGAAGAGGCCGAAACACACCCAAAGGCAATTTCATTAAATACGACTTTATGTGTGCGTGCTTTGTTATAAGTTAGTTGATTGTTCCGTCTGGGATGAGTGCGTTAATATTGTGCGTGTGTCTGTGAGTTGGCAGACGATCTGCGCTGCCAATCAGTCGCCACAGCGCCCAGCGTCACACTTTCATCCATGTGCTCCCTCTGCGCACGACCTGCTGCTTCATGAGAAATTTAGATTCAATCATTCTTTTATCTTTTCACTAGCACACAAATATATAGGTCTGTGTGTGCATGTGTGCATCCGTGTGTGTGTGTGTGTGTCTGAGTGCCAAAATCTTAATTTGTGGCTCAACATAGACTCAAAATGGAAAAATAAAATGTCATGGAGGTGGCTTCGACAGTAACTTAACTTCCTCACGTTTTTTTTTTCCAATTTGTTAACTAATTTAGCCTTTCAATGCGAAACGTGTTTGCCAAGTGCTAAAAGGTCGTTGCCATGAATTAAGCTTCATTCTCATGAGGAGCACCTGGGTCAGAGCCCCTCATTCAACCAAAGAGAAGTAAAAAAAAAAGAAGCACAAGTGGAATGGAGGAAAGACTTTGAATTTCTTTTATGTCATCCTGAAAAGGACGTTTGTAAAAAAAAAACACACACACAAAGAAGAAGAATTTATGAAGAACTTCTGTATATATGAAGAGTTCTTGAAGGTTGATATTGGAAAAAGCCTGACCAAAATGTTTTACAAATATTAATTTTATTTATATATAGACTTAAGAAACACAAACATCAATTTACCTGATTGTGGTTTCAAACGCAAATTGACAAATTATTGTAAGATGAGATAGAAATTACTTTATATTATTATATAATATTGGCGATTCATTATTTTCAAATATTTGTAAGATTACAAAAGTGCACAGTGTGACATTCAAAACTATTTCTAAAGGCTTTTTCATGTATCCAAACAAATTCAGTCTTCTATCATGTCTACCCGAACTGCGTATTCAATTCAAAAAATAAATAAAAAACCCTGAATCAAACAGAGTGTAGAGTTGTAAAAAAGCACCACATTTTCAACAGAAATCAAAATATCAGATACATTTAAGGCATGTGTGCTCAGAAGCTAAATGTTTTGGTCAATATTATGTTAAAAAAGAAAAAAATATATTAGCTACACTAGGACATAACAATTATACTAACTGACACTTTTTAACAGTAATTATTTCCGTTTTCACATTTAAATAACACATTCAATGCTCCCATTATGATTTTCACAATTTTTACAATAAATAAAATTCTGTGATATTCAGGTCATATTGCTGAGCCCTTCATCTCTGTTTGAAGTCTATTCATAGATTTGAATATTTTTAAAGGTAAAATGTTCTTTTCTGTTTTGTTTGTGTTACTCGCAATATTTATTCTTAATATCGTTCAGCCCTAAGCTACAACTACATCTCGCCTGTTTCTGAATCCATTTTAAAATCATGCTTTCTTGATTGAAATATCCTGAATAAAACAAGCAATTAAATTTGTTGACTATCAACAATAGAAAAGGAACCTTTGTCCCGGTCAGAAACAAAAACAAGGTAGAAAAAGCAAGCTGAGCCACAAAGGGAGACACAGAACGTACAAATCTTTTCTCAACTCCCTCACATCATCCTTGGAAGGATTTAAATTTTCCCTCAAGTGCTTGCCTCCCATCTCTTAGAAAGTACGCCGCTGCTTTTGCGCAAGGTTCCGACACTCGAAGGATGTGTCGAAGTTCAAGTGCTTAATCTTTTGTGTCTCAAGGTCAGTGTGTGTATGCACTCTTGAGGTTGTGAATATTAAAAAAAAGAAAACTGAAAACATTAATCAAAGGCAATGAGTTGTGTGATTGTGTAGGTGAAAGCATGAATCCAAATGGATGTGTGGATGTCTGTTGAAAGCAAACGTTTCTGTCCTTAGCGTCTTCTACATCTTTTCGAGTATTATTAGCGTTAGCATATTTTAGAGACACCTTGCGAACACCATTTTGTTTGGTGATTGAGTTGCCAAGTAGAAGGGTTGTCTCTGTACTTTGGTTCATCACTTTTGTTTTTTTTTGCATGACAGTGTCGTAAAATAATTGATGACAAGTACAAAATTAAAAAGGCGGCAAAGTATTCCATCCCATGAATTAGCATTGAAGAAGCTAAAGGTCTTCCAACAAACGTGCATTCAAAGGAAGGCGCATGAAACTAGCTGGACAAAATGTCAGGGTACCAAAATCCATTCATGATAAAAAAAAAAAAATTTAAATTGTGCAAAAAGCAAATCTTTCTGAAAGCAGCGACTTTTCTACGCTAGCATTTGGGCAACAACGGGGTTAATTGCTAATTTTCATTCATTCCGACTCATTTCTCTGCCGGCATCTCCTTATGCGAGCTTTCCTGGAGATGCGCGAGTCGCGACCTGCATGAACCGTGCGACTGCTGATGAAGATGAGATGAAGTTGCCTCTTGCGATTAGGCAGGTCACAACAAATCAACAAACACGCTGGACATCTTCAATCTGCCGTATGCGCTCAAATTAAAGGTAAAAGCGTGGCTGGTTTTCTTCCGTTGAAAGGCATCATTTGCTTCGCAAAGAAAAACATGCATCCGGCGTACTTTTGCTTGCTCTAATGGACTTTTGATTTTTTCCAGAGCATGCAGCATAATTAGCGCATCGTCCCTTTTCATTAATGACACATTTACTCCATTCTTCCACCAAATTGTGGGGCCAAGTGGTCTTAAAAGTGCTTTCCGTGCATGTTAAAGTGTATCTGACTATGCTCGGACTCATTGTTTTTGTTTTGTAGGCATACGAACTGACTGTGATGGTAAGTATGGAGAGATGATATTTTTCCAGAAAACTGCCCTGTGGAAACTCTAAGGCCTCGCACAGTATATGTTCTTTTCACCACACCATTTTTGTGAGGCTGAGCCTTCTTTTGGATTAAGCATCAAACCACAAAAGCCCCAAAAAGAAGCAAAGCCCTCAGAACTGATTCCGTAAGCCAGCGATTTGAACGTAATGGTGGATCGTAGCCTAAATGCTAAAAAAAAAAATTCCCATGATGTTGAACGTCCCAAAAATGGACCGATATCCTCATTACGTTTGACGCTAACAATTCACTGCTGCAGACAACAACATTCAAGATGCTATGCTATTAGCATTTGGGCTACATTGTACCAAACACATTCCAAGCACTTTAGAAATACGTTTGTGGAAATGTGGAAAAATTGAACGTCCCAAAAATAGACCGATATCCTCATTACGTTTGACGCTAACAATTCACTGCTGCAGACAATAACATTCAAGATGCTATGCTATTAGCATTTGGGCTACATTGTACTAAACACATTCCAAGCACTTCGGCAATATGTTTGACTGCAGTGTGTTACAACGACATATCCCAGTCAAAAATGGCAGAGTCACACTTCGGTAGCCAGAGACAAAAGGACAAAAAAATACTAATCAAGTCAAATAGTTTGTGCTTAAAATAAGTAGATACTACAATAGCAATGACACATAATGAGTATTCAGAAGTATGATCTCCTCTCTGGGTCATCCATTGATCTTTAATTTGCTCACCAATAAGGAACCATTGCTCAGTTTGCATAAAATTGGCCTGAATCTATAAGAAAAGGTTACATGTTTACAACTTGTCTCTGCTTTTTCACTCAAAATGTGAAAATGTTTCTCCTCTCCTCAAAGGTTTCACTCGTAGGGAGTAAACACAAAATACTAATGCAAGCACACTAACGCTCCTGCTACAAGGTGAAATCTTTTTATTTAGGCAAACACACACACACACGCACAGTAAACAGCTATTCTAAGACTTTCATTAATATGCGCAAGAATTTAATTAGCAACTATTGATAAGCACCGTCGGTCTTAAGGACATGTTTGTGTTGTGCTCGACGCGGCAAGTATCTTAAGGACGTTCTCGTTATGCAGTCTCCGCACGGCAATCTTGGTTTTTTGAATGAAAAGGCACTATGTGGATATGAGCGCGCCCACACACCCGAGATACAAACACCTTGGATTAGGTTCAAGTTTTTAATCATCATAATTAGGCCAAATTGTGATTTGGGAATGTGTGGCATTTATGAATTTCATGAAATCTCAAAAGAAGATTTAATGAATAGGCACTCGCACCACCTTTTTCGTGGCCAGTCGTCAAAAAGATCAAATTTTGACACAAGCTCAATATGGAGTATTTTCCTTATACAAGTTAGCCAAATACAAGGCCTGGAATTTGGCCAACAATGATAACTTCCTGTTTCCAGCATGCCGCCAAAACAGAAATGCCCACAGACTTTTGTAAAACTTGTGCTGTAACGTATGGTTTTTTTTGTTCAAACTATTCAGGGATACACAAAAATTGGTCAATTAGAATTAGTCACGGACAAACTGGTCACCAAAAGGAGGGGCGGGGGGGAGGAGGAGACATCGAGAGGAGGGAGAAGACGCACCTGTTATTAGCTTTCCTCTAAGCTATTGCTGATGCTAAGCTGGGCCGAAAGATCCAAGGAGGGACGCCAGCGAGGATGTGACAGAAGGAGATCCTATGAGAGAAAGACAGAGATTGTCAGACATTAATAATAGATGCAAATCCTTAGAGACTGTGTTCAGGCATCAATAATGAATATGAATCAGCTGGAGGAGGCCAAGCAAACGCCTTCAAACAACTTGGGCGATGCTCCTTCCGACTCAAGTTTGAAACGTTTCTCATTTTTCAAGGCTGAAGTTGTTGAACTCGAGATGTTCCATGAAATCAAGGGTTACAAATTCAATTTACCGTAATTTTCGGACTATAAGTCGCACCGGAGTATAAGTCGCACCAGCCATAAAATGCCCAAAAAAGTGAAAAAAAACATATATATGTATATAAATCGCTCCTGAGTATAAGTCGCCCCCCCACCCAAACTATGAAAAAAACCGCGACTTATAGTCCGAAAATTACGGTATGTGAGGAACACTGAAGATAAAGTCTGGGTATTACGCATTCCACAATTGAGATATTCAAAAGAAGTACAACTAATCCAATCTTCTCAGTCTCAATCTCATGAACGGTTCTTCAGAAGGTGACCAAGATTGGTGACACGGTTGTTTCCCTTATTTCCCGCCCACTTTGCAATTGCATTTGCCTCTGTAAAATACCATCCTGTGGGCCACAAATGGCCCCCGAGCCGCAGGTTTGCACCCTACATCAGACATTGTGGGAATGGAAAAACAGCATCTACAATATATCAGAAGTGATCATCATAATTAATTCATTGATGCAAAGCAGATGTGTTGGCAACTGGAGAATGTAAAATGTCAATTTAGAATAAAAACGACCAAAAAAACAAAAAACCTTCCCTGAAGAACTCTGAGATTACTCACTTACTTGCCTGATTGACCGAACACGAAACAAACCGAAGCAGACATAAGTAAAGTGCAGAGGGGAGTGGCGGCGCCGCCCCAACAGCAGCCAAAAATGAATTTGCCGCTTCTCTTAGTGCATGTAATTGCGCTGACCGTTCCCGGCTGACCAAGAAGTTTGCTGCATCCTCTCCGGCTCAATACACAGCCAAATGAGCTGCACACTTCAACAAAATGAGGACCCTGATGGCAAAACACTGTCATTTAGCATCGCCCTCCTACACTTTTGTACACAGTGCCGATGTGTGTGTGTGTGTGTGTGTGTGTGCGTGTAAATGCTGCCGAGACACAAAGGCATGTATGCTAATCTCCACACAGTGTGTCTATGGGTGTATAATTGCAGTGAGAGAAGCAGCACTAAGGAATAATTACAGAGGCTGCTTGTTGCCATTGTTGTTTCCACTAAATAAAATGGTACACAAACAAGATGTGGGCTGAGCAGCAGGTTAGGCCATACTGATCATGAGGTAGCGCCAGGCCAGGAAGTCGATCCCTGTGCACACGCAGAAGTCCGAATGCTACTGATTAGCGTGGCGTACTCGCCGAGCCAGTGAGGACCAAGAATAATATTCAAGTGCAAACACACAACAGAATATAAAGCACCTTGCAAGGTCATTTTACTCATGCGATCAATATTAGCCCAACTACGTTTTGCTAGTTGAGCTAGGCTCATAAATTCGGTGTTTGTGTTCAATCATTCTCTAATCGCGATACAATATGTCCCTGCCCTGGATTATAGAGTCATCAGTGAAATGTTAAATTGAATTTGAGCAGTACTCAGAATTTTAACAACAGGAAGAACTTATTTAACCATTTTTGTACATATGATATTGCCGCAGATATAAATTCTTAAAATTAAATTAAAACATTATTAAATTATTAATATGATAAAAAATATTATATTAAATAAATATTATAAAAAATAATTATAAAATCATAATCAAATCAATTTTTTCCAATTTTTATTTGGCATGCTCAAACGTGGCAAAAGAAATTGAAAAAAAATGACTTGATTATGATTTTTTTTATATTATTCTTATTGTCCTTCAAGTCATCCCAGTCATACACATCTGATGTGTTCCCCATACAGATTTGCGACACGCCTAGATAAAATCTCTTTCTCATTTGAGCATTTTTGCTTCTTTGTGTAACACACCTGCACATGTCGCCATGTGGTAGCTCACGCAAAAGCTTAATTGAGCATAAAGGGTTTTACGGGCGCACTGATTCCGGAGTAAATACATGTTTAGTTTGTTTACTTGCTGTTAGACAGCAGGTGGCGAAGTCGGCAAAGCGCCTCTTGACCTGCTGAGGCGGAGGCAGGAGGAGCTCGCTAAAGGAGACATAAGGTGAACATTTGAATATACACCAATCACTTAATTGTCCCGTAATTAAGAGAGATTTTTAATTTTGAGATATTTTGCAAGATTTCCCGCCTGACCAGGGAATATCAATTAAATTTGATCAATTGAGTTTATAATATGCAACTGTTAGATCTTGAAGTTCCTTCCACTATATGAAGCTCACTTGAATCACTCAGGCACGCACTTGAGCTTTGGAAGGTCTTACACAAAAGTACAGCTGATATATTTAGTCTGTAACCTTCTGTGCTTTTTTATGCAATCATTCTTATTCAATCAAAGAAGAAATGAAAACAATCATCAATTTGATGAATTTAACGCCATGGCAGAAGCTGCCTGGAAGCACTTCACCTATTGAAAGAAAAACACAGAGAACAAGTGAAGCCCACGTGAGCAAGCGCTTGGCAACAGAGGCCGTAAGAAAAATGTCTTCGACGGAAGAAACCTTCAACTCTATGAGGCGGCCGTCTGTCTCGGCTGCTTGGGTTGAGATGGAGAGGCAGAGAAGGATAGAGGGTAGATAGAGAGAAAAGAGGAGAGGCGTGGCCGGGGGAGGGGTGACAAAAAATAGGCACAGCAACCGCCGTATCAATAACAGTAATAATCCCACGATGACAGTTTGTGTGGCCTACTTTCTACTTCCACTCTCTCCATTTCCAGGCTTCACAAAACTTAGGTGACAATGTGAGATTTTTTTTTCTCAAGGGATCAAAATGAAGATGAGAATTTTTTATTGACATGATTGTTTCAGAACTATGTGATGTTTAAGTGTTTGCTGGACCAACTTCACCTGTTCTGGTTTATTTCATGTTTGACAGGGTCCCAAAGTAATCCCAAATTGAAAAATTCCAATTGCTACTGCCCGCGACACTGTGGACAAAACAGCACGGGTCAATGAACACAGGCACGAGGAGAAAAAAAAGAAAAAAAAAACAGCTTTCACCAAGTTGATTTCACTCCTTTTATCCTTTGTTTATGTCCGTTATTTGTGTTTGAATGTTTTTATTTGGCAAGCGCTCGTCCCTCGTTGTGCTTTGCTGGCTTGGCTACGGGTTGTCAATGAAAGCGCGACGAGCAAACATGTTGATTTTTTGCTCCAACTGGGACCTGGAGGACCTGACAATGTCAAAAAGGCCTGGCTAAAGGCGACGCCTATCTGTTTCATTTGACTCGACTTTTAAAACACACTGTGGTCATGTTCAAGCACTCGTGCAGGCTTTCTTTGGTTCTCTTCTGTTTTGGCCTTTTTTTGCTTTGTTGCCATTTCTGAGTGAAGCGCCGCGATAAAGACAAATGTTTGCGAGACGGACGCCAGGTCTCCGATAGCATTGTTAGCCTCGTCACCGCTCTTCGCCCCGCTGCACATTCAGCCACAGCGCCCCTTCACTCACCCCCATCCCCCACGCCCGGGCCCTGGGCCAGAAAGCGGCTTCGCGGTCCGCTCGTGCCAGGACCGAGCCGTATTTGCGGGTCTGAGGAGAGGCGATCCAGGCCAAGCCCCAGACCCAAGACCCTGAGCTGGACGCTGCTGCTGAGCCTCCGTGGTTGGGCACGGCATACGGACAAGGGGGGGGTGGCGGTCTCAGCAGAAGCAATGCGGTGGTTAGATTAAGACCTTTTCTCGAAAGCGCACACACATTAGCGACGCCACACACACACGGCCTCTATTCAGGTCCATTCATGCACCCACCAGAGCAACATGCATGAATAAATACATGAGCACTAGAGAGCTACATCGGACCGATAAAAAGGGGGGGGGGGATGTGAATTACTGAGAAGCAAGCAAGAACAGGACATTAAAAAAGGCAGCAGATGAATAGTCGAGATGGTTTTGCAGGACAATGATTGTGATGGGAGGACAGAGAACGTCCCTGACCACAGGAAGGAACAATTAGGCAAAGTTAAAGTGCCAAGTTTGTCAATGAATGCAAGGCGTGTTTGGAGACAAATCATCTGTCGACTTCTGTCACTGCGAAACTGAACGGACACAAGGTTTGTTCGTATGATGAGTATCATACGATTGTTTTCTTCATTGGGAAAAAAAGGTGTCACCGAAGCTCTGTATTTTTCCAGAAATCATTTTCCAGGAATTTTAGATACACTAATGAATTCCTTGTTCTGTCTTAGGGAACTTCATATAAGTTGCATAATATGCAAAGTTAGCCAAGCGTAAATGCGCCGGGCGCCACGTCGCCACAATCACTTCTCCGTTTTTCTTTGTGTCGGCTAATGTCCACGTTTTTTTTGCCCACAGAAGAGAGACAGCTGGTAATGTCTCCAATAAGACCTTTCCAGCACCTCTTACTGCGTGGCACGCAGGACCCGGGGACCCTCCTCCACATCGGGAGCTTTTAGCGCTTCCCTGCTAATATCCTGAATAATGGCATCTTGATGGAGAGAGCGTGGAGGGAGAAGAGAAAGACAAGGGGAGAACAAGCAAAGGCTGCGGGGAAAACCTCTGCACCTATCTGTAGTTACCTGAGGGCCTCCATCAGTTGCTGGCCTGTCATTATGCCCCCTTCTGCCTTTCCATTGTCATTATTCCCTTTTTGTCTCTCCAGCGCCCACACGCTCGCTAACGTTGAGTCCTCATGCAACGGGTCACGCTCGCAGCAGAGTGAACGAAGAAGACACAGTTGTTTTGGAAATATGTGCCGTCTCTGAAGCTCCTCCGCAGAACCTCTAATTATACTTGACGAATTGTACTTTTGGGTTTTTGGAAACATTTGTTTTAATAAAAGGTGTGGTGAAAAGAACATAGGAGGAGATTGTGTTTTCATTTTTTTCCTTTTTCTTTTAAATAATGGCCTTTATGAACTATACTTTAAAAAAAAAAGGGTTTGACACTGGAACTGATTGGTTAATTTCCATCCATCAATCAGGTTTTATATATCACTTATCTTCACTCTGGTCTCAGGCGTGTTGGAGCCTATCTAGCTGATTTGTGGCGAGAGGCGGGACAAGTTGTCAGCCAATCACAGGGTAGATATAAACAAACAAACATTCACAACCTAGAACTTCAATGAATCTCCCATGAAGTCCACACAGAAGGCCCGAGCCCGAAAACAATTCTCTTGGATGAAATACATCAAAATGTGAACACGTCAGACTTTCACTAGCTTTGTCAGTTTTTTTGTAATTTACTCCTTAGACAGCAAAGTGTTCTATAATAGCACAAATAAAAGGTTCTTCTCCATATGATTACAAATTGTCTATTGTCATGCCACAGGTTGGACAGAGATCGTACAATTAACAGGAATTGCAGTTTTAATTGATTCAGAACCTCAAGGCATGCACTTGTTACCGGGTGTCAGGTCAAATTTGGAAAAAGTAAACCCTGATGACTCACGTCAGCACACCAATACACAAAAGTAAAATAAGCAGCATATTTATGAAGTATTTATTCCTTAGGATGTATGTCTTCTTTTTATAACTTTAACACTTTAATCGTCCCATTTTAATAAAACTGTGAATTAGCCATTTTCCTGCAAGCTAAATGGCAAAGCTGTCAATTCAATATTGTGTCCTCTCCTTTTGTCCAGATAAGGGGATTGCTCGCAACACGGATCTCGGGCGCGCGCACACACACACGGACGCAAACATTTTATTTTTCCCTGGGTATAACTTCCATAAGATGAGAACACATGCATGCAAGTTGCTACTTGCAAAAATAAGTTACAAATTAAAAGACCTAAATTGCACCGACGTGGTTGTCTTGATTCGTGGAAATATTTCACTCGTTTGCAGCACATTGTGGAGTGGGAAAGGAGCTGCGCGCGTGTGTGCGCGCGTGTGTCACACCATGTCCGTGCCAAATAATTGTGGAGAGACCATTAGCAGGACCAGGCCCGCTTGGCGCTGCATGCAAAGAGAACCTGCGTGGCACGGAACTCCTCGTGCTAGAGAGCAGTTTGTTTTCACACTTAATGTGTGTTTGCGCGAGGCAAGCTGCTGCTGGTGATGATGATAATAAACTGATTTTAAAAAAGACGCCCGTCGTGCTCATTTGAGTGCGTGCGTGTAACGTGGACATTCCTTTGCACAATATCACAGTGGAAGGGAAAAGATTGTCAGATTGTAAAGAATAGATAGGGGGCCTTCGTTTTTAATCGCACGCATCTTAAGAGGTGAATGTAGTTTCACTATTAGCGCCCTCAAAACACAGAAAAAAATTCTTTTTTTTCTTATACAGCGAATGTGACTTTATGGCTTGTTTTCTATCGTGTAAATTGCGTCGTTGGCTCATTGTCAGCGCAAAACTTCAGTCACAACTCAGCAGAGCCACAAGACATGAAGCTCTGAACAAGTGTAAATTAGAAGCGCAATATAAATTTTATTGTTGAAACTTTTTTTTTTATACGTATTTAAATATGAGCCATGATGCGCATTTTGTTAAGTTGTAACTTTTATTCAAAGCCGTGCGTAACAGACGCGTAATTGTAACATCAGAGAGGAAGCAGACAATTTTAGGTAACTTCTGCATTTATTAAGTGAGCCGCAGCGGACGTTCATAACAAGAGCATACACACAAAGAGGAACTTAATGTAGTTAACGTAAATTACATTTATTATTTAATATTTACAAACTTAACACATTGAATAGATTTTCACAAAAGTCGTCTAAATCACATCAACTCGGTGTTTCCTAATGATTTTCGGCTTCTCCGCGAGTGTACCTGCAGGCAGTCTTTTCTCTTTTACGTTCATGATCGTCGTCCTCCGCTTGTGCGCTCCCGGGCTCCTCTTAAATAAAAACCGACGGTCCGGCTACTTCTTCCTTATTGGTCAGGTGGGGGCGTTGCCTCGCGTGACGCGGCGTCTTGGCATCCCCTTCCTCGCTCGTCTCTGCGTGGAGTCTTGCAGTCTGTCAGTCAATCAGACGACTCAAGTGTGGAAAGTGGCGGGCGGGCCGGTGCGCGCACGGTTACCCCCCCAACATTGGTCATCCTTCAGAGGAAGCAAGCTCTCTCTTTCTTTTTCCTCTCTCTCTCGCTTTCTCTCTCTCTACTCCCCCCTCTCTCTTTCTCTCAAGCTGTCCCTCTCACGCACGCCTTTCCCGGTCCACCCTGCACGCACACGCTCACCTCCCGAGAGCTCGCAAACACTTGTCACGGCGTCGGAGCAGTCACTCATCGGCTCCGACCTACAAGACGACAGCGGATCGGATCGTTTCTTTTCTGAGCTGAACTGACTCGGTGGAAAATCAAGTGAGTAGAAACTTGCGCCCCTTTCAACCTGATTTACGGGCATTTAAGGACTCTGACCCCCGCTCAGCTCGCCCACGCGTGTTTGTATTTGTTTAGTGTCTGATCGTGTGTTCCGAGGTTTATATTTGGGTGGGCAACTTCACGGGGTTACGTTTAAATTTGGAAAATATTTCCAAACTATTTCTGCTGGCATGTCAAGCGTGCGCGCGAGTCCTACTCCGGCAGAGTACGTGGGACCCCCGTGCGTGGAAACAAACGCGGAGGTTTTTGTGAGCTTCAAATGAAATGCTGGACAAAGTCGAAAGTTCGTATGGGTTTACTCATTTTTCAACTTTTTTTTAAACTTCATAACATTTTGCGCTAAAAGGGGAATACAGAACATTATTGTTTGTGGAAATACAAGTAAAGTTCCTGACCCAAATGCAACATGAACGATTACTACTCAAACTTAACTAAAAGTCAATTTGTACTTTTTTTGTGTGTAAATATGGGCAAATTAAAATGTTGTCTCAGATTCTAAAACGTGTCCTACCGCACTTCTAAATGACTATACAGGCGAGTCAGGGAGCTCACGCATTCAAAGCTTCACACTCTCACATATTCTTTCAAAGCCACACAAAGCGAGAATTAATTGGCGGAAGTGTTAGAAAAATATTTTTGTGTGTTTAGCTGCACATGAAAGAAAAGTGAGCAACAATGGGACCTCATTATTGAGACATCTCTCCTGTGAGTGAGTGAGTGAGTGAGTGAGTGAGTGAGTGAGTGAGTGAGTGAGTGAGTGAGTGAGTGACTGCGTGAGTGAGTGAGTGAGTGAGTTAACAAAGCTTGTGGGTTTGCTTGTTTGTACACACACATACACACACTTTACAGAAACGTTTGTGTTAAAGAGAAGATGGCTTTTAAACTGAGTGTTGAGAACTCTACTAATAGATGCAACACATTTAATTTAAACAGATGATCAGTTTTTTTCCTGAATTATAAATGAGCAGTTAAAAAAGTAAAATGACATCAAGTGTAATCAGCTGTCAACGTGACCCAAAGTGGTACGGAAAATGGACGGACAATTGTAAACTGTGTTTGTGTCCCTCCGCACAGTCTCAGTGCCTTTGAGAGAACGCCTGGTAATGCTCAGTGTAGCTGCCCTGCGTGATGCCTGATCATGACAGCGCCACACTCCTAACCAGACAGACCAAGCGCCGACGAGTGGACATCGGTGTGAAACGGACCGTGGGCGCTGTGACGGGGATCCTCCTGGACAACATGAACCAATCCCACAGCCCCGACAGGGACGGAGATTGCTCGCTGGTTGGTCGAGGCCACGGTGGTGGCAACGGTGATGGAGAGAAATCAAACGTGCTAAGGAAGTTACTGAAGAGGGCCAACTCGTACGAGGACGCCATGATGCCTTTCACCGGGGCGACTATCATCTCGCAGCTTCTCAAGAACAATATGGGGAAGAATGGGGGGAGTGACTCGGGCTTCCAGGTACCTTTTTATATTCAAATGAGATGACTAAGTCAGGTCAGAAATAACCCAAACATTTCGGGGATAAAGACATTACCCTAAAAGTTGAATCAATTGAATAACCCACAACACATTTTGTTGGGTCTTGTAAGTTATTAATTTTATCCAACGTTTTGGTTGAGATAAATTTGAGTAACCCGGTTATGGGATTCAGTCTTATTTCTTATTGTGTATATTGATCAGAGTGGGAACTCTAAAATCAGCTCTAAATGCAAAATTTAACCCATGTTGGGTAAAAAGTCACTAACCTAACTCTTTGATAAGGTCAAATGAATATTCCTCAAAACAGTGTTGGGGTGTTTGTAGCTTATTCATTTGACCCAATATTTTGATTAAGATAAATAAGCCAAAAAGTTGGGTCAGTCCCTTTTTAATTTGACTTATTATTGACCCAAGTGTTTTTAAACTGCATCAATATACCCTTAGAACTGCTGGGTTAAAAATTGGACTAACCCAGGAAATTGGGTCAACCCAACAACCCAATTTGCAACAACCCAGCATTTTTAAGGGTGCAACACAAAACGAGTCACTTGACAGACACCCAAAAGTGAAAATGTGTACTTGGGCACAATTGGTACAGTTTCACTAAGGGGTGTACTACTCACTTTGTTTGCCGGCGGTTTAGACATTTTGGCCAAGTTGGGTTATTTTGAGGTGACACCAAATTGACACCATTCCAAAAGCTGTACCAGCAAAGCATATTCTGTCCCATGAAAATATCAGTCCATGATTGTTGTCTATTTCAGGGCAGCGGAGGTCTGTCCAGCGGCGGCTCTGAGATCCAGGCCGAGGATGCCTGCAGCAATTCCTCCTCTCAGGACCGGGACAGCCCGTCCAACTGCCTTTCACCTTCGGCCCCGCCGTCATTCGGACGAGCGCTACCCCCTTCCAACCTCGGCTCCCACGCCCAGCCGCTGTCCCTCTCCACGTTTGACTTAGACAGGCTGTCGGACGAGCACCTTCGGGCCAAGCGTGCTCGAGTGGAAAACATCATTCGCGGTATGAGTCACTCTCCGCTGGTGCGGCCCAGCGCCGACGATCGCGGCCAGGAAAGCAACCGCGGCAACCCGAACGAGCACAGAGGCGACGGCGGAAGTCAAGGCCATAGACGGGGCACGGACTGCTCCTCTTCCCTCCTCGGCTCTCCCGCCTCGCGGGCCGGAGGGGTCGGCGCTGGCGAGGTGTACCGAGAGAACAAGAGGAAGCAGCGCTTGCCTCAGCAGCAGCACAGCTTCACCCAGCTGGTGTGTTCCAGGCAGGAGCAGCGGCAGGAGGAGAGGCGACAGCTCAAATTGCAGCTGGAAGACATGCAGGTGGGTCACCAACAGAGGTCCTTGCAAGTAGGAAGACACACTCATCTCAACAACCTCTTCTCTTTCCTGTTCAGAAGCAACTGCGGCAACTTCAAGAGAAGTTCTACCAGATCTACGACTCCGAGACGGAGGAGGAAGAGGAGGAAAACCGCGAGGGTGGCGAGGCGGAGCGAGGAGGCGAGAGGGATGAGGACGGTAACCTGTCTGAGGACAGTATCCGCTCTGATGGCCTTGAGGAGAGGCACAGGGACAGAGGGCGACGGCGCCACGATGACCTCTCAGAGCTGGACCCGGGTCTGTTCCTAGACCGGGCCCGAGCCCTACTGCGACAACAGGCCTTGATGGATGGTGAGATGGAGGAGGATGTAGTGGGCAGGGCTGAGGAGGAGGACGAGGAGAGGAACGGGGAGAGGATGATGAAGAGGCAAGGGGGGAGGCAGTTAGCGGAGACACTGAAGCAGGAGCTAAATTGCGCCGTGTCGCAAGTCGTCGACACGGTCGTGAAAGGCTTCTCGTCGCCCAAGCGAGCCGTCAGCCACCATCACGGCTGCCACAGCACGCCGGCCGCCCCTTCCTCTTCCTCCAACTCATCCTCTTCTGGCCCCCTGCCCTTTGGCCCGCTCCCTTCTCTCACCCCGGACCCTCGTTTTGGCGGCGGTGCCTTTTCCCTCAATCTCCACGGCGATGGCAGCCCCACCTCCAACTACCACACCTCCAATCAAAGACTCCACTGCTTCGGCGACATCATAGTGCCGAGCCCGTTGGACTCGTTCAACGGTATGAACGGCCGGCTAAGCGGGGTGCCGACGCCCAACGATCAAACGGAAGCGCTGCCGCTGGTGGTGCGCAAGAGCAGCGGGAACGGCGACGACAACCCATCTCTACCTCCTCCTCCGCCGCCTCCTCCTCCTCCTCACCACCCCTCCCTCCACCCCTCGCCTCTCACAGCCACTCTCGGCTTCAGCCCTCCGTCCTTTCGCCACCCATTCCCCCTCCCACTCATGGGCTACCCCTTCCACGGTCCTCTGGGCGGGGGGACGGGTTACGCCCCAGGGCCCAAGGACCACCACCACCACCACCACAGCCACACCTCGCCAGATTCCATGGACGCGACCCGTGAAACTGTGAGCCTGAGAACCAAAATGGCCGCCCTAGGAGCAGGGCACCTGGCTCACCACCACAACAGACAGCGCTCCCCGAGTCAACATGGGCCTGAAGGTTTGTCCCTGTCGCTCATCAAGTCGGAATGTGGTGACCTGGCAGATATGGCCGACATCTCGCCGTACTCAAGCGGCACCGTATCCTTCTCACCGCAAGACGTGCGTGATTGCGGAAGGTGTCTCGGGGTCTAACATCTGCCCACACCACCGGCGCTAAGTCTTTAATATCAATTAGTCCTTGCTAATTGGTTCCCTCTTGTTCCCGTGCCGAGAGGGGAAGATGAAACGAGGTGCGGCCGGGTCTTGCAAGAGCGGGGAAGATTAAACGGGTCGCACGCAGCTCTCTCAACTTCTTTTAAGTCCGGGGTAGCTCGTGCCGTTAGCTCGCTTTCATGACGCAGACTTTGTACATAGACGCTCAAAGCAAGTGGGTGGATTGGGAGGGGGGAGGGGGACTTTGGGTCAACACCTTGCACGCAACAGCTCAAAGCTAATCACGTTTCAAAGAGAGGAAAAGACGCTCGGGCTCATTGATGGCAGTTTTCAAAAGGTGTCCGCTTTTACAACGCCGTCTTGCTCCTTGAGTCGCTTGCGAGCGCCACTTTGATTGGCCGGCCTTTGGGTTGCTCGGCAGCTGCGTGTGCATTTGCTCCTTTCACATGCATGTTCGCCCTTTACCCCGGAGCGTGCTTGCTTGCGGACAGGTGTTTGCAGGTAGCTGTTTATCTTTTCATTCCTAACCTTTCATATGGAGAGGGCTTCTCACAGTCACACGCTGCAAACACGGGACACGGTTTGAAGAACAAAGTCGGGAGTAAAAGAAGACTTTGAACCTTACAAAGAGGAATTCCTTGCAGTCAGATGATTTGATCTCAGTGTTCTGCTTCAAAGCTGATTTAAATGGGGTTTTTTGGGGGGGGGGGGGGGGGGGGTCAGCCAGGCCTCTTGATCCTGCTGTTTTGTTTCTAAATGCTTTTACATTCATTCAAGGAAAAGCGACTATTGAAAAAATACTTTTTTATCTCTGATTATGTTTAGCCAAGAACTCGGCAAAAACAAACACCTCAAGCTCAGACGCTTTTCAGAAAACACCACCAACGACTCAAGATAGAAAATACAAAACGGCATCCCAAAAGTAAAATGTACAACAATTATTAGAGTAATAATTGACCTTGATCAATTTTGCCAAATTAATCAATTTAAAGTTTATCCTTCTACAGAAGACTAAACTCAGACGAGGGCTATCAGCATCAAGTGATCCTCCGGACCACGACCGCATACAAACACTCAGGTCCGTGTGTCGCTAATCCTTTGTGCCTAGCCGAGCAGATGTCCTCAATTCATTTATGAATTTGCTCCCCTCCCACCTCTTTTCCTTGTAAGCTCGCTCAACCCCCACCCACGCACACACACACACATACACACACACATGCACACACCTGGCCGCAAGGTCAGGTTACAGCTGATGCGGCGAGTCCTTCGCAAAACAACGCGCATCAGGATCAACACACATGATAAAGAGACAATAAAGAACAGGAAGGCACATCGGCGGTCGCTTTTGTTTATTCACTGGCTAGCAGTCACCGTAACACGCACGTACGCACAATCGTTTCAACGCAACGCTGTTTGTCAAATTTGTGAGCTGTTACATTAAAACAGGCTTGAAAGACGCGGCCGTATTATCCGCCCAGCCCATAGTGACAGGTTAGCATGAATGTTAAACAGGTAATGGTGTCGCTTGATGTTAACTAGCGTAGCCGCGGCTCAATGAAAGATGAATGACTGGGCAGGACTCACCTCCACTTTTGCTCGCAGCTTATTTGTGATAAGTGTGATAACTTTTTTCTTTCTATTTGGAGCCATATCGGGCCCCTGGGGCTTCTCTGTGTGTGCGTGTGTGTGTGCGTGCGCACTAATTGACCTTGCAGGGGGTTACATTGATTGCCTCATCTCCACTGATAGATTATAGGGCTGTTAATGTGGTGGCAAAATGGCAGAGCGGCGGGGCACAGCTGTCGTTGCACACGTGCATGTATTACGCATACACAAACTTGCACACATTCGCCATCGCACCGCCACAAAGCTCGACAAATTTTATTTTTCAAAGATATATAAATGGACTTGAAGTTGAGAGTTGTTTGTTACATTTGAGTGTAACTCGTACTTTTTATCCTGGTCATGCCCCAACACAGGGTACAACAAATTTACGTTTTGCCTCCAAAAATATGTGCACTATTTTTTTTAATTGAAGTGTCTTTTTTCATAATTATTTTATTAGAATATTATAATCATTATAATTATTTTTTATATTTTATATACTTATTTGTAATAATTGTTTATATTTATGTTTTTTTTAAATTGAAGTGTCTTTTTATTATAATTATTTTATTATATTATATCATAATTATTATACTTTATAGAATAATTTTTTAATAATTATTTATAATTATATAATAAAAGAATGGTATTTTATTTGCAGCTATAAAGCAGAGACAGATCTCAGTAAATCAGCATAATAGTTTAGTTATTTGTCAACAAAAAAATAATTGATATAATATTCTATGCGAAGCTCAGAAAATAAATTCAGAGACGGCGACAAAATGATCGGTCTATGTCAACAAATTTCCATTAAGACTGAAAGAGCAACATCGGCTCCCAAGTCCACCCATGAGTTTGGCTTCCTCTCATTTTCTACTCTTTCATTTCATCCTGGTCTCTATTTTATTTTACCAGGAACAATGTGTATTATATGACACTCATAAACTACTGCTTGTTGCCACCTTAACACTTCTATTCAGATCCAAGAGGGTTTGTCGCCCAACCACCTAAAGAAGGCCAAGCTCATGTTCTTCTACACTCGCTATCCATCCTCCAACATGCTGAAAATCTTCTTCTCCGACGTCAAGGTGAGCACTTACTCTCTTTTGGACACTTAAATGGCACATCTTTGGTTCACTTTGGACATAAAAAATATATATTGTAGGCTTAGCTGCAAAGGTGGTCAGGTGTGCAGCTACATGATGGGAAAATTATCCATCAAGCATTTTGTGTGTGTATTTGGTTTATTTATTTTATACTTTGAGCATTTGTGCATGCCGCAGATGGGCGCTCCAGTCTGTCGCATGTTTGGAGCACAATTAGAATTTTTGGCCTTAATCGGCCCGAAGCGGGCAGTGGTGGTGGGGGGGGGGGCATCTCTGTCTCTCACCAAACTGTTTAACCCTCCTCCATCCTGACCTCAACCTCCATCTTGTCAGCTCATTCAAAACACACACTTTCGCTTTCACTTGTGAAATTACAAGTAGCATTTTTGGGGGGGAGGGCAGGGCGACAAAAAATGAAATTTTAAATCATAGATAAGAAGATGGTATGTATTAACTTAAGCTGAGTTTAACACATGTGTGATGTGTGTGTGTGTGTGTGTGGGGGGGGGGTTCATAATTCTGAGAAAATGACAGCGGGGGGGGGGGGGGGCGCCGAGGAGAGGGGCATAAACAAATTACAACAACGGCAGCTTTAAAACAAAGCCGCTGATTGTTTTGTGTTTACAGGCTGCGATGTGTTTTGTTGCAAAAGAGCATACGGTTCCTTCGTGGATCCGGGACATGGCATTCAAATGAATGTGTGTGCGCACACAGACACACACACACACACACACACACCAGCTGCCCTGTGGCTCATATCTGCCGTGACCACTTCCTCCAGGCAGTGCCACATCCCCGTTGGCTGCCATGGTAACAAGGGTCGCCGGGACATGGGGTTGCTAGGCAAACACTGGGTTGCTAAGCTCACCTGCTGCTCATGTGTGTGCACGATTGAGACTGATGGGCCATTAAGTATAAACACACATGCGCTAACATACATTACAAAATCGTTGGCAACTGATAAAAAAAAAAAAACATTCATTGGCCACATTAGGCAACCCTGCACACATCGAATTATATTTTATGGAGGATTTATGATATTGATAATCTCGGATATTAATACAATTACGTTGTTTAAAACTACCTAAAAAATCTTAGGCCTCATCATCATCCAAGAAAAGAGTCTGCTGTCATATTAGCATTTTATGCAAATAACATTTTATTGTTGAATTTGTTTTTAATTGACAGATAATCCACGTTAATCCGGCAAATGTATCTATGGGAGCATATGATTTCATTTAATATAAACTGGAGCTCAACTAATCCTATTTGTGATGAGCCAGGCTGCCCTTTTACTTTATCATGTGTTGCTTCATTGTCCCATTGCATTCATTGCCCTCATTATTATCATATTTGCAAAAATCCGGGTCAGTGTCTCACTCGCGCTTTCGCTGCCGTCCCGCTCGCCCCTCCCTCCCTGGGAACAATAAGTAGCATGTGTGCGAAGGATCAGGCAGATTCACTGTAAGGGAATTAGGACCCTGAATGGCTCACACTAATTGGACTTGAATGGACTTGTCTCTGGGAAAAGCACTTCTTAAAGATGAGCCTCTTGTGTAGAATGACGGGCCGGGCCATGCTGTGGGAAGCGGGTTGGAGTGCGCGCGCACACACACACATGCACGCACACACACACGCACATGCACGGACAACGCTAATAGCCCTCTCTTTCTGAGGAGACACTCAGATGCGATCGCGAAGATTTCAAGGTTGTCGCCGTCCCGTCTTGAGAGAGTAAGCGAGAGCAATTAAGGCCTCGTTAAGGCTAGAGGGGACGTGGATTAATTTGACACTCACTCCTCATCTCACACCCAAGTTTCCCGGAAGAGAGGGTTGGCGTGACCAGCGTGCGCGTCGTCCGCCCCGTTACTCTGGATTTTTTTTTTTTCCTTTCGAGGTCGCTGACATCATTTCACCGGGAATGCATTAGCGTCCTGCCCGCCTCTTTTCCTTTTTGCTAATTGGTGTTACTTAGCCAATTTGGCAAGATTGGGGTGTGAACCGGCAACATCTCCTTTAGCAATTATTTTAACACTAAAGATGACAAAATGTTTTTAAGTGAGAGTGTGAAAAATCCCAAAGGGCGCCCAGATGATTATTTTATTTCATAGTGATTAAGGTATGCGCAATAAGCAATGACTGAACATCCATCATAAATCACAATATCTATACAATATCAGAAAAAAAAAACCACTCATAGACAGAATCTTATTGGCATTTAGCACACTAATTACAATTGAAACGGGCATAAAATTCTACAGTCTTACTACAGCCTCAAAATCAGATCAGGTTCCGGAGTCGACTACCGTAATTTTCGGACTATAAGTCGCACCGGAGTATAAATCGCACCAGCCATAAAATGCCCAAAAAAGTGAAAAAAAAACATATATATGTATATAAGTCGCTCCTGAGTATAAGTCGCCCCCCCACCCAAACTATGAAAAAAAACGCGACTTATAGTCCGAAAATTACGGTACTTAGGTTTTGCCCAGTTATTGATAACCACAATATTTTCCGCACCATTAGCCTCTACTTTTTCCACAAGCTTAGAGAATTGCGGCTTATAGTCCAGTACGGCTGCTATGCTTCTACAAAATAAAATTTGCACACAAAAACAAAAGCGCCAACAATATCCAAAAAAAAAGTCCAGTATGGTTTATCTATGGATTTTTTTATGATATTGTATAATGTGTGCATATTCTTTTTAGCTTGTGCGTCTTATATTTAGGTGCGGCTTATAGTCCAGAAATTACAGTACATGTTTAAGATAATGTGAAGCTTCTTCACGTTTAATGACGGCAGATGCGCATATTACATGCTGGTGTGTGACTTCCACACCACAGCAAAAAAGAACCAAGTGACAATTTATGTTGATTGTGCACATTCAAAGTGCCTTCCCCCAAAACGGGCCAAGCTGCAGCGCATGCAAACCTTCAAGTTTGGCTTTCTGGCATCAAAGTGAGTGATGGGGGGGGGGTTGTGGGTGCAAGCATCACTTGACGCTTTTTTTTTTCCGGATGGTTCCATCTTTTGGTTGTAAACACAAAGTGGCATGGCACGCCCTCAGCGATTTGTCACCTCCCGTTTCCCGTGCAGAGCGGCGACTGGGATGAGCTAAATTGCAGTGTCGGAGGTGCGCATTTTTCGTTTAGCAACGAAATATTTGGCTACAATAGTGCGTTGATTTGCCAGTGGCCCAATTTATGAGTATTTTCAATTACAAGTTTTTTTTTTTGCTCACACATTTTTTACATTACATTATTTTACATTAATTATACATTAGATATTTTATATTAATTTTATTTATTTATTTATTTATTTGTTGAAACCTAAATAATTGTAAAAAAAACAAAACATGGAAAGACCTGTAATAAGCCCGAAAATAAATTAACGAAACGTAACAAAAAAAAAAGTTTTGAATTTTGTGACGATTAACGGCATTTTCAATTCATTTCAATGAGGAATACTGATTGATATTGATATGTGTCACGAGCTTGACCCAAGTCAAGGTACCGCATTACTCTGATGTCGCGATTGCAGTGGCCAACTGTGGTACTGCAGCAAAGCATAGAATTATTCCAGGCTGTCATCAGATGAATTTGGTCAAACTTTTCTGACCCTTCCTTTTCATATTTGCAGTTCAACCGCTGCATCACCTCCCAGCTGATCAAGTGGTTCAGCAATTTTCGAGAGTTCTACTACATCCAGATGGAGAAATACGCCCGGCAGGCTATCAACGAGGGCGTGACCGCCGTCGAGGAGCTAGCGGTGGGCCGCGACGCCGAACTCTTTCGGGCGCTCAACATGCACTACAACAAAGCCAACGACTTTGAGGTAGGTCCACCAACACATGCAAGTTTTGTCACAATATTGTAAGGAGAAAAAAATTTTGGAAGTTTTCACTTGACTCAAGAGTAATTCTTTGCCCCACTTAAAACATTTTTTTCTATTGATTTTAAAAATTATAATACCAAAGGCAGGTATGCTGAGAGTAGCTTGGCTCGAATGTTTTACACAAATTGGCTTTTGTAAACGTCCTCCAAGTCAGCTGTTCGGAACGCAACAGTCACCTCCCGATTTTCTGCTGAGGTGTGGATGTTGCATGTTTGTGTGTGTGTGTGTGTGTGTGTGTGTGTGCGTGTGTGTGTTCGACGAGGCGAAAGAGGACGCTGCTGAAGGCGCGGGTGTCCTTGTCAAAGCGATTTGCGCAAGTCACATTCTCCCCCTCACTTGTCTTCTCCCAATATTAGTGGAAGGGGACCTGAGGGCCTTGAAACTCTGACACAACATCAGCAGCATTTAGATAACCATTAGCGTTATGCACACAAGCAAAAACACTTTTTAACTTATCGAGTGGACGTTTTAAGAGACGACGCTCCACTGTGAGTATTTGGATGATGACTTCAGTGTACGCATTTATCCCCCGACTTTGTTTCGATTCTTATTTTTAGTCGATGGATTATCTTGGCTTAGGGTCTATTTTGAAGAGCCTCTTTTTTTTTTTTAAAACGGCCGTCAGACCTTTTCGTGGAAATAAAGCCGCCATTTCAGAAATCCTAGAAAGATATCTGTTCCTCCCAGAGTTTGTCGTCTTTCCTGTCTGCATCCACCTTCACCTGCCTCCTTCCTTTGCCCGCCCTGAGGGAACATTAGCGGCCGGGGACTCTTTCTCTTTGTCAAGCTCGGAGGCGTGAAACCGGAACCGAGGCCGATTCAGCAAGTCTCCGCCGCGCACAGGAGTCTTCTCCTTTTAGCCAAATTTAGCATCACGCTTCCACCTTGATTTGTCCCCCCGTCAGCCCCCCCGCCTCCTCCTCCCCCCATTGTCCTTCGGACTCTGTCCTCCTCCTGGTGGGTTATCAAGCTCGCTCATCTTTGGCGGCTCGCTCCTCATCTGAGCTCACCTGTCCATTGCCTGCTTTGGGGGCAGTTGGTTAGCATCACCGTGTTCGCTTTTTAACGCCATTTGCGCAGAGTCAGCATTTAACATAAACGGCGGCCTGCCGATGATATTTCATTGCGTTTGATCCATGTTGGCGGAATTATTGCGTCTTCATTAATTACTTGCTGTCTCTCCAGCCACATTTTATGACTCTTCTTTCCTTTCCACCTCACTCTCCTTCATCGACCAAGCCCTCCCCCTCCCCACCGTTGCCCGCCGCCCCTTCTCTGGAAGTATTTTGTCCTAATTACAGCTCGTCTGCCAGCTAATGAGGGAGGCGTGGGGAGGGGGCGGCGGCAGAAAGGGAAAGGTAATGGGGAATAGTCTCAACTTCAAAAAAAAAAAAAAAAAAAGAGACTGAGGGATTTTCTTTGCCAGGACACTGTGGTGTCAGGTCTTGCCAGTGCCAAGAGGAAGAGAAATGTTTCCTTTTCTTTTGGGACCAGACCGACGAGTCTCCGTTAAGTCTGCCAACAGCACTGGGCATGACATCCTTAACTTGCACGAGGCGTTTGGGAACACTTGTAAAATATTTGCACAACGAGCCAATGGAGGCGGCACTTTGCACTCCGCATCGGCAAAACGATACGCTCGACTTTAAAAACCCAAAAAATACATGCACGCTCGTGTTTACATACTTGTGTACTTTTATTTGACAGATATTCATTTGTGATGATCTGAGCGAGACCCCTCCGAGGGTGGGTGTGGCGATTTAAAAATTCTGCCCTTTGACTTCAAATGAGAGGGGGGGGGGTCACATTTCAGGGCTATCCGATTTCATAAGCACTGTGCCGCATGAAAGACTTCTCGACTTCTCACGCCTTTCTCCCTTACTTGACTCTTTCATCTATCCTCGCGTCTTATTCATCCATTCATCTGCTCGCTTCCTATTCTTTTCCATACAGCCATCGCAACGGCCCATTATCTCGAGTCGTCTAATTAAACCCACGGAGAATACGTTTTGTGGCGCTAGTGGACAGAGAGCGGACGTTGCTGCAGACAAAGCCACCTGCCAGTTTCTGTCACTATAAATATAGCGATGTGCTTGGAGAATGCCTGCCTACGTGCATGCGCATGTGCGAGTGTCTTCCAGTTGGGACGAAGAAGAAGAATGTATCGTCTTTGTCACTGAGCCACGAGGAGTCACGAGGGGACGGTTTATGTGTTGCTGTGTGTGTGTGTGTGTTGCTGTGTGTGTGTGTGTACACAGTGATTCCCCTCCGCAGCTGTCTCCTCAGCTTTGACAATGGACCGGCTAACAAAGACGTGGCCTTGAGCCGCTGTCATGTGATACGAGTGGTCTGCAGCCTCTCGCTCAGATGACCCGGGCTATTGTCCTCTTTGGTGACACACACATAAGCAATCTCAGAACGCAGAGCAGACCCTTCCTCTCGGAACAAAGAGCAACTTAACCGCTTGTCCTTGTGCTGATGCTGAGGCGACTGATGTAAAGGAACCATCTATCAAGACGGAAAAGCCTTCAAAATATACAATTTGCAGTCTTAATGGAAGCAATCCCGCTGGCCTCACTAACTACTTCAAAAGATGTCAATCAATAATCTGTGGTTGAAGATGACCCCAATGTACACAGACATCAAAAATACGAAATAAATTGAAAATGGAGGTTAAATCAAGTCCTGGGTTGGACTCGAGCAACATTCAGCTTTCATTAAATAATTAAATGAAACATTAAATTAATAAAAAAATAATTCAATAATAATCAAATGAAATGAACTGAAATAAAATTTAATTTAAATATATATATATATTTCAGATTTAGACGGGTAACCAATATGAAAACCAGAGCATTGTCAATAAGTGAAAAAAAGAGCAACTGTCAAGCTGAGAGGAGATTAAAAATCAATCAGAGCTATTGCGCAAGCAAAATGAATCCAGTTGAGGAGCTCAAGAAAATGGCCATGATGACATCACAAGCACTCTGTGGAAGAATTCTGAATAATACCGTTACAGCACTCTTGATTAAAAAAAAAAAAAGTAGACAATATAAGTCTACAGCAGGTGCATCCTTACGAGACATGAGTTATACCTTCCTGACAATCACTCAAAATTATCCTTGAACAAGCAAAATTATTGATCCGGTGAGGAAATGGAAAATTTCAAAGCAAGACAACATTTCGAGACGCAAATGGTCAAGCGGCACAATGTGACGAAAGTCAGGCCTGATAGCAGCCATGGCGTAAAAGCGGAAAAAGGAAGCAGATGCTTGTCTCAAACACACACACACACACACACACACACACACACGCGCAAACACACACACACACGCGCGCAAACACACACACGCACACACAAACACGGCGATGGAACAATAACGACCAACAGCAAGTGGATCTGGATGGTCAGGAGACAGCATGTCAAAGGTCACATACCACAGCATGTACTTGCCGTAAAAGCTATAATGTGGTTTTGATCATGAAAGCAACCACCGGCCTCACGCTCGTGCATGAAGTATCCCATATTATCCATATTAAAACACACACCAGAAGCAATCAGTATCTTTTTCTGAGTTAGGCCCCCTAGTGGCCGGACCCGACGTGCTTGTCGTGCAAACTGCTTCTAAGCTCAGACGCGGTTCTTGTCTAACCACAAAATGTGTCTGACATAGTATTTTGTATGTGTCATGTCATTTGTGTGACAGAGGGCCTCATTGGAACAACTGCGCTCTTCAGGGGCCTGCTAAAAAGAGAGACACGGTGGATATGGTGAACAAGAGTCAGGGGAAGCATTTAGTGCGCCAATGTGTGTGTGCGTGTGTGGGGGGGGGGGGCAATCCATCCGTTCTGGTGGCATCTAACCTTGGCGTGTCCTGCCACGTGTGACAGGGTTACACACTTTGCTGGAGTGTTTAGGAGCGTGTACCTTGTCTGGGATTCAAAAATGAGACACAGAAAGGTTGAGAAAAGGCAGAGCAAGCTTGTCAGATGGTTTAGTGTCTTTGTATGTTCTTGCCCCCGGGAGAAGGGCAGGGGAAAAAAAAAATGCCTGTGTGTGAGGGTGTGTATTGTTCTGCTTGTTAGGAACACACACACACACACACACTCACACAAATGGGAATTGTGTGGAGGACAACAAGAACTTTGCAAAAAAATAAATAAATAAACATCTTAACACAGACACAAGAGGTGTCAAGATTTTCACAACCACATGTGAAAGTGCCAATAATTCAATATCTTTATCTATATATTATATTAATTATATTATATTAATTATATTATATTATTACATTTATAATACAATTTTTCTATTTCAATTTTTAGATTATATTATATTTTGTCTTGCAGGTGCCTGAACGATTCCTGGAAGTAGCCCAGGTGACTCTCCGTGAGTTCTTTAACGCCATCGTGGCCGGCAAAGACGCTGACCCATCATGGAAAAAAGCGATCTACAAGGTGATCTGCAAGCTGGACAGCGAAGTCCCCGAGACCTTCAAGTCTCCAAACTGCTTGCAGGAACTGCTGCATGACTAGCAAAGAAGGGGCGAGGAGCAGGAAGCCCAGGCCAGTGAACCCGCCACAAACTAAACCCGACGTTGGGTGAAGCTCGTGACGGTTCCCCGAGATGCCAAGAAGTTTGTCATGGACAAAGTCAACCTTCTTCCTAACGAACATGAAGACATTCACTTCTTCCTGGGCCGTCCATGCATGTTCTTCATCTTTTTGCGGACACTGAATGGAACCAAGTAGAAATAAAGAACTTAATATACATACATATATATATATAAAGATCTTTTTATTGTGGATGTTTTTAAGTGTCACGGACATGTATGAGGAAAAAAAAAAGTGGTGTTTCTGTATTTTTGCTTTCCTTTCCCGTGCACGCCAACACGCACTTCCTGATTAGTGAAGCTCCGTAGCATTCCCACAAAAGCCTTCATTCATTTCCCTTCTACGTTTACATTCTGTTCGTCTCATTCGGTGCGGCGATATTTTGATGGGTGTTTGTTCTCGGTATATTGCGGTCCGACACCACCGTGATCCGTCGGGTTACACGTTAGGAAGCCTGTCGTATTTTGTGTGTGTGCGGCTTCATTTGTTAAATGTTCTTTTCAAACATGGCTTTCTATTTTATATTCAATCAAAAGACCTGAGGGCATCTCTTTTCCTTGAAGTGAAAAGTGGATCTGCTGTATTGAAGTGTTTACTGGACACCAAGATTTACCGCAACAATCATTCCTGTTTCTGCTGGTTCCTTCCTGAATTTTTCACAATGACTTCCTGCTCACTGGTTCTAATGGGAGGGGCTGGCTACAATGATAAATAACAAATGCTTCAATTTCTACTCTGGGCCTTCACAGAAGTCAAACATCTGAAAGTGTCACGCGTAACATTTTCAACAGCAGGGAAACATTCACTTCTTCAATGTTTTCACAATTCTGACCATTCTGTTTTATTTATGATGATAATTGCTGTTAATATTGTTCTGAAGCTAATTATTCTAATTAAAGCTTGCTACGGATTGGACCTCTCGTTTAGTCGTCCCGTCTCACCGCAACCTAAAAATAAATTATTGACCAAAAAAAAAAAAAAAAATGGAGTATGTTTTATTTTGTGGCATTGACCATCCAAGCGAGCAGTAACCAGGCAACATGATGGCCACTTTAACTGTGTCGTATTCGCTCCATCAGGACATGTGATCCCTCCTTGTTGTTGCTGATGAATTGAAAAGAGGAGCGCGCTGTGATTATTGTCAGCACAAAAGCCTCAAAAAGCTGCTGACGCCTAGATTAGCCAGTACAAAGACGCAGGGGCATGCGCGCACACGCACATGCGCGCACACGCACACGTGAGGACACACATGGCCCGTCTGCCCTTGATACCCAGCAGCTTCCCCAGTGTTGTTGTTTTTTTGCTGTCCGCACCTTTGCAAGGCTCCTTCATGATCGCATTTTCATCTCTTCTTGTGACCATCAAAACACACACACACGGGCAGAACATGGCGCCAGCATGGCTCAAGTGCCAGCAATTCATTGCACAAACACAAAGCTCATCTCAGAAATCTCAAGGAATAATTTGGATTTTTCTGCACGTAATATAAGAGTCGCTTGTGTGTCTGGATTACTGCTATCTCAGTAAATGTCCACTTATGCTTTGTGTTTAAAGTGGGATTAATTTAATCAATACAATGTTGTAGATTCAATCTCACAATACCCCCCCCCCTCCCCCACGGTGGGCATTTTGGACGTCAAGATCGAATATATGCGAACAATTGCAAACAATCGGATATTTATCCAATATAGGAACATATGAAAGTTACCCAGGTGAGATTTGAAGATTGAAAAAAAAAAAAAAATCAGAATTAAGTTGTTCAGACTATTTATATAACAAAAACAAAAATAGGTCAAATGCACAAGAAGAAAAAATTGTTCTGGGTCCAGCTTTTGGCCTTTGGTGTGGCAATGAAGCAGCAAACAGAAAAATCTATGACTTCTTAGCACTTGTCAGAGTTTGGACACATTCTCTCAATGCTTATGTTAGAGTTGAGAAAAGTTGAGTCAAACCAAATTTGTACAGTAAATTGTACATCCTGATGTTCCCTGAGGTTTCACAATTAACGCCGCTACACTGCAAGGTACGAAAACTGGCACGAATTCAAGAGCCAGTAAAAGACAAAAAAGCGTGGCATCAGCAACCGACTGTTACCTCTGCCGGTGTCGTGTGAATGTGTGCAAAAACCAAGAAAGCAATTTCCACTCAAGTCAGGTCGAAGTGGGAACTATTACGGACTGGATCTGGATGAGGATTCAGATTTATTTCACTCTGCGCTGAATAATTTGGCATTGGCGGAGGTCCGCGCGCACGCCGACCTAGACTGGCTAAGATGAGTATCGGGCCGTGACTGCAGAAGCACTTGTAAAGACGATAAAACGCACAGACGGAGCGGGATGAGGGGCTTGCCGTGTGCCAAAGAGTGGGACGGACTAAACCCGAGGTGGGTGGGTGGCTGCATCTTTTGTTCTGTTTCATCTCTCTCTCCTCGCTCGCTCTCTCTCTCTCTCACCGTCTGCCTGTTAAAGCACATCTGAACAGAGCAACAATAAAACAGCTGTGTTTGTGTTGGCCTGCTGATTATTTCATTGTCAATCACACACACACACACACACACACACACACACACACACACACAAACACACACGGTATCAACGGAGATGGCATGATACTGTAGTTTGTGGGCCACTCTTATGAGGAGGGGCCGAGTTCCAGAAAGTGACTTGTTTTGAAAATGGAGGTGGCGAAACTTCCAAACGGACGCAGCACTTGCCAACATTGACTCCCAAGCACCCAAAGACTCAAAAGAGAATCAAAAGTAAAGGACGGGGATGGTCCAATAGCCGAGCGATGGGAACCGGACCGGCGGCTTGGGCTTGCTGAGCACACTGCAATCAGCCGGCGCTGCGGGTTTATTTGCTTCAATCCTCAACGATGACACCCAAATGCATCGGTTGTTGCCCTGTGGCAGCTGTTTGCTATCCCGGAACACGCAGCAGCACCCCCTACCGCATCTCTTTTCCATTCATTACTACCTCAAGCCATCCTTCCCTTCCTTCCTTCCCTACATCTCTCTTCTTTCCTCCCCAATCAGACTTCTACGATAAAAAAACTTTTTCCATTTAATATCTCCTGGTCCTTAACGCTTTCCACAGGCTCAAAATAAAACAAAATTTAAAATGATGCTAAAGTAAACACGGTGAAGCAGCAATTAGCTGTTATGCTGCACGCGAATGGAATAAGCTGCCAATAGAAAGAAAGACAGCTTCGAGTATTTTAAATCCAGGTTAAAAACTTTGCTTTTTTGTACGTTCCAGCAATGAAGGCCTTTAAAGGTACGGTGTGTAAAATTCACTTGCTACCTAGTGGTGGACTAATAGAATGCAAGGCCCAAATTAGACGCTTGTGCATTTTTTTATCACCATCACCGATTTATTCAGCAGCGGTGCGAGTAAAATGTAATTAGCCTACGATTATATTTAAAAAAATAAAAAAATACATTGATGTGATGGAATATTTTAAGGGGATATTATTGAAATTATTAGTAGGTTTTAAAAATTAACATTAAAAAAAAAAAGAAATTCTACGCACTGTTTCATTAAGCATTCTTAAAAATCTATTTCATTAGAAAGTCCAATGATTTTAGAAAACTCCTTTTTATTTTTGGCCTTTACTTTTCAATGTCTTGTTTGCAAAAGCATTTAACTGTACGTTCCTAAAGTCATTTGAATGGGCTACTTTTGTTTGCAGATGCTTTTCGGTGTCATGCTTTTTTTGGCTGTGTGAAGCACACCAGCTTGCCTTATGTATGAAATGCGCTGTGTAGCTCTTTTTTTTTCCTTTCTTTTTTAAATTGTGTCTTTAATTATTGCCATTTTCACCATGTGCAGGTGGGCCAGCCCCCCTCAATAAACTGGGAATCACTTTACTCCACTTTTACTTCCTTCTCCCCTGTCCTGCATCTCCTCCCATCCTCCTTCCTTCAACCTCCCTCCTTCCTTCCTTCCCTATCGCCCCCTGCATCTTTCTCCATCCCCCCCCCCTGCATCCTTCCTCGACACAAGCGTGCTCCCTCTCTCCTCTCATTCAATCAGCAGTCTGCTCGCTAATCAAACACCATCTGCCCTTCCATCCCCAACCTGTCGGGAACAGCTGCCAGCCACTCTCTTAACAACACTTTTAACAACCCTGTCGAATCTTCCACCGCCCGCAGCCGGGCGGATGTTGCAGATGAGGGCCAGCCCCTCGCAGGCCGGGAGGGAGGCTGAAAAGAAAACATGTTAAGCCAAAAACTAAAAAAGATGAAGGACTCTAACTACCTCTCAGCGGACCCGACTAGCTATTAGGAACTGTAGGCAAAGAAATGACGCGACTTCAGCAAAAGGGGGAAATGAGAAAGCAGAAGGTACAAACAGAGCGATAAAACAATGGTACTCCATAAACGAGATGATGCCGGAATAGTAATCGAGGGAAGAATCAGCCGCCTGCTCAAAAACAGGATTTGAAGCTAATGGTGGGAAGTAAAAGCTCCCAGCGCGCGCACGCAAACGCGCACACACACACAATCAATTCTCACACGCACAAGAGCCACATAATTGTCCATCAATGCCCATTTGCACATTCCAGACAAACACTCAAATACTCACACAAACAATTTCATAACATGCCAAGACATTTTCAATTGTTAAATCCAGAAATATTTTGCAGCCAATCACGACAGGCCAGATGTTCACCAGTGTGTGTGCGTGTGTGTATGTGAGTCATTGTGAGTGTGTGTATTTGTGAATATGTGAGTATGTGTATATATATATATATATATATATATATATATATATATATATATATATATATAGACACGTGTGTGTGTGGTTGTGAGCCATTGTGAGAGTGTGTATTTGTGAGTGTGTGCGTATATGCGTGTGCACGTGCGTGTGTGTGTGACAATAACAAAACAAACAAAAAAAAGCCAAACACATTCACATCAAAGAATTCGATTGAAGTATTGCAGATGATTGAGAATTTTTGTTCAAAAAAAAAAAGTTAAACAGTAAAAAAGTTTTAGGAACAAAAATCAAAGCTTGAAATTTGACATGAGTCAAAGATGGAGATGCCAGTGGCATCGAGGAAGGCACCATGGGATGGTCAAATTTGTCCAGCAGAGGGAAGAATTAAAAATCAATATTACCCCATGCAGAGCAGATCGAGGGGGGATTGCACTCTCTTAATGCACATTTCAACATCTGAGCACACACACACACACACACACACACACATAGACACACACACATTCATCAATACAGTTTGAAAACACTGAGGGAGTGTGTCAGCCACGTGCCACATGTCCAATTAGGGCGTAAAGTCCATCAATAAGAGCCTTTCAGGGATACCAGGGGTTCCATCAGCTTGTGCAAACACACACACACACACACACACACATGCACGTATACACTCACACATCGGTGCACACATTAACCACGCAAGGCAGTTCCATTTTGATCTCACCCTTTCTGTCATTGTGTTACTTTCCCGCCGTGGAAGTTAGTTGCGTGCTAATTGAAGTGCATGACAGCTTTTAGGCTGCTGTGTCAATCTTATTTGAGCAAAAATATTGGAACTGAGAGGCTACTTTGTTTAGTGTTGCAGAAAAATGAAAAGTTGCACAAACAGAGTGAAAGCTTTTTTTAAAAAATTTTTTACAGTCAATACAAAAGTTTAGGATTTTGTTTTTACAGGTCAGTTAATGGCTATTTAATAAATTACATTTTAAATGATTAATTAATTAAGATAACATTAATGCATTCCCTTTATATGTATTTTCTTCAGCAGAAAACGTATTACTTTTAGGCTCATCCTTTTTGATAATTTTTTTTTTAATTTACAATTCAGTTGGACAACAGGGTGGAAATGCCACTTTGCGTCTCGGAATGTACATCCTCCAGTGACAGGAAGTTGACAAGCCAGGCAGCTGCGCGCCTCGGAATATTCTTTTAATCTCAAGGTGTTCCCATTGTTGAGAAGCCCAGGCGGGCAGAGGAATTTAATTCATCAAGAAACAGATAGCCTTGTCACAAAGACGCCTGCTATAAATAAGCGGGTGACACACAGGCAGCGGTGTCGGCTCACTCGGAGGATAACAAACACGCACGCACACACACACTTGTTGATCTGAATGTAAATAAAGTAACGCACGCAGAACATACAATACACACACATCTGTGTCAACTCTTAGAACATGCGTGGTCAAGGTTCACTGACAAATCAGATGGATTAATGCAATATGGAAAAGACGCCTCCCACCCCACCCCAAAAAAAAAAAAACACACATACCCACACCTGTCAACTGTCAGCAGTTGGTTGCAAACTATGGGGTTGAAGGGGAAAAGCCAGGAGTCTTATTGGGGTTAAAAGAAGGTTAAGCTCTCTGGTTGGCGTGTGCCGCCACTCTAAATCACTTGAAGATTTACAGACAGACCACTTGCAGTAAAATGGACAGTAAAGAACAGCAATCTTCAAGACAAACACCGTAAATAAAATAAAGTTGCTGGATTTGAGGAAAAACTGCAAGGTGTTAGTCTCGGAGACACAAAGTATACTCAATTTTTTTTTTTTTTTTAAGACAACTGAAGGGAAAAACAAAGAAAAAAATGCATTATTCATTTGTGTTGAGAAATACGAGCATGTTCTGAACATTTTAGCCTTCCTTCCGCCTTTCAGGGTTTTTCCTTTTCTACACAGTTGTGACATTCACCTGTTTCCAAATGACCTGTGGAAAATTCCAAACAGGTGTTTTATGAGCTTTCTCAACTTTCCTGGCCTTTTGTTGACCCTCTTTTGAAACATGGCGCAGGCCTCATAATTCAGAGAATAATTTAAAAAAAATCTCTGTTTCAATATTAAATATTTTTTGCAGTAATTTGTTTGCATGAAGTTTGATTTGAAAATGTTTGTATTCTCTTTTTAATTCATCTTTTACACAATAGCACAACTTTGTTGTAAACTGCTGCAAAAAATAACACTAGTGATGACCTGCAAAACACACACACACACACACACAAAACTTTCTCTCTCCCTTTTTCATTATAACACAGCTTCTTGCCGACTAAATCTACTTATTATTGTGATTGTGCTCATATTTTCCTTATCTCGCTCTATAATTCAAAATGACAATCTGGACATTATAATCCATCATGGATTTAACAATTTGCCCACATGCTCAGCGAGCCCCCAGCAGTGAAAGAATCCAAATATTTGAGGCCTTAAAGTGTTAAGGCCTTGAGTGTGATGGAGAGTGGGGGGTGGGTAGTTCCAGGGGAAAAGGAGAGCAAAAGTAAAACCAAGAAAAAGAGAGAACTGTCAACCGTGTATTGATCAAAAGGAAGAAATTTGTAACATTTGCAAATTGATCTCCCACAACTCCCCTCCTCTTTTGTTTTGTCTTAATAGCATAAAAAAGAACGCAAAAAAATCTTTACATTAGAAAAATTGAATTGCTGAGATCGCTTATGCATTGAGTGGATGAGAGTTAAATCTTGCGCGATTCTTTTTATCCAATCTCACAACAAGAACTTCAATTGCCCATAGGTCCAAATGTGCATCTGACTACATTTGTACAGTATTGTGATAAGATCACAAATAGAACCGCACACTCAGTAACTGACATATTGCAAACTATATTTCAAAAGACAACAGCACCCTCTTGTGGTACAAAATAAACACACAAACAATATGAGGTCGATTTGTTTTACACCTAAATTGGTACGTAAAAAAAGTTGCAATGGCCCCCATTGCTGTTTTTCACTCATACAGTATCTGAGATCAATATAAAAAGTAATACCATGTTGTACCACAACATCCCAGGTAGTAATGAAGTCAACTAAGAGATGCAGATTTTTTTTTTTTTTTAATCTGGTCGTGTTTCGACCAACATTTAATCTACAGTAAATCCCGCCAGTCCCAAAACCAGCTCGAATTGACATCAGTGAGCCACAACACCAATGGACAAAATCGGTACAAAAAATGAATAGATGTGCAGTTCCGACAGTGTTCAGCAGGTGTCGTCAGAGACCAGAATCTTTTCTGACTGCCCAAGCGTCTCGCGTTTAACATGACGTCACACTTTGTGTCAGTGCATATCGTGAGCCCAAGTAAAATATTACTATGAGTATTTTTGAGGTGATTTGAGGACATTGCGTTACAATTTTCACCCACATTTTCTATCTTCTGGTGCATATCCTGGTGATACAACTCGAAAGAGGATTGATAATATGAGCCACCAGGGGGCCTCAGTGATCCGTTGTGATCCCTGTCGGTGCCAGCAAAGAGTTCAGTCTATAAAGCACAATCAGCTGAGAGCCCAAGCCAATGCGAAGCGATATTCTGTTTTTTGTCACGCAATTCTGACAGCTATGCTCAGCAGTGTCTGCTTGGATTTGCAATGAGGCTGCGTGTTCAAAAAGCACACAACACAGATGACGGACGGCTGATGGCTTTTTATTCCTTCAGGAATACACACAAAGAAATATATTGCATGAAAGCATCATAGTCAGCTTGGGTCGCTTCATCCTAATGGAAAAAAAAAGAAAGAAAGTCGGAGAACAGAACATTGGGTTTGGGAAGTCAGATCTTATCAGTTTAGAAGATGCTTCCAGTTATGATGGCACTCTGCTTCTTATGTAATCGGCGCACAATGCCTCCAAAAGTGACACGAACATAAACGAGATGACATGGAAGGTGAAGTTAAAAGAGCGTTGCAGATCCCTGGGAGCACTAAAAAGTTTACAGTGAGAAGATACAGCCTGGAATTTAGGAACACTTTGTGCTTTGGGTGTCAGGCTTCGGGGTGGAGTAATGGAGCGAGGCGACCAAGTGCAGCTTGGACCAGGGTTTATTGTGGAAACCAAAATACAAACCCGGCAAACTGACGTGACTAAACAAAACCAAAAGGACAGACTCGGCAAGCTGACGTGGCTAAACAACAAACTAACAGGTCTAACCGACCAAAACGTGCGTGTGATCACACAAATCAAGGGCACACAGGAAGGGAGGGGCGAGCACACAGACACAATGACAACCTATACACAGCAAAAAGGGGGGACGAGACATGACAGAACCCCCCCCCCACAAGGGACGGCACCCGACGTCCCAAAAAACCAACCCCCCACGGCGGTACGCGGGGGAAGCGCACCAGTCCAAATGGCCCTACTGGTTTTCGAAGTGGTTCGAACGGCGCACGGCGGCGACTGGGGGAACAACCGCACTCGGCGGCAACTTGGGGGACAGAACTGCACGCAGCGGCGGTCAGGGACCCAGGGCCACAATCGCGGCACATACTGGGGGCATGAACCGCACTCTAGCGGCGCCACGGGGGGCATGAACCGCACTCTAGCGGCGCCACGGGGGGCATGAACCGCACTCTAGCGGCGCCACGGGGGGCATGAACCGCACTCTAGCGGCGCCACGGGGGGCATGAACCGCACTCTAGCGGCGCCACGGGGGGCATGAACCGCACTCTAGCGGCGCCACGGGGGGCATGAACCGCACTCTAGCGGCGCCACGGGGGGCATGAACCGCACTCTAGCGGCGCCACGGGGGGCATGAACCGCACTCTAGCGGCGCCACGGGGGGCATGAACCGCACTCTAGCGGCGCCACGGGGGGCATGAACCGCACTCTAGCGGCGCCACGGGGGGCATGAACCGCACTCTAGCGGCGCCACGGGGGACATGAACCGCACTCTAGCGGCGCCACGGGGGACATGAACCGCACTCTAGCGGCGCCACGGGGGACATGAACCGCACTCTAGCGGCGCCACGGGGGACATGAACCGCACTCTAGCGGCGCCACGGGGGACATGAACCGCACTCTAGCGGAAACTCGGGGATACAGAACCGCAATCGGCGGAAACTCGGGGATACAGAACCGCAAACGGCGGCAACTTGCAAAGTCAGAGCCGCAATCGGCGGCAGTTTGAAGACAGAGGATGAAGCCAGTGAGACAGAGGACCAAGAGTCTGTGCTTAACACGACCTTCTTGCTCGAGTCCCCCGGAGAGGACTCCATGGTGGAAGAAGTGGACTAGTTAGACGACTCATTTTACCATTGACACCACGCCTTCCGCGACCTCTCTGGCGTCCTATCGGCGGGAACTCGGGGATACAGAACCGCAATCGGCGGAAACTCGGGGATACAGAACCGCACTCGGCGGAAACTCGTAAAGTCACGGCCCCGATCAGCGGCAGTTTGAAGTCCGGACCGTGATCAGCGGCAATTGAAAGGGGGAGCTGTGCGCAGCGGCAAGAGCCACCACGCGCTGCAGCAGTGGGGGTGGGGCCATGGACGATCGCGGGTCCGGCGTCGCGGCAGTGGAGTCCGATCACGCTGGAACCTGCTCGGACGATGGACGTGGATCGGGCGTCGCTGGAGCGAAGTCCGAAGGCGCCGGAACCTTCTCGGACGATGGAGGTCGATCGGGCGTCGCGGACGGGAGCTGATGGCGGAGGGAGGTCCAAGCGCTGGTCGCCGTAGTGGTCGGAGCATTCTGTCAGGCTTCGGGGTGGAGTAATGGAGCGAGGCGACCAAGTGCAGCTTGGACCAGGGTTTATTGTGCCGGCAAACTGACGTGACTAAACAAAACCAAAAGGACAGACTCGGCAAGTTGACGTGGCTTAACAACAAACTAACAGGTCTAACCGACCAAAACGTGAAACAAAAGACAGGAACCAAACAAACCGAGTGACAGTGAGCCATGCATTGTCCACACATCTCGTGCAATGCTCCGACATAGAGTGACACGCAAACAGAACTTAAATACAACCCAGGTAATGAGAGGCAGGTGCGTGTGATCACACAAATCAAGGGCACACAGGAAGGGAGGGGCGAGCACACAGACACAATGACAACCTATACACAGCAAAAAGGGGGGACGAGACATGACATTGGGGAGGTGTTTGCAGTTGAAGTCAGATAGCTGGATAGATCGTGGGAAAGCACGAGAAAAATATTTGAATCGTCGATCAATCAGCAGATGATTTAAAGGTTTTGCGTCGCCTTGGGTGATCAGGACGACTTGAGACAAGCGTCTCAAGAGCTCGGAGATAATTCCCGCTGTGCCAGCTTTCTGATTGATTACACTTTGAAATAATTCCTTCCCAGCAGGGTGTGCAAAGGCAAACCCAGATGAATGGATCATTAGAAACAGAAAATGCATTTTTCTTCACGAGGTTATTTGAACCCGTCGTGTGTTTCCTGCACAGGCAGTGAGAGGACAATCACAAGAAAAGATGCATTGAAGTCAGCGTTGCATAACACGATTAGACAGTGGGAATCTGAAAAAAAGGGATCTATTGTTTGTGGGCATGTGAGGTGTTGGGGGGGGGAGCTGGTTAGAAGCATGTGACGCACGGAATCAGAATGTAAAAATGACGGGAAGAAATATAGGAGGATGCGTGCCACTTTTTTTTATTATTATTATTATTGATAAAAAAAAAAAATCCTCTAACCCCAGCAGACTATTTGTGTGTAGAGGCTTTTCACGGGCTTCAAAAATGTTCAAGGAATCAAAGGATGCTGCTCTATTTTAATAGTTCATATATTTTTTATTTTTTTATTTTTTGGGCAATTCCACAATTTCATTTTACGATGTTATTTTCAGCTGGAGAGTAGTAGCTGCCCTCTTTCGCCGCAGTAATAAAGCAGGCAGGGCAAGGCCAAATATTAATCTGCTTCACAGCCTCAACAGCGAGATGAATGCTGAATTTCAGAATGAAAATTAAAAAAACAAATTACTCAGGAAAAAAAGCTTCTCTTCAGAGGTTGCTCAAGCTGGTATGAGTAAACAGTTGCTCTCCATCCTTGCTTCCCAGCTTCCTTAGTCACTTGTAACTTCCTTGGAGTTACTGCCTAATCTTTAGCTACCAGCTAAAGCTATTAGCTAGAGCTATTATTCATCTCTTTAATTTATCATCAATTGGATCATGAATGTCTGAAGATGTGCAACAGTGACTCGTGCTTGGAGTTGATCTAACTTTTACCTTTCACATCCTTGTCTGTTTTTTTTTTTTTTCTAATCTCCCGAGACAAATTTCTGTTCTGTTCCATGTGTCCAACGTGTCACCAAACAGCACAATGACTTTAAATGGGACTGACCATATGTGTGCCCAGCTGGTCAAATTATTACCAAACCTTTTTACGAGTGCCATCATTTTTGTCCATGCAGGTTTCATGAGTTTTCTTTTTTTTTTTTAAATAATTCTGCTGAATTACAATTCAAATTAAATGTCTGATGTTCTTAGTTAGATGTAATTGTTATTAAATTAAATTATCATCATTATTATTATTTATTTCTATTATTATTATCATCATCATTATTGTTATTATATTTATTTAAACCAACAATTTTCCTTACATCTAATTTTGTAGCATCTACTCACCTACACACACACACAATCTCGTTAGTGAGGCCACACACACATCGAAAGTAGCAATTATTTTTAAAAGTGTATGCATGCGAGCAAAGTTAAGCCCGTGTGTGTGCCCTGCATGTCGTGTACGTGTGTGCGAGCGCGACTCAGCTGCAGCATTCACTCTTCATTAGCTTCTCATGCATCTCTAATGCAAGCCACATGCAGGTTGTTGCCACTGGGGGTGGGACGCCACCCTCTGTTGCAGATGTGCAAGATGGAGGCGGGAGAATATGACATGTCGCATTCATAAGATCATGTGACTTTAATAGCATCGTCAGTATGAGAATTGTAACTATATTTACCTCAAAATATACTTTTTTTTCCTTTTAATTTAGTCTGGTGAAACAAAAGGCCCTACTTGGGAGTGGAAATCATGAAAAAGAAATATCTCACAGAAGATAATCTATGTGAATAATTTCAGTTTGATGTTTCAATGTTGAACCATCAAACCTAGTGCCTTGCTCAACCCGTGCTATGAAGAAAACGTGATAAGCTTGCAATTTAATATATGGAGCAAAAACATTTTGAGGCGTTCCAATATGACAGCATAAGTGTTGGCCCACTTTTTTCTTTTGACTGATGCTGAAATGTAACATGCCTAACATTTCTATGCAAATAAAGACGCCCTCACCCAAATTGAGATAAGAATAAATGAGGTGAACTTGTTTACAAATGAAACGAGTTTTTGGTTGGTTAGATTATCTGCTCCAACTTTGATTACTTTGAGATTGAAAGCTGCTGTTGCGCAATGACAGTTATCTGGAGAATGTGATGAAGAGAGACTTGTGCAAGTCTAAAAGAAGATGAGAATGGAAAGACAACGTTTGTCACATCAGAAGATGAAACGCATGCAAATTGGGCAGGTGTCTCCAAGCAGCTGCTCTCGGTTTGTTTCTGTCCGCTCTCAGCCGAGACTTGCTGACTCAAATAGGTTACTAATTTTCTTGATTAAAAATCACACAAAAGAATAATGTTCCTTTTGATTCATTTCAGTGATGACAATCAAATTGCGTTACAAGCTTGTTTAGAAAGTACGCAACGGCAACTTCCACATCCTCATAATGAGGTCCAAGTCCCCCCCCCACGTCACCCAAAATGCAACGATGACTCTTCCAGACTCGATGAGCATCCTCAATCTCTTTGGCATATGCTATTTTGCTTTTCATATTTATTATTCATGAATGTAGCTGCAAGGGGGGGAAATAAAGATGCATCCGCAGCTTGCTTCCCCGTCGCTGTGACTTTTATGGCAATGCTTACCCGGTGATGGACGACATTTGCATCGAGTGTAAAGTAGCAGATGAATGTGGTTAAATCTTTTTTGTTATTGAGGCTGGACATGGACATGTTATTGTTTATTTATTTGATCTATTTAATTATTAATTATTATTAATTTATTTAATCTCTTCATATTTATTCTCTTCCTTTTTTTCCATTATCTTTTAATCTATCTATTTATTATTTATTTAATCTCTTCATATTTATTCTCTTCCTTTTTTTCATTATTGTTTAATCTATCTATCTATCTATCTATCTATCTATCTTGCTAGCTGGCTATAAAAATCTTGCACAATACAGAATTTACCATGGATTGTAATGTATAGCTATGATGTTTGAGGAAAAAAATCCATCTTAATTCATGAATATTATTAAATATGACTATATTATATTATATAACTATCCTCCACCGCACTAAGGTGATTGTTCAAGGAGTGTGACGCAAATTACAAGCAAGCTAAACCCAAGACATGTCTGCTACATATTCTTAATTATTTAACGGCTGCCAGAATGCTGGTTCAGACACAATTAGTGCCGCGAGCAACTGGAGGAGCACTCATAGCTCCCCGTAATAAAAAATTTCCCCCGTATTAGAAGTGGAGAAGAGTCATTATTGTACCCTCGCCCTCCCCTATGGCATCATCCACCAAGTCTGAACTTCATTTAATTTGTTATAATTAAAGTAGAACGTCTTCTCCAATCTCTGCTCTCAAGTGCTAATAATGAAGCAAGGGCAGAATAAAACAAACCGTCTCAAGAGTGAGATGTTGAGACGCGAGGGCCGCCTTGCGTCATCTCCTTGTTCCCCACAAGATCTCTTGAGAGTATGCAGTCTCAAATCTTAATTATGAGGGGGGCGCAACCATGTGTCTATGAAAAACAAATCCTCCATTACACAGGAGAGAACAGCTTCACCTGGTGCGACAGAACTAGGAATTCATTTTTCATCATAAACACATTCAATCAGTAACAAAACGAGACTTTTGTTTTAACATCGCTGAGACTGCACTACCATCTTCCAGCTTCCTGTTCCCAGATCTTCCCATGGCTTATCTGCTTTAGCCGCGGGGGCTGACATCGAGAAATGACGCGCAAATCTGATTTCAACGTGGTCGGGCAGGGCTCAGATGGCTGTTAAATCTCATTTTCCCACTAACGGCGGCGTCTTACCACGTTTAACTCGCAACCAAGAAGAGGGAGGCTTTTCTGTACTGAATGGTCTCAGTCATACTTATATCAGTAGAACCTTAAAATACTGCTTGGCCCAACTTTAGCATGTTGCTATGCTAATCACAAAGGTAAATCCTGAACATAATTACAGTAAAACACTTGATGATCACTTACATGTTCGTCGTGTTATCCTGTCGACTCAAATCCTCCACAAGCATATCAAGAGTTCCTGGAAACACACAGAAGAAATGTCAGTCGAGACCTGGCACAATAAAGAATGCCAATAGCCCAAAAGCTTAGCAGATTAGCAAGAAATTTGGCATTTTGGCAGTTTTTACAAGAGAGCAGAAGCTTTTCTGAGTGCAACATTAATATGCAAAGCTATAACTTCCTGTTTGTGTCAACTCATTCCCATTCTTACATGTCTAGGTTCTCTTTTGATTCAAAAAGAGGATTAAGAGTCCATCGAATTGAACCAAATTATTCCACTTATAATGTATTGATATGTATCAAATCGTCTTTTATTGGGAAATGTGCTTTCTCGGTGGCACTGTAGTTCCGCGTGCTTCCAACTTGGATCATTGCATTCTATTAGTTCACCACTAGATGGCATAAAATGATACACACTGTCCCTTTAAAAATCGAACCATCCATGAATCTTATTGAACCACATCTCTCGAGATATGTATCAAATTATCTTTTATTGGAACCATGCACACTCGTGATATACGTTTTCTCTCAATCCAAGTCATATGGAATAAACCACAAAAAAAAAAAAACACCCTGGGGTGGGTTGGTCGCCTGCTTAGAACTTAACAGTGCCTCGTTCCTCTTAGCATGGTTTGGTTAGTCAAAGTGCAAACTTCACTTAGCAGCTGCTGCCAACACATAGTGACTTCTGACAGGGGCCCCCAGGGGGCTCCATGGGCGGGGGGGGAGGGGCGCCTGCTGCAGCATAAAATATAGTGCTCAGTGCACTGATAAATGTTTATGCTACTTTATTTAGCTTTCAGTAAAATGCATAAAATCTCTGCCACTTGCTCACAAGCACACACAAACACACAAAAGATTATTCACAATTGCATGGGTTCCTCCGCTCTTGGACAAATTTTCTGGTTCATTCATTCCTCTTAGAAGTGACAAGGAGCATCTGTTCTAAGGGTCTGCCTCTAGCAAGAATGAAAACAAGAGTCACAAACTCATGGAAATGTACTTAATGTGTCACGATTGTTCGGCTGCGCTTCATCTAGCCGACAATATGCTCGGACCCTCACAGCAAATACACCACCACTGGCTCACACAGCTGCTCCAAACATACACGCGGACTTGCTTGCCCCTCCTGGTTATGGGATCATGTTCGACTCAGTTTGCCAGAAAATTTTAGCTCAGTCATGGTAAGCTTAAAGTGCAATGTGTCCTACTTCCCGGTTGTTTTAAATGCATTTGTGGTCAGAATCAACGCGGCTCTGGCACGACAGTCCGAGGCGTTCTCAACATCTGCCACTTGATCTTTCGGCAAACCAATGAATGAATTACAAGCTAAGGGCTGCTTGAAAGCTCATCTTGTGACGGATGGAGAGAGGGAATATAACAGTTTGACTGGGATAGCTTTGCAGCTGATGGCAGCCACTTTGAAGAATTAATTAGATTCTCGAGCAGACGCTTGCTTCAGCTGTGGCCCAGAACCGGCATAGTTTGAGAAAATAAATATTCTCTGACATGCACTCAGTGTTGAAGGATCTCGCACACTAAAGCTCAGCTGGTGTCTGTCTCCTATTAAAGGCGTTAGTAGATGTGAGGAAAGAATATTGAGGGCATAATGAATGATGGACAGGATGTTATAAAAATAGAAAAAAAATATTGTAGCAGTATTTTTTTGTCTTGTTACATCCAATATTATTAAGGTTTCTCATTTTGATTGTTATAGAATATTCATGACCGACAAGTGCTTTTTTTATTTTTTTTTAAATTCATATGTTCTACATGGGCCTATTATGGGTACAATGTTAGTGTTAGTAATGTCAGGTTCCAACTTCAAGTTGCTCTCAATCATGATTATTGTTAATAATATCCATCCATCCATCCATTTTCTGTACCGCTTAGTCCCTTGTTAATAATAATAATAATAAAATTTGTTGTTATTATTATAATTGGTTTGGATCACTTACCAGTTATTTCATTTAAATCAACATGTCATGCCAAACCGTATCATCATTCGCACCACAAATAAGTGATAATTTGAGCACAAAGTATTGTAGTAGCTAAACAGTGGATTTGCTTGAACACGACACTCGGGAGCATGCATGTCATCTACTTTTGGACATAGGCTACCTTTGGTCAGATTTGAGAACTCTCTCTGATTCCATCCATCCTGCGTTAGGCGTTTTCTCACCAGCTTATATGACATCTGTCACAACAAACTAAGCCTCTCCACACTGAGCGAGACCTCGTAGGCAACCCACAGACACTGGGGCCGGAGACAGCACGCAAGCATACGAGCCATGGGGTCATGGTTTGAGTTTGGAATAGATCTGAAGTGACAACAGCTAGTCCCAGAACTTTTCAGAACCACCTCGTATATAATCTTCTAAATACAAATAGTCATAAAAAGGATTTAATTGCAATATTAAAAAAATTATCTAGTGTAGTGCTGTAGCAATGCCACAAAGATAATATTGAGGCATATTACCGCAACGACAGTATTTGCAAGGGGCTGACACTGCGACCAGCAACACATCAAATACTTTACAGCCTTCTAATGAGCTCCCAGGCCATTTGAGTTCAAGCCAAATGGCTCTAGGATGTTTCTTTGGGATGAGAGACAGCTGTCAACATTCACTTGCGGGCCAATTACGATTCATTTTGAGAGCATTGCCTTGAATCTTTCTACAGTAACAAACTTAAACAACAACGGCCGACCTGGATACAACCAACAGCTGTGCCATAAATTCTGGTTTTAAAATTACAACAATGTTGATTTGATTGGCGCTCAGTTTCTCTCTGAGAAAGGGCAACTTGATATGCTGATGATTATGCTTGTAGTTTGCAGTAGTGTGGAACTGCACCTCCAAAAGCTGATGGCGTGTTTAATAGTATGACGCCTCTCATTTGCGTTTGGCATGCACGGTAAAGTGGGTTGTCAGTTTGTGCAACGTCACTGCACAGTCCAATCACAAGTTTAAATCACTTGACTCCTTACCTTTTTAGTGTTTATATTCAGATTTTCTCAGAAATATACTGCATGGTTGTCGGCAATTCTGTCAAAATGGGGCGACGGCGTCATTACTTCCTTCTTTCCAACCAAGTGACATTCGGGGTGATAAATTCGAGTCTCACGCCGCGTCCTCTACGAGCGCGAATCATCTTGAAATTACTTTGCAATTCAACCAATCACATATGGCCCCGCCCACCGCCCCATTGATTGGTAAGTTCCACGTTACCAATATTTGTTACGCACATGCATGTTACATGTTACCGTTCAGTGACTTTGATTGCACGTAATTTGCAGCGTCATGAAAAAAAAATCAATCCAAATGATTAATGAATGAATGCTGCCAATAATGCCATAGTTAAATATATCAAAAATATTATCCTTTGATTTTGGGAAGTTCTCAAGTGTGATTAAATAAATAAATTATTTATAATTTATTTATAAATAAATAAATAAATAAATAAATAAATAAATAAATAAATAAATAAAATGTTGTTTATATGTATGTATATATTCTTATCTTATTCTTAGTAGGAAAATGAATCAGGTGAAGCATGAACATGACCAAAAAAATGACAACAGTTCAATAACAAGAACAGGAAACATGTAGGACCTGACTCAAGCGTATTTTATTGAACATTGATAACTGTTAAAAACATGTATAAAATTGGTCCTGTTTCAGAAACAAGGCACGCATAGTCAGTCAAAGTTCAGTGTTCATGTCATTATTAGCATTTATCATATATCAGCACATTCCATCTCAGTGTGTCTATAATAGTAGTATCAAGCATTCACTAATATAAAAACATGTTCCAATAGGGGATTTTTTTTCTCCCCCCCACAGAGGTTAAAATTTTATTCCGAGCAGCAAGACAATATTCATGCAACGATGGGAGGGGTGGAGGAGAAAATAGGAGCTGACGGGCTCATGGGGTCTTCAATAGTAGGTCTCTTGTTCCACCCAACCTGGAAACACAGGAGGACATATTACCAGGTTGCAATGTCATAGTTTCTTCAACTTAACATGAGCTCGCAGAAGCAAAGATAAGCAAAGCACGGTTCCTCAGCTCACCTCCTGGGCTGCGTCTGATGATCAGCTTGCGGATTTCGTCATAGATAAAGATGAGCAGTGAGTATGGGAAGGCGCAGAACCACCAGTTGACCCTGGAACAAACAAGCACAAGGAAATCAGATACTGCGTTGCGAGGCGGGAACGTCGTGAGTCTCTGGCATCCCGTTCACCTGAGAGGGTACATTCTTAGAGCCACATCCATGCCGGGGCAGTAGGAGAGTAAGGCAGCCAGGGCAGTCTCCTCAAACAGCCCAAAGATCAAGATCTTGTTCCTGTATAATGTAAATGAAGATGGACGTGATGTTCAAGTCGTTTCTTTCTTTAAGTATTCCACTAACCTCATTCCCTGCTGGAAGACAGAGTTCCTCCTGGTCTTGCAGATGATCAGATCAGCCCACTGTACGATGACAATGCTGGCAAAGAAGGCGGTGTGGCAGGTGAACTCGACGATCTTTCTCTGCTCGTACGTCTACACATACACACAGGCAGCAAAATGACGACGGGGAATGTCGGAGGTCACCGTGCGAATGTGATTGGACGTACCCATTGCTGCCCGTAACTGTCTTCCAGATCGTTGCAGTACTTATTGTCCCAGGACACGCGGATGCCCAACAATGTGCGAGGCAGAAAGCCATTCTCGGCCAAGATGACAAAGTAGGTGAAGAAACCCGCAAGGGCCTGGATCATGCCTGCGAGCGTTGACATGATTGGAGAACGACGACCTCATTGTCACGATGGCGACAGAGCGTAAAACTAAATTCGAGATCAATACCTAATTTCATTAAGCCATTAGTCTGGAGTTCATTAGAACAAATTTAGACAAAACATTTGTCATTCTACAGATAACCAAGTCAATGGATCCATTATGACGTTAGGCTGAAAACAATCCTAAATCCTCCAGTCGATAAATTACGAGATACCAACGAGATGAAGAACAGTGGACTTGTAATATTTGTCCATTTGGGGAAATTGTTTAAACATGAAAATGCACTAAATGATTTTCATAAAATAATGTGATGGTTCCACAGTCCTATTGTGTGTTTGTATTTATTTTTTTATAGTTTAGGCCACTCAGTCAAGCAGGTCAAACCTATTCCTGGCTTCATTACGGAACATAACACTGACGTCTCATAACTCAAACGCATGGTTCTCTTTCAGCGTGGGTTTATTCCTGGTTTATGTTTCACGCCTATTTATCTCTGAAGACCTAGATACTTAACCACCAGAAAAAAAATCTCACAAGGACACAGTAGAGAACTCACAATGGTAACCTTAGTTTGACATTTACCGATCTGTCCGTAGGCGATGCTGATGAGTCGCTCGTTCACCAGTTTGTCAGTTTTGGGATTTCTGGGTTGCCTCTTCATGATGTCGCTCTCAGCTGCTTCGTAAGCCAGTGAGATAGCAGGAACCTGAAAGGCGGTATACGATATTTAGCGATGCAAAGTCACAGACACGACACCGCTTGATGTCAGACACCCACCATGTCAGTTCCCAGGTCGATACAAAGGATGGTGACGGTACCCAGAGGTAGAGGGATGCTGGCGATAATGAAGAGGAGGAAGGGGGTGATCTCAGGAATGTTACTGGTCAGAGTGTAAGCGATGGACTTCTTCAAGTTGTCAAAGATCAAACGCCCTAATGAGTAGGACAAGCACACGTCAATGGCGCTAATAAAAATGTTTGGCACAAACAGTTCAGAGGCAACATTACCTTCTTCAACTCCAGTTACGATGGAAGCAAAGTTGTCATCCAGCAGGATCATGTCTGCCGCCTGCTTGGAGACGTCCGATCCGGCAATCCCCATGGCGACACCGATGTCGGCCTTCTTCAGAGCCGGAGAGTCGTTGACGCCGTCGCCGGTCACGGCAACGATGGCTCCCTGTATGGCGACGAGCGATCGACAGGAGCTGTTAGTACCTTAGCGAGAATTGTTATGCGTACGACTGATTGTCCGACCTGTCGCTGGCAGCCCTCCACAATGATTAGCTTCTGTTGCGGGGAGGTTCTGGCAAAGACAATCTCGGTGTGGTACTTCAGGATGTCATCAAGCTGCTCTGAGCTCAAGTCTTTTAGGTCTCCACCATGGACAACACAAGCTTTAGCATCCCTGTAGCAAAGTTTAGGTCACTTTCATCTCAGTTGTGATTGAAAAGATGACAACCTTCATTTCCCTCAATCAGTACCTCGGGTTGACTTCATTGATTGGAATGTTGAGACGCGCAGCAATGTCCTCCACAGTCTCATTGCCTTCAGAAATGATGCCGACGCCCTTAGCGATGGCCTTAGCTGTGATTGGATGATCCCCCGTCACCATGATCACCTGAAATAAAAGCCTTTAGTTAACTTTGAATTATATCGAGAAAACTTTATCGGTAGTAAGTGGGCAATAAAAGCGAACCTTGATTCCAGCGCTCCTGCATTTGCCGACGGCATCGGGCACAGCTGCTCGAGGCGGGTCGATCATGGATATGAGGCCGATGAAGCACAGCTTCTCAGTGGGGAAGTTGACCTCCTCAGTGTCGAAAGCAAAGCCTTCCGGGAACTGCTCATCGGGCAAATTATAATGGCAGAAACCTACAAAAAAAAAATAGTCATGAGTCTTTCAACTGCACGATGAGTTGAACAAACTTCTACTGATCCTTACCGAGCACTCTCTCTCCCAAACCTCCCAATTCGAGGTAAGCATTCTGGAAGGCGTCCTTCATCTCGTCATCCAGAGGTTGCTCTTTGCCCTGGATCATGATGGCAGAGCAACGGTCCAAAATCCTCTCAGGGGCACCTTTCATAACCAGCAGATGGCTGGACTCATTTTCAGTTGCGATATTCTTGTGGATGGAAAGCTGGGAAACAAACGTGTCACCGTTCAGGCTCTTCTAATCTTCTAATTGTCATCCTTTTTCGGACGGTACCTGGTACTTGTTGGTGGAGTTGAAAGGAATCTCTGCAATCTTGCTATTTTTCTCTCTCATCTCTTGGACGGATCCACAGCAGAGCTCAATACATTTCAGAAGGGCAGACTCTGAAGCATCACCAGCAACATCTCTCTAGAGGAAAAAACATTGAGCACCTCCTGTTAGGCCCGACTGCAAGCCGTTCAGTTTTCCTTTCGGAAAGGCTAGACGTCTGTAAAGAAAGGAAATTGCCTATGGGCTTATTTCTTTACTGTCTTATCCACCAGGAAGAATGAAAGTAGCAAACACATGGTTGGAGTACTAATCTTAGATCTGTTATGAGACAGAAGTGAAGCCAAGAAAAATAAGCAGTGGCGAGAACATTGTTTGCTACGCTAAGTCGGCAGTTCTAAATTAGTATCTCTTAATTGGCGCCAAAATAAAAGAGCAAGCTGTGTATATTTGTCGGAGAATATAATTAGTATATCCCTCATGAATAGGCATCATTGATATGTTGCCATTTTGAGAAAGCTAACAATGAAATGAAACCTTTAGGATGGGAATGTTGCTCTGCTCTGCCAGGAAGACGGCACGGTTACAGAGTCCGGCGATTCTGGCCAGGGCACCCCAGGTGGCGGAGCTCTTGTCAAAGGATGTCCCGCTTTGGTTCTCAGTCGTGTCCGCCTCGTGGATCTGGTTGTCGAACCACATGTGGGCAACCGTCATCCTGTTTTGGGTCAAGGTGCCGGTCTTGTCTGAGCAGATGGTGGAGGTGGAGCCCAGCGTCTCGACGGCTTCCAAATTCTTCACCAAGCAGTTCTTCTTGGCCATACGCTTGGCAGTCAGAGTCAGACATACCTAAAGACGAGAAGTCGATTAGATGCTGAGAGCCCACTGAGGTCGGGCAAAGGCTTGGGACTCACAGTGACGGTAGCCAGGAGACCCTCCGGCACGTTGGCCACGATGATGCCGATGAGGAAGATGACGGCTTCCAACCACGAGTAGCCCAGAATGAGAGATAGGACAAAGAAGGACACGCCCAGGAAGACGGCAACGCCAGTGATGAGTTGGATGAAGTGCTCAATCTCAATGGAGATGGGAGTGCGCCCAACTTCGAGTCCTGACGCAAGCGTGGCAATGCGACCCATGACGGTCCGGTCACCGGTGCTGATCACAATGCCTCGAGCAGTTCCTGTCGAGGTTAACAAAGTTCAAGTTTTCGTGCTTTGGAGCGTTTATTGCTTGACGTAACCTTCCGACATACCTTCGACACAGTTGGTGGAGAAGAAAGCAATGTTCCTGGTCTCTAACGGGTTCTCATTGGAGAAATCTGGAGTACGTGTCTGCGGCTCCGATTCCCCCGTCAGAGAAGAGTTGTCCACCTGAGAATCATCACATTGCCTGTGAATGATGAGTTAATTCCACGTTTCTGCTGTCTTTCTTTTTTACCTTGCAGCCATGGGCGGAAATGATTCGCAGGTCGGCGGGAATGCGGTCACCGCCTTTCACCTCGACTAAATCGCCGACGACGACTTCTTCTGCGTTAATGCTTTTCTTTTCACCATCGCGGACAACCAGCGCTTGCTTTCAGACACACATGACGGACGCAGTCAATTATGGAAGATTCAAGAGAGACAGTGGAAAATAAGACGTGAAATAAAAAGCCACCTGAGGGACCAGGTTTTTGAAGGAGTCCATGATCTTTGAGCTCTTGGCCTCTTGATAGTAGGAGAAGCAACCAGTGATGATGACCACAGCAGAGAGCACAACACCCAAGTACAACTGAAAAATATTTTTGACATCAAGACTTCCACACCACAACAACAATAGAAATGCTTTCATGCTTTCATTACATTATCATTGGCCGGGTCATCCTCCATGGCGGCCTGGATACCGTAAGCCAGGAAGCAAAGGATGGCCCCGGTCCACAGGAGCATGGAGAAACCTCCAAACATCTGCATGAAGCCAAGTAATTAAAAAAAATGGATGCACTAATTTTTAACTAAACTAGGACGTAACGTCCAAGCGCGTTTGGAGCAAGCTGTTACCTGTTTACAGAACTTGACCCACTCTGGGGTGGTGGGGGGAGGTGTGAGGGCATTGGGACCATCTCGGGCCAGATTCTCAGCCGCCTTAGCATTAGTCAAACCCTAATGAGGCACGAAGACAAGTTAAGTTAAAAAGCGTCACTATGCTTCGTCCTCTCCTGTAAACAACCATAAAGAGCTCAGAACTAGCTCACTGTGACCACACACTTTTATGTCCAGGGAGACCAAAGATGATTTACCAAGCGACAGAAAAGGGTCATCCCCTTCATGAGCGCAGAGAGAAATGTAGCGGGATAAAATAGGGTCACCCAAAAAAAAATAAAAATCAGGGCAGAGGGTATTTTCTATGGCTAATAAATTATTCATGATTCATTAGCATTGCACACACATGCAGAGCCTGAAGACCCCACGTTTAAAGGCACTGATTAACTATTCTGCTTGATCTTCACTGCATGAGCCGGAGAACATTTGCATGAACAAAAGCTCTAGCTGGGCCGCACACAATTAGGCAGGCTGGTGGTCGGGATGCATAAATGTAAATTGTCCCAAATGTGAAATTAGTTTTAGATTAATGTTGCATAGTAATAAATAAAAATAAAAATAAAATAAAAAAATATGTATATCCATCCATAATAAATAAATAAATAAATAAATATGTGTTTGTTTTATGTGAGACGCATGCAAAAGCAGGTGTCAACACAGTTGATGCACTAGAGTCGGTAATCTTGTGCCGCATCACTCAGTGTGATGAAGAACCCTTCAGCAATTTTTCACTCCATCATTTAGGTGGCAGGACCTGCCGTGGTTTTATGGCTTTATCCTTTCCTTAGCTCAGGGACATAACAATGTCGTCGAAGCAGAGGAGGTGCAACTTGAAATCAAGTGGAAGGTCGCACATCTTACATTGCTCAAATCTGTTCCATATTTACGATTCAGCTCATCCAGAGTCAGCTTGTGATCATCCTGCAAACACAAAAAAATACGGCTTTTTTGTTGGCTGAAAACGTTCCAAATGGTCTTGGCCGGTGAGGACGGAGTCTCCATAGAAACTGTCCAGAGATTCCTTGGCTCAATTACACACTCACCATGTCCACTTCCTTTTTGAGTTCATCCATGTCTTTCTCCTTCTTCTTGCCCTTTCCCTTCTTCTTGCCTCCCTGCTCGGAGGTGGCCGCCAGCTCATACTGCTCTCGTCCTTCCTGGAAACACAAAGGGACGAAAGAGTGTGTAAGCGACTTGCCACAAAGCAGAAGACATCAAGAAGACATCAAGACTGGGGCTGAGCGTGAGCCTGTGGTGCATGCAGGTGATGTCACTCTTAATTTGAAATCCACCTATCGGACACTTTGCAGTCGCTACAGCAATATCACGACAAGCCAACGCCAATTAGCAGTTAAGGCTCATCTATAATTCAAAGGGGATGAGAGGCACTAGCACGTTAGCCGGGAAAGTGCACGTGACTGCTTACATACCATTTGTCCACCTAGCGAAGCATTCACCTTCCTTGCGATATTTTGCATTCGGGTTTTCACACTAAATCCCGCACACGTCCTTGGTCATGGAAATATGTAAACTAATAATGTTTCCAAAAGTTTCCCAGGGAGTTGTTGGAACAGAGTGTGTGATCTCAGCACATGTTATTATTGCATGAACCCTAACCCCCCCACTTCACCCCCCGGTTAGCTAAGCTGGGAAAACACTGGTTCTGCATCACTACGGTCAGATTTTAGCCTCTGGACATGGAAAGGGCCCTCAGGGGCCATCTGGCTTTGGATAAATAATCCCACAGCAGTTCAGATGCTGAAGCTGGTTGATTTCTAACAGGTTCAGTGTCCACAAAAATTGATTTGCCTGAATAAAAGTAGTTATAGTCAGTGATGTTGAGAAATAGATAATTCCCTTTGGACATCACGGGCCAAATCAAAGTCATGGTTTTTTTTCCCTTTGAGGGATCTTCTGGCGGCATGTGAATTTTTTTTCAAATTCTTTATTATTTACTTTTCTAACAACAAATGTAAATCAAAATAAAAAAAAATCATGCAACACAAATCAACGTGTTTGGCAAAAAAAGAATTCTTGCAAAGTGAACAAAAACTGCAATTTTGATGCAGATCTTCTGCCAACCTGAAAAGAACCATGAAGTAAAAACACCATTCATTTTAATGGGTCACAATAAATGATGTGGTGGGCTGGATACGGCCCGCTGGCCATGTGTTTGCCACCGGTGCTTTTACAAGGATGAATGATGCCTTATAGAAAAGTATTTATTAGAAAAAAAAGAGAAAAACATTATAGATTTGCGCATTTGTCTCGGAGGGAAATAAAATGACTTTTTTTAACCCGTGTGCAATATTTGCTCACTTTCTGGACATTTTTCTTATTAATGAGCGCATCATTTTGAGAAAAAAAAGCATTTAGTCAAATTTATCACATATCTTATCAAATACATCTTTATTTAGAAAGCGCTTTCTTGACAGCATTCAACGGAACAAAGTACTTTATAAAAACAATAACAACAACAAAAAAAACTCACATGGCAATCATACAAACAAAATAACAATCAGAATTCCCATGAATGGACCTTACTGACATCAGATACCTGAGCTGTTCATTCAGCTGTGCTGAACAATGTGCGCGAACACGCCAACATGCACGCGCTCCTGGTACTTTGCCCGGTTGCCATCGGTGACCAAAGCCACACCTCCGGAGAGATGTGAATGGCCAAGTCCGCCACATGTGTTAACCCCTCCCCCTTCCACTGCCCCTCAGCCACAAAGTATAAATGCTGAGAAGAAAGACAAGTGCACTGAGTTTTGACACTCACCTCACGTCCCGTGCAACTTTCACTACCGTGCATTCAAAACAAAAGAGGCCGGATGAATCAATGGTCCTTGTTGTTGGACAGGGAGCTAGCTTGACGGCAACGAGATTTACATTACCCGAGCTTTCAAACCAGCCACGATGTACCTTGGAAACCAACCTCCAAAATCTGCTTGGCATCAGCCGGCATTTCATTGACGGTCAAGGAGTATGAATGAAGCAAAGAAATAACGGTCCCCTTTTCCCACGCTTTTTCCAACTCACTCTTGCTTGAGAGAGAAGGGAAAGTCAGAGCGGGGCGGCACGTAGGACACAGCAGGAGGGCACTGAGGAGTGTGTGGACAGTCACAGATGAGAAAAAAAAAAGTTCTGCTGAATTTACAATGACTGCAAAGTGGAAGGAATGTTAAACCCCCTGGGGAGTTGTGGGGGTGGACTGATCAGGTAGAAAAAGAATGAAAAACAATGGAAGTAATCGTGTAGTTAGGGTGTCCGTTCGAACGAGACTAAATGCGGGATCAGTGGCGAAAAACAACAAGCGCTCAGCCATTCGATGGGCCGTAATGTCTTCAAATTGAATCAAAGCCGCTTTTCGGTCCAATAAGAGCCTCAAAGATTAAAGTCAAGAGCGTAGAATCTTGTGGAGTCGCTCCACACCGTGCGGCCAACTTTATCTTGCGGGAAGGCTTTCTGCAGTGAGGAACATTGTGTCCAGTCATCCAGAAAAGTACAAGGAAGGTCAGAGGTCACCAATGTCTGCTCAAAAACACACTTCTCGTTGATGGGCTGCGACATGCTGGTCATAGAATAGCCAGATGAAGATTCGGATGAAACAAAAGGCGCTCGACAATCTTTAAGTGATTATTTCCAAGGCTCTTGTATGGTGCACATGTTTGTGATGTTGAAAATGACATCTCCACAAAAGAACAACAGCGCATCTCAATCAAAGGCACTTGTGATGATCCAAGAGAGAGCCGACGCCATATGAGCATCTTAATTGCAGCTTGTCGCAGTAGAGTGAGATAATGCATTCAACTTCTGAAGAAAAGGACTTTAAAAAAAAAGGGGAATGAAAATTCTGACAAAGAAGTTTGACATTTTCATTTGTTTCTTATTTATAAAAACAGTCTTTATGATTTGACACTAATAATGACCTGAGGGGATAAACTAAATAAAACCGCCGTCTTCTGCCTCTAATTTGATGTTATCGGTTTGAATTTGTATTTTTTTGTAAAGCCGCGATTGTGTGACAAAGACATGAGGTCAAGCTGATTTGTTGTTTTTCCTCAGGCGTGGTGGTTTCTTGTAAATCCAATCTCATGTTCATCAAGTCAAAATGACAATTTTAAAATAAACCATGTTATCTGCATTTCAGCTCTCAGCCCATTTTTCAAATAAACAAATCTCAACAGCGCGCATAAAATCAAAGTAGGGCAGCCCTTTTATCGGATCTTTCCGTGGAGGCAATGCGGTAACTGGTTGTCTCCTTACATCGCCGCCCACTCCTCATCAACTCCTTCTCAGCTCATCTGTTTATTACAACTTGAGGCAGATGTGGGGAAGCAAAAGAAAAAGCTCAGACGAGTATCATCTCCAACATGGAGAAGCCCTAGAAACAACAATCCTCTCCTCTGGCTCTGACCACCTGCCTCTTCACACCAGGAGAGCCGAGCGGCGCCGATCATCTCTTCCACGTGCGGCGGCTATTTGAGAAAAGCGAGGGGAAGAGACTGTGGGGATGAGGATGGGGGGGCAGGGTTTGCCTTTCACCAACTATGGGAACCAAGAAAAAATACGAGCAGCTATTGGCCAAGATCGGAGCGAATACAGATTTGCAGGAGCATCATGCAGAGACACCAGGAAGAAGAAAAGGGAGGGGAGGCTTAAAGACGCCAATCTGGTCGAGAGCTCCCCTTGTTTTCTCTCCTCGAGCAGCTCCACATCCCTCGGGCTGAATCGATAATGAGTGTTAGTGGTGCGCAGCGTGGTGGGGTGTGGCAGAGCCCGACACTTCCACAGCAACTTCATCAAAAACAATGTTGAGCAAACAGGTAGAGTCCATTGCTTCCCTCTCAGTGGAAATCAAATCTCAACAACGTCATTTTGTGAAGATGTGCACTGGTAAAGTATCTCAGATGCGCAGATGGGACTTTATATAAAGTTGTGCAATAAAAAGGTAAGCACGTCCCTCCCATTAGAAAACAACAGCTGCCCCAAATGTGCAACGCTTAAAGAATCAGAATATTTCTGGCCCGGAGAAATAAATAGAGCCAAAGTTGCTCAGCATCAGTATTCAGCCACATCACGTTATGCAACATGCGCTTCGTGATGCAAACTTATGTTAAACGCTGCGAGGCGATGAAAACAACAAGGAAATGTTTGGACACAAAAAATCAACAAGATTGTCGTTCGACTAATTGCAACATCGGCGTTAATTGATAACCACTTGTTTGAATGCATCTTTTGGATTCAGGGGAGAAAAAAAAAAGATGTGCACTACTCACTCCTCTTCCCATGGCTGATGAGACGAATCTTCCCTCTTAAATAAAAATTCACAAGGAGAAATCCACCTTAAAATAAAATTCAGTGAAACACATTAAAATAAATTAAAATAATGCAATTTTCCCCCCAAATGCTCTGCACGTGTTGCTCCTCTCTGCGAGCTCGAAAGCGGCCGCGCTCAATGTCCCATACTTATAGACGGCGTTCCTTCCATTGTGACGTCATACTCCTTGCCATGACAACCCCACGGATGAGGGCGGGGCGTCCTCATTTATTGGGCGTTTTTCTTGCTCTAATCTATCTCTATCTATCCATATCCTTTTTTTTTCCAGCTTGCCTTGCAATCAGAATAGACCTTATTTATCATGGATGGGGAAAACAATGCACTCAAGTTGAAGTCATTCACATTATTTTTTTTTTTGGTATGTATTTGCAAACACATGTAATATATGTAAAAATATGTTTAGAGTCATCGTGTGCGCACCTACCACACACAGCGACTGATTCATCCACACCTCAACCGGCCTGACAGCTGGTGTGCATGGCGCTTTGCGTGCAGCCAGCTTGCTTGTTTCCAAATTCTCATTCACACGTTGATGAGCAATTTTCTCTTTTGTGACACGAAAAAGTGGCATCGAACGGAATTTGGCATAGACACACACAGGCACGCACACACGGGCTGGCCCCTTTTGGATGTGGGGCCCACTTGGCATATCCACGGTTCTCCTCTCTTGACAAGTGGAGCCCCTGCTCATTGTTTCTTCAAACAGGATTCTCTGGCTCGCTGCCTCCGTTGGGAGAGCTATGCTGGCTCCAGTATGTTCAGTCCACTTTTGTCACCTTTGCTGAGATGCAATTGGTTAGAGATTAAAACACACTGCAGCCAATACCGCTGACAAACCATGCAAGCCTTGCGGGCCATTTCTTGTTGCCTTGATCCGGAGAGCGCGCGCGCGCACAGTAGCCCACTGTCCAGCTTTTTCTGAAACGGACTGTGTTTCTGATACGTCGCCGTGGACTTCACAATGAAGCTTAGGACACTGGAAACTTAAAACTTTCCAAATCACTAAATGACCAAACAAAAGCCTGAAGGCACAGATTGGTGCCCAGCAGCAGTTCTGTGCGCGTGCGCGTGTTTGTGAGCTCTTATTTTCGTTTTGCGTTCGCATCCTCGCATGTGCGATCGGTGTCGATTGCGTGTTGTTAGTTTTGCTCTATAAATAGCACAGATTTTATTTAGATGTTGGAAGGAGAGAGTCTGAAAGGGGGGGGCTCTCAAATGAGTTGCCATAGCAACAGGCACGTTCTGGTGCTTGTGAACGGAGGATGAAGGCATGATAATGTCGACCTGCTCGCTCTCTCTCCTTTTCTCTCCACTCCCCCTAGTTGAATTGTTTACTGGCATGAGGATTTGTCAGACATATTTGTAGCAAAGCATCAACAAAAACACATCCACAGCCAAACTGAGGCCATTATTTTTCTTCCATCCTTCTTGTTTTTTTTTTTTATGTTTCTTTTATGGCACAGACTACTAAAATGTTGCCTCAGGGGGTTGTCTGGCACCACTAAGCATCATTGTTGAGTCTCCTCAGTTATTCACCGTTAGGCTACAAACTTCTACTAAAACCGACACCGTTACTTTTTCAGAATCTTGAATTCGAATATTTCTATTTGGATCTAGGGGTGAATTTTTGTCACTATATTATAAAAAAAACGACCATTTAACGGCACATGCCAATCAGGGCCTTTCATAACTGATTACAAAAACGATCACTCTTCCCTTATTATAATTATTATTATTCTCTGGACTCTCAAGTTGCAATAATGTCCCTGTCAGTGTGCATGAACTTACAAAACCTACACAGACAAGAGTGAAGGGTCCTTAATAATGACCAAGGTAAACACAGAGTCGATGGCTGCGCCTCAGTTCATTTTCACTGAGGGCCTCGTTGCGTCAATGTTCAACAGTGTGACCCTTTTGCAAACACAGGCTCTTGAGATAATGGACACACACTCACACACAATGCTCTGACATGCCCACTCTTACTCTTTCTGGTCGTGCTAGATAACGCTGACACGATTAACAGATGGAATGATTAGTGGACTAGCAGAATCTCACTCTGTTAATGTTTCGTTTAAATACTCTCCTTGTTTGCTGAGCTCTAACTTTGCGTACAATTCCAGGAGGTCGTAAATCCTTTTGCTGGTGTCAGATCAAGCACAAATAAAAGCAAAAATAAATCTCAAGTAGCCTTGTGTTACATAATAGTCGGGTGTTGTTTATTGACATGTAATCAAGAAATTAATTTATTGATGGAATCTGTGTGGTGCCTCAAACTAGTATGTAACATGGCAGTACATAACGTCCAACGCTGGCTCAGTAGTATGTCTCCTGCTCCACCCAACCTGGAAATCAAAAGAGACACAATTAGCCTCTTTCCAGAGAGCCGTTTGGAGAGTATTCTCCATGGATGCACGATCATTATCGACCAGGTAATTACGGGGCTGAGATTCGGAATTGTGACGTCATATCAATAAATCTGATCACATTATAGCAAAAGCAGATTAATAAAAAAAAAAAGAAGTTATTTCCTTCAGGCGTGCATAAAGTACAGCTACCTAGTACGTTATCGATTTTCATACGTGTCTTGAAAAGCAATTCAACAGTTTGGAAAAAAAATGATTGTGCACTCCTGGTTTGTAAATAAAAAAAAAAATAGACTGTTCATATCAGCATCATCTTATTGTGAATGTGGCAGCCATTACTGTTACAGTCCAGAAAAGATTACCGGATGTTGCGTGAATCCCTGAGTTAATGATGTCATCCTCGAGTTGGGAAAAAAAAAAAAAAAAAATTGTTGAGCCTCTTACATAGCAAACATTTTAACCTGTATGAATGTTAAGCTGTGCCAGAAATGCTTTGGGTGCAATTGTGACAGTCACATTGTTCAACATGGATGGGCAGCACTCACCCATGTGTGTTGCAAGGCTCAGATGGAGCACACACACAAACACACACACTCAAATTGTGTATAGAAACACAGCTCCATCCTCCTAAGCCCGCACACAGGTTCTGCCCGCATACAGGTTCTACGAGTTTTGCTCAGGCGGTGGGTAGATTCAAGCATCAACAATGGCTGAGTTGAGAGTTCAAATCCCACAAGGACCCCACCATCTGCCACGGCTCGCTGACCCGCATTGAGGCATTGAATGATATAAATGCATGCGCATATTGGGTCAGCCTCGTTCTGAATGCCGATGTCAGACCAGTAGGAAAAGTAGCAGATAGAAGAGGATAAATAGTCTTACCGCCTGGGTTGCGTCTGAGAATGTATCTTCTTGCCTCATCGTAGAGGAAGATAAGCAGTGAATAGGGGAAGGCGCAGAACCACCAAGTTGGCCTGAGGTCATGGAACAAGAAGTTAGTTTGAATGGATGGATGGATGGATGGATGGATGGATGGATGGATGGATGGATGGATGGATGGATGGATGGATGGATGGATGGATGGACAATGATTGTGCATATTTACTCACTTGAGTGGGTACATTCTTAGGGCAACGTCCATGCCAGGGCAGTATGACAGGAAAGCAGCCAGGGCTGTCTCTTCAAACAGTCCGAAGATAAGGATGCGGTTCCTAAGATCAAAAACAATCAACAGTTATTTCCCATGTCTATGTCTAATTTTGTGCTGTTGATGCGACAGTTTTTTTTCCAGATGAAACATCTTGGTTTCATCACACCACCATGAACGTACTTCATGCCTTGCTGCAGGATGGAGTTCCTCCTTGTCTTGCAGATGATCAAATCGGCCCACTGCACAATGACGATACTTGCGAAAAAGGCCGTGTGGCAGGTGAACTCGACAATCTTCCTACGCTCATATGTCTAGATAAAAAAATCAAATTAAAAAAATCTTTAGCCTCTTTCCGACCACATTTGTCATCTTAGGCTCCGCCTTCTATGAGAACCACTGACCCATTGCTGCCCATAGCTGTCCTCCAGGTCATTTACAAATTTGTCGTCCCAAAGAACTCGAATGCCCAGTAAGTCCATAGGCAGGAAGCCGTTTTCGGCTAAGATCACAAAGTATGTGAAGAAGCCCGCTGTGGCTTGCATCATACCTAGTGGAGGATCAAGAGGACTCAACTTTAGAACTGCGATAAAAACCACTGCAGGTGAGCTTCCTGTCTGGGACGGGCAAGATGAACATTCATAATAAATGTACCGATTTGTCCATAGGCAATGCTGATGAGCCTCTCATTCACCAGTTTGTCTGTTTTGGGGTTTCTGGGCTGCCTCTTCATGATATCGCTCTCGGCTTCTTCGTAAGCCAGTGAGATAGCCGGAACCTGTTAGGTTGGAAACAATGTTACTTATCTGGGCACAAACGCCACGGAATTGTGACCAAAGCTGACCAAAAGATATTCGACACCCACCATGTCAGTTCCCAGGTCGATACAGAGGATGGTGACGGTTCCCAGAGGTAGAGGGATATTGGCAATGATAAAGAGGAGGAAAGGCGAAATCTCAGGGATGTTGCTGGTTAGTGTGTAGGCGATGGACTTCTTCAAGTTGTCAAAGATCAGGCGGCCTGACCAAAGGAATACAAGCACAAATATGACTCGATAAGATTAAATTTAATGTAGGTAGGTTGTCTTAAAAACGCCACAGTACCTTCTTCAACTCCAGTAACAATGGAAGCAAAGTTGTCATCCAGCAGGATCATGTCAGCCGCCTGCTTGGAGACGTCCGATCCGGCAATCCCCATGGCGACGCCAATGTCGGCTTTTTTCAGAGCCGGAGAGTCGTTGACGCCGTCACCGGTCACGGCAACGATGGCTCCCTGTATGGCGACGAGCGAACGACAGGAGCGGTCAGCACCTTGGCGAGAATTGTTATGCATACGACTGAATGTCTGACCTGTCGCTGGCAACCCTCCACAATGATTAGCTTCTGTTGCGGTGAGGTTCTGGCAAAGACAATTTCGGTGTGGTGCTTGAGGATGTCATCCAGCTGCTCTGAGGTCATATCCTTCAGCTCACCACCATGGACAACACAGGCTTTAGCATCCCTGAACAGGAAGTCAAAGTAGTTTTAGTTGACATCCTAGTTTGGTTCAGTTAACCACAATACTCATGTTTCCATTTTATAGGTTTGGACCATAATCTATGTGAATTTTCCAGCCCATTTTCACTGGCTGACAAAGAATTGTCTTTTCTGTATCGTCAATGGGAAACGAGTGGACGCAGAAGAAAACAAAAAAATGGAGGTTGACGTTGAAGCACAAAGAATGAGTGACAGATCTTCCATTTGGGGACCATTAAGGAAAGAGAAGAATCAAAACTAGACCTTTACAAAAATTTGGGACAATATGGGGAAGAAAAAACTGAATGGGGGAAAAAAAACTTGTGAGCAACCCCAAAAACATTGACGCTGAATCACTTTGTACTCTTGAGTGGCAGTTGTGGTGTTTTATCTCACTGACGTAAGCCTCTTTTGCTAAGACCAAGGTTTCAGATCTTTTCAGCGGCTGTCCCGCGTCTCAGATAGCTAAACAAAATGGCCGTTGAAGTCGGCCCAGCATTTCGCCAGCTTCTGAGATCGTATCAGATTCGCAACAGAGGTGCCGGGTTTTGTGTCCTTCTTTGGAGCGTTCTCTGAAAGGGACACAATGACTAAAAGCCAGCTCACCTCAGATGAGCCAACTTACTGGAAAAGCAGGCTACAAATCTTTACGATAAAATATTTTGTTCGTACCGAGGGCAGCGAAGTTAGGAATTTGAGAGACACAAGCGGAATGAAATAATGTGTTTGTGAACGTGAAGATTTATTTGTCTGCCATGACTCAGGGGCAGAAGCATTTATGCTGAGTGCAGTGCAGACAGTGATTTAAAGATCAGCTTAAGCAAGATGATGTATTTGAATGCCGTGAGGATTTCCAAATGCCAACGGTCACAAGGTCTGAGGTAGGTACAAACCTGGGGTTGACCTCAGCTATCGGAACGTTCAAGCGAGCCGCAATATCTTCAACTGTCTCATTGCCTTCAGAGATGATGCCCACACCCTTAGCAATGGCCTTGGCTGTGATTGGATGATCGCCTGTTACCATGATAACCTTTGGGAGGAGAGAAAGGTATGGTCATTGATAGAATGAAAGACAATTGGTTGGTAAGTTTTACCTTGATACCGGCGCTTCTGCATTTTCCAACAGCATCTGGCACGGCGGCACGAGGAGGATCGATCATGGACATGAGGCCGATGAAGCACAACTTCTCAGTAGGAAAGTTGACCTCCTCTGTGTCAAACGCAAAGCCTTCTGGGAACTGGTCATCGGGCAAACTGAAATGGCAGAAACCTAAAAAAAAGGTTGATGTGGATTTTTAATTGAACATACTGGAGGTGTTTTTGGACTGATAGAGAACTTTAGGATTTTGATCTACCAAGGACTTACCGAGCACTCTCTCTCCAAGTCCTCCTAGCTCAACGTAGGCATTCTGGAAAGCGTCTTTCATTTCCTCATCCAGTGTCTGCTCTTTGCCGTGCATCATGATGGTGGAGCAGCGATCCAAAATTCTCTCTGGAGCACCCTTCATGACTAGCAGATGTTTGCTCTCTCCAGGGGTTGAGTTCTTATGGATGGAGAGCTGTAAATCGAGTCAGGTAAACACATTTAAAGCTCGAGTGAGAAGTTCACAAAGACACAAGAAATGGCTTCATAAAGATATAAAGACTCCATCCACTAGGGGGCGTAGGTGAGTAGCTCATGGGCACTTTTCTTTGCTGTTTACCTGGTACTTGTTGGTGGAGTTGAAGGGGATTTCAGCAACCTTTTGGTATTTGTCTCGCATACTTTTGACTGATCCACAGCACAACTCAATGCATTTGAGCAGAGCAGCCTCCGAGGCATCTCCAGCCACGTCCCTCTGTCAATCGAAAGTAGTCAGATCAGTGAACACGTTACAAGCACCATGGGGTTCTTCTGCACAGTTTGGTGGCGCTCATTAAAGAATTGATCTGCATATCTGCCAAGTAGCAAAAGTTATTTATGAAAGCATTTCAAGCTTTCATGAAAATTTGTTGCACAGTTGATTTGTGGTGGGGTTTTTATTTGCTAGCTCATACTGCGGAGAAACTCACGGAGTCATTTGAATTTCATCAAAACCTTCATATGAATGGATTGGGGACATGTCTTCTCAACCAATTAATTAAGCATGACATAATAAGAAAGCATATTTTTTTGTCTCGTATCATTGGTCAACTATTCAGTTTTTGTTGCAGCTGTGAACTAAACCAAAACGTTCAGGATCTGACAAAGTGATGAAACCAAAACAAGTTAATACCTTTAGGATGGGAATGTTGCTCTGCTCTGCCAGGAAGACAGCACGGTTACAGAGTCCGGCGATTCTGGCCAGGGCAGCCCAGGACTCAGAGCTCCTGTCAAAAGATGTCCCGCTCTGGTTCTCAGTCGTGTCCGCCTCGTGGATCTGGTTGTCGAACCACATGTGGGCAACCGTCATCCTGTTTTGGGTCAAGGTGCCAGTCTTGTCTGAGCAGATGGTGGAGGTGGAGCCCAGAGTCTCGACGGCTTCCAGATTCTTCACCAAGCAGTTCTTCTTGGCCATACGCTTGGCAGTCAAAGTCAGACATACCTGGAGACGAGAAGCCGATTAGATGCTGAGAGCCCACTGAGGTCAGGCAAAGAATTGGGACTCACAGTGACGGTAGCCAGGAGACCCTCCGGCACGTTGGCCACGATGATGCCAATGAGGAAGATGACGGCTTCCAGCCACCCGTACCCGAGAATGAGGGATAGGACGAAAAAAGACACACCCAGGAAAACAGCCACGCCAGTGATGATGTGGATGAAATGCTCAATCTCGACGGCAATGGGAGTTTTGCCGCCTTCTAGACTTGACGCCAAGGTGGCAATGCGACCCATGACGGTGCGGTCTCCGGTGTTGATGACGATTCCTTTGGCCGTGCCTGAACAAAGATTTTCAAAAGTCATGCAACGTTCTCAAAATGAATAACTTACTGGTGGTTTATCAGAAGCGAGACCTTCAATGCAGTTGGTAGAGAAGAAAGCAATATTCCTGGTCTCCAGTGGGTTGTCATTAGAGAAGTCTGGAGTACGGGTCTGTGGCTCGGATTCACCGGTCAAAGAGGAGTTGTCCACCTGGATGGGCGAAACAAACCAAATTACGTTGGCTGCTCCCAAGTAGCATGCCAAACAAATGTCTGTTTCCAGAGATGAAGAATAACCTTGCAACCCTGGGCAGAGATGATTCGCAGATCCGCCGGAATCCTGTCTCCACCTTTAACCTCCACCAAGTCTCCCGCCACCACCTCCTCTGCGTTTATGTTGTTCTTTTCTCCGTCACGGATAACCAAGGCTTGCTACAAACCAGTTGATATTTAGAGGCAAGTCACTTCATGATTAATCTGATGTGGATTAGCTAAAACTCACCTGTGGGACCAGATTTTTGAAAGACTCCATGATCTTGGAGCTCTTGGCCTCTTGGTAGTAGGAGAAGCAACCGGTGATGATGACGACGGCAGAAAGCACAACACCCAGGTACAACTACAAGAACAAGAATGGTTTCAACAAAGAGTGTCCCAAAAAAAACATGGCTGTCACACTCACAAAGACTCTTTTACGTTATCATTGGCGGGTTCATCTTCGGACGCTGCCTGGATGCCGTAAGCAAGGAAGCAGAGGATGGCTCCAATCCAGAGAAGCATTGAGAAACCTCCAAAAAGCTGGCAAGGAGATTTTCACAATGAACACAGTGGTCAAATGGTGAACGCCGAATTCATGTGAATTTATTTTACCTGTCGACAGAACTTCACCCACTCGGGGGTAGTGGGTGGTGGCGTCAGAGCGTTCGGACCATCCCGGAGAAGGATCTCCTTTGCTCTGGAGGAGGTCAGACCCTAAATACAATCGTAAGAATAAGAAAGAATACATGAAGCAAACGAGTGAGTATATGCAAGCTGGGGAGATAGAACATTCATGCTCGGTTGATTTAAAAAAAAAAAAATGCGTCAAGTATTATAGAAGGTGCTGTGTCCAAAATTACATGTGTGAAAGTGGCAAGGAGAGAGAGGTTGTGTTATTCCGGAGCAGAATGTACTCAGACTATCAGTCAAGGTCATGTTTTTGTAGTAAAGCAAAAAAAAAAGTGGGAGTTGACAAAGTCATTGAGAATGAAGACTTTGTTTAGGGGAAAACGGAGACCGATCAAGTTTCAGTAGGTAATCAACATGAGTTCAGTGTCTGCTCTATGTGAGGTTGTATTGTGCCTAGTCATCAGATCCTATTCAATCACTGCCAGGTCACCCTTAAGCTAAACTGAAATTTGTTTGACAAAATTCATCAAGAAATTGCTCAATTGAAAGCAGCCATGTACATGAAGATGTAAATGACTCTTCCCTACACGGATACATAATGATCAAGTCTAATAATTTGTCAATCTATTTTTCACCGCTATATTAATTTAATTTAATTTAATTTAATTTAATTACAACTATCCATGACACGTTTGAAACTTACCCTGGCCAGGTCGGTTCCGTACTTCCTATGAAGCTCATCCAAGGTGAGCTTGTGATCATCCTAGAGAAGAAGAGGCACAATGAAATTTTCAGTTAGAAAGAAGAGAAAAACCAACCGTCATGTCTCCAAGAGGGAACTCAAAGACGAAAATGAGGATTATGGATCGACAGAATTCAATACAATTTGAAGATGAGTCCATCAATAAAAGTGTCTGCTGCAAATTGAAAAGTCTAAGCTGCAAGAAGCCAGAAAAGGTCATCTGAAGAATATCAGCTGCTCTGAAAGATTGCTTGTGTACATTTAACAATAACCGCGTGGTTTATGGACTGTTTCACGTGTTGACTTAGTAAAAGTGATGTAACCAAGTGCGATACGAATGAACAAGAAGAAACTATGACGCTCATGCATGCATGCGCCTACGCAGAATGTGTTTCAACGCCCACCAGGAAAAACCAAAATAAAATTTACATGATGAACTACCGGTTCTGTATCTGACTCTGACTTCCAAATTCGACGGGCATTCAAATATCTTCAAGCAGGACTAAAAAGTCCAACTCAGCCTGGCCTCCGTTTCAGACATTGTTGGATATGTCAAGAAAGACATAATCATTAACAACTTCATCATTGTTTCACTACTTCTGCCATTGTTTCTTGACTTCCACAAAGATCGGGAGGATCGGACGTGACGCCACGCTGTTGATACAGTTGTTATGGTACCGCGATGTCCTACGAGGACTTTGAGACACACCGAAGCTCATAATCATTAATATTTCACCCAAAGAGCCAATTTATGACCTTTTATGTTACCGACGAAGCAATTTGTAACCTTTTGTTGCTCTTTCAATAACGATCGCCGGTAACAATGGAACAGTGCGTCCGGAAGTTGATCTTAACAAGCACTCATCAGCGTGACCTTGTCAAAGTCAGACAAGACAATTGAACAAACATGAATTAAACAAATAGTTTTAACACTTTCTTATCTGATTGGGAGTTGGACTGTTAAAAGTTTACATTCATTAGATAGTTTTGACAAACGACTACATCTTGACCTGACCTAGTTGAAGGACATTGTCGTATCTGAAGGTCACAATGTCCTTCATTGTTCCAAAGACAAATAGAAGATTTGCAAAGCTCCTCCTACCTAGCAAATAGTCTACTAAGGCTGCTGAATGGCGAACGCAACTTCTCTCTCATTTTCTTCTTGAGAAAATTTGAAAGCATATTCATACTGGGGGGGAAACAAAAGGCTAAAATGTCCATTTTGTGCAACAACACTGAGCAGCAACACTTTAATTCACACAAGTTTGCACTTCTGTGGCAAAAAAGGCGCCCATGACGGCTATTCCTGCTTCCTTCTGAGAAGGTTTAATAACTCACAGCGCGAAATGACTAACACATGACGGCGCCTGTGTCCGTTAGCAAAAGCAGCTCTTGTGAAATTGAGGGCACACAGCCTCCTTTCATGTGACGCGAGGTCAAAACCGAGTGTTTGTCCGGGCCGCGGCGCTTACTAACCAATGGCAGCCGACGGTGGCGTGACAGAGCCTAAGTCGGGTCATGCGTCCAAGGCGGTCTTGCTTTACGGGTTCACAAACATTTTTCCGGCTATTTACGTGGAGAACTTACCAGATCCACTTCTTTCTTTAGGTCATCCATATCCTTTTTTTCTTTCGCCTTCTTGTCTTTCTTGCTGTTGCCATCAGACGTGGCGGCCAGTTTGTACTCATCTTTCCCTCTCTGGATCAAAAAGATAAGAAGGACAAAATGAGTCTTTCTATAAGTGAGGTGAAAAAAAGTCTGCCTCTTTGTTACTCAAACAAACTCAAACAAACACGTGCTAATTATTTCTTAAATGTCAGTCAGTCAGCAAGTACTGTGGAAAGACTCGCATGACTGTAAGCAAAATTTAGCCTCAACTTCATCTCAAAGTGAACCGCAAGACTTCAACAAAACTAGGCCAAAACAAGTTCCAATACTTACTCCCAGCCCCATGCTTGCAGTGTCAGTCCGAGAGCAGCCAATCCAATTGTCTTTAACTTTAACTTGCCTACTCCGCCTCTCTCTCTCTCTCTCTCTCTCTCTCTCGCTCTCTCTCTCACACACACACACACTCTCCCTCTTCTCTCTCTCTCCCTCTCTGCAAGCCTGACGTATTCCTCCCTTGCCCAAGCAGAGAAGATAGGCGGCTTCAAATTAGCATACCTTTATACCTACCTGACAGGCAAAAGGGGGGTCGGAGGAGGAGTTTGGACCAAGGGGGAGACCAAAGGGGGTTGGTTGCGTGGGGGTTGGGGGGTGGCTGAAACCGAACAGGTGAGTAGTAGCGGTGGCCTTTAAAGCGGGTGGGTGGGGACTTAACGGCAAAGTACGGAAGAGAATCTTGCCCTTCATTTGCTCCTTGGCCCAATTTAGGCCTCCTTTAACTCAAGGTTAGTCAGAGGTAAAAGTCCAGTGAACTTAAGTGTTTGAATGACAAAGGCTAAAAGAGGCTAAAGGGGAGAAGGTCACTTTCCCTGTCGGGGATCAGAGGTCGAAACTGAGTTTTGCTACTAAGCTGAGATAAGATCAAATGCAAAGCTTATGTGGTGATATACCTGAACCTGACATGGCAGTAAAGGTTTGATGTCTGTTTCAAAAAAGCAGTTTAGTACTACCAGATGTTTAAAAAAATAAAATAAAAAGTTGAATTAACTACTACTCTGGAGCGATAGATTGGTTTTGTATTAAAGCTGAGTTGCTGCAAAAGCAGGAAGCCTGTACAGGAAGTAGATGGTTTGTTTGCTTAGCAGGAAGCCGTAAAGCTGAGAAGAGCGCTCTTTACTGACTGGCTGAGAAACGTGTCCCAGAAACGTCCTTGAAAGTGTTTCCACATACAAAGGCTGGATAGTTAATGAATATTTTGACATTCCAACATGGTGGATGTGCGAGGTTCCCTGATCTTAGCGCCCACGTAGAATCAATCTTTCCAACTAGGTCTTCATTTATTCCAGCAAATTTTTACCACAGTGGAAAAAATGAGGAATTGGCAACAGTTGCTAAAAGTGACCCCTGATCGAGTCCAATATGAAACTAAGAAGCTTCTGTTACTGTTCAGTGAAGCCGGCAAGGAGGAAAGGTTGTCCTTGTTGGTTGCTGGTGGAGGGAGGGAAGGAGGGAGGGAGGCAGGGGGAAGGGCTTGAAGTGTTTGTAGTAAACGTCAAACTGTTTACGGTCACACACTTGTGGAGGGATGGGGGAGGGGTCAAGGAGGGGGGGGGGCTGCAAAACCTGTTTAAGGCTGCAGGGCGGTTGTCTCTTTTAAAATCTTATGACACAGAGTCAACACAAATGATGTAGCCGGGCCAACGCAGTGAAAAAGGGCCAAAAGCAGCCAGAGTTCTGAATTATAATGCCAGCAGATCTTTGCAGAACAATAAGACCCCCGTGCAGGAAAAGGTTTGTGAAAACTGGAGCACCAAGTCGCACATGTGCAGCTCGTATCCTCTTTTTGACAAAAGCGCACGCCCTCTTTCAAAAGACGCAGGAGCCGTGACGCTTTCCAGGCTTTTTATTTTTACTCATTGAGGAATTTGCAGACCAAAGTCCCAAACCATATTTGTCGCAGCTGATGGCGTGAGGACCGGTTGTGGGTTATGTTTAACCCTAAACAAAGCCTTCCACCCAGAGCTAGCATGTACGCTAACAATGTGCCCTCTACGCAGAGCTAGCATGTAAGCTAAGAATGTGCCCTTCGCGAGATCACAGCTGTGAATAAATGTTCAGTTTACAAAAAAAAATCATCCACGAGCTGAAATACTGCCATGTTCTGGACTTTGTACCACGAGAGGCGTATAGACTTTTAAAATGTTTAATAATCAAACCAAAGTTACATTTTACAACTTTGTGATAGTGGCTAGCCACTGATTGACTATAAGCGTGATCAACGGCAGATTAGGCCCGCTGAACCTCCAGTGTGTGTCACAATTGAATGACAATGAAAGATTTCTGTTCAGTGTCCTACTTTTGAATTTTCATACGGTAAAGAAACGTTCACATGACATTCCTCGTCCTCTAGGGAAACATCCCAAGGACTCTTTTTTCTAATCAGGATGTTTTTTTTCTCCAAGAATGTATAAAGCTTACGAACAATCGCCGCCATTGTTTTGAAGGCAAAAAGAGCTTCCATTGTGTTAGTATTACTTGAATATCTGGCGGGGGGAGGGGGGTATTAAGAGCTGGGTGTTTCTCAGCCTCTTGTGTTAAGATGGCGAGTGAATGTCAAGTATATTTTTAGACTTTAAACAAAAAGAGATGTCCTATTCTGAAAGTGTGACTTGCACATGAACCCGTCGTGAGAGAAAACAGAAGTAAGGCAATCCGAGGATGTCCCAACATCTAGCGGAAACTATTTAAGTAATATTCTTACCCGTTGATTATTGCGCAGACTATCCTGTCCTTCGTCCAACAGAGACTTTTGCATGGCTGCTCTAAATTCCCAGCCTTGGTGTTTGTGTCACGCTGAGAAATAACGGAATGTTGGCTCTTATTTGACGAAAGGTTGAAAATGTTTCAGCGTGGCAGATGATTGGATAAAGTTCATGGAGGGATTGGGGGAGTTTTTTCGGCAGGAAAAAATGAAGGATCCAGAAACACAAACGCTTCAAACCAAGGTCAAAAGTTCAAGCAATGCTAACCAAGCTAAAGGCTAAGTGTCTCGTACAAATTTGTATTCATCTATCCATATATTTTTCTGTAAACATAAAAAGAGTGCTTCATTCGCCGATATTTTTGTGACTGGCCATTCCTTGATACAATAATTACTATGAATGCTTTGTTCTTTATTATGTCAACTTTATTATGTCATATAGGTTTGATGTCACACTATATACAAAGTAACGACAGAAAGCAGGGCTGGATGCAGAAGACACGGAAGAAAACTTGTCATGTCTCCTTCTAGCTCCAAATACATTCGTGAGAATTTTCTGAAATTTATTCTTAGAGAGCTTCTTAACTCATTCACTGCCAGCACAGTTAAAATGGAGATTTGACGTCTATAGCTGTCAATGGGAGTGAACGAGTTAAGATCTTATCATTTATATCCGATAATATGATGACAGTATACAGTTGTAAGAAACAATTTCAGATAATTGTCTTTATCATGACACAGGTAAAAGTGTTTTTCATGGACTGTTTTTGAGCAAACAAATGCCACTCACTGTTTTGTGTATTATTTGATTTAAGAGCAAATATTGTTCTGGGCTAACGTTTGATCATTTGTACGGAAAGAAAATGTTAACGTAGCCTAAATCCTGCATCACACGTTGGTCTTCCGCTTCATATTCTCTCTCAAAGAGAAGAAATGGGATTTGGATTGTTGATGGGTTCAAACAATGCGATGAATGAAAAGGATTGTGAAACCGTCATTCAGAACATGCACAGGCACAGGTCCCTAATCTGATCTGGGATTATATGGCCACAATTAGAGACGACTTTTGAATTTGGGCAGCATGCTGGCACAGTGGCTAGCATGTTTAGCCTCAAAATCCAAATCCCAACTCGGGCCCCCAGTTGGGCATTCCAGCTTCCTCCCACATTCCAAAACCACGCATGGTTGCTTAAATAAGGACTCGGCGAACGGTTGTGTATTAATAAATGATTTGCTCTGCAATTTGATGGCAACCAGTCAAGGGAGTTCCCCACCTGTTGCCCAAAGTCAGATGGGCGTGGCCTAATGAGACACAAGCGCTAGCCTATAGAAAATAAACCGATGGATTTTAAGTTTGACGACGTGACTCGGAAGGAGCCCTTAACAGCACTTTCTTGTGTCAATATTAACAAATAAGATAATAATCCTAGACAAGCAGGTTAGTCTGTCAGAGGCAACAAGACTATTTGTCCTCCTGCCAATGTGGAATTATACAAGTCACAAAGCTTGTGCGTTATGTGCAAGTGCATAAGCAGCGCCATGAAAAAAACAAAAACGAGCTTGGCGGTGGGGCCAGGGCCACCAGCCGCCAACGCTAACAAAGAGCTACTGTCTTCGTTTTGCTTCTCAGACACCGCTACGTGATGCAACGAGCGTCACATGAGTATTTCAAAATGTCATGAATGAGCTCATTTCCACCGCTAATAAAAGTCCTGCTTTTTAAACCAAAGTGGCGCACTGCTTTCTTGACAGATAGCAAAAATGAACTCGACATTTTCTAACATCCACCAGCTTCGTGACATCAATGGAATGGAAGACGACTAACTCAAAGATGGTTCTGGCAAAATATTGTCATTTTAGGCCAAATTTGGTGTGCTCACCTTTTTAGTGGCTGTGTTATTTTGAGCTGTGACAAGATTGTGCATCATTCATTCAGTGGGCAACGACACTGAAAATAACACGTTTCCTTGACTCATCTCCTCGTCATCCATCCTGATGTCTTTGTACAGTGTGTACAGTGCTTTGTGTCCTAATCTCATGATTTTTTCACTCTGTCATGTGTCCTCATTAGATTATATGCGCTCATCTCTCTTTGTCCCGTGTGCCAAATCTTCATCCCTCTCGGTCCTGTGTAGCCTTTCTGTCATCCTGATATCATTTTGACCAATGTTCTCATTTTTCTCTCGTCTTCATATCGTGGTGTCATTATTTTCAAATACAAACGCCATGAAACAAATGTCACTTTTTGTACATTATCAATTTCAAACGAATCATCCTCACTTTTCTCTTATTGTCCTCGGCTATTGCAGTGAGTCAATTTTTCCATTGCTGCCCAATGTCAGCAAAAGAAACATGTGACTTGAGTGGGCTATTACCCAATACCATGTTATTTCCTGTACACACACACACACAGACGCATTGGCCCCCTTCATGCTTTGGAGTTTTCCGCTCTGCTGCTTAAGCACACTTCCCATATTTTCGCTTGGTCTTCATTTTAATAGGAACACACATCCATGTGCACACTACACACTACACACACACAAGTTGAGAATTCTTTGACCAGCTCCTCCCCTTCATATGAGATTTTCCCCCCGAGCCCTCACAAGCCTCCCTCATGGAAAACTACCAGCACACACATGCATGACCACGCGCACACACACAACGCACCACACACACACAAACACCATGTATTGTGTATTTTTGGGAACCGAGGATGGAATGATAGGATGGAGACTGTCTGATCGGTGGCTGCTGCTCCCGACACACACACACACAGACAGACGAGAGCGAGCAGCCGTCGGTGACAGTTGACTCGCATGGATACGCCTCTTTTAACACTGGGGCCATTGCCAAAAGTGTGAGTTCAGTCCGAAGGCACTCCACCCCCTCTCCTCGCTCACTTAGGCTCAAGACAAAATCATGCAAGCGCCTCGGCCTGACCAATGTGACCACATTAGACGAGTTGACGCTGTAGCTCTATTAACTATGATAAATCAGAGAAGCAAGATACTCCCTGTACATTCCTGTAGAAGAATTGTTTGATGCAAATGTGCTGTTTTGCGACAGCCTACAATCACCCACTTATGGCGTTCAAAATACTTTTGTCTATTCTACAACTTTTTACATACAAAAAGAAAAAAAAAATACAAGCTAAAAGCTGCGCCACTGCCACCTAGTGTGGCGGAGGCCCGGCACACGAAAAAATTGTCTACGGTACTTCCTTTAGGCGGCAATAAATATTTGGTCTCTCCCAAATTACTATTTTAAGACAGTGACCATGCTTGCAAAACAATACACCTAGGGGCAATTTGGAGTGGTCAATCAGCCTACCAAGCATGTTTTTGGGATGTGGGAGGAAACCGTAGTGCCCGGAGAAAACCCACGCAGGCACGGGGAGAACATGCAAACTCCACACGGGGAGGGTCGAAGGTGGAATCGAACCCGCACCCTCCTAACTGTGAGGTGGACGTGCTAACCAGTGTTCCACCGAGCCGTATGGCCAGTCAATATCAGGATATTTTTCATTGTTTATTATTCATATGATGCACTAACTACTGTCGACAACTCCTCAGCAAGGAAAGTTGCTATTTTCTATGATCTGGGGTTTTGATTTGGGTCACACACACACACGCACACACATTCACACACACACACACACACACACCCTGAAGCATTCTGCCATAGGGCTGTGTTGCCTAGCAACAGGGTCCACCCTCGATGGTAAAAGAGGTGCACTAGTATCCACGGTGTGGAGAAATGAAGTTGGTGGGGAAAATCCAGGGAACACAGCTCTGGATTAAGGACGACCCACCCCAGTGTGATGATGATGATGCACACTTGGAAAGCCAAGTTCATCAGGTTTGTGTGTGTGTATGCACATGGGATTAAGGGCATTTGTATGTTCGCGGGATTATAAAAATTGAGCATTGACAGTCAGCGCCATCTTCGCGATGAACTCATCCTATTCTGCTCTGAATAAACACATTCCTTTTAATCTCATGAACACAGCGCTGGCCTAGTCTTGCTGTCTGAAATGACACAAAAGCCATTTGGCTGAGTGTGACACACGTTTGTGAATGAAGATGTTGAAGAAACACGCATGAATGATCACATTGGCAAATGTCGCCAAGATGTCGGCATGGGATTTTACTGCAGCCTTTTTTACTCAATCGGGCCCACGAGTGCGCTGGATTACGTAACTCATCATTCCCTCCTCTGACTCCTTGCCATTCAGATGTGTGTGTGTGCGTGTGTGTCACCAATCCCCACTTTGAACAGTGCGCACGTGCACAAAACAGCAATCGGATCAGCCCTACATGAAAGTGAGCACCAAAACAAGCACATTGAAGCGAATGTGCTTCTCTTCGGGATTTTTTTTTTTTTTTTTTAATTCATGAGGGAAAAACAAAAAACCTCATGATCATCACAGGTCAACATTAAAATGAATTTCAGGTTCTTGACACACAAATAACTCAAAATATACTTTGCCTTTAACCTGTATTTAATGTTTATTTAAACTGCGCAATTTTTTTTAAATTTATTTATGTGGCTTGGCTCAGTTGGGAAAAGATTGCTCTTCGCAACATCACTCTGCTCATCCCAAAGCGCAAAAGTTGCAAAGTGGGACGTCAAGGAATGCCTCACTTCCCAAGCAGCCATGAGGGGTTCAAGCGAAGGACACCTTTGTCAGCCCGCAAATTGGTTACCGTGGTAACAGCAGCCTTACGTTTGATGGTGGAGGGCGGCGGGGTTTCGGCAACAGGCGGCTGCTAAAAAAGGAGCTCGTCACTCATCCAACATCTGCACCTTGCTTATGATTCCGTGCGTCTCTCTCTGTCAAACACACCTCAACGTGTAAACACGCACACACACGGGTAAATAACGTGACACTAATTGGAGTGGTAGGTTACCGGAGGCCAATTAACAGTGGGCCCTTCACAATAAGCAGCTGCGTTAGAGAGTACTTGGAGGCCAGTGATTGTCATCTTGCCCAGGGCAATGCACACACACACACACACACACCACACACGCACACGTGTAACACACACACACACGTGTAACACACACACCTCACAGCCTTAAAGACACACGTCCCTCAAGATCGAGCACACTATGGAAACAAGCTCTACAATTGCAGTAGCAACAACACGAAGGAGGAGGCAGGAGCAAAGCATCTGCTGAAGGGGTCAACATTCAGAGCAGATGGTTGCCAGCGGCGACCAGGCAATGCGATGGCTCGACTTGTCTCTTCACATCTGCCCTCCGTGCGTTCGTATGTAATTGACATGCACATCTGCCGCCAAAGCCCCTTTATACATTACGTGACTGACCTGAGCCAAGTTACTCGGTTGGCTGCATGGGAGTCAGCTGACTTATCGTAAAGATCTTGTTGAAAACATCAACGGATCCTGCTTGGCGTCGACCAAATAAAAATTTATGAGATGTGCTCCTTTTGGCCGCTTCTATGCTTAATCGGCATAATCGGGGAGGCCGGAGCCTGGATCCCAATGCCCATCGTCAGAACTGCAAACGGGCTAACCACTGGTCCACCATGTTGCCATTTTTTTGAAAGCTTAAAAAAAACACCCCCATCTTTCTGAGTGTCTCTTGTTTTACCCGGCATGCCGTTTCATGGAGACGGGGGCAAAGGTCACCTGACAAAACCGTTTGATTTGTCTTCGCTGTGTACATATTCATTAAACTCACACATCGGAAGACTGACTCGTCTCACACACGGGGTCAAATAAATATATATCTGGTGCCATCTTGTGGACACGCTGTTCAACACATACTAATACCCCCACCCACGAGCAAGAGGATTGCTCCCACGTGGAGTCACTGGTAAGAAATAAACTACACTTACTTGTTGACGTCAGGGTGGATTCTCTGTTCTCTTTTGAAGTTCAAGCAGCTTTTGATTCCTGGTGTTGATCATCATGCCAACAGCTGCTGGGATGAGCACATGGAGGAGAACGTCAGTGACCTTCATAAAGCGTTGCTGATCACTGAACGAATAATCTGTGTTCTGTGAGTGGCCAATTCCTGCCACAAATAGATAATGACGATACGACCAGCACTAACCCATGAATACAACATATATAATTATTAGTATCACCAAATTATTATTATTATTATCATCACCACCATATTATTATCATTACTATTATTATCATTATCATTATTATTATTATTATTATTTTATTATTATTATTTTAATTTCTTCTTTTCTTACTTTCGGATGTAAATTATTTTTCTATTTTTTTATATTGTTAAAAAATAAATGAAGTTCATTCATTCATTCATTCATTTATGATTAATTATGAGAAAACATGGGGAAATTGCAAATTCTTCCATTCACTTCAATAATCCAACCATTTCTTCATTATTGTATGACTCATCACAGCCCAAAGTAACAACAGTATATTAAACGAACATTGTCATACATCTATCACTTGAACTATTCAAAGCAAGCATTGTCTTTGTCAAGTTACTTTTATAAACAGCTTTTTTGCTCCGATTCAATGGCAGGTGTACTTAATGAAGTTTTCGCCAACTGTCTCAAAGTCAATTAGATTGTCTTCAAGCAAAAACAAAACCCCAAAGCAGCAGCAGCTGTGTTGTGCCGCCTCCTCGTGTGAGGTTGAAGTCAGGGAACGTGTTTCTATCTCGGCCTCCTCGCTATCTTTAGTGATAGTGGAGGGCCTAACATTATCTGTCATGGAAGCGGAGGATATTTTTAGTTTTGGGAGTGGGGGGTTACAGCCTAGTGGGAGCAGCTGCAAAAGTCCTGACACCATCTGCGCCCTTCCTCCAAAATGCACCTCTCTCTCCCAGGATGCCGGACAATGTCGATGTCTGACGCACACTCAGATTATTTTACTCGCCAAAGCGCAGGGACACCGAAAGACAGCTGACTTACTACCCATATGAAAAGCAGAAAACCCGAAAAACTCTCACCGCAAGGGAATCGATCATTGAAACGAGACAAAATGTCCCCAGCCTGAGAAGGGAGGGGGCGGGTTGCCGGCATTTACAGGAAACTTCTCAAAAAAGGTGAGTCGAGCTTGATCTCCAACGATGAATTTAACAACATTCTTAAGTCACAATTTTCCTGGCACGTGGACACTTATCATTCTGAACTTGAAGCACCACGGGCTGTCCGTGCTCTGCTCACGAGTGCCTTTTTTTAGACTTTTCTAAGTCGCAGCGCCGACTCGAAATGGAATAATTATTAAACGGATACATTTAGAAACAAGTTTCATTTGTGTTCCTTTAGATCACTTTCAATTCAACAACAAAAGACCGACACCATGGACATCTTTGGGGGTGCCCCTCGTGTTTTAGGCTACCCACGGCCTGTGGTGGTACAATGCGGGGCTGACGCCACTCTCAGGTGCCAAATCGGGGGAGACCCTCATCCTGACGTGATCTGGGAACGCAAAAACGTCCAGATCGTCACTGAAGGACGGTACAAGCTCTCAGAGGAGGGCAAGTTCTACTTGTTGAGCATCAGTGGGGTGAGCGAGAAGGATGCTGGCCAATACATCTGCAAAGCTAAAAACAATGTCGGGGAAACCTATGCTGCAGCCACCCTCAAAGTGGAGGGAAATGAGCAGCAAGTGGAAGTTAACGGTGTCGAGGAGCACGGGCAGATGAATGGAACCGGCACATTCCACAACGGTGACCACCGGGAAGAGAATGGTGACCATGGGGATAAGTTCGACCAGGACCTTGACTTCATATCCGATGACAAACCCAGGTTCCTCATCAAGCCCCTATCGTTACGAGTGGACAGAGGAGAGGACGCCGCCTTCTCCTGCAAGGTCTGGGGAACCCCTTTGCCGGAGGTACAATGGGAAAAAGACGGCAAGAAACTCAATGACATCTTTGAGAGCGCTCACTTCTGCATAAGCCTTCAAGATGGAGGCTGGTCCCAACTCAAGATTTACAGAACACGCATGCCCGACAAGGGCGTCTACACCTGTAAGGCCGTGAACTGCAAAGGTGAGGCACTGGCTGGTGCCATGCTCCTTGTTGAACCTGTTCCAGAGCGAGAGGATAGCAGAAAGTCCAGCCAATGGTTGGACAAACTCAGTTTGTTAAGGCTCAGGGAGGAGTCGTCAGTCAGTCCATCCAAGGCCAAGAAGTTTGTCGTGGCAGAGGGCAAACACGCAAAGTTCCGCTGCTTCGTCACAGGGAAGCCAAAGCCGGAGATCATCTGGAAGAAGGACGGTGTGCCCCTCCAGGCGGGAAGACGGCATCTTATATTTGAGGACAGGGAGGGTTATTACACCTTGAAGGTTCTGTACTGTAAAGTTCAGGACACGGGACTGTACGCATGTGTGGCATCCAACGCTCTGGGAAACACTCTCAGTGCAGTTCATCTGACAGTCAAAGGTAAGACTGACTTAATAATGCACTTTATCGGCTGCCGTACTTTACACCAAATCATGGTCCTCTCTTTACTCTCCAGGAACCCATGTGCGATTTAAGCATCCATTAAAAGATGTGGAGGCAAGGGAATGGAACGTTGCCGTTCTGGAATGCGAGGTTCCCGATAACTCAATCCCGGCCACATGGTACCGTGAGGATCAAAAGCTGATGCCATGCAGCAAATATGGGATCGAGCAACAAGGCACCAGGCGAAGACTCACCATCCAAGATGTGGAAATGGACGATGATGGAGTTTATCTGTGCGAGATGCCAGATGGGGCAAAGAGCATAGCCGAGTTGTCGGTCAAAGGTATTCGCCACCGGGTCATCTTGAACGTGAACATTTACAATAACGGTGACTCTCTCAGGTAAAATTGTGCGGAAACTCCCACGGAAGGTGGAGGTGTTGGAGGGTGAGAACGCTGCATTCTGTGTGGAAGTTGAGGATGAAGACATGGAGATCTATTGGTTCAAAAACGGGCTCAAGCTGCACGAGACACACCAGACTATCCTCAAGTCTTTTGGGAAAACACACGTTCTGGTCTTTGTCAACGTGGCTCACCAAGACTCAGGGGTGGTGACTTTTGTGACCGGAAGATCAAAGACCTCATCACGTCTTAAAGTTAGAGGTATGTTATCATTTTTGGGTTTTGTTTCCGGTTACGTTTTTATGTGAGAAGGTTATAAATTCATCTAACCTGGACTATTTTTTGTAGGCAATTCCAAAAATGTCTCTGTGTAATCACCAACATTTTCCTTATAGCCACAAGACACTGTCCACCAATCTGTCCGCTCGACGTCAAGATGGATCTAGACAGCCCGAATGGCGCCCTGCTTTCCTGGGTTCCCGCACCCTACAACCAGACTACTCGCGCCATCTTTGTGGTGGAAAGACAGGAAGTGGGATCGCAAGAGTGGCAGAAATGCTTTACCTCCGAGAACGCCACCTCAACGGAGATCTGCGGTGACAATGTACCACACGAGGGGGACTACCGTTTCAGAGTCTGCTGCATCAACAAATATGGCCGCAGTGGCCATGTTGAATTTCCAAAAGTTGTCCATATGGGTATGCTGTATACTACGGAGAAAGAAAATACAGCCACTGACAAATCTGGATCTCAATAGTGTTGTTTCTGGCTTTATTTAGTTCCAGGAACAAAGATTTGCAGTCCTCTTCGGGACCTGGAGGTCACAGAAGGAGAGGATGCCGTCTTTTCCATCGTGTTGTCAGCCTCGGTGGTTGGGAACTGGTTTTTGAATAGTGCTCAACTGCAAGACAGTGGCCGATACTCACTAAAGCAGTCCAACACGGAGCATACATTGGTTATCCGTGAAACTCTCGGTGCAGAAGACGAGGCAGAGATAACCTTTATCGCCAACGGGGTGCGGAATTCGGCACTTCTCAAGGTTAAACGTGGGTGAAGCAGTCTCTTGTTTGTTGTTTATCAAAGTGACCATGAGATTAGGTCATAATATTGACTACAAAGCCTCATTGTGCCTTTGCAGCCGCTGTTGTGAAATTCAGCCCTTTGCTGGAATCTGATAGCACCAAGAAGGTGGAAACGGGCGACGTCATTGTGCTTTACTGCGAAGTGTCCCACCCTTCGGCGAAAGTATGTTGGTTCAAAGACGGTGAGGAGCTCCGGGTGAGCGACGTCCTCAACATCCAATCAGATGGGAACATGAGGAGAATTGTAATCCAATCAGCTGAGAAACATCACGCTGGAGTTTATACATGCCAGACATTGGGGGATGCCATCACATTCTCCGTTGACGTTGCAGGTAAAGTGTCTGAGCATCAACTCTCTCCTGATAAACATAAAAGCAATTCTGGCACTGGAGGATACAGTTTCCAGAGAATCAGTAAAAAGTCTTTCCACCATTGTTTCAGGTCCTCCAGTGGAGTTCATTCCAGCCCCCAAGGAAGACCTTCATAAAAGCAGCATGGAGCTTGACCCTGTGGTGCTACTCTGCCATGTCTCCAGAGAGGATGCTCAAGTTATCTGGTAAGAAGTCCTTTCATCTGCTGCGCCTTTTGCTGCTTAACCAAATTGGTTGTTTTGGATTTTATTCAGAAATCTGTATCGTCCGTTGCAGGTCTAAAGATGGTTGTGAAATTGAACCCAATGACAACATTACTCTGCAGGCAGAGGGAACCCTGAGAAGGTTGATTATCCGCTCTGCCCAAAGCTCTGATGCGGGTAGCTACATCTGCCAAGCGGAAAACAACAGGATGGAGTTTTCTGTCAACGTTAGAGGTGGGTTGAAAAGTATAGTGACAGTGAAAGAAAGTTATTTTTCAAATAAAGGCAAACTAATCCCTCTCTGCAGAACCCCCAGTGATGATTGTGGACCCCAAAGATGATGTCTCGATGGAAAGTCATATTTCGGAGGACGTTCACATGCAGTGCGAGTTATCTCGCTCTGCCGGGAAGGTGCAATGGTTCAAGAACGGTGAAGAGGTGAAGGAGGGGGGCAATATCCAGCTGACAAAAGAGGGTCCCTACAGACGGTTAACCATTCTCCACAGCACGGTGGAAGATGGGGGCGAATACATCTGCGAGACAAATGGGGACTCTGTATTCTTTCAATTGACTATCACAGGTAAAACCGAGCTTTGACTCCAAAATTAACAAAATGTATATATATAATATGATATTCATATTTTCAGAGCCTTCCGTACGAATAATTTCCCCCACTGAGTCCGAGATAAAACTCACCCACTTGGCTTCCACCAAGCTCCAGCTCAGTTGTGAAATCTCACATTCGGACGCTCATGTCATATGGTACAAAGACAGTCTGGAGGTAGAGGAGGGTCCAAACCTCATACTGGAAGTGGACGGGGTAAAACGTCGCCTGGTGATCCCTGTGGCCTCTGTGAAGGACGCAGGAGAGTATGTATGTGAAACCGAACATGACTCTGTTGCCTTCATGGTGACTATTACAGGTAGGAAATAAGGAAGAGCTTTTACCTGAAGATATAAATATGATGTAATATCGGTTTGTCATTCATTTAGAACCACCAGTGGTACTTTCCCGGCCTAAAGATGCACCGAAGAAGCTGGAGGGTTTTGCAGGGAAGGCAGTCGTACTGGAAGTCAAGGCATCTCGTCTCAATGCGGAAGTCAAGTGGCTGCTAAATGGCCAAGAAATAGAGAAAAATAATCGCGTGAGCATCACAGAGAATGGTTTACTTCGTCGCCTTGAAATCCTCTCGCCTTCTCCAGCGGATTCTGACATATATAGTTGTGATGCTGAAGATGACAGACTTGACTTTGAGGTTAAAATTTTAGGTAAGGAAGCTAACCAGCAGTACTCGTTACTGTTTTATAATAAAATGTCTATTTTGTTTTACATGTGATTCCCCTCAGAGCCGCCATTGAATATCTTAAGGAAGTCTGAGATTGACACAAACCTCAAGGTGCTAATTTCCGATGACATTGTGCTCGAGTGCGAGCTCTCCAGAAGTAATGCCAAAACCAAATGGTACAAAGACGGCTGTCGTATCGAGTGTGACGGCAGGTTTTGCGAGGAAGAGGAAGGCGCATTTCGTTCACTTGTCATTCTCAACGCTGAACTTGAGGACTCTGGAGAATACTTTCTAGATGCTGAAGATGATAACATCAGCTTCCAGGTTACAGTGCAAGGTAGCCTTTACTGTACTGAAGCAAATCACAATTGAGAAATCAAACTTTAAAGTCATTTTCTGCCACAGAACCTCCAGTGACCATTGTGGGCAATTCTAAAGATGGCGACTTCCAGGAGTTGACAGCAGGCGACGAACTAATCCTGGCTTGTGAGGTGTCCCGCCCAAATGCTCCTGTACAGTGGTACTGCAATGACAAGCTCCTTGTCAATGACTCACGTACGCAAATAGAATGCTACGGGAATTTGAGGAAAATTATTATTTCCAATGTTCAACCTTCGGAATCCGGAAAATACACATGTGATGCAGTAGACGACAAGATGATCAGTATTGTTAGGATTCAAGGTATCCCCTCAAGTACCACTCAGGATATACAAGACAGAGTACTACTGTAACTTACAAGCTATTTCTTTGTGGTATTCTTAAAGAGCCTCCGGTGACATTCTTGAAGAAGGAAGATGATATTGTTTTGACGGGTTACGAGGGAGAGAGTGTGACCTTGACTAGCTTTGTGTCCAAGGAGAATGCTCTAGTGCGCTGGCTCAAAGACTGGACACCCATTGAAGGTGAGCGCTTCCAGGCACTCATGGAAGGTCATCAGCGTGACCTCACCATCGCACCTTTGAGGCGCTCGGATGCCGGCGAGTACACCTGTGATGTCAACACTGACCAAATACACTTCAGCTTACTGGTAAAAGGTAGAAAGCATTTTTCGTTGTGACATCTGATACGTAATGTTGAATCCCAGCATAAGAATGAAAACATATGATCTGATCGTTCCAGGAATGAGGATAAAGTTTACAAGGCCGATGCAAGACACTGTGGCCCATGCTGACGGAATGGTGACCCTCCGATGTCAAGTGTGCAAACCCAAAGCAGATGTGCAGTGGTTTAAGAATGGTGTGGAAGTGGTTCCGAACAGGAGGTTCACCATTCGGGCGGATGGAGTGGAACGTAGTTTGACCATACATCGTTTGACTAGGGAGGATTCTGGAGAGTACGCCTGCGAGTCCAAAGATGACCGCACCGTTGCGACCCTTGCAGTAAAGAGTAAGCATCCCTCGGGGTTTTCATCATTCTTTAAATTTAATGAATGATTCATACACATCCTTGCGTCACTTCAGTGCCTCGGGTGGTTGAGTTCCTCACTGAGCTTCAAAACATCACCGTGCTGGAAGGAGAGGACGCTACCTTTAAGTGTGTGGTTTCACCCGACGACGTGCATTTGGTTTGGTTCATGGACAATGAGGTGATCGGTCCAAGTGACCGTGTCCAGATCACACAGAATGGTTTGTGCCACACCTTAGTGATGAGAAAGTGCCAAATGTTGGACTGTTCTAAAATCACAGCTGAAGCTGAAGGTACAACAAGCAAAGCAAGCCTCCGAGTCCAAGGTATGTATTGGAAGCAAAATGTTGGTATAAACTACTTTTTGACCCAAAAAATCTCATTTGTGTTGCAATATTATGTTCATGTTCAGAGGCTCAGGTCATGTTTACAAAGAAAATGGAGGCTGTCATGGCTGAAGAGTTTTGTGATGCCACCCTGGAGACAGAGATTAGCCTGGAGACGGGTGAAGTGCAATGGATGAGACAAGGGGTGGTCATCCAGGCCGGGCCTCGATATTCACTCAACCAGAATGGATGCAAACGCAGTCTGACCATTCACAGTTTAAATCTGTCAGACCGCGGAACCTACCGTTGTGAAACTCTGCACGACAGGACCCAGGTCAAGCTAAATGTAGAGCGTAAGTGCTCAGGCGATATTCTGACAGTGTTCAGGAGTATTTTAAGACTTTTGATAAAAATCATACCTTCTCATCCTATTTAGCCCGCAAAATATCAATCCGTAAAGGCCTGACTGACCAGGAAATCTTCGAACGTGAGACAGCATCTTTTGAGGTGGAGTTGTCCCACGCTGACGTGGAGGGCAATTGGCAGAAGGATGGCATTCGGGTGAAGCCAAACAATCAGTTTCGGGTGAGCACCAACGGGCGAGTGCATGGCCTCACCCTTTCCAATCTCACCCTGGAGGACACATGCACTATTGCCTTCTCAGCCGAAGGGGTGCGCACCACATCCAGGCTCACGGTCAAAGGTAACGGGAGGATTTTTTTTTTTGTTTATACTGTTTTCAATATGACTGATTACAATTGATAACATTTACAGAGACTCCAGTTACCACCCTAAAAGATCTGGTTGATGTCCGTGTGGAAGAAGAATTCCCTGTCACTTTGGAGTGCGAATTCTCTCGACAAAACGTTGGAGTCAGATGGTTCAAGGTAAAATTATCGTCATACAGAATTAACTTCAAAATGGAGAAACAATAAGAAATACCTTTGTCTATCTTCAACAATGAATAAGAATGGAACCGAGCTGAAGCCAGGCAAGAACATTAGGATATATTCTATGGGGCGAAAGAAGTTCTGTCAAATCCTGCAGTGCTCTTTGGTAGATTCTGGCACCTACATCTGTGATGTGGGGGAAAGCAGCACTTCCTGTTCTTTGGAGGTTTATGGTCGGTCTGAAAGGACAAAAAATTCTTATGTACTTTGTAAACTGTAGATTCGCTATAATGTTTTTCTCTGATTCACTCTTAGAGCATGAGCTGACAATTCTGCAGGACCTGGAGAATCTTTGCATCCAGGAAGATCAGAACGCAGTATTCATGTGTGAGGTTTCCCTGAGCGATGTGAGCGGCGAATGGTATAAGGATGGCCACAAGATCCGTCCCACCAGCACCATCAAGACTCGCACGGAAGGTTATTTTGCAATACACAATCTATGAAAATTATAATTTTGCCTTCCTGTCGTTTGACCCGTTCAATTTATATCCCAGTTGACATTTGGTGAAAAACTGATCACCACTGTATCAAAGGACGAGAATAAAACTACCAATGAACACACTAGTCAGGCCAGGGTTGCCTATCCCGGCTGACAACCACACTTGACTCAACTTCCAGACTGTGACTGACTGGTAGAATCTCCCGGTAACAATCGCTCTGTGATTTAAAGTCTCTCTGTGGCTTTCAGCAATCATGACTGATGCGTTGCGTAAGAATCTGGCACCCGCAAAAGTCAAATATATCAACCACTTGACACGAGAAACAATGAAATGTTACATTTTCTTTCAAGGGACCAAACACTTCTTGCTGATGTGCAATGTCAAAGCTGAGGATGCTGGAGAAATAAGATTTGTTAGCAAAGACGTTGAATCTACGGCTTACCTAGAAGTGGAAGGTACAATGCCTGGGATAGTCCTCCGTGATTTAGGTGCCCAATATCTTAAAAATGTTTCATCTCGCTTCAGAACTCCCAGTGTCCATAGTCAAGCCACTGCGGGACAGGACAGCACTGGAGAATCACCGTGTCATCCTGGAATGCACCGTGTCCTCATCCCGGAGTAGAGCGACCTGGTGCCGGGGCGAGGAGAGGCTCGTCCCCTCGGATCGAATAGATATCCTGGTTGATGGTTGCTACCATAAACTCGTGATCCAGCAGGTGGCAGTTGAGGACGAGGGCACATATAGTATTGAGGTCGGGGAGCATATCTCTGAAGCCAAACTCATGGTGGAAGGTAAGAACATTAATCCAACCTCACATTTAGTTCAGATGTTTTGGTTGGTATTAACAAACAATGTATTCCTAACACGCAGCCCAAGAGCTTAAGATGGTGCAAGAGCTAGAAGATGTGGAGGTACACGAGAATGAACCAGCGGTTTTCCAGTGCAAGCTCTCTGTAGCTATCAGCCGACCTCCAGTTTGGATGTTGAACGGCGAGAACGTTCAGCCTGGACCCTCAGTCCGCCTGGAGAACCATGGCACCGTGCATAAACTCACGCTGAAGCACACCAATGTGGACATGAGTGGTGTAGTGAAGTTCAATGTTGGTAAAGCAAAGAGCAGCGCCGTTCTCAGTGTGAAGGAATGCAAATGATATGAAACTTTGGAAATGCTAAAAAACAGTTGTCGCCATGATATTTCAAGCAAGTTGGGTCAAGGTATTACTTGGGTTAAACAACCCATATTCGCACATTTGCTACTTTCCACTCGGCTTGCCAAAACAATCTCTGTATTGTCTATCAATTGGTCTTTTTAATGAAAGACCCATACCCATCATAAAGCTACCAACAGCTAGCTAGCTGTTTTTGTTTGACCAGCTACACTACCGTTCAAAAGTTTGGGGTCACAAAATTGTTTGGGTGACCCCAAACTTTTGAACGGTAGTGTAAATATTATTATAATAAAATATTATGAATTAAATATTATAAATTATATCTTATATTTGTATAAGATTATATATAATCTATGAATATAAGTATACATATAAGATTTTTTACACAGAAGATTATATATATAGTCTATAAATAATTATCTAAATAAATATATACACTACCGTTCAAAAGTTTGGGGTCACCCAAACAATTTTGTGACCCCAAACTTTTGAACGGTAGTGTATCTGCGAGCTCATTGTCAAGTACACACAGCTTACCTGTCTTTGTGCTTTTATAGTGATGGATGAAGTTTTATGTGGGAGTTGCGTGTTTTTTTCCTTGGGTTGTAAGCCTCACAGGTTGCCCTTCTCTTTTTCCCCAATATTTCCAAATCCAAATGAACCGCCATCCATCATAGGCTACTTGATTCAGCAGTTGGTCCCAATCCACACTCTGTAAAAGAATGTGGCATACTGGTACAAATAGAACACTGTCACGTAAGATAATAATAATAAACAAACATTAACAGGAAAGACTTGTGGAAACATGTAGTTCAAGATGAGTTTCACCAATAGTCGACTCATACGTTTTAGCCACGAAAGTCCCAAATTCTAAAATTTGCAAAATTACTTGACTTCTGCCACCTCTGTTTTGAAAATCTATCCATCCATTACTTCAATAGGGTCAAAAGTCAGAGTTGAGCCTCGGAATTAGGCAGTTCAACCAGACAAATGGTACTCACCAGGTAATCACGGGGCACATAACAACCATTTACATTCCCACTTCTGGATCATTTAGAACGAGCGTCACCAACATATTTCCACTTCCCACAAGCACCAGGTAACAACACAAGAATCTTGTGGCAATTTCTAAAAATAGCTCAGCAATGACATCACATTGTAGTTTCCTCCTGGGAACATTGCAGAAATCATCATTAAAAATTTAAACACTTGCAGAGCTTTATCGATGTAATATTGCATTTGACTTATCAAAATCCTTCCTCAGTGTTAATAATAAACTCTATACAAGATGGCCTGAGCTGAAATTCAAACCTGTCCTGGCAGATGAGTAAACTATTATTATCTCTCCAATCCCATCTGCATTTCTTTCTTTTGGAGTATGTCACCCCTCACTTAGACGCAAAACTTAAGACGACAGCCAACATTGTTCATTTAGCGTTTATGGGAACAACTTAAGGCAATGTTACATAGAGTTTTATGTATAACATGGCATGATAAAACAGGTCAAAAATTAGATTAAATCTATTAAATCATGAGTACAGTCACATGGATGTTCCATATATTAAGGACATTTGTTTGCTTCCTTGCTGTGCAAAACATATCTACTGAACGTTGCGGCCCTGTAGTGACACTTTAAGTTTGAACGGCAAAGCCCTATAAATTAAAAAAAAACAAAAAAAAACACCAAATCAACATTTTACTGTTATGTTACAACAGTACGATTCGTTTTAGTAACTTGCTGGTGTTTCTTAGCCAAATTTGGCTTCATGTTCAAAACCACTGAAAAGGTTAAGTCGAATTGGCCACAGCCAAAAAAAAATGGGATAAGGAAATGCATCAGAGGACCCCCTCAACAAAAGGAATTAGAATTTTGTTTTGTTGAAAAGAAAAAAAAAAAAACGTAGTGTGATTGACAGGATCTTCAAAAGCACACGGAAATACTGTCAAAGCTTAATGATAGGTTTAATTGTCATCTCTGCAATTTGCAGTCATTCATTTGCATCTGTGTGATTTTGTCTTTTGCCAAAAAAAAAAAAAAAAAACGGGCTTGGGGGATAAAAACAGTCCAAGGGGCGTGTCGGATGCTACAAAGCAACTATAAGCTCACCTGACATCTCAAGTGGCACCTGGTTGGTCTCTTTCACCACCACCCTGAAACAAAGTACTTGGGATTCCCGCTGACCAATGAGACAACGGCGATATATTTGTAGCTGCGCTGACGGATCTCGACAACATCAGACAGACCAAGACATTTTTCGTTGCTTTAAAAATAGACGATAACAAGCTTTTTACCCCCTGCGTGAGATTGTTTCCAGCCTATGTGTACCGTTTTGGAATTCAAAAAAACAAAACAAGCCACAAGGTCACGTTCTGCACTTCCAATGCTGCACCGAAGAGTTCAAGTTTCACTTTTGAAAAGATGAAAGCGAGCCTGTCAAACATAAGTCAATTTACAGCAACTGCGACCTGGGTGACGTGATGTGGAAATCTACACCCACGTAGCGGATGCCTCCGAGGGCCGTGGATGGTTTGTCTGTCTTTGTGGCAGTGGGCTAAAAGAATGCAAAGTTTAAAAATAAAAAAGTCACCTTCGGGGAAGCCGGCTAATGTTCGGTAAAAAGTGACATCTCAGGAGTCCAGAGAAAGAGGAAAGAAGTCCTTAAGCGTTTGCTCATCTGTTGTCATGCACTCACCACTTCCTGAGGTGAGGAAAGGGCACGTTCGTGTGGAGCAGTTTTCTGGGTGACCAGGGGGGGCAGCATCAACAATGCTCACTTGGGGTAGGTTCGCAAAAGTCCGGGTAGGCAGTGGAAGCTGCAGTCTCCTAGTGTGTGTGCATGTGTGTGTGTGTGTGCGTGCGTGTGCGTGTGTGTGTATAGGCACATGAGATTTTCATGGCGTTTTGTCCAAATTGCGTTAGCTTGTGGCCCCTCCTTGGTGCTTAAGGACAGCATAGACGTTATCCACTTTGCTTAGCTTCTCAAAGAAGGGAATGAGGTCCCGCAGCTCAGTGTCAGACATGTCGTCGAACCACGAAGCCACCGGCACCTGCGAGTGGCAAACAAATTGTCAATAAATGAGGCGCCACCAAGAATGATTTTAACATCAAAAGACGATTTCACATTTGCCATATGAGGAAACAGGGGAGAGAGCGAGAGAACGGCACTCCAAGCAGAATTACTCACTGCGTTGTCAGGATGGAAGATGTAAGAGGCAGGAGAGTTGTCCACGATGATGACCTTGTTAAGGTCCCGGCCAAGGCGACTGAGATCCTTGACATAATTTCCTCTGTGGAAGACGCAAGACTCCCGAAAGAGGCGGCAGCGGAAGGCTCCCCACTTGTCCAGGAGGTCAGAGACGGGGTCGGCATACTATGTTGGCGATAGAAGTGACACATTAAATTAAGTTTTTATTTTCAACTTGTCCTGTTCAGCTTCTGCAGAAAAGTGAATCTTTTTTAGACTGGAATTTTTTTTTCAGGGTAGGGGTAACAGATCAGGCAGTGCAGGTGGTATGTGGTGGGCGTGGCTACACCCAAACGGTAAAGCAACAGAGACGGACGGACACCTCACCTTGGCTAAACTGGCAGTGAAGAGGACGCACTCAAACATTTCTCCCATCCTTTTCAGGAACTCATCTACATGAGGCCGCTTCAGGACATACACCTGGAAACCATGGCCACAGTTTAACCGGGATGTAGTTTCGAAACTATGTTCAACAATCTTACAATCGCAACATTTTACTATCTGTAAAATCACCTACAGCACTGGTGTCCAAAATACGGCTCGGGGGCTATTTGCGGCCTGCCATCATTTGTTTTAACAGCCAGGGGCATATGGTAAAATTAAAGATTGACTGGACTGATGATGTCATTGACCTGCATCGTACTACTTGCCTCCTATTTTATGTATGCAACCTTTGGAAGTTGGACACACCTGATGTCTGCGATCATTCTGCTGAGCTGGACATGCACATGAGGCTAAATATAAATGTGTAATTCGCAAACACACGCAAAAACTGGGACTCATTCCTCCGTGTTTTTTTTTCCACCTCTGTGGCATTGTCGTCTGAGGGCCACGTTCCTGAACCAAGTCATCCGGAATAGGCTGTGTTTGTCAGAAAAAAACCTATCCTGGATTACTTGAATCGGGCCCGGGCCATTGCCATTTTTTCCGTCCTCCAGATCGCAGCCGGCAGGCAGGACATTGTGCACTCAACAATTTGAATAAGAATAGTGGAACAGGGTGTGTGGGGGGGTTACCTGGTGTACAGTTCCATCTATTTCCACAGGAATGATGAAATCGGCATTGTTCACAGGCTGTATGAGGAAAGTAGAAAACATCAGAGGAGGATGTCAACAGGTCAACTGGTTTTGCGTTTATTTGAAGACGGCTATTTATGTTAGTCCAGTGCTCCCTCACCTTTAATTGAGCCAAAGCACATTTTTATATTGGAATAATTTCACAAAAATGATAGTTTTGTTGAGATAGTCAAGTGCTTTATAATAATCTTGTCCAGTGTGCACACCTCAATTTTGGCTAGCTGCTAGCCAAAACTGAGGTATAAGCGAGCAGCTATTAGCTAATGTTTGTATACGGCTAGCAGCTAATAGCTGCTAGCACACAAACATCTAAATCTACCTTATCTAACCTTCTCGTCGGTCAACCCCTCATACCTTAAACGAGCTGTGAACGAGCGTCTCATCCAAGTCGATAACCACGCAGACCTTTCCGGCGTCTTTGGACTTGGCAGGCGGCAGCAGCGGTTTCACCTGGATCTGAAAAGGCCACAACTTGTCTCACGAGACTTATTGGGGTTCTGGACTGAAAGGAAGAAGGAGGAGCCGGGACTCACCTTGGAGACGGTACCGTTCTCCTCGACTAGCAGGGGTGCGTTGTTGTTGACCGACGGGGGCTCCGGCTGGTCTCGGCAGAGGCAGCAGGAGAAGATTGAAAATAATCCACCGCTTCGGGGCTTTTTGGTGGAGGGCGTGGAACCTGCACAGGAAGCGAAGGTGCTCAATGCCCAAGCCCGATGACTCAAATCACGAGCCACGGGAGAACAAAAACCTCTCCAGAAGTTGGGAGGTTCCTGATCACTTTTCCTCACATATTATTCTGAGCCCAAACACCCTCAGCCCCAAACATGGCCACTGTCTGTTGAGCTGGACGTGAGGGTGTTAGCAACAAACTAAAGGCTTTCATTCCGTCCGCCTCTGCTTTAGCATTCAAGCGCCATCTGACCCTCTGCTGGCCTCTGTACCAGCGGACAAAACAGGAAGAGGAAGCAGGCGGGTATTGACGCAGGAAGAGGCTTGTTCGAGCACAGCTTGAAGTAGCCCCAGAGTAGTTCAAGCTGTTACTTCTTTTTTTTTTTTTTAAATACCTCAGGCCAATTAATATCTCTGCGCAATTTGTACTTTTTGATGGAGGCAATTATAAGCTAGAGAGGAAACGCATTTTCGACATTTTGTGACGTTACTCCTTTTGTCATTTATTATTCCGCTGTTTAAGTTTTTATCCGCAATATCATTTCAGCATTGGTGCTTAATGCAGCTACACAATCCAAGTATTGAGACAATACTTGCACGACTCATCTCTGAAAACCATCAACATTAACCAAAATAATTGTTTGGGTGACATATATTTCATGTTTCCTGTGTGCTGCCTTCAGTGGTAGCATAACAAACATACAACAACAAAATAATTAATCAGGGATACTTTTTTTTTTTTTTAACTTGCTTGACACTTTGAATCTGCGCGTTTACTGCTGCCCCCACCCGCCGGCCCCCGCAAACACACAAAAGTAGTGATTTAGCCTTGATGTTCGGGCATGGAACGCATAACGATAGGCCACCTGATTACTCAGTAACCTGCATTGACACTCTCTGCAATCGAATGGTGTGTACAGTGAACAGAGAGCCGATTGTGGTATCATTTGTTCACTAGGGAACTGGACACGCTATTTTACTTACATCGAGGCTGTGAAACTTGTTTTTAGCGTGGGCCTAACTTCTTATCTTCTGTGTAAACAGGGACAGATTGAAAGATTCTAAAACGAATAACAGCAGTTTAAGTCGTTTCTTTAAAAGTGAGTGAAAAATCAATAGTGTGTCTTCTATTTTTTTAAATTGAGGTTGCAGACAACAATACCAGTTGGAAAATAAACATGAGGCTATCCAATGATATTTACTCACCAGAAGCTGAGCTGCACTGTATTTGTTTCCAATCGTGGAGTGTGCGTTCACACACTCGGGTTTTGTATCACGTGGGAGTCACCAAATGAGAATGCTGTTAACTGGCTAACCGTTTGCTAGTCTGCATTTTGAGTACCTTGAGTTCATGGCAGCTCAGGGATGGACGTGCCTATCACATTTATTTTGTCAACATTTGTACAATAAAGTGATTTGAAAGTGTATGGGCAGCTGTGGATCCTTGACCCCTTGCGGGAGCATTATATACGCTCTAACTAGCGGTGGAAGGCTAAATTAAATTAGCTAACATCAATACCACAGATGTGCTGTTGTGGTACGTTAGTTCGATCTGCTCTACAGAAGACACATTGTACTTCTCTTAACTGTGAAGTGATCCTAAACTTTGGACAGTCCTTGTTTTTTATGCAATTTCCTGCTGGCTCGCCACCATCCCATCACTTTATTCCTACTAGTGGAACAATACTGGAGTGACGCGAGTCTGCGTGGAAAAACGATCACTGCAACGCTTCGAGGCAGAGATGTTGCCTTGAATTTTGTTGGGATTCAAATTATTTGAGTTATTCGATTATTAGGTTTAGTAAATTGATGGGGATGATTGTTAATTGGGTAATTGTGAGTGATTTTTTATCTTAATATTGCAATGTGATTAAACATGCAATTTTTTCAAGGTCCTCTTAAGTTTGCATGTAGTTTTTTTAACAAACAATAAATTAATCTGTAATGCAATATTCAAGATCCGATTTATTATAAAATACAGGCATATGAAAATTGAATACTAAAGTTTAACTACTTCAATCACCTTTCTTAAAAATGACTTGCAGTCATTTAGCTGTTACAAAAACAATTTCATAAATGTTTACTGACTAAGGAAGCGCTGGACATAATTGAACAAATAATGAGTTAATTAACAATAAGGCAAACAAATCTGTGAAACAATAATATGTAAACATGTGGACTTGCACTACTGAACATATTTAGACATTCTCTAAACAAACAAACAAAGATACGTATGTGGAAGGGCGAGGGGCGGGGCTACCAATGGCCAGAACAAATTAGTTCTGTTTATTTCCCCCTAAAATTGTGTCCTTTGCGATTTGAAAATTGCATTCTACTACATTGCAATGTCGATTTGTACTCCAATAATTAGTCAGCCCTAGTGGAAACCATAAAACTCAATCCATCAGAATGCACAATTGCCCCTTCGTTTGATGATTAAAATTTGACAGCTACTTTTGAACAGAAATAAGGGGAACAAGTGGGTGGCAACTCATCTGTAGCAGTAGAACGCATTCAAGTCCTGCTGCTGACAAAATGAGGAAAAAAATAATTGCTTAACAAATCTGCACTTTGTCCGCTCAAGAGGCGCAGCAACTGTTTGCACTTTCATTCTGAACACTCTCCTTAGAATCTAACGCTTAGATTCTTGCATGTGCCTGACTGCGTCTCTGCAACAGCATTAACACAAAGCAAATATAAACAAAATGGCGTGGAGCAAGCCTTTAGTTCGTTTCTGTTCGCAAGAAATCTTTGCGGTCGCTGTCTTCTCTCCACTTTTTGTTTACTCCGAACGAGGGAGACTCGTAACGCGGCGGCCCTGTCGTCACTTCCGCTGCACAAACTCAAGGCCTGCAGCCATAAGCAGAAAGATGCGTCAAAGTGACACTTTCACTTTTTGCAAATCGTTTACGCTCCTCTGTTGATCAAATACTTTTACGACAATCACGTACAATAAAGACTCACAAGTTAAGTTTTGTTTGGTGAATGAATGAAAACAATCTTTAGTGCGGCGAGTAAACTTTCCAAAAGCAATATTTTCGAAAGAAATAAAACTACTCACCCGAGTCTCCTCTGTCCGCGGATTTATTTGCGTCTTCATCCCGGCTGACCTGCGTGATGACCGAGGACGGGTTGTCCATAACGTCCGACTGTGCTCACGCGTCAAACTTGAGATTTTGTGCGCCCGACTGTGCGCTGCATTCACGACCAGCGAATGCCGAGCGGAGGTTGGCCACTCGCCGCCTACAGCTCCTCCATTTCGCGCTTACAAGCCGGCCGCTGGTGTCGCTGCTTGGAAACTGCGAACTTGCAGCACATTTGTCACAAAGTTGGCAACTTTGATTCAATATGGTGCTCGGGCGCCCCTCGCAGTTTCAAGATCCAAACATGGAGGTTTCAAGGCGTCCCATTCCACTTAAAGTGGCGCAGTAAAAGTGAGGGAATGTCGCAGCGAGTCGCGGCCTCTGCTGACTTACACAACTTTGTGGACGATCCCTTAAAAGTAACTCGCGGCGAACTTTCTCAAAACTTTTCCGGTTCCATTTTCTTGCATATGAAGCATATTCCGAAGCGTAACATTTTGTCGTTCTCTGCGTGGATGTCCGGAAGATATGCAAGCAACAACAAAGCTCACGTTGACATCGGTTGGGTGTTTTCGTGCGTGAAGTTATTTAAAAGTCTTCGACGACAACGTGCAAGAATACTAAAGTTGTTGTTTTTGCTCGTATCGCGGATTCCCGGTGACATCCGAAGGATGCAGACCGGACGGGCGGACAGACTGGCTTTTTTTTGCGTGGGAGTTGTCGTCCAGAAACGCCCCAGTTGGGGTCCCCTTGAAACTGCCTAGGTTCAACAAGGGAGCGTCAAAAAAGTTCAGGCTCCATACGCGACGACTGTTTTTTTTAAAAGGAAAAAAACTTTTCTTCTTCTCTGTTGAACTTGTTGAGACGTATATTTTAATCCTGCTGGTCTGATGTAATTAAATGAAGTAATTTAAGAAATATAAAACTGGATCCAAATTAAAATGATGCTAAAAGTATTGTAAAAAGTTACTTTAAAGGGTAAACAAACCCAAGATATCAAAACCCCCTGCTCTACTAAACGTGCAGCTCTTCGCAAATTGCTATTTATACGTAAATCAAATTATTCTTCAAAACAACAATAAAAAACACATGGAATTCACTTGCATTGTCAGAGGCAGCCATTTTTTAGGTCTTTTCACGATCGCAAGAGTGAAATTTGCCAAAATATGATGTATGCTTACCAATTTCTGCCTGATTGATCTACTGAGAAAAATCCTACAGTTTGTAAATAATCAACTATAAAAAGGAATTTGTAGAATTTGCTAAAGCTAATTAATCATGAGGGCATCTACCTGTGCTTACAGATTTGTGAGCCGTTCTGGATTTGCGAGTGAAGAGACTGTACTTGTAAGGTGAAACAATCCAATCCCCACTGGTGTAAAACCTGAAAGTATTTTCAATATCGAAAAATAGGACCAATTCACCAAAGACTACATGCAAATTTGTGGGGCGCTCACCAAAAATAGGCAAATTGTACTTTAATACATACCGTCTCTGAAAAACAACATATCCCACATATAAACACAGCAAGTTGGCACAATTACAACTCTTCCAAATTCATAGAAAAAGTAGTGCTGTGAGAGGAACACACACACACGACTGTTAAATGCTATTGTTTCTGTCAGTCTGACTTTTTTTTTTTTGCAACAGTGGTGCTAAACGTTTGTCCAACTAACTCATCACATGTGAATTAGAACTGGCTGATACATTGAAAGAAATACAGTTTGGAGATTCCTCCAATCTAGGCACTAACTGGCCAAACGCAATTTCACCAAGCTAAGTGTAATACTGAAGAACCACAGCAAGTTACCAGTGTGCGCCCTACCTGTAATAAATATTCAACAGATCCATAAATTGTGTGATTCTTATCCAGCAACCACAAAGACACTCCTTTTTTCCCGTCTTATGAGTCAAAAAGTGATTCAGAGATGCTTACACTCGCACACGCATGCAAATAAATTAACATGAAAAAAAGTAAACAGTTTTAAGGAAAAGTCTTTTGGTTTTGAGATCGAAATTGTAAGTAAGAAGTAGAAGTAAATGCAAACGTAAGTTAGCAGCTCAAAGTATACAATCGCATGGGTGGTGCTGAATAGAAAAGACACTAGGTGATGTTTTGTGCTGAATGAGTCGTTTTAGAATTGGTTCAGAATGGGAGAGATTGCTGGAAATGTGCAGTCGAGTAGATAACTTCTCGAGTTGGATTCCGCTGTCGATTCGGGAGTCGTACCGAAGAACCGAGCCGTAAGTGATGGGACATTCCCAAAGGGCAACCCTCCGAGAGTTACTCTGTCCTCGTGAATTTCACTTGGAGTCGGGAAACTTCGACGCAGGCCCGCTTGACGGGGACTTGGGTGTGCTCTGGTAGCTGCGCAGCAGCACCTTGTGCTTGGTTGTGCTCTCGGCGCGTTGGCACTGCTGCGCCACCAAGAACTCTTTGAGTCTGCCTGTGGTGAAGGTAAGGGTCTGCCTCCTCAGCTTCATCATGTAAGTGTCCTGAAGCCAGGCTTGGGAGAAGCAGTCGCGTGTGCTTGGGCGGGCCCTGAAAGCACACACACGAACGGACATTAAAAATTTGAAATCTCTTTCAATGGCAGCCATTCAAGGGCAAATCGTCAATACCTTAATTGTAGGTAAACAATTATGATTCGATCGCAACAGATTTCTCACCAAGCATAACTGCTCAGCATCTTCTTGACAAAGGCCAAGGCACTTTGGGAGACGTTGGGGTAGAGTCTCGTTGGGTCAAACTTGGCCATCAGGATCTTGGATTTCACACGCTGAGGATCTTTGTCATCGAAGGGCAGCTGGCCACTGAGCCTTCCCGTGCACGAGAAGACAATTTGGCGTTGATTATAAAAGTAGACCAATCAAAGCGAGTTGCACATTTAGATACTGAACTCACATGATGTAAGTCACAACTCCAACAGTCCAAACATCTGCGGGAGGCCCCACTACTTCGCCTTTCACGATTTCAGGAGCTTCAAGCACATTTATCAGAAAGATGAAACCTCATACCCAAGGAATTTGGTATTCTCAGTGAACGATTGCCCTCACCCATGTATTGCAGCGTTACCGCCCCCAAATCCTGCTGCTTGAGACTAAGTGGGTTGAAGCTTTGAGCGCTTCCAAAGTCCACAATCTTGATGGTGTTGAGGTTTGTCACCATGATGTTGTCTGGCTTCAGGTCCAAGTGGAGGACTCGGCGGTTGTGGAGGTACTCGACTCCCTGCAGGATCTGGACCAAGTACTCAACCACGTCGTCCTCGGAGTAGCGGAATCTACGGTATCGTGGAGCGTTGAGAAAGAAAGTATTGAAATGACTGTACACTCACGTGTACGTTTCATTTCCTGTCTACCTGTCCACGATGCTGTGCAGCAGCTCTTTGCCGGTGCAGTACTCTGCCACCAGCACAACGTAACGTGGCGTGACATAGGCTTCGTGCAGTGCCATGATTTTGTCATTGTGCAGAGATTTCAGGATCTCGTACTCCTTCAGCACTTCCTTTTTGTTCTCTTGGCTGTAGGGAATGATTTTGGCCATGTATATTTTGCCCGTGGCATTCTCACGGCACTCTCGGATGACGCCGAAGCGACCTCTGGCAAAGAATAGTTGGATTATGCACTGGATGTAGGACGTGAAGGTGAATGGTAAATTCTCGACTTTGATTTTTCTCTCACCTGGATTTCTCTTCCAGGAAGGTGTAAGGTTTCTGTGGAACCCCTTGGCGCAGAGCCGTGGAGGGTGTGACGCGACCGGATGGTGTGCTTCTGGTGGGCGTACAGGCCCCTTCACCAATGGGGCTCAGGCTGGATGTTTGCAGCACTTTAGGGGAGAAGGAACTTGGAGATGGGGCCATAGAAGCTACGGTGGTAGGGATGTAAGTGACCGCTAAGGCAGGTTTGGTGGGGCTTGAAGGAGGAGTCGCAAGAATGCTTGGGGTCTGGGTCATAGGAGACACAATGTTGACTGGACTCTGGAGCTTGGGCGCTACAAATGGTACAGATGGAAGTTTAGAGCTCGTTTTGGGAGTATCATGCATATTTGTGATTGCCGATGGAGATGAAGAGGTCTCTATGGTTCTTGGAACCAGATAGGATAATGGCAGTACTGCAGGAGGAAGGGATGTCACTGGTGAAGTTGCCTTTTTAGGACCTGTTACAATGGAGGTTGTATTTGTCATCGTGGATGTGATTGGGAGACTTGAGGGAGACGCTGGAGATCCAGGTACGGCAGTGGTCTTAACCACAGCCACCACGGGTGAAGCCTCTTCAGCTAACCACAACAAAACACAACAACCCAATGTCTTTACGGCACATACTATATTTTAAAGCATCTTCAGCCTGTAATACCTGCTGAATCCAAAGTGACTGGAGCTGAACAGTTGCTAGATGGACCCTGTCCTGCCTTGTTCACACAGAACACGCGGAACCGGAACACGTCACCTTGCGGTAAGTCAGTCACGTTGTAGTAGCAGTCAACCACTCCGGTGGTAACGGTTTGCCACGTTGAATCTCCTGAAGTTACAAGATGTTAAATGCGTCTTTTTGGAAAAACTTCACAACGTAAATTATGCCAGATGAAATAAAAATATGAAGGTTAGAGTTTCAAATATAAGAGGGTATTTTTCACCTTCCGTCTTTCTTTCTAATGTGTAGCTGCACGGGGGCTTGGTGTCGGACGGTTTCCACAGCACCAGGGCGGTGTTGTTATACGTCTGAGGGACTTCGGGGGTTCCGGGTCGTTTGGGAACATCTTAAATTGTTGTGGAAAAGGGGAAAGATTACCAAATGAGACTATGGTCAATGATCAACTCCAGATCAACCGGATCAAATCTTTTGGTTGGGCTTTCGGTTCCTCAGGGATTTTCACAGCGAGTTCCTCGTTGGATTTTGTTCCTTTTCAGATACAACCCCAAACTCTTATGTGGTTAATAGTCTCACATTGTGTATACGACAATGTTCAGCTACATTGAAAGTTTTGATGACACTTACACGCTATCGTCAGTGTACAAGAGGTGGTGATGGCGGCCAGGGGGTTAGTAGCCACGCACTCGTACACCCCAGCATCTCTTTGGCTGCACTTTAGGATCGTAAGAAGCTGCCTGCCATCCGGATGGGACGTCAGACTGATTCGGTCATCTGCATACAAAGCTTTCCGATCTGTAAGATACAAAACAAAAACGAATTTGAACTTGGAATGTTTGAGCTTTGGCACAGCATTTTTATCAGCTCAAGGATGGAAGCAAGAGACCTTTCATCCATGTGATGTCAGGAAGGGGACTTCCGGCAGGGAGACAACTGAGGGTGACCTGCTCCCCCTCGAGTAGGATTTGGTCTTTGAGTTTGATGTGGAACACCGGCGGGAAATCCGAAGCGGAACGGACAAACGTCCGAGTGAGGGATGTGTCTTCCTTTTTTGGGGTGGGTAAAATCAGGTCAGGTTGAGAAGGTGTTTTGTCTTTTTTGCTCTTTGTCAGACCCCACCTGTCCCATCTAGACCGCCGGTCGTTCTCAGATTGAACACTGGAAGTGGATTCGATGGATTCCTTTGACGCGGCCACGCCAGCCTGTTTTGCCAGTTGATTTTCGGGTATGCCCATTCCTTTCAGTCCTCGCCCTTCAGATTGTGAGTGGCGATGGCGAGAAAACAGGGGTGCCTTCTTCTCCTCGGTGTTATCTTGTCTTTGTTCTGAGAGACTGCGGATTTTTGTCGTATTTCCAGCGAGTTTATTCTCGAACATCTGGCGCATTGCTAGGATTGGCGAATCTGTGAGCCTCCTCGGTTGTTGCTCCGTCTGACTCGCCTCTGTAGTTTTATCCTTCCTGTCCTCGGACTGGCTCCTTATTTTGGCCGATATTCCAGCCACTTTGGACTCGAACCTGCGTCTCATAGCAGAAACCGCAGACTCGTCAGCTTTTGCTCTTTGTCTTTCTTCCTGTTCATTCGTGTCTAAAGATTTACTACGACCAATTGCCCAGGTAACCCTTTTTGGGGCTGCCTTTTCCTGATTCTTTCTTTCCTTTGAGTTCTCTGCATCTTTATCAACTGACGATCTCTTACCCCGCATCGACCACCTGCCAATAAGGCTTAGGCCAGGTTCTTTTTCCTTATCTTCCCGTAAGTCTTGAACTGATTTGGACTTTTCTTGTAGCCCTCGGGAGACCATTTCGAGGGGGGCCCCCCTCTGCCCTGGCCTGTACACCTCATCGTCTCCACCGCCAATCTTACGGCTCAATGTAGGTGATTTTTCCTCGGATTTGTTCCTGGTTAGCTTTTTGAGGCTACGAGTCAAAGATGACTCCCGCTTCTTGAATCTGGCTTCAAAGACCTCCTCCGAGGCAATGTCTTTGATATCTGTTCGGAGTAGCGGGTTGCGCGGCACGCCGGGTATCTCCGGGTTTGAAGGGGAAGCAGAGGATAGATCGGAAGTCGCCACTTTGGCAAACACAGCCGGGTGTTGAGGTGAAGGAGCGATGCCTTTGGCCTCATGTCCTTTCAACTTGTCAGACACTCGGTCAGATGTTCCAGGTGATGCTTTTGTGTTTTGTGATGTTCCTTTATCTTCAGTAACCTTCTCTTTATTTAAATAGGCTTTCCTTCTGTCCTGCGCTTCCACATCGTCTTCTATCACAATTATCGGAGTAACGAGTGCGGACGATCTTGGCTCATTTTCTGCTTTATTTACTTTTTCTATATTGGTCCTTTTTTCCTGATTGTTGCGTTTGCGCTGTTGGTCCACTTCTGCTGTTGGGTATCTAAATGAGATGCGCTCCGTCGGTGACTCCGTCGTGGTTTGTTCTGTTAGGGCAGACATGGAGGTTGCCTCCTTTAGCTTCTTCCCCTCAGTGCCTCCAGATGGGATTTCTAAGGGAGCTCCATACCTGCGATGAAGGGGCATGGGTTCAGAATCTTCTTGAGTGAAGGAAGCGCTTTTCTGGAAAACTTTGGTCTTTGGTGTGTCTTGTCCAGCACTCTCAGAGGATGCAGCTCGCGTGAGCGTGGATGGCCCTGCTCGGGATCTTCTCAGATTGCGATCCAAAGACCCTGTCTGTCGCTCATCTTCCATGCCAAGCGTTTCAAATAAGGGTCCTCGCAGGCCGCTCATCTTTTTATCCACGCTACCTCCCCTGAGCAGCCGTTGTCTCATGAGCTCCAGTTTCAAGGCGTAATCCTCCTGGCTAATTTTTGTGATTCCAGGGCTCGGGCTACGGTTGGGTAGTTCAAGAGAAACTGTCTTTTTCAGGCTATTGCCGCTCGTTTCTGTGGTTTGGTTGACGTCACCCTGTTCTAGGTCAGTGTGAAGAAGCAACGCCGAGTCAGCAGAACTGCCTCTCCTCATTGTGGATCTTCTTGCTTTTGTCTGAGACTCACCCGTCTCTGTACTTAATCCTTTTTTAAGTAGAGCTCTTTTCGTCTGTTGAATCATCTCTTCGTCTGGGTTTTGGGGTTTATGTGTCCCGCTTTTACTAGCTTCTTTGATACCAGCTGTGTCAAGGTTGTTGTTAGTTCTATCAGCAATATCATTGGGCCCCCGTGTGACGTGTTCATCCTCGGGCATCTCATTCAAGGAGACTCTGGAACCGGAGAAAAACATCGATACCGGCATAGGAATGAAGGGAAGCTCATCCACCTCTGCTTCTGAGTCGGAGGATGATGAAGGTGGCGGGGAGCCTTCTTTTAAATGTTTCGCCACAGCAATGGACACATAGCTCGATGCATCGTTAAGTAGCTCGGGGATTGTTCGCATCACCATCTTCGATTTATAATTGATTAGGGAGCGCTGCAGGGCAAACATCAGGAGAGAAATGATATAGAACTGCTTACATCATCTGGAACGTCATTTGGTATACCTTGACAATCTAATGAGATCATAATGAAGATGATTTTGTTGTTCCCTAACAAAAGTACAAAGCTCACGATTCACTGTGTGAAAGGTATTAATGAACAATATTTTTATTTCTGATGTTGCAATTTCAAGAAATTAGTTTTTCTTAAAAATAGTTTGTTCACACTCTGTTTTCAGTTCACAAAAGGTCTCGGCATGGAGGAGTGGATGGCTAAATTGGTCTTTAGCTCCAATTGCTTTTGATGATGTTATTAGGAGGCTTAATTAATTATAATTAAAAAGAACAAAGTAATTTAAAAAAAACCCAGTGTTTTCAATTTCGCTGCACAAAACAGCTTGGTGAAAAAAAAATCTATTTGTACGATTCTGAAGAACAACAAGGCAATAAAAGCAGCAATGCGGCTAATAAAGGAATGAGAGTTCTAACAAAGTGAACAACTCAAAAAGTGCTTAATAACGTGAGCAAGGCAACTGACTCAATTGAACGAATAAAATTTGTGAACCGAGGTACCACTCTATTGTTCAAACATCAACTCCATGACAGCGTCAAACTGATGAGAATTGTCCACATACTAGCAGATGCAAATATTTATTTGAATCGCATTAGATTGTGTCAGTCTACCTTCTTTCTTTTCAATAAATAACGAAAACGTGTGTTGTACCTGCCATCGCCTTCGAGACAAAACCTGCTTTAGCTTCGCCGTGCAGATGCTCTTGTTACTTTCTGACTGCAAGATAAAAGGTCATCACTGTTTTGAAGAAGCGGAATTATAATTTTAAACAAAACACGTCTGGCAGCTACCTTGAACCAAGAATGACGAAGGCACTCGGTGGCGCTTGGTCTCCTGAAAGAACCAAAACAGCTTAGTTCCATACTTACGCAAATAAATCCATCCATACTGTTAAATACATCTGAGAGTACTCACAGTCGGTCCACCACCAAGAGCTTAACGACAAACCCCTTCGCCTCTTTGCAGAGGTCAGAGAACATGTTCTCCTCGAAAGCCACGTTGTAGTTGCGAATGTTCAACACCGTGGCTCTGTCGTTTTCACCGGTGAATGGTGACACTCCTGTCAGACTGGAATGGTTGATTCATTGATTCATAATAAGAGACACTTACATTTAATTTGTGGACTTGCTGGATGTCTTACCAGAGATATGTAATGACAGCGACTGGCCTATAGGAAGCAGTAGAGAGACGATAGGTGATGAGATTGTGCTTTGGCGCAAGTGAGGCACGTAAGAGGCTAGCTCACCATATGTCTGTTGCTCTAGAGACCGGCGTTTGGTTCACAATCTCTGGTGCCACGTATTCCGGCGTTCCATACTTGGAGTAGTGCTCCTCGGAGGACTCCAGTCTGATGGCGTTGCCAAAGTCGCAAATACGGATCTGGTCACTGCCGGCAGCTGCCATCAAAATGTTTTCTGGCTAAAAGCCGATAACAACGAGAGTGATCAATTCTTGTCATCGGAAACTCGTCTGATATATTCTGTGGCGACTAACCTTTATGTCAAGATGGCCGATGTCTTTCTCATGAAGGTAGCGAAGGCCTTCCAACACCTGCTGAATACATCGACGAATCTGCAGAGATGCACAAGTGATGACGTGAAGGTCATGTGACACGAGACCGTCGGGGAAAGCAGAAGCCAACCCACTTCCAACTCTGTGACTGTCGTTCTTCTGGATATTCGTTCTAACATCTCCTCGTGACACCTTCAAGCCACAGCTGAGGAAAACCAGACTGCACAATTGTGGATTGGTCTTTGAGATGCTTCATAACTTTGTCAATTACATAAAAAGGATACAACTCTGTTATCAGCACCACCAAATTCTTCTTCTCAAAGGCATCATGGAAGAAGACGATGCGCTCGTGGTCCAGCTCGGACAGCAGTTCCATCTCCCGCAGTGCCAGGGCTTTCCTCTTTCCACGTGCGGATGTGAACTTGGCAGCAAAATCCTTCTTTCCCTTCTTCTGAGTCACTCGCTTCACGTAGGAAAAGGTCCCCCTATGATGGACAACATTTGGCTGCGTTTTATGTTTCTTCTGCCAAGAACTCGAAATTGAATTCCCGTCTTGTTTGCTAGTTAGGAAGATGTGCAAAGACTAAACATTACTCTTAATGTTGGGCATCTGTGAAGGAGTCCAAAGTAGGACAATATCTGGCATGTCAAAATGTAGAAAAAGGCCATTCATGGATATGGTCTGCACAAAATTGCTGGCCAAAGCTCTTGAGAAAATCAATACGACAATCCACTTTAGAGAACCGTTCCTTCCAACTTTGGGTCTGTGTACTTTTTGGGGTTCTATGGTTTAGTCATAACTGCATCTTCAGTTCTGGAAAGCCGTAGCTTGCTTGGACTTATCTCCACAAGGATGGACACACGCCTACCTGCCTATCTCCTTGTGGAGGTCATAGTAGTCTGTCAAGCGTCGCATCTTCCTGAGAATGGTTCCTTCATCTTCCACTGGTTCTATGGCCTCTTTGTCCTCTGTAGACAACATGCAGACTTTTACATATGTTCGTTTGCCTGCCGACATTTATGAAAGATGTTTTGGAATCCCATGCCAGACCTGTGCGAACTGTCAGTTCAGCCTTGCAGGAGTTAGACGCGGCCAGGTTCTTGGCCGTGCAGGTGTAGACGCCCGAATGCTCGGTGTGGGCGTTAAGGATCACGAGAGAATACTCTGGGTCATCGTACACGAAGGTGAAGAAGTTGCTCTCTGAGAGAAGCACATCATCCTGTGAAAGATTTCAACGAAACATCTCAATAAATATTCAAAGCTGACTTTTAGGGGCGTAACCGGTACCTTGTACCACAAGATGTCTGGATCTGGTTTTCCTTCGACCACAACAGCGAGACGGGTGGTTTCTCCCTCACGTATGTCCACATCCTCCATGATGGTTTCGAATTTTGGTGGCACTGTGTAGTAAGGAAGAATAACAGTTCTTGCTTCTTTGGAGCAAGGAAATCAAATCTGCTGTCGTCCAACCTGCCATGACCAGCTGCAGCGTGCAGAGGTCGCTGCCAAACTGGTTGCTGGCCATCACCACCAGCTGGCCGATGTCCAAGGCTCTGACGCGCTGAAGCTTCAGGGTGTGTTGATCATCGTCCGGCGTGCTCATCTCGCACACTCCGGCTTTGTTGACCAAAGCCACGCCCCTCCTGATGGACACCACGGCAACATCTTGCAGCACATTCACTTAAGCGACCGTTGAGATGAAAGTGGAATCATTTTTACCTTTTCCAAGTGACGGTGGCGTGCACGTGGTTCAGGGTGACGGTGATGCTTACGGGTTGATTCTCAACCACGTACACAATGTCGGGTTTCTCGATGATCACGGGTGCTTTCCTCAAATAAGGTCCTAGATAAGGTCAAAGATGTGCTTTGTGTGAATGCTGAGAAACAAGCATTCACTACAATGTCATCATCAGCTAAGAATTGACCTCTGTCCTGGAGCTGGACCAAATCTGTGGATGGTGAAGGTTTGCTGAGCGTCTTGCCGGTGGAGGTCAAGACCCTGAAAGCGTAGCGGACCCCCTTGGAAAGGTTGGTAATGGTGTAGCTGGTTTCCCTCAAGTTGGAAGCTACGGTGGACCATTGGATGGAGCCCAGAGGTTGTTGCTGGAGCACATAAGACAAGGAACCCGACTCTGCAACGAAGTAAGAAAAGCATAAAGCACCCAAATCATCATACAAGTCTACATTATAAATTGACTGAACTTTCACAGACTTCTTTTGGAGACTGAAAAAATATATATACACTACCATCTGATGGATTTATTTTCTTGGATCTTTTCCAGCTGAGGCTTATCGTTTTTCCGGTGATGGCCTCTATGATCGGGGGCCCATCAGGGGGATCTGGAACAATATCTGCTCAGAAAGCACAAACATATTTTTATATTTTGTAAAAAGAAACAAAAACTCTGCAGGAACTGAGGCTACCTGAAACATATAAATGTGCATAGCAAGCTGCTTTGCCCAGTTTGTTCGCGATCACCGCCTTGTAGACGCCGCCATCAGCGTGACAAGTTGCTTGAATGACCAATGTGTGGACATCCCTGTCTGAAGGAGACACACGCATTTCAAATTTGCCTCCTCGAACTCAAAGATGACCGCTGGCGTCTTTGCTTACTCTGGGTCATTTTGCGCTCGTCGCTGCTCTCGATGCGCTTTCCGTTGTGGTACCAGGTGATGGTCGGATAAGGCAGGCCTGTCACCCTGCAGCTCAGAACCGCCTCTTTTCCTTCGATCACTTCCAAGTCAGACAGAGGTTTGACAAAGTCCGGCATGGTTCTCTTCACTACTTCACTCTCCAGCTGCTCTGGCTCCTCTGGGATGGATGGCATCTTCTCAAGTTTGGATCTGCAGGGTAAGATGGTGTAAAAGTTGCACTAGGTTTGTTTATCTCCTTTATATTTTTACTGAGCTTACTGTTTGCATGTTTATTTTTTATGGTCATGTTCGGTGCCTTCCTATGCATATTTTATAGTCTGCTTGTTTTATATTAATGCATTTGAAATGTAGAGAGCTTTGGCCTATCTTGAGCTTTAAGTGCTTATATATCAAGTTGGTATGATATGGTACACAGATGGTGGGCTGGAATGGCATATAGGATTTAAATGATTTATTTGAACCGTTGTTTTTCCGGAGGCTGGTATAATTACATAACATATATCATCGACAACGATATTTTCATGAGAATTGTCTCTCCTCCTTTCATGAGAAAAGGCTCAAATACGTATGTTGTATTTGTATCGTCAATGATTTTCATATAAAGCTGCAGTGGGAAATTGATTATTTATTTATTTATTTATTTATTTATTTATTTATTTACGTACCCATTTATTTATTCATTTATTTATCCGTCTATTTATTTATTTATTTATTGGTAACGTGAAATGCTGACGTCTTACATGTGAGAGGAGACCGCCGCCCTGTGCTCTTGGATGTACAGCTCAGCAGTGCATTCCGCCTTCCCGTGAATGTTCTGAGCCACGGCCGTATAGAAGCCTTCTGTGTCACTGCTGACGTTGGCTATCACAAGCGAGTGACGCCCGCCCTCGCTGAGAATGCACACATTGTCGCTCTCCTCCACTTTGGACTCTGAAGGCGCAGAGAGGAGAAAAGACGGCATTCCTTTGAAGAACACGTGTTGAAAGTTGGATAGAAAAGCGCAGCAAGTCAGTTGAGCTTCCCTACCAAAGTGCATCCAGGTGACTTGTGGCGTCGGTGACCCGCTCACCTTGCAGTCCAAGCGGGCCGTGCGACCCGCGATGACCTCGAGGACGTCCAGCTTGCGGGTGAACAACGGCTCCTTGGAGGGGGTCACCTTTAGGTTTGCGCTGGAGGTCAACTCGTCTGAATATGAAATGAGCCTCATTAATATTTTTCATCATCATCAATCAGGCAAATTGGCTCTGTTGTTTACCTTTGGCTGTGCTCAATTTGCAAGTGTATGTCCCACTGTCGTCTTCGTGCACTGAATTCAGCAGCAGGCGGCATCTGAAAGAAAATGTGATGTGCTTTTAGACAAATAATAAGCTATATGGTGACTTTTAATTCAGCAAAAGCAATTTCTGTGTTAAGATACTTGGATTAAGAGTATAAAAAAAATCAAACTAGTACTAAACTAAAATTTAAATACCGTATTTTCCGCACTATAAGGCGCACCTAAAAACCTCCAGTTTTCTCAAAAGTCGACAGTGCGCCTTATAATCAGGTGCGCCTTATATATGGACCAATATTGAGCCACTACAGCAGGTGTGTCCAAAGTCCAGCCCGCGGGCCAAATGTACATATCTTATATATGGACAAAGTTTTAACATGGGCCATTCATTGAAGGTGCGCCTTATAATCCGGTGCACCTTATAGTGCGGAAAATACGGTAATGCATTTAAATAAATAAATAAATAAATAATATTTTCTACAAGACTGAAGGAAACACACTCAAAGCTGATGAGATTTTAAGCAGAACAACAAAAAAAATGAACTAACCTGCGACCATCAAAGTGCATCTTGCAATTAAGCAGCGCCGGCTGGATCAGCTTCCCATTGGAGAGCCAATCCACATCCACGTCTGAAGGTCCGCTGATGTCACATTCAAACATGGCCGACTCGCCAGCCTCCACCTTCAGATCTGTCACCTCTCGGATCATTTTCAGCTGTAACTCTGCTGCAGCTGATGATCAAGGACACACATTTGAATAATTTTTTATTGCCTTGGCTGGGGCAGACTGAGGACACATGAAAGACATCTGTCCGTCCATCCCTCCATCCATCAGAAGACTCCATAGATAAAATTTTGAACTTGCATTAACAGTGAAAGGTCTTTGATTCCTTTTTTAGGAGGATTTCTATGAGACTGCACAGACAAATTGGTCACAATGCCATTCAAATGGATTTTAGCTCTCTCACCTTTGACTTCGATTCTGCACTCCTCCTGCTTTGTTCCGTTGTCACTGACAAGCTTGCAGACATAAAGCCCTGCGTCCGACCTCTGTGCTGAGATGATCCTGAGCTCATCGGAGCCGTCCTCCGTCACCCTCACGGAGAAGCGTCCTCCCGTCTTCACCGGGATCTTGTCCTTTAGCCTGGGATGGAAAAACACGGTGACGTTGTCTCTAGCAGGTAATTCAACTGAGCATGAAGTCACGTCTGGCCATTGTGTTCGTAAAACAAATCACCAGTGAACCATTGGTTTGGGCTGCCCGGCAACTTTTACAGAGATGACAACATCTTGGCCCTCCATCACGACTTGGTCACATGGCTCCACCTTTTTTAAACAGAACATTTAGTACTTAACACATTTGCTGGATGTTATATCTGCTTTGGGAGGGGCCCTACCTGGAAAGAGGGAGACTCCTTAAAATGGACACTTTTAGTTGGAGTAGAAATGCGTTCCATGGCCGCCACCCGTGGACTCAGGTAGTCTTCATGGAGACTCGCAATTTGCTCTGGAAGATTAACGGAAACCTAGTTTGAATCATATTTGAATCTCAAACTGAAAGTGCCACATTTGGTTTAGTATTTGCTACTCAGTTGCTAAATATAGCAGCACCAGCAGATGCTGTTAAAATTCTAGATCAGAACAATCTGTACTTTAATTTGTCCAACAATCAGCCGAGGCAGCATAGTGAAGTGCGCAGTGCACGAAGTGGATTATGAACGAGTCTCTTAATGCCTGACTCATGAACTCGCTTATTCCCAGTGCTCCAGAGCAGACGCTCTGTCTGGAACCTTTGCGTCAGAATTAACTGATGGTGGAGCAACACCGGCACTCTCACAAAATTTCTCATGCACTGCTGCTGAAGCTCTTTTGGGCTTTATTTGCTTGGTTTGACGCAAACGTTTGTAAAAGCACAAATAATGACTCGATCGGATTATTAATTTCTATTAAAAATAACAAAACCAGGCAATGGCAACACGTAAACCAATTAGACGTAACATGACATGGCATTTATATTTTGACTGACTGACTTGGGCTCGGTTCCCATGAAGCAGACCATCTTTTTCTATACTGTTAAATAGAGAACAACAATTTACATTCTAAGCAAAGCACAATTTGGATTCCTCAATTGACCTGCATGGAAATTGGAGGACTGGAAGAGGAAAAGCCACACAAGCACAGGCACAACATACAAATATCACAAAGAAAATCTGGAGCCCGGATGAAAAAATAAAATAAAAAAAATAATAAAATTGACTACTGTATAGTTACTGTAATGGAATCTAAAAATCCAGTCCAAAAATTCAACAACTGATCTTGAATCAACTCGTGAAGTCACGTTTGCAGAGGATAAATTCTCCTCTGGGCATTCATCCTCTCACATCTGATCTAGCGTCTCGTAAATAAAACATCTGACCTTCCTGGCTTCCTGACTGCCACACTGACTTTTGTACAAATGATATCGATGTCAGATCACCAGATGAATGATGGAAAGATGAATCAATTATACGTCTGCGCGATGTTGTGCGCGGGAGCTCCGAAAAAAAACAAAAGGCTGTTGCTTCCTGCAAATCATTTAAGCTTGCGCTGCCTGGAGAACATCAAGCCAGATAAAAAACTCAAATGGGGACACGAGGCAGTGTGCATTTACCCTGAAGAAGAAGCGGGTGGCTAAAAATACTCCAGCAAGGTGGACTGACGGGCCAAATATGGCAAGACGGGCCCAAGCTGCTATGTGAGGCCGTTTGCATTTGCAGACAAATCTGCATCATGCGTAAACAGAGAGGATGGACGCGATCAACACATTTGGTTTCTCAATGCTGCTTGGCCTGTCATGGGTTGCCATGGTAACCACTCTTTCTGCTGGCTGGGCATTGTTGTTTTTTTAAATTACTTGGCTGGGTATTGTTTTTGTTTTTAATTACTTTTTTTTTTTTTTTAAATTACTAAATTATTTGGCTGGGTATTGTTTTTTTTAAATTACTTGTTTGGATTTAAACTTTGATTTCTACATCCACATCACTGTTGCCACAGTTACCTAAAAAGTGACTTGGGTACTTTACCAGTTATTGTAATAGTAATTTAATTACTTTAGACATAATTGGACTTAAAAAGTGACTGTTAGATGACAAGTTACTTTAATGATTACATTAAGCAGATAACAACAACCGTGCTTGGTTTTGCCACTTCATTGGAAGTGAGAGTTCATTTTTAATTTAAATGACAACCTTTTGGAATTACTATATTATCATAATTGAAAATAACGAGTCTTTTCTGGATTTCACTTTCACGTAAATGGGCTACTTGTTGATAATTATATTATTATATATTTATATTATTTTATTTATAATATTTTGAAGTAAAATCTAAAATATGTATTCAATTATATACATCATTACTTCGATACTTACTTTAATATTTTCAAGTAAAAGTTAAAATAAAGGCAGTTTTTTTAACTTGACATATTTAACAATTAGGAAATACTCCACATTTACAATGTACATTGTTTATAAATATATCGACCTAATTTGGAGGGCCCTTTCACTTATAAATAAAATCGGCTGTGACTTTCTCTTTAAGCTTAACAGCATACTGTGCTACAATTCCATTTTTTTTTTTTAATATAACGTTTGAAGCAACAAAACCTCTGAAGCGATAAATAATGTGTCACAAATCAAACAATTACCTCCCGCAGAGCCACTTTTCACTTGATTCATCTCCATTTGGCCTGCATCACATTCAATCTTGCTGGTTTCATCTTCCACCAGGATGGCGGGAATGGCCACTTTCATCCTTTTGAGAAACGGGCTGACGGAAGGCGTGGGTGATTGGCGTCCCGCTGAGTTGACAACCAAAGCATTTGGAGATTTTCTGCATTACACAACACAAAAAAACAGATGAAGTCATTGGATAGTTTTAGCTTTCCCTTTAAGGCATTCTTCAGAAGAGATGATTCCCTCCAAACCTGGTGAGTGTGGTCTTTGTGGCTGTTGGCAATAGTTGCCCTGGCAACTGGTGAACTAGTGCTGTCTCCATGGCAACTCTAATATTCCCCATTCTTCCTTGTGATGAGTAATGCTCTCGGTCTGTCATTGAGTCGGGCTTTGCTTTTTCAGGAACTTTAGTCAAGCTTTCCGGTCTACGTTCCTGCGTTCCTTTCGTCGTCGACTCCCTCGCGTTTGTCTTTTTAGTCTCTTGCGGGTCAACGGAACCTAGCTCATCTGTCACCAGCGGCTCACTCGAACGAGCCTTTCTTATGCTTACGCTGCCAGCGAGCTTTTTGATCCTTTCCAGTTCTTCACTGAACTTGTTTTGGTAGCCCTGAACCCGTTGCGAGTAGCTCATCTTGTCCTCCAGCGAGGAGGCTCGTTGCTTGAAGGCCGCTCGTTTCTGAGCGGCAACATCGGTCTCGGGAATGGATCCAACTGCTGGCAGATTCATGCTCGCCCTTCGCTCCTCAAACGTTTTGATCTTGTCGGAGCACTTGGGCCCTGCACGAGCCACTTTGGTCGGCATATTGTTTTTAAAAAGCTGATTTGAACGTTCATCCTGGTCTAGATTTGGGCCTTCCTGGTGGTTTGGTTGAAGGGAGCTTGAGGATGCAGATGGGAGACCCCCATGTGAGTCTTCATCACTCTCAATCCTGGAGGAACGAGGGTTGGAGGAAAATGAGGTGTGAACTTAGAGCTCCTGAAGATTTGCCAGAAGCTTCAGAAGGGAACAAGTGTTGGTCCGTGTAGTTTAGTCTTAATACGCATTTTTCTGTTTCAGGGTGTAAATAAGTGCAACTGGCACACTAATAAAATTAGAAGTTGTCACATGTAAGAGCTTACGTGAACTTGTCAGAAATGTCATCAAAATGTGCTCAAGTGAAGAAAAAATATGTTGCAGCCAAAAAAAAAGTCATGCCTAGAAAGGAGAGCCCGTGTCATGATTAGAAGTTTGTGTTCATGCTAATATTCAACCAGGCCCGCATCCGACGCATGCCGCCGCAAGCGTAAAAATTATTCATCCAAAGGTGAGATTCCAAAAGAAACGTGCAGCAGGTACACACTCACAGTGCAGTAAAAACATGTCACCGCCGTTGTGACGGTGAAGAGTTAGATGCTCCCATAGCAACATCAAGTCAAAGGAAAGTGTGGAATCAAAACAAAGAGTCTATGGAAAAAAATATTCCACGTGGAGATTGATTTATGACATCTTGGCTTGAGCGTCTTTTCAAATTTGGGGCGATAGTTTGGACTCTATAAGGGCATGGAGAAAGTTCTCCCCCGGTAGAGGCTGAACATACTGCCGTAGTAGTCACTGCCGACAGAAACACTTTCCTCTGACCCCTGAACGGGCCTCGCCAGGTTAGCGTGAGACGCCCGGATCAGCGGCTCGACACCCAGGTGACGGACAGGCAGGGGGCCCTCCGCGGAGCCAGGAGCTTGCCTGGATGGGTTTGTGGGGTCCATATTGGGCCCAGGAGGACGGGAAGCCAGCGTCCGGAGCTCTCGTTCCACGATGGGGTCATGAGAGCCTGGAAGGGTGGCTCGGCGATCACAAGCGTCGGGGTTATATTCCGTCATACGATCCCCCTCGCCTGGAAGGACCACAAGAAGATGGGAATGGAAAAACAGAATTTTTGTAAACCTACACTGCCCTTCAAAAGTAATGGGACGGCACGGTCATTCCTTTGTTTGATTTTTGGGTTTCAGATAAAACGATAAATTTCGGGCAAAAAGTTTGGAATGCATCTGATAATTTCTTTTCTGTAAATTGCCAAAGAAAATGTTTTTGTCGACTTTAGTATTCACTCTGCTGCTGCCATCTCTGTCTTGAGTTGTTTAATGGATCTGTATCATGGGTGTGAAACCCAAGGCCCGGGGGCCAGATACGGCCCGCCACATCATTTTATGGGGCCCGCAAAGACAAATTGCGCATGGACATCATGTGTCAAGACTAAAATTACAAATTGTCTTCATTTGTTTCATTTATTATTATTTTTATTATTATTTATTATTCTGAACTTTTGTCTCATATTCATCTTTTCATCTAAAACGTCTTCAGTACAATATTGAACAAAAAAACAAAGGAAATCAAATTGCTGTTCCAATACTTTTGCAGAGGGCTGTGTTAATGCGCCTTATGCTACTATTGATTGACCTTTTAAAGTGCAGTCAATTTCAAGTTTTGTAGGTCATGGCTAAATTATAGATGGATCCATACCGCAGTCGAGAATGATCCACTTTTGGGATTATTTACCGTTTCAGTTCTGGAGTATTCATTAAATTTCTTTTTTTTCTTACTCGCACGTCTTGCATTCATACTGTGTACTGTGGTTGTGCCTGCAAGCTACTTCTTAAAGAGAACAAATGACGGATCATCTCCTCCCACCCTCCCCGCATATTTTTTCTATTCTTCCAGTGCGGTTTCTCTCGGGGATGCGTGGGGTGTCGGTCCGCCGACGCAGAAGCTTGCAAAGCGCCAACACGGAGCGGAGCGCAAGTGAAGGAAGTGTCCTTGTGGTGGTGGAGGAGGAGGAGGAGAAGGGCGTCGATATTTGGGATCTAAATTCAGACATGTTGTTGCCGGGTTTGGAGGAATGTGAGAGCAGACAGCTTCAATTCAGCCTTGTGTTGAGTGATTTACATGTCAGACCATGAGTAAGTAAGAAATTTCTTTGCGACATTTTATGAATGGTTGGGGAAGGTCTTCGGTCCAAAACTGGGCAAGTGCATCTGTCATGTTGCAGTATATTATCAATGAACCACAAGTTTGAAATAAACAATTAATAAATAACATGAACCAGTTTATAATACTAAAAATTGAAATTGGGACTGCACATAAGAATTATACACTTTGTCAATATTGTATATTTTGTTTGCACAACACATTTAGATAAGGTCATGGTGGATAAATTATAAAATTCAGTGAAATTGGCTTTAAAAAAAACTGTTGCAGGGCCAGATTTTTATTTCTGTCTGGTCGTTTTTTTTTTTTTTTCAGACCAATAATTTAATTTTATATACTACTACTATACCTAAAATGAATTGCTACCCATCAATTATTTTTGATGAAAGAGAATTTATTATAAAGGCTTATAATTCATAATTGTTATTTCATTTGGTCGTTTTGTTGATTTGCTTTCGGTTAACTTTGCTTGATTTTTTTTATTTTTTTTTTTATTTGTCATCAGCTATGATTTCATTTATAGTTGGGTTCTTTAATAATGTACTTCTTCTTAGGATAGTGTACGAAATGATTTTATTCTCAAAATACTTTTAAATACCTAAAGGTCCACCCCAGGCGGTCTTGTCTTGGTGTCTCCCCAGCCCTCCTTTGGGTTCCATCTGGGGTTCAGTGGTCTCATCCTCTGTGGTCTCAGAGTCTGGAATGAAAAAAAGAAAAAGACATCAATAACCGGTGAGGCAAGAAAAGGATGACGAGGACAGATTTTTAATGGTTACAAGCCAAGGAGTGAAGGAAGCCAACTAAGGTGTGACGATATCCATCTATGGATTTAAAATCAAATAAAATGACATCACTTTAGACCACCATGTAAACAAAAATATCAGAGAAACACAAAAGGTGTGGAAACCACAAATGACATAAAAGAGAACATCAAAACAAAATATGCCCGCCACTTGATATGTGGGTGAAATAACATCTCCACAGCACAAGATGAAACCACAAAGGAAGAAGAAGAAATAAAAAGCAGACGTGATAAATCAAAAGAGGCAGGTTTACCGTAGCTTTGCTTTCGGCAGGAGCGGAAAACTTCGCTTCCGTAGTGGCAGCAAGAGAGGGCAGACGGGAGAGCACCGTTACTATGGAAACCAGCATCCCTCTCACCCGCACGACCAATCCTCTTCGTACCCATTCGAGGTTTAAAATCAGCGGTTGGCCCGACACGAACGTTTAGCGGTCAGAGCACCTCATTGCGCCGCGCGCCATCAAGCCAGATCCTGATTAGATAATTCCAGCAGGTCGGCCTAATGGTAAGGAGAGCCGTTGCAAGACCAACAATCAGCATCACTACATCAGCGTCTTTTATAGTGACAATATGTAAATCCGCTCATCTGCATCAAATTAGCTGTAAGAGCTTCAATCCCAGGCAGGGCAGTCAGAACCGCACTACTGACTCGACGGTCAAGCAAGAGAAACGGAAGAAAAATCAGCACACGATATCTCCAAGGGGGCCGGGTGATATGCGGAAGCTAAATTGCAAAGATATCGCATGGCGGGGGTGGATGCACACTCAGACGAGGCACTCTCGCTGATGGACACTTAAAAGCAGACAATGCGGACATTGTTCAGCAGCAAAAGTCATCACTGGGAGGATGCCGAGGATGCTCGACCAATCTCGAAGAGGATGTGAGAAAAGCTCATAATGACAACACACCATGTGTAAATCTGCCAAATGTCCGCGTGGAATGGCCGCTTCTCTGTAAACGAGACGGAGAACAAATGTTAGTCAAAAGTGACGCTTTTGGAATGTTTTCAATGTCAACAACATCCTTGTTAGGTACAGCTGCAGTTGTGAAATGTGCGATATAAAAAAAGTTGTACGGTTTTGTATACATTTGAAAAGTAAACAACTAGCACTGAAATAGCAACATCATTGTTGTTTTATTAGTTACAGATATATGTAAAGTTGTGCAGTTTTGTATACATTTGGAAAGTAAATAACTCGACTGACGTAACAATATCATCGTTATGTTTTGTTAGTTACAGCTGCAGTTGTGAAATGCGCAATATAAATATAGTTGTACAGTTTTGTATAAATTTGTAAAGTAAACGACTAGCACTGACTCGAAGTGAAAATCCATCCATCCATCCATTTTCTGTACCGCTTAGTCCCCACGGGGGTCGCGGGCGTGCTGGAGCCTATCCCAGCCGTCATCGGGCAGTAGGCGGGGGACACCCTGAACCGGTTGCCAGCCAATCGCAGGGCACACAGAGACAAACAACCATACGCACTCGCACTCACACCTAGGGACAATTTGGAGTGCTCAATCGGCCTACCAAGCATGTTTTTGGGATGTGGGAGGAAACCGGAGTGCCCGGAGAAAACCCACGCGGGCCCGGGGAGAACAGGCAAACTCCACACAGGGAGGGCCGGAGGTGGAATCGAACCCGCACCCTCCTAACTGTGAGGCGGACATGCTACCCAGTGCGCCACCGAGCCGCCTTCGAAGTGAAAATGATAACAAAAACTTGTTTTAAATGTTTTTTTTCATTAAATTATTCCAGTAATAAATCGATCATAAACAGTTGTAAAAAAAAAAAAAAAACACACACAGCTATGTTTGGTTGGATTCTATTTGAGAAACTTAGCAAAACACAATGGCAAGCCTGGCCTTTTTTTTTTTTTTTTTTAAATCAATTTAAACTGAGATTTCTCCCTTGCAATTGACTTCACCTAAGCGTTTTATTTTGACCGACGCTTCACACACTCAGATTACAGTGGTGGAGGCGAAGTCTAAAATTGTCATTCAAGCCGGTGACCCTGTTCTCTCGATCCATCTGCCTTGATCAAATGACAGAGACGGCTTTGGAGTGGCATCAGAGATTCCTGAGGCTTCTACCACCTGGCTGACATCTTGGTGACATGTCTTGCCACACATTTATGTTTCATGCTCATCTGTCCTCAACATACCTTGGCAATCTAAGGAATTTGCTTCAAGAGCTGCATCACAAGGTCTGAATTGTTGAGGTTAAGAAACTCGATATTAATTGACACTACAAATTCAACAATATAATTTAGTGTGGTTGTAGTTTGCAGCGGTGTAGCCCGACGCTTCAAAATACTGATTTAAGCTTTCAGTGAAATGCAACGTAGTCCCACCCGACAGCAAACCACAACCATAAATCATTGTGTTTTAATTTTTAGCGTGTGCAGTCGTGAGCAGGCCACAATCTGTCAATCAGAACCATGAAGAGCGACTCAACAGGAATCATTGGAATGGATGGAAAGAAACAAAACAACCCCCCCCCCCCCTTTCCTCTCCACATTTCCTTGGCGCTCCTATTGGCTGAGTATTTTTATTCTTTATTGTGTGGCGGCTTGTCGTGATCGCCAAACGGGTGAATGGACAAACAAAGAATTTTGATATCAACACAGCATCCGGGCTTGAGTGGCTGGAGCGCATTTGAGCGTAGCCTACTGACACACTTTGAGCTTCATATAGGGCGGCCTTGTTATTTGGTGTGCCGTAGCAACATTCCTGATGGGGAGCAATGAAAATAATTCTTGCCGTTTTATTGTCATTGCCTTTTTATTGTCATTGTAATGACAAGTGAACCACCAAAACAGACGAGTGCTTGTTTTCTGAAATCACCCTACAAATGTCTGCCACTAATAAACTCAATTGTATCCCAATGTCTCAATTGTGGGGGTGGGTGGCAAGACATCTCAAAAGGTAAACAAATCTCCCCAACATCAGTGCAACAAGTACAAGATTGTGTTCATTTGGACTTACCTGAAACCTCTTCTTTGACCAGATTTTCTTCATCCTGCTTCCTGTCTGATGGACAACAAGATTACCTGTAGCATCCACACGTTTGCACTAAGACTGAGCAACAAAGGGTGTGGCGGGGATTGCAAAATGGGATTCAGCCGTGTTTAGGCTTCCGTGTGGCGTCGAGGTAACGGTGACAAGCGGAGCCGGAGGGGGAAGGAGGGAGGAGGAAAAGAACCAGAGGGAACCGGACTGAGGCTTCTTTGTGTTTGAGCGTATCTGACCGCCGATGAGAGCAGCAGCCTGCTCTGACTCGGCACCCTCCCCGTCTCTACGTAAGGGGGAGGCGGGGGGGAGCAGATGGGCCCACGCTGGAGGAGGCAAGATGAGAAGCAAAACTGCTGGCTTCAGAGCAGGCGGAAAAAACAAAAGAGGAGAGAAACAGGGAGGGGATGCGAGTGACTGATGGAGGAGACTAAATTGAGGAAGGGATGGAGATATCAAAAGAAAAAAAGTGTTGACACAAACATGGGTCACAATTAAAATATCAGGATTCTAATTTACTTAATAAAGACTCCTTGTCTCAAAGTAGTAACAGCAAATGCAATCAAAAAACAAAATATTCTATTTCTAAACCAAAGATTCCCATCTTCCTCCATTATTTATCCGTCTCGGACACCTGCCTTGTATGAAAGAGCCTTTAAAGTGAATTCAGGGATTTGAAGACCAATTTCGAAAAGCAGATGCGAAAACAGAGACCTATGTAAAACTCAAACAAGGAACTGTTAGTCACCATTTTGGTTTAAAATGCTGCCTAGTGACGCACTTTGGAGAACATTAGCATCACCCCTTCTCGTGATTCTTACCTCTCCCCATGCACCCCCAAAACTTAATTGTCCTTTCAAACACATCTGCGCTTTCCACACCTCCGCCGCCTTCATCAAATGAGTCTAAAAATAATCTGTAACCATGGTGGCTCCTCTTTTATAGGCAGTTGGATTCCCCCGACGTTGTCAAGTGAGGAATGTCGCTGTTTACCTTCTTATTCAAACATGACTTTTACTCTCCTTGTGAATCGGAGCCACTCAACCGATGCTGTCTTATGACCTCACAATACATCACGTGTCTCTGAAAAAGTGTCTGGACTGAATGAATTCCATGAGCATGGCTGTGGATTGGATTGGACCGCTCCCCCCCCTCCAAGATCTCCTTCTCTATCCATCAGCGCTGGGAGGTGGCGGAGAGCAAAGAAATCGATGCACGTGCTTTACACGTGATAGAGAATACACCCCCAAGAAAGAGCTCAAATGCTCTCGGATCAATACATCCATCATCGCACCAGCTTTTCGGGCCCTCCTCCAATGGGAGGCTTGGTACAGTCATATTTTGTTACATTGTTTCTCCTGGTGAGGCCTAATAGCGAGAAACGTCATCAGAAGGCCAATCAATACAGTTTTCACTGACGGACAATGTGTAGGCAATCCGCTTTGTCAGCAGTATATATGAATCACCTTCTTTCAAATTCATTTTTGTCGCGGGTTACATGGTAGTCATAGTTTCCTTCAGAGGGGCATAATAACTGTCAACCCAAATAAATGTATGAACACATACGAATAGTCTACACAACAAAGTGATACATAACTAGTTTTGGAATCGGAGAATCGTAAAAACTCTCCTATTTAAAAAAAAAAGAATGGTAATAGAAATTGCTAGAAAACCCTCTATTTTGTAAAAGTGAAGACAATTTGCAATTTTAGTATTGACACATAAAGTTGTTGCATTATTTGTCTCTGTGGGCCAAATATAATTACACTGTGGGCCAAACTTGGCCCGGGGCCAGAGTTTGACTTGTGCGACAATCAAGTTGTACTGATGCTACGGCATCAATTTGGAAGAAAATTTTGTCAGTGTTAAGTGAAGAGTGAATTAAATGACAAGACCACGCCAAGAGCTAACCTTGTGTAAGACTCGTGTCACCTGATTCTGTTTGCACAAAGCAGACTTTGAGGAGACCCGTTTCAGCCGTGGCATGTTCAATTTGTGTCACGTGGCGAGCCACCCGATCCTACCATCTAATCCTGACAAAATCCCAGTGGGGTCCCAGCGAAGCGCGAGGGGACGGGCCACAAAGTGAGGGACACGCCACAGGGAGCGTCACCCACGGATCTTGCTTCAGCTGCCTCGTCACAAGGGGGAATCAAATTAATTGCACAGTAATTCACTTGAACGTAACATTTAGAGAATGTCAAGCGGCATGCAAGATGAGGGGGGGTATCAAGTAATCTGACATGCCATGTCCTTATGTCATCCACGAAAAGCTTCCTGCACATTTTCCTTGACATCTAGTCCAAAAAACGTAGCCTGAATTTTGCTTTATAATTCTAAGCCTTCCCTGTTATGTAATGAGACAAGAGGGGTAACTCATTTTCACTCCTTTCACTCTAACCACAAGCTTAGTCGGTAAACAAACACAATGCAGCTTACCCTCCAGCTAGCAAATGTTATGGTTGACTATGTTGAATGAGAAAAAATGAAAGAAACCAATCCAAAGTACAAAACAATCAAACACATCACGTACTGGAGGAGGAGGAGTTCCTCAAGACAACTTTGAGAACATAACATAAAGAGAAGAGGACCTAACAACAACTTACGTTGGCTGCTTTTGCTCCTTGGTCCACTGGTTGAGTCCCTCGCACTCTTCAATGCCTTGCGAGCGTCAAGCAGTTCCCTCTTCAGCATTCCACCCTACCAAGATCCACACACAGAAGCCCACTAGAACGTCCCCTGTGACTCCCTCCTGACCACAACAGTCCAAAACACTCCTCAGCCCATGGCCGGTCTCCTCCTGTGCTCTGCTTGTCCAACCAAACTTTGATTCCAGCTGTCTGCAGTTGAGCTGGACTTTCCCCGATAGCATGGGACCAACCCCCTCTTAAGACACAGTACGTCCTCTGCCGTCCTCTGATGGCTTGTTCTGTTTGAGGTAGGGCGGTGCGGGCTGGGAAACTCGAGCACGCTGAATACGATGCTGACTCTGCCGCTCACACGTCTCAGACGACAATAGTAAACTCTGTGGTGCTGATAACGAGGATAACGTTACACACCCGTGGGAATTTTAGTCCGATTTTTATCTGTATCTAAATATTTCCATTCTAAAACTCTTGATCCAACCTGGGAGGTTATAAATAGATAGATAGATAGATAGATAGATAGATAGATAGATAGATAGATAGATAGATAGATAGATAGATAGATAGGTAGGTAGGTAGGTAGGTAGGTAGGTAGGTAGGTAGGTAGGTAGGTAAGTAAGTAAGTAAGTAAGTAAGTAAATACATAAATAAGTGTAATAAAATAAATTTAAAAAAAAAATAGAATAAATAAATAAATGTGTGTGTCACGCTAATGAGTGCTAGCTAGCTAACTAAGCTAAAAGACAAGCTCAGGCTTGGAAATTGAACCGCCAAATCAAAGGCGGAGAAAAATTTCAAGTTGCAGCTAAAAAAACATTTATTTAGTTATTTAAGATCATAGTTGCAAGAAAGACTTTACTGGTACTTAAAAAGTATTTTGACACTAATATGGCCTTGTTAAAAGGTAGATTTTCTGGAGCCAAAGTGTTTGCTTATTTGAGATTTTCTTTGCGCGATCAACAGATAAGGAGCAATGAGCATGATCCCTAAAGTCATGATAAAAAGTAAGACAACTTCTTTGGGCGAATTGGCACTTTGTAAACAAAACTGAATGAAATATGACAATGCTCTATGTCACAGGTGTCAAACTCAAGGCCCGGGGGCCAGATACGGCTCGCCACATCATTTTATGTGGCCCGCGAAGACAAATTGTGCATCAAATTTGTGTGTCATTACTAGACTTGCAAATTGTCCTCACTTTTAATAATATCTTTTTTTTTTTAATATTTGACCAGTTTTTACTTGTCTGACTTGAAAACGAGTTATTTGTCAGTTTGTTTTGTAGCTTTTACTACCGTAATTTTCGGACTATAAGTCGCACCGGAGTATAAGTCGCACCAGCCATAAAATGCCCAAAAAAGTGAAAAAAACCATATATATGTATATAAATCGCTCCTGAGTATAAGTCGCACCCCCACCCAAACTATGAAAAAAAACCGCGACTTATAGTCCGAAAATTACGGTATATATAATATGAGGTGCTCATACATTTATTTGGGTTGACAGTCATAATGGCCGTCTGAAAGAAGCTATGACTACAATGCGGCCCGTGAAAAAAATGAGTTTGACACCCCTGCTCTATGGGCCAGAGGGAGGAGCTAGTACTTCAGACAGAAGGCCCGCATGACATCGCTCGTGACGTCAGCATGTTCCGATTAAGTCCATCCAACGTCCTGCCCTTGGAGTACTCACAATTGTTTTTACTTCATGTGTTTCTTTCTTTGTTTTGAAAAAAAAAACAAAAAAAAACAAAGGCTGCTTAAAATTTGCCTCACGCAGCAGGCTCTCACAGAAAAGCACGTTGATAGGCCCTTGGCCTTGCTGTCATGGCGCTGAACATGATTGAGAGTGACAGCATCACTTCTTGACCGCGCCGGTGCTATAATTATCTATGATGTCTGCTGGTGCAATCGGAGACGAATGCACACATCAGAGCTCTGACTGAGAAAGGCACATACCGTGCCGGAAATAACTATGTAGAATGGAAGGGCGCGAAAGAAAAGTTACAGATACTCTATGACCCAAAAACAAAGTACCTGGATGCAACAAAATTGAGTTTTTTACTAAATGACTTTTAAAAACAAAATACTATATTCAAATTCCATCATTAATGATCTCAACATGGGGGAGGGTGGTTCATTTTTATCTCATCGGGACACAGACCGGTGCACATGCGCAGGATCGTTTATCTCTCACATGCTTGTGAGTTCTCACTAACTAATTTTGGTGATGCAACTAGGCCATCACCGCATCAGGACAAGCACACACACAAAAAACTATCCTTGATGCTTTCATTGTCTACGTCACATAAGCATTTTGAAATAGTCTGGCTAGGTAGCGGGTTTAGCTACGTTTAGCTAGCTAGCCAACTATCATAGATAGATTAGAATAGAGTTGACAGAGATTGATTGATGGATCGAGAGATAGAGATTAGTGTAAAAAAAGATGTTACCTTCTCCAAGATCGATTATGGCGAGAATGGCACTGCATTCGGTCTCCCCCAGCTCATTGGCAGCCACGCAGGTGTACAAGCCAGCGTCTCGCATACGGCAGTCCCGTATCCACAACCCTCCTGAGTCCTGATCTTTCATAGGAGGTAGGAGTGTGTCGTTGTGGTACCAGGTGAGTGACGGTCTTGGAAAACCTGCCACTGACACCCTCAGACAGATATCACAGCCCGTTCCCACCGCGGCCTTGCGGAGTTTACGAACAAAAACTGGTGGCTTGGGCTCCTGGTCGGGGACAACCTGGTTTTTCAACCTGGTAGCTTTGGTCATGTTTCCACTCGGACTGGATGCTGCGACTTCAGCCATCTTGGATTCCATATAAACTCCGTATCAGGCCGAACTTTATATCTGGATGGCACTTGATGCTGGCCTCATACTCTTTCAACGCTCACACCTTGAGACATGCGGGGCACGCCGATGATGACCCGGCAGGAAACTAAAAACACATACAGTACAATATGAGAAGGTTGTTTTTTTAAGTGAGATACTCGGCGGCCATCTTGGTTACTTCGGTGTATGTCAGTCTCATGTTTAAATCAACATTATTCTGACCTTTCAAGGTCAAGTACAAACACTTTCAAAATTAATTTGGAAATTAAAAACTGTATTGGGCAATGTGTGTTTATCCACATTTGTATATTCTGTCCTGAATTACTGTAAAGGAATTACAATGATGCATTGTTTAATTCCTCCAGCTAACAAACAATTATTCAGCTACTAATAATTTCAATTCCTTTTCCATGTACACCAAATACTGCAATTAACATTAACAATAAAAATTAAATTAAAAGTAATTTCACGGAACTTGTTTGATTAAAAAAAATACTATTTAACTCGTTTCTAAAATAGCCACACCGCAAATATACACACCTGACATTGCCTTGACAGCCAATAAGAATTCCTTTGGACATCCCCGCAAAGCCTGGGTTAAAGTAACAAGATCCATGGAGAGAAATAGTACATCTTTGCGTGTCCTTCTTCAGGTGTAAGTCCGCCCTGGATCATGGAGCATTAGCAGCCGTCACCATGCATGGTCCGTTTTCAGGACTTGGACTCCCCCCTCTGTCTGGTGACAGAGAGGGAGAGACAGAGATTCGACATGGAATGTTCAAGAGCCACAACTTCCTGGTTTTTGTGAATGTGGAGCCTTTAAAAACAGTTCAGAACTTTGGAGCAATTACGTTGTCCCGCTTCTCTCGTTGCGCCGTCCAAATGCCTTAACTTCAGAGTGACAGCTGCATGGCCACTGATAGGTCACATTTCTCGGCCCGCCACATTTGACCTGCACACGTACCAACAAGCACCTACAAGAGACACACACACACGCACGCATGCGCACACAAACACACACAGAGTTCTTTAGATAATACTATCAAGTTAAATGTGTTATCAATTGCTATAAATAGACAGTCCAAGAATGCTGATGGCCATTTGGAGTGCAACATTTCATGTGGTTGAGCCACGAGATGTAGAAAAATTGGAAAAACAATAAAGAAAAATATATTTTTCTACATTAATTGTACAAAAATATTTTTTAGAGCTACCAGGCCCTGTGTGAAAATTTTGACATTACTTTTATTTTCTGCCATGTTTTGGTTCCTGTTAACTTTGTAGTCTTTTGTTTGTATTAAGGTGTTTCTTGGGCTTTTGGGATAAGTCAATGTTGACACACCAATCTCCATAATAAATCGCAGTATAATGACTTGATGTCTGTACAAATTAACTACATGCAGACAAATTCATCTCTCCGGAGATGGATCAAACAGGTGGATTTTGCCTGTTTATTTCATATTCCACAAACAAAACATTCATCACAATCCCGTGTGAAGACGAGGGGGGCTAATACAACAATAATACAACCTAAATGACTTTTTTTGGGTTTAAGAGAACATTAAAGTAGGAGTGATAATGTGTCTCCTATGGGTTATGCTTCTCTACTTTTTTGACTAAATTAAAAACTAAATGTGCCTTACGTGTATCGATTCTCAAATAAATTATTAAGGATCTCATACAGAAGGTTTTCAGACAATTTTAAGGAAGACGGTTCAGAAAATGGATGGATGGATATTACAGTCTGTACACCTATGAGCAATTATGTAATTTCATTATCTAGCATTTTGATATTGATATAGGTATATCTTTATTTCGAACATATTTAAAACATGAAAAATAGGGGAAAAATTAAATAAAACAATTAACACTTTAAAGTGCCATATCTAAGTCCATGAAACAAACAAAAAAAACCAAAAAAAAACAATAAACTGAAAGAAAAATACACAACAAATTTTAAATGATATATTTGAATCATTCTTTTTTTAATAGTGTAGGATGCTTGTGTCTGGAGTATTGTTAATTGATTATTTACATATAAAAATTATACATTGGTCAATATTATAAATACTGGTTGAAATATATTCTCCCGTTCTCAAATTATACTCCCAAAGCTCCTCACCATGAGAGAAGTCATTTGAGTCTATTTGCGCAAAACAAGCTATTTGCATCAAAAAGTGAATTTGCCTCAAGCTAGACCTTTTTAAAATGTTTGCGTTCCACCTTCTTCTTGCTTGCATATGATAAACAGGACTGAACATAACCATGCCACAGTCCAGCCATCCCTCACTTCAACTGGGAAGATGTTCTTCACAAAGTTGACTGCCGTTTCTTGTGAGTATACTCAGGTAAGTCAGAGTCCTTCAAATGTCAACGTGTGTATTTTCTCTATCCTGCAGTTCTTCTCGCAGCATGCTATCAAATATCCGATGCAGGTAACGGTTTGTCCTGAAACTTCAGTAAGGATATGATGGTTAAGCGTTTAACTCAAGTGTCCCTCCAGCAGAGTCTTTCGTTGACGTGGCCTGCCCAGGATTCAACTCGGTGATGCAGTGTCGTACGTACGGCCGACACTCACACGGTGGAACCGCTGACACGTGTAGCAATCGTGTGCTTTGCAACTTTCAGCCACCGGATCCAGAATCAATGTCACGGCTGTGGACTACGGTTTGCAAGACAACGCTGACTGCTCCAATCGAGACCAGCAGGCTGCTCAAGTCTCGACGGAGGGCGGCTTTCATTTATTCTTCCTTTACTGGGTAAAATCTATGTAAGGAATTTTGCTATGTCACAGGGCACAAATTAAACTGTTCCAAAATCGTTGGACTAATAATTCCTCCTAATCCTACAGTTGTGATAGAGAGCCACGGTGCCGCCTGGCAATGCCCAACCAACATATGTTTGTATACAATTGGACGCCTCACAACTTCGTCCAAATCACCTACAATTGTGAGGAAGAACCTGAAGGTACAACTTTTTTTGAGCTTGTAAAAAGCAAAGTAACGACCGGTCGCGGCCAGTTGATTAAGCAGATCGCTGCATTCATTGACTCGGCCCGACTCAGTCAAAAATGCTGAAGAATCCATGACTTTTTCACAAAAAACGTATTTGAATAATCGATGATTCAAATCATCAAAATAATTTGAATCATCGATTATTCAAATAATCGGTTACAATTTCTGCTCTCATAAAGGAGTTGAGACGACAGAGGATTATTTATTTTGAAAGCCCCAAATCTGAAGATTTGGACAGTCTTTAGTTCATAAAATGGCTGTAAACAATAACTTAATAGCTAAAATATGAGACGATTAATTTGTCAATCGATTTGTTCTTGATTAATTTTGACACCTCCAGACTTATGTTTTTTAAATCTTGTGCTACATGTCGGTTGAAATAAAGTTGACCTTGAAATTTTCTGTGCATGGCCTTTAGAAATAAAAACACCTTTGGAATTAAGTGTGGTATTAAAACTTGCAAATGCTTCCATAGGCTTGATCAGAAAGTATGTGTGTGACGGAGACACTGAGACCATCACATGTGGTGAGTGAGCATATTTTTTTTCCCCCTTCCACTTGGAAACACAAACATATTTTTGAAACCGCTCACGCTTCCCATGTCATCTTCAGAGAATGAACGAGTGATGATCATGAATGTCAAATATGGCCGCCTGGATGAAAACATCTGCACTAATGAGCCCTCAGTGATGACTTATTGTAACAATCCCACGGCTGTATATAAAGTTATTGTTGAGTATGCATCACCCACCCAATACAAATGCTTTCAAATATTGGTGACGCTTTCATTTAAAATATAATTTCAATGTCTTTGCAGGTGCGCTTTGCATGGGCTTGCTTCTGAGACCTGCAACCTGAGAGCAGACGCCGACATCCTCGGAGTCCCATCCGACTGCGATGAACTTCCAAAGTACCTCACTGTGGATTATTACTGCTTTAGATTGTAAGTGGTTTTATAAATTTACATGAACCTATGTGAGCTGCTTGATGTTTCAAAATTGCTATTTTTCTTTGATAGGTGATAAAGGCAGCCACCAGAGGTCAGAGTTGAGCAGCCTCCGTTCACCGGCTCTGTGCTAATTAGAAAGTAGATGTTGAATGATAATAAAAATATTGGGCAGCTCATGAGTGATGTGTGATGTTGCATTAAACATTATTTCAACGTGTTACGAAATTAAAATGTATTGTCTGAAAACGATGTGAAAACACAAGTATAAATTGCAACATTCCAATTTGGCCGCTAGATGGGGCTAAACACAAATATATGAATGGTATCCGAGAATAACACGATAATTGCAATAGTCCAATTTGGTCACTAGATGGGGCTAAACACAAATATATGAAGGGTGTCCGAGAATAACTCAAACACCGACCACCCACGCTGTGTGGGCCACACAACCCGTCAGGTGCTGATAAAGAATGCTAGCTACATAAGTACAGTACAGTGTGAGATAGATGACATCATATAAATGCAATTTTACACAGATAGTTTGGAAGTGTCTCATAGTGTCGAGGGAAAGGCGGATTTGCAGTTTCCCTGTCATTTAAAAGTCAAGTTTTCTGCAGAAAGAAAGATGCTTGAAAAGCCAGCTGTCTCATCTGTCCTATGAATAGGGATTAATGAAAGGCTCAAATGAAAGTGAGTATATACCTGCATATGAAAGGAAGGAAATAAAGAGGATCATCTTTTCCTGTTGGGAAAGTGCAAAGGATTTAAGACACACACACACACAGACAGGCAGAGAGAGAGACACACACACACAAACTCTCACACCGAGCACAGTGTAAAATCTTATCATTTAGACTAAAGCTTTCACAATAGGCACACAGAGCCGTTAATCTGCTTCATCGCCACGGTTCTTTTGTGCGAGTGGAAATGGCCCTTCTGTCCACAGGCTGGTTGTCACCTCCGTCTTTTGTCCCGCTGAAGATGTGATGGCCTGCCCATCACAGCCCTCATCTTCTGCTTCTTTTGTGGTTCTTTCTGACTCCAACATAAACGGATCTTCCTTCCCCTGTGGCCGAGCGGCACATATGGATGGTGGCAGGTTGAGGAGAATGTGCACATCAATCTAATCCTGTGATTTAGCCAGAAAAGAATATTAGTGGTGTTGGGAATGCTGCTTCCAATCTCATTATCCACAAGAGAGATCAATAAAGCTTTCAGTTGTGTTAGATTGTAGTACTCTTGATAGAAGCTTTGTGAAGTCAGTCCTTGTCATAAGATCAGTGGCAAGGGATCTTTGCAAACTCTAATACTCACTCAGCCGTGATCAATCTATTGTGTGGCTCAAGCTACAGCAAGGCATTCATTCATGTTTATTTTCTCTGGGAGGTTATGGAGGAAATGCAAAATGTAGTTTTGGAGCTTTGGTACGTAAGAGCAGCACAACAGCATTTGTTTTTTGGTCTTAGTGGGTTTGATTGTTTCGAGTTTTTGTCTTCCTCCGTCTCTTGTTCATGCCGCCCCTGAATGCTTGAAGTCTTTGTCTCCACTTGCTCACATCAGTTCTGCTCTCAGTCATCTCATTCTAGTAGTCACTCGTGTCTCGTCACGGGGTGCTTTGTCGTCTCGTAAGTCTGTTGTGTCACTTTTGGGGAGGGGACTTTGTTGTAATTATGATATTGGCTCCTGGCACTCAGTTTTGTTTTGTTTTAAGATTCCTCTGAATTCTTTCCTTGCCTTACTACATATACGCCTGCAGTGCATTACACCCTTGGTCGGCATTCTTTTTTCTGCCACGGACAAGGTCAATATTATGTGATCTGGCCTGAACTGGATTTATGTGTGCACCCCCCACACACACTAAGGACCTGCTCTTGCAAGTAGAAGCCGCTCAAGTTGTGACACCAGGGCTGTGCCTTCATTCGTCATGGTAACAAAAGAAGAATTTGCCATTGACTAAGTAAGCATTCAGTATACGGGAAAGGATAGTAATGATGGGTAAATGAAGCTTCAAGATGATTCATGAACTCGTTGTTGTGTTTACATAGAACTCTAGATGGCACTCTCTGTTCACCGAAGAGCTGAAAGCCCACGACTTGCCATTTCTTAAAATCCTCACTTTAAACCAACATTGCCATCTTGAGGAGCCAAAGAATACAACAACTGGTTCATGAAGCTTCATTTTCCCATCACTAGCAGTGTCTCAGACACTCTGAATCAAACTTATAAAGGACTCAAGACATCAAGGTATATGCTGTATGCCTGTTTCAAAAAGTGAGCCCACCCTACAGATCAGCACACACTCCTTTACAAGGGTATTGTAATGAATGGTTTGGAGACTTGAGGCTTTGGCAGCATGTGGGGGCAACCACACTGTAACAGATGTTGATGCAGTCCACTTAGAAAAACCTTACCCCTTTGCATCTTAAGCTTGACAAAATATTTCTCAGTTTCTGACTAAACGTTGAACCTGGAATAGCTCAACTGTGTTTTTCCAGTCTTTAGTGCAGCAGCCACCACATTGGATAAGATCTGCTCTTGAAAAATACAAAATTCTAACCTCTGCTGTGACCTCACCACAGGCCTCCGTGTGGACTGCCATATCCATAAAGGATGCAGTACTTGACAAATGGCCACAAGTGTATACAGAAAAGACACGTGTAGGTAATCTGCCACAGATGCCCGGTGGGAGGATGGGATCTGTTTGTTCCGATGCGACACGAGTAAAATGCGTTGCTGTACTCACCACCCAAGTGGAATGAGGAGGTGGTGGCTCTAAGCAGAGATGGTGCCAAGCTGGGGGCGTGTCACTTCGAAGAACGTATGTCTTTGCTCAGGGCAGGTGAGTGATGGATAATGCTTTTTTGCATTCCATAGTGGACCATCCATCAAACCCTTGTATATGTGCTGCTCTGTGTGTGTATGTGTGTGTGTGAGGCTACATGCACTGATTGCATGCTGGTCGTGTCGATTCCCTCCAGGTTGTAGTGTGGCTGTGGAGGTGGATGAGGGGGGCTTCAGGGTCATTTAGAGACGAGGACTCTCAATGTTGAGGGCAGGAAGATTTTTTTTTTTGGTTCGGTGTCATGGGAATACAAGAAGAATCTTTTTGGTAGTGAGGATGTGATGCAACAGTGGGGTAGGTAGTTTTAATTTGTGTTAGGCACTACTTTCACAATGGCATCCACCTCCCATTTTCTCTTGCACTTGTTCTCATGGTCATTAGGACAAGTGTGCTGTAGGGTGCACCATGGACTGCTCGCCAGTCTTCACACTCGCATTAACAGCAAATACAGGGGTTTTAATTAATAACTTGCAGAAGTTGGTCATGGTCGAAGAAGCTGAAGCCGGTGTACTCCAAGATAAGCATGCTGAGAACTAAGCTCAGACACAAGTGAAAATGGTGTCGAATTATACGTGCAGAATTGGAATAGTGCAAAGGCCCTCGTCTCAAAGAAATATGGAACAAAAATATTTCAGTAGTTCAAAAAGGAAAACTTAAACTTATCAAACAGTAAAAAAAAATTGAAGGCAAAGATTAAGGGGCACAATGATATCCAAACGTCACAACACAATATTGTCACAATATACAACGAAATATAATACAACTCCATCCATCCATCCATCCATCCATCCATCCATCCATCCATCCATCCATCCATCCATCCATCCATCCATCCATCCATCCATCCATCCATCCAACCATCCATCCATCCATCCATCCATCCATCCATCCATCCATCCATCCATCGCAATTCGGAGCGCTCAATCATCTTATCATGCATGTTTTTGGGATGGGGCAGGAAACCCGAGTGCCCGAAGGAAACCCACGCAGACACGGGGAGAACATGCAAACACCACACGTGAAGGTTGGAGCCGGAATTGAACACTGCAAGTCAAATTGGGTTCCTCGTTTCTTGACTACGAAATTTTTTTCTGGACTGACAATGGATGGAACGGTAGCTCTTTTCAACGTCGAGGATGGACGGAAATGGAGGACAATTATTTTATGATTAAGGATGGAAAAATGGTAATGGAAGGGTGCTCAGGTCGAGGACAAAGGATCGGCAAAATAGGGTAAAGTGCCTATCTCTGGTTGTTTCCATAACAACTCAAGGTGAGCAATGTTGCAGAGGCGGGGGCTGGCAGTTACTGCAAAACAAGTACACGAGCAGATTCACACGTGCACGCCGGACACACACACACACACACACACACACATCCTCTATAATTTAAAAACAGACAGCATCTACCTAACCACTTGTTATTTTTCCTCCTCAGGTGCGTTTGGAGGGAAGGCAGGTGGCGCATACTCCCTTGTGTCCATCCTCGGAGGGATTTTTACTTTTACAAAAAAAATCCCCTGATGACGCCAGTTGCAACAAAATAAAGACAGGATGTGATATTTGTCAGAGATTTGATCACTTTGCCATTCTGCCTGTTTTATGTCTTTCTCGGTGGCCTTGGTCATGGGAGGAAGGTCTTTTGTGTGGCTTGCTTACTCGACTATGATGTGTTTACTTGACTTCCTTCGTGCGTCCCAGTGGCCTGGTACTGTTATGTCTTGGGGGATGCAAACTGCCGCTCCAGAAGAACTGATAAGCAAAACGAGCAAGGCGCCTTTCCTTCTTGATAATAAGCAGAGAGAGTGTTTCACTACCACACAATTTGTTTTCTCACGTCCATGTATCCTTTACTCTTTGTGTATTCGGAGTGCTCAGCCTTGTGGGAACGCAATGCTTTTGAGCGCCACTCAAAAGGTAACATGCAGAGATGAGGGATAAATCTTTCAAAACAGGAAGTGTAAATATTCCAGTTTGACAGTATTTCGAAAAAGCAGGATTGTGTGCATGCGTGCATTGGGGGAGATGACTAAGTTGCCATTGGATGATTTTTACCAGCATTTTTCCCCGAGCTGAAACTTCTCCACTTGGTTACCATCACAGAAGCAAGGAAGTGTGTCACCACATTACAGCGGCAGGCATAAAAAATTAGCTGTGCCATTATCAGCCACCCACCCACAGCAAGCGCATCAGGGATCTTATCCCACACAAGCCAACACCCCCCCCCCCCCTTCTCCATAACATTCGCACTCAAGTCTTATGACCCGTTTATAATCACACCATGAATAAGCTCAATGGGAATCCAGCAAAACAAGACTGACATCATTTCAGAAATAATACAGCGCACACTTTCACGTGTCAACACATGTTTAATTTCAGAATTAGCATTCTCAGAATGCAGTGGAGTTAAAACTAGTTGCCAGCAATTGTGTGAATGCTACAGAGTATCAAAAACATGTATATTTATTAAAAATATTCTCTTCGCTCCGGGCGGCCTTGGGGTAACGTCGCCCCCTGCATCTCTCGACTAGTACGGTTAGGCAGAAAGCAGGAACAGGTTGTCTTTTCGCAAACCAAATACCTACATGATGTGTCAAATACTACACAAAATATTGGATGTGTTTGCTGTACCATGTGAATTTATTATTATTATTATTATATTAGTTAGGGCCCGATATTTGAAAGAAAATAAAACGTGTATATAATAATATAAAATTATATGATAATAATAATAATAATAATAATAATAATGATGTAAGGGGAGAACATACAAACTCAACTCTACAAACCCCTATTTAATCATACTGCACGCAGTTATGTATGAATTTCAGTTTGTTGCGGTACAGGCAACTCTTTCAAACTGAGAGTATGACACTTGTTTGTTCATTTGCTGACAGCATTTCAAACAAGATCACCGTGTCGACAGCATCCCTTTCAACATTTGAGTGACAAATACAAGAGTAGCCATTTTGTCTCTCAAGCTCAAGAGTTTATTTGGATCATTTGAGCTGTTTTTAGAATTGCATTGTAGAATCTTTCAGTCACTGTTTTTCTTCTAAGGAAGGAGTTTGAGAGACCTGAACGTTCTCCCCTAACTCATGGATGCACTAAAACTGGGCGAATGGCAGGGCACAGAGTAGAATGTGCCAAATGTCCAAAATGTTTAGATTGTTCAAGTAGTTGTTCTTTTTTCTCAATGATATGATGGACACGCATATGAAGATAAATAGAAGCTATTCATGTGCGTTGTGGTATGATGTCAAGAGGAAATGAGGAAAGCAAATTAACAAAAATATGGATGTAACAAAGCCACAACCGGAGTAAAGTGGCTCCATGCATTTGAAATGCCTCACTACAAATGGATCAACAGACAGTACACTTGGGAAAGTTTGGATGCAAAGTGAGCAGTGTCCCGCCAATCCTGACAGCAGCTTTCCTGGGACAAATCGGGAAGGATCAGTAGTCACGCTACATCTCTGCAGTGGATAATAGAAAATAAACAAAAGGCTTGCAAACTCAGGTCTCAGATATGTTGGAGAAAACTCGCTCGCCCCTTAGTTCATTTCCTCTGTGTTGGTTTGTCCTAGTTTGGATCTGTGAGCAGAACTTCATAATTTCCTCCATGTATTTGTTTTCGGAGGCACGATCCTCTGGTGGCGTGCATGTGATAATGGAACAGACGAAGGAAATTGATGATCTGCCTTGAGCAAGACTCTACAAGACTTTGGCAATTGATGGCATACATATATATACACTACCGTTCAAAAGTTTGGGGTCACAAAATTGTTTGGGTGACCCCAAACTTTTGAACGGTAGTGTAAATATTATTATAATAAAATATTATGAATTAAATATTATAAATGATATCTTATATTTGGGGCGGCTCGGTGCCGCACTGGGTAGCACGTCCGCCTCACAGTTAGGAGGGTGCGGGTTCGATTCCACCTCCGGCCCTCCCTGTGTGGAGTTTGCATGTTCTCCCCGGGCCCGCGTGGGTTTTCTCCGGGCACTCCGGTTTCCTCCCACATCCCAAAAAAACATGCTTGGTAGGCCGATTGAAGACTCCAAATTGTCCCTAGGTGTGAGTGCGAGTGCAAATGGTTGTTTGTCTCTGTGTGCCCTGCGATTGGCTGGCAACCGGTTCAGGGTGTCCCCCGCCTACTGCCCGATGACGGCTGGGATAGGCTCCAGCACTCCCGCGACCCCCGTGGGGACTAAGCGGTTCAGAAAATGGATGGATGGATGGATCTTATATTTGTATAAGATTATATATAATCTATGAATACAAGTATACATATATATTATAAGATTTTTTTACACAGAAGATTATATATATAATCTGTAAATAATTATCTAAATAAATATATACACTACCGTTCAAAAGTTTGGGGTCACCCGAACAATTTTGTGACCCCAAACTTTTGAACTTTTGAATTAAATATTATAAATTATATTTTATATTTGTATAAGATTATATATAATCTATGAATATAAGTATACATATATATTATAAGATTTTTTACACAGAAGATTATATATATAATCTATAAATAATTATCTAAATAAATATATACACTACCGTTCAAAAGTTTGGGGTCACCCAAACAATTTTGTGACCCCAAACTTTTGAACGGTAGTGTATATACATATATATATGCTATATAAACCATAAAAAAATAACCTGATAAAGTTGCAATATTATTCAGGAATATAGCAACATTTTACTCACCAAAAATCCGGATTATTTGTACACAAAATCCATCTGTCAGGGATCGGAATGGAGCAGGGCGACTTGGGCAGCTTGGACCAGGGTTTATTGAAGGAAAAGGGGAGTTGGAAATGAAGGATAAAGGGGAAGAGACAACGGACAAACTATAATAACGACCTAACAAAACCACAACGGGACAGACCGACAGACTGGCTAACTGAAACATAATGGACAGACAAAGACGTGGCACAAGAGACAAGAAGACATCAACAATCCGACAGGAAGTGACACGCAGATACAAGACATGCAACGAGAGGCAGGTGAGGGTTGTTAGGGTTTACAGGTTATCTTGATCGTATGATTATCTAAAATGCTCCACTAGTTCCTGTTTCCACGACTTTGTAAAACAATGAGCTGGGACCCTCCACACTGATTAACCAGTTGCTGAGGTGACCACCAAACATGTCCAATGTCACCCCCACCCTGCTTTCTCTCAATAAATACTCTCTTGCAAGAATCCAAAGTTAGACCTCATTCGATCATCGCTGTACGCACAGCGACGAATGACTCTCCACTTGCAAGTGCTTAAAAAGGGCATACTGTCTCCCGTGTGGTTCTTGCAAAAATAAGTTAGAGTGAGCACCACTCTAACAATGGTGATTACACCGATCATGGGCCCACAGGAGGGGAGCACACAGACACGCCGACAAAAACTATGACAAAATGTAAACACAATGGACTGACCAGGGACGAGTCATGACACCATCCTCCTTTCTTTCCTGGCATAAATTTAAATTCACTTTAGGGCTGAGAATACCCGTTCAACAGAAGCAGTGGACGGTGATGGTCTCTGTAATGTGTAATGTCTATCAATCTTTTTAAGATTTCCATTTATCAGCCATGGTGGGTTGACAAAAAAGCGATTAAATCAACACGCAGCTCGACTATCCAATCAAAGCGTGTGAATACGCTGACGATTCCCTACACCTGCGAGAAGGTGTTGGTGTCGCCAACTCAAAATCTGATTGGGTGAAGAAAAAGTATGATCAACATTTTATTTATGATACAGGGCCCGCAGAACTGATTGTGAAGGCCTCCAGGCAGATTTCTTCGACCTTGGCTGAAATGTGATTGGTTAAATGCTTAAATATGAAAATGCACGCCTGGAAGCAGCGCAACCAGGGGGCTCGAAATGAAAGTAAGCGGACAGACCATTTGACATTATTTAATACGTACTAAATAAATTTTAAATACATTTTGTCCATGAATACGTATTGAATGAATATTTATGGACAAAATATAATTAACATCAGTATGTGATTCAGATATTTTTAGGCCAGCAGAGAAGGCCTTGCAGGCCCTGACGGAAATATATATACTACACACACTGACCCACATAGGTGCTTTGAACCACTGGCAGACCCAACAAGATTATCTGGGCCCCCTTCCCAGCAAGACCACTGGGACGTGGGCGTGCTCTGATGTGAGTGCGAGACCTATTTGGTAACTGAAGTGTCAGTCTCTGCATGTGTTTATGCACTGCTGCTGCAGTTTGTGACAGCGCATTGGATGTTGCAGAAACACACGGCGAGGTTACGTCTCCAGGTGGTTCTGTTCTACCAACTTCAGACTCTGTTTGAGGATGCAAGACGGAGAAATTATGCTCCCTGAAATTTCTCTACAGAGGCGGCATTCTTTGTCATTAATATTCTGCATGATTATTTTTTTCTACTTGCAGGGGTTAAATAGAGTTGTACTACTGTGAATGGAGATAGTTTGAGATACTTCATTTGTACCGTATTTTCCGCACTATAAGGCGCACCTAAAAACCTCCAATTTTCTCAAAAGCCAACAGTGCGCCTTATAATCCGGTGCGCCTTATATATGGACCAATATGGATTCGTGGATGAGGACTAATTTATTAAAGTAAGCTTTACGTGTTTATTTTGTGTGTTGTGTGATATTATAACGTTTGAGCAACGTTGAGTTATTGATATATTGTTATTGTTTTCACTATTTCGAGTGTTACTATATTGTGATTGCATTAACGTTTGCGCAACATTGAGTTATTTATTCTATGCGCCTTATAATCCGGTGCGCCTTATATATGGACAAAGTTCTAAAATGGGCCATTCATTGAAGGTGCGCCTTATAATCCGGTGCGCCTTATAGTGCGGAAAATACGGTAACCACTCGTCCATTTTGTGTTTTGGTTGTATTGTGCTTAGGGTTGCAAGTGAGCAGGTGCATGAAGAGGGTTGGGCCACCACCTGAAGGGCCCGTATCCATACAAAATAGTGTTTAGATAATGGCTATTATTTATTATTATTACTCCCCTGTCGATGCAAAGATAAAGCTGAATGTCCGCCCCCAACAGTGGATGTGTGAAAACAGCCATTCGAGCTTTGCCTGCGAGTGCAGTTAAACTGGATTTTATGCTACCTGACTTTGGGTGAGAGGCTGGCCAAAGCATCGACGGACTATTTTCCTCCCAGTGGGAGGGCACTGATAGAAAAACAAGCATTGCCATTCACACTCAAATCTATAGGCAAGTTTGTATACACAGTCACTCTAGTGTAATGTCTAGTCACGGTAGTGTAAATATTATTATAATAAAATATTATGAATTAAATATTATAAATTATATCTTATATTTGTATAAGATTATATATAATCTATGAATATAAGTATACATATATATTATAAGATTTTTTACACAGAAGATTATATATACAATCTATAAATAATTATCTAAATAAATATATACACTACCGTTCAAAAGTTTGGGGTCACCCAAACAATTTTGTGACCCCAAACTTTTGAATGGTAGTGTATATTTTTCCAAAATGGTGGTAGTGAGTGGTGGAGGTTGTCGTGAAAACCGACCGAAAATGATCAAATTCCACATCGAGGACCTGAGCTGATATTCAAACATGCTTACTGCGAGTCAACTGTGCTGCCTTCATTTGTATCCATCGACTTGCACTGTAACGACTACGAAATGACCCGTGAGCCTGCTCCTTTATCTCGATAATGTCAGATTCCTTCCAAAATAATTTGTTATGCGTTCCAGTTTCTTCCTCTAGCGCAACCCCCGAAATGGGATCCCTCTGCAATTTGGCCTCTCACTTTACATGGCGCCAAGATTTTTTCTTTGATGGCTTCAGAAGCAAAGAACTCTCTGATGTGACCATGGAAAGAAAAAGGCCCCTGCAGTTTACATTCTGATGAAAAAAAAACGAGAAGCTTACACACAAACACTCACACAAGAACCTAAAGTTAAGTTAGACTTGCATGAGAAAACAGAAGGTGGCACGGAACAATGACAATCTGGCCACTCGGGTAATTTCCCGTTGGCATTTATTTGTGTGATGTGGTGATTACTGTTCTGCCGGGATCAATCGAACTCATGAGCAGATGGCGTTACACTCCTCTAGTGAACTGGTGAGTGTCAGCGTTTTATTCCGAGGGAGTAATTGGCCTGCTCTGACGCGTCATGGGCTGCAGCCTGCTAACTGCCACCACTGCTGTAAGGTGTCAACCCACGCATTTTGTGCTTTAGCACACCTCTGACAGGCAAACCTGTGCTACTATTTCATACTAACACTGAGTAGCTAGTTACATGTACAGGACTGTCTCAGAAAATCAGAATATTGTGATAAAGTTCCTTATTTTCTGTCATGCTATTAAAAAAAACAAAAATTAAATTAATAAAAGGCTTGCAATATTTCAGCTGATTTGTAATGAATCCAGGATGTATGACATTTTTCATTTTTTTTAATTGCATTACAGAAAATAACAAACTTTATCACAATATTCCAATTTTCTGAGACAGTCCCGTAGTTAATAAGCCATGACGTCTGAATGTTTGAGAGAGAAGAAAAAAAAACACATTTCAAGAGCGCAAAATAGCAAAAACAAAATGCAGAGCTAATTTAAGCCTGTTCATTAATTGTTCGTCATCTCTTCCCAAGAGCCTTGTGCAAATAATCTGTGCTCCGTTACAGGCATTCAGTGGCAGAAGCTCTGACAGTCTGTGTTTGCTAACAAGCTTCGCTTTTAGGTGAGAAACGACCGTGCTGATGAATGCATCCATGTGTGGGAGACTGCACAGTGGAGAAAAGAGAAACAAGAGTAATTGCAAGGTACCATATAATTTTGTGCATGCAGTTAGGGGCTGGTGGGTTGGTTGAAGCTGAGATGCCACACACTTCAAAGCTTTGATGTAGGCGATCTAAATGAGGGCCACCAGAGGTCCAGACTAATGGGAGTTCATGGGGAGATTAGAGACCCAGTATGGCAAGCAGTCAACACAAAATAATATATTTGTATGTGAGAGCATAAGTTTGGACGCAATTATTAAGTTTTTTCCCCCCAATTAAAAACGACAGTTATTTTTGAAAGTTAGATGGTGAAGGAAACAAAAAACGCTTGCTTGTTTTTCCATTATGGTATAAATCCTTTATTAAATAATCAGAACAATAATCAAAACAATCATAAAAAGAGCATTTCTGTACAAAGACCCCTTTAAAACAACAACTACAGCAGCAGCAGCAGCAGTCCAAGCAGTGCAAGAGGAGGTCTCATTCTCTGTGTTTGGTCCTCCTAGGTCAAAGGGAGCGCTATTATGGTCACTCTCAGTGTCATGCGACTGTCTGGAACCGGATCCAAAGGCAAGCTGGATCCCCGAGGCTCCAAGGCACTTTGAAGAGAGTCAGTGGGGTCCAGAGATGTGGGCCTCAGAGGAGAGGGCTCGTTTGTGTGCGTGTATTTTTGATCGGGATAAAAAAAAAAAATTGTGTCAAATATGGACTTCATACCAGGCTCAAATATAGTACAGCTCAGGGGATCCCAGTACAGTAATCCTTCTTTTTTTGTCGGGGTTATAGTCCAAAAACTGCAGAAAAAAAAAAGAGTAATACAAGACACCATTTTTCATAAATAAAGTACTGTAACTCATTCTAACGTCCATGTACTCACACCGGTGGGTGATGATATATCAGGGGTGCGGTACGATGAAAATGAAGACGACAATAATCATTTGTATTGTACAGGTTGGCTCCGACAATGGGAGGCAACACCGATATATTACGAAGAAATATTTGTTGTGCCACAAACAGGAGACAGTATGCTCAGTTACGTGCATACTTCTGGTTTATCCATTCGCTTACTTCATAGTTCTGATTTACTGTACATAACATTTGGGTGATGTCTCTGTCAAAATAATGGAACTCCTGTACCGAGCAGCAAAGCGGAAACTTTTCAGCTCTGAATAGAAGGATAAACTTCCCAAACAATCCGTGGCAATCATATCAGTGTTTGGTTATGAGATTTATAATATAGAGTCACAGCAAAATCATGATGTTCTTTCCCATTTTTCCATCTAGAGACTTAGCCTCCTCATGTGCAGGGTGTTTTCAAACAAATGCCCACCTTGCTTTATGAAAATACATCAAATAAAGTCGAGTAGAATTTGTGCAGTGATAGTTTCTGATATGGTGGGATAGGTCCTTCAAATCATGGCTTCTCTTTTCCAAAGTGTGATCGGCTCTCACCTTGGTGTCTTCTCAGTACGTCTGCTCAACATTTAAAGTTTAAGGCTTGATGTGTGTCCATTGGCATGTGGTCATACCATTAAGATGAGGACTTCCGACTCTCGTGTTTAGAGCGGAATGCTTGGTCGGTGTTGTGTCACTCAGCCTATCTCTGTTTCTCCTCTTTCCTGCCTTCAGCAGCAATCCATAGGTTGCACTCACCAAACCTCCTTGACCTTTCTCCATTAAGTACAAAGAAAACATGACCTTCTCTTCTGAGAACAGTCTGCAACAACTATAACTCTCCCATTCATTGGAGAAAAAAAAAAAAATTACCGCCGCACTAACCTTCACCCACCCCACTTTCAGAGCCTGGTCCCCTCCTTATCAGCCATCGCTAATTGGCCATGGGCCAGAACAGAAACATTAAACAGAAAGAGAGTGAGTGCAGAAATACAAAGTTGACGGACGTCAGTGACTAAAAATACCACGGCAAAGGCGTGCCTAGTATAAGGAGCAGAGTCCACAATGGAACAAAAAGTCAATGGGCCAGACACAGGAGCTAAGCTCTTGGCCAACATGTTCACATTTGAGCCGAAAAAAACGCTCGCTAACTAGCCTACCACCTTTCCAACACGATATTTTGACTCAGTATGTGCACTTTCAAAACTAGAACTCTTACAAATCTATGACGATCATTTAAAAACAGTTTTCTTTTGGTGGGGCAGGGATCTAAAGTTGATATGTTGAGATGTCCGAGGTCTTGAGCAATCCACCGTGCTGACCTCAGTCTTTTTCACATTGTTGTTTTCACCACAAAACAATTGACTGTGCCATTTTTCCCAAAATAGGAAACGGAGAGCTCACTTGTGTTAAAAAAAAAATGGTGTCCAGGGATTTGTCTCCATGAGCTGACACTAAGGTGAAGACAATAGTGAGAGGTATTCACAAAAACCGATGTGCTCGTATCTCCTCACGCCTCGGTGCAGCAGCGCTGTTGGTTCAGTTTGACTTTGTGCTTGAGGCCGTCGTACAGTTCAAAGTTGTAGTTCTCCAGTGTGGTGGAGGAACGTGAGGACAGGCCACTGTAGGAACAGGTGCAGTAGAGGAGGAGGCCCGCGCACACTGCCCCTAGTAGGACACCCAGGGAACTCATGACAATGATTGTGACCAAAATGGGGTCCAACGTGTACAGCCACGAGTTGTCCTTCTCTGAGGCCGGAGTCACTGGAGACTCCAAAGATGGCGATGCTGTATTCCATTCTGGAAAATGGAAATCTAACACAGGGCCAGTGTGTGTTACGTGGGGATTTGATCCATTTCAAAAGAAGCCACTTATTTGCTTACCTCCCCCCAGTGGTTCCCTGCCTCCGTCAAGCCGCACATCTCCAAACCGATTAGGCGTCTTGACTGTTGGAGAGAAGCACACAACATTCATTGCCTTTACACTGACACATTTCGACACGCGCAAAAGTAATTAACCACTTAGCTGCCCCTGAAATTAAATTTTATTTCATTTGACCATTTTAAGGCAATTTGATTTCATGTGGGCCAGCCCCAATGTAATGTAGTGATGGGAAAATGAAGCTTCATGAACCAGTTGTTGTATTCTTTGGCTCCTCTAGATGGCAATGTTGGTTTAAAGCGAGGGTTTTAAGAAATGGCAAGTTGGTGGGCTTTCAGCTCTTCGGTGAACAGTGCCATCTAGAGGTCTAAGTAAACACATCGGGTTCATGAATCATCTTGAAGCTTCATTTGCCCATCATTAGCAATTAGCATGCCTGCCTTACAGTTAAGTTCAGAATTTCACAAATTTCAGAAAATCACAAATGTTCTTCGGGATAAATAAACAGACTCTACCATCACGTAGAATGTTTTCCCAGCAGAGTGGGAGTAATCGTAGCTGTGAGGAACTAACAACTCCATTTTCTTTTCTTCCATTTTCACATGTAATGCCGCAGGGACCTCACGGGGACCCCATCGACATTTGTCCACGAGTGTTAATATTGTCGCACAGCACAAAACAATCCACCAACAAACCTTTGTGCTGCTACATAATAGTGTTGACAGAAATGCAATGACGGACAGCTCTTGAAATTGTAGAAAAATATGACTTTATTATTTAGAGAAAAGATCATTATGATACATTGCTGTCAAAAACAGTCAAGATGTAGCATAGTGATTTTATAAGACTGTGAATAAAGATGCAAATTTGTCATCAGATAACGAAGCCTTCTTTAAAAACAATCAAAAGGATTAGCCCTAAGAGCTGTGCATTAAGTGAGCGAAGACTTTTTTTTGTGAAAGTGTGTGAGTGTTGTGCACTCGCTGCGTTTGGCGGGCGTACAGGAATGGGAGTAACTGCTTGGCAAGGCACACGTCTCGATCTGAGGGGCTGCGATAGCCAATAGCTTTATTACAAATGTTTCCAGGGCAACTGAACTTGGCAGGCTATAACATGGTGGAAGTGCAGAAGAGGGAGGGAAAAGTGCACTGCGCAGCCTTAATAAATGTTATCTGTCCATTAACTAATTACAAATATTGGAGGCTTGAGGTGGAACAGTGTCAAGCCAGGTGTCCGGTCCCTCCTCCTTCTGATTTAAAAGCACAACATCAGCCAAAACCACTCCAAAGAAGAAAAAAATAGCAGCTACTAAAAGTGTCAACGTGCATCCTAGAGTGGCATGAGAGGTGCAGTTCATTTTAAAAGACCCGAAGAAATTTTGCGTTTTGAAGCCTCAGTTCCGAGTAATTATAGGTGACCGCTAAGAGGCAAGCCAGCACACTCATACAGAAAAAATATTCATTTGTTTCTTTTAATTACTAGCAAATCAATAGCACAGTAGGTTCAAGCTCAGTAATTAATAACTTTTTTTTGAAAAAAATCAATTAGCTATTTTTTTCGGAAAAACAACTCCCAGAAAAAAGACATGGCCGTAAGAAAAACTTAATGTCATCCCTCAGACTCATGTTCTTGCTTTTCATGGTGCCTTGGCTGAATTTGAAATATACTGCAATACACAGCAGCTGATTTTATGACACTCTTGGAATGGTAGGCACCTCCATCACCAAAGGGATGATGGCACAAAGCTGTGTCGATTTAAAAGCCGGCGCAAATTCCCACTGAAAACACCCACAACTTCACTTTCAACCAGGCGGCACTAAAGATGTGTAGAGAACAACGTAAGTGGGTGTTGCGATGCGTCAAATGGGATAGGAGAGACGTGCTTTATTTTCAAAGACAATAAGAGCATCAAAACTAAGCACTGACATCCATCACTGACCGACGCCTTACCAGCAGCATTTTGTTGTTTCTTAAATGTGCACATGCGTGTTTGGAAATGATAATGGATGCTTTCCCTCCTTCCCTCCACCACCACGACTACAGCGGGCCAAAGTCCAAGCGAGGGTAGAGTTCAATTCTACAGCCAGCTTCATCCTTGTGTCTCAGGTGTCTTGTTTTTAGCTGGTGGTTTGGCAGCTCTGGTTGGCTAAAGCCAGCCTACACATTTATGGGGAAGTCCATGCTGAGGAGACCAGACGGCACACAATGGCCCCGCCCGGAACAAACTGTTCATATAAATAAATCCCTCCAGTCCTCCATTCCGGAGCGTGACAGACGTCAATACGAAACTCCTCGACGAGGAAAACAAGCAATCAAAGCGATATCCAGTAGCGAGTACACCCGTGTGTTTTTGTAGACTTCCATCCATCACCCGTGCAGCTGTAAACTGATGAGTTAGTTGACTGGCGTCGTGACACCGACGTCACGTGCAGGCAGGCGTCCTGCACGGACAAACACTCGAGCCAATTGGCTCATTTCAGCAGAGAGTGCGGTGTCGGTCCCGGCTGTCCAAGCGTACTGTCAGCACTGGCTCCACCCCTGGGGCGGCCATACTGGAGGACCAATTTGAGTACTGGAAGCATTGCGAAGAGCTGTGATAGGCCACCGACTGTTGGCTCTTCTGCGTGGCCAGGTGTCGTCTGCAGCAACAAAGAGCTCTGACCAAGATGGCCACGGCCAGGATGAGGAGGGTGGCCCCGACAGCCATAATGTAATACCAGTGGATGGGGAAGGGAGGCACGGGAATACCTCCCCCTGGTGGAGAGATACACAATAATTGGCCGACAGGAAATGAGAGGAGTGGCGCTACATTGAACGAATTTGTCAAGATGCGATCCCAAATGGGAGGCGTGCACCTGAGCATGCATAAGCATGCTGAGTGGAGAGAAAAAAAAAAAATACCCAAAGGCCAAGGAAATATTCAAATGCATCCATGTGCATAAATGCATCTTTAGGTTGGAGGACAAATTTTCACACCAAGATCATCAATCCAATTGTTCAACTGTTGCATTTCTTGACAACTCACATGACTTGGTGTGAAAGCAAGTTGAAATAATTAGTGGAACAGCATCCGCATACACTGATTTAAGGATTTTTTTTCTTCTTGTTAGGCCCTTCAACGACATTATCATGCATATAGACACTACATGGGAATCAAGTGCTGCCAGAGTTCCCTTTGAGCTGATACTGGATTTGTTATTTAACTGGCTTGCTGATATGTTTCAAGCCTAAAACAAAGCTTCTGTTATTCATCTTTCTCCCTGGGCCTTTCTTCTCATGCATCAGCCTCCAGGTCAGCCCTCTCCTCCACGAGCCAAAAGCTTTTTCACAATGTTGCCCCTGAATTGAACTCTTCCATTTATTGGGAAGAAGCGCTTTCCAACAAGTCTCCTGTCCAAGTTTCCACAGACATCCACAATCCATGGACTAAAGAAATGAAGCATGATCCAAATCTGAGAACTTAAAAGCCCTGCAGAGCAACAGAGAGCTTGGAGGAGAGAAGCAGAGCTGGTTTTTAAGCACAGCCACAATTTCTGCATGTGGCTGCTGCTGCTGCTGCTGCTTCAGAATGTGCACATTCATTAGGTGAGTTGCACAGCGGAGGGACGCTCAGGCTCGCTGTGTGGCCATATTATTTTGTGAGATGTAGGAGATGCGGTGAAAGAAAAGGGTAGCAGAGCTAGGGTGGGCACACGTGATATTTGCGGTGACAGCAACCACCCAGCTCTTATCTTATTGGAGAACATTATGAGATGCCAGAGCACAAACATCAATCTCATAGCGTCCCGCAGGATGCTCTAAATATTTTTCATGAGGCAGACAGTTATTTAAAAGCCGTCAGACTGGGCCTGTGAGCCGGAAAAGCGAGATCATGAAAAAGATATTTTCTCATATCTGACTGCTTGCTTTCACTTGGCTTTCACCCGACATTTGTACTTAATTGTTTGCACTGGGACACAATAAATGAGCAAAAATAATCATATTCTCAGCTATATAACACAATCTGGCATTCGTTAGTTGGGTGTGTCGTATTTTTTTCTTCAGATGTGCATTTGCGTTCATTCTGAAACCCTCGCCGTGTAATCGGCCATGTGATAGTTTGTGCAGCTTAAATTGTCGCCGAGACGTGTTGGTGCCACCAAGCAAAAACCCACAGCCTGGTGCAATACTAACAAGCAGAAGCAGCAAGGCCAAGAGAGTAAGTGACATCATACACTCACCGGTCATATCTGGAGAGAAGGCATTGATGGGTTCTGTGCGGAAAGGCCGAAGATACGGGTGACGAGGGGAGAGCGAGAGAGAGAGAGAGGGAGAGAGTTAGATATGAGGGAAAAGCTAGCCAAATGTCAAATAAATGTCACAAGACTACCAAACTCCTCCTGAGGAAATTTAAGTTAATTCCTGAGACAGCTCACATGAATTATGGCCTTTTACTCAGCTCCATTGTGAGAATGCAATTTGTGTGAGCTGGGAACCGCGTGTATTTTCGAGATGTTTATCAGAGTCCAGCTCATCTGCAGGGGCTCTTTGGGAAGTTACTTTGATTGCTAGCACAAAGATGTGGTGCGTGTGTATGCATGGGATGGGAGGGAGGGGGGGGGGGGCTTGGGAAGTGGCGCCTGTGGCAGAAACGCCAACGTACTGTGAAAAAAATCTACCGTGTTAGCTGATAAGCAGCATCCCAGCACGCTGTGGGAGTGTCAAAGGAGCCAAGCTTGGCTGTCATTTTTTTTTTGCTTCCTTGACTGCTGAGCAGTTTAGACTCCACTCCATGACTGATGCAAATGCTGAGAGGAAAACACAAACACAAGATGCTTTCCTTCTCCACACTGGCTAGTCTGGTGCAAAAGCAGCGTGGATGCCAAGCAGGTTTCTAACTCTGCACCTCCAGCTTGGTCTCTGATCTGCTTAAGACCTTCTCAAAACCCCGACTCAGGCCAGATTAAGGAGGCTGCGTTGGCTCTGAACTCGCACCAGCCGCTCCGCCGTTTACTTTGGAAACCAGCCTGTCGAGTAATTCCCTTTGACAGCTCGGGAAAAGCTCTGTTTACAAATACAACCGGCTTGTGCGCATAAGAGATAGAGGAAGAAGAGAAAGAGAAGAATAGAAATCTAATGAAACATAGATTAGCATCGCCGGGGCCCACGGGGCGTTTATGGCCTACTTTCGCTATTTTTCTTCTTTCTGGAGGAGTTTAGATGCTGCCCCTCCTTCGCCTCTTTCATCTATGTACTAGGTGGGTGTTTTGGAATACAACGTCTCTCTAAAGATGCTTGTGGAGGAATGTCGGGGGTGTTTATCACGTCGATGGTGATGGCGGCTCAAATTAAGAACAGAAAAGTACAGCTCGGCCCACCGTTGCGTTTGGGCGTGCGCCACTTACGTGTACACTCTTCCAGCGGTGTGTTGGAGCTCATGTGGATGTTGTCAATCCAGACGTGTCCTCTCGTGCCGTGCGCAAAGAAGCCCTCCATCACAACCTAAAAGCAACAGCGGGGAGAAGAAAGAGGAGTGGGAGGAAAAGAGGAAGGATGGAAGGAGAGGAGGAAGGCAGAAGGGAACACAGGGGACAAGAAGTAGGGAGAGACTTGATGAAAACTTAATGGAGTGCTTGCAATTTCAAAGCAACAACTATACTTGCGATCATCTTCCTCCTTATTTGCAAGCAACTTACTATTTTATGAGAACATCAGTGCGATGGATGTAAAAAATGCAACTCTAAACAAAGTGTGGCTTCTTTTAGCTGCCTGCACGGCATGTGAAGCTTCCATAGAGCCAAGGAATTCATCACTACCTGGTAGTCTTTAGGTGAACGAGGCAGGATAGTACGACCTTCCTTCCAGACTGGGCCCTGGTCATCTTTTAGGGTCCACAGGAGGGTCTCCTCATTGTGGCTGTCTCGTAGCAGGACCCTCAAGTGCCCCTGGGCTTCCCCCCACATTTGGTACGAAAAGAGGAGGCAGACAGGTCCCGTGTCGGCCGGCACCACGGGGCTGAGGAGGCGAGCTGGCTGCTGCTCTGTCTTTGGGCTGGCTTCCATATACAGGTGACTGTTGAGCTCTGGAAAACAACGGGTTCATGAATCATTTTGAAGCTTCATTTGCCCATCATTAGCATGTAGTACAAACAAACAAACAAACAAACTGGCATAAAAAGGAATGGACGGTACTTTATTGTATTGTATTGTGTTGTATTGTATTGAATTGTATTGAATTGTATCGTGTTCCGTTCCGTTCCATTCCATTCCATTCTACGCTCATTGAGCTAAATGTTCACCGTGTCTCATTCAGAGCTTGTTGATGTGAGGAGAAGATGGCTTGTGGGTCATGACAGAAACAAGGTATCAACAGTGATTTGTGGTGAAATAATGATCCTGTCTTGACTGGGATTTCAGACCTTTGACATCAGCGAGGAATTCAAAGGTTATGTGGTGCCTGTGGACGGCTGGAAATGATTTCTTGTGCACCTAAGCTTCAACTTGGACTAATCTGAGGAGAACCCTTGAATGCTGCATTGAAAGACGTCACTTTGAAGCCCCGCGTCAGAGACAGCGTGGCGCTCGATAGGTCACACTGGAGTAAAATGTCCTCCCTTGAGATCAGATGGATCCCGGTACTATCCGGTGTTCGACAAAAAAAACGTTTAATTCCCTCCAGATGGAAAAAACTAAATCTTTCTTGAATAGGGTTCATTTGGCCAGACCATTTGACCTTCAACTTTAAAGTGTTATTTGTTTTATTTATTTTTTTTCCCTATTTTCATGTTTTAAATATGTTTGAAATAAAGATACATTAAAAAAATATATATATATAAAAAACATGTATTCCACTTTATACAAAAGGCAATGCTTTAAAGAAAAAAAACAACTCGGTAATCGACAGTCCGTAATATGGCAAAGTTTGCACTTTTAATCCACTGATATATAGAAAAGAGAGGCAAAAGTGGTTGGAAATAGCACAACACACTTCCTGAATTAGTAGATGTCTGTCATTGAATAATGAGAGCATCTCTTTGGAATCTCCTCAACTGAGTTTTTTTTTTTTTTTGCTGCCGCCGCCTCACATACAGTACAAGTGTTTGGGTGTGTGTTTCTTACACAAAGCAGCACGTCTGGCACACACACCCGTCTAAGTTTATTTTCAATTGAAATAATTATCTTGGTCACACTGAAATAGGAGGAGTTGCATGAGGAGGAGAAAAAAACCTATTTAATTGTAAGAAAGCCTATCTTGTCTCGACTCGGTGATAAATTCAATACATTTGAGCGAGTGTGATTTTCTGTGACCAAATGGAATTTTGCCACATAAAACACTCTGGGGTAAATAGAAACATTGGGAGCGCTAACAGTTACTCTACTAAGCTACATCATGTTTGCTATCGATTCCCCTGTCGACCTTTTGTCCATCAAAAGCTCACTACATGGAGACAACATCAGCTTTCTTGACAGCTGAGCAGGCAGAGGTGGATGAGGACACTCACCATGGCTGTGGAGGGACCAGAGGAGGGGGGCGCTGGGGTCATGCATCCACCCGCACAGACCATGCTCAAAGTCACACACACCATCAGTTGGTGAAGGGCTAGCCGCTGTGGAGGAGAGAAGAGGACAACCGTGAGGGTTAATGAGCAGTGAGCTTTTTTTTTTAGCACAGTTTGGTGCTACCTGTGGTGGATGCAATGACAGTGGTGGTCTGAGCAGGAAGTGTGGGCGTCGCCGTGTCTGCTGGCGTGGTGATTTCTGCAGGAACGAGAGGGTCATCAAACTCAACTTTATTTAGCGAGCATTTTAAAATGAATCAGGGCTTAATGGACTAACAGCAAATGGATGGATGGAATTTTCATGTCACATTTTGGAGAATGAAGGTGTTTTACATTCTTGACGACTAATACACTTTGTTGCCACCAACCAGCTCGAGTTTACAAGTGTGGACTAATACACCCCTTGGTGCTTCTTTCAACACATACATTTAAAAGTGAGAAAATGACAATTTAGAGTATTACAGTAGGCTGGCTATGTGGCAGATTATTTCTTGGCTGACACTTCTCAGCTTTGGTTGCCTGGCAACTGGTTCTGGCAAAGCAATGGTGTGGCACAAATGGAAAAAGATTTTTATTTGCTATTCCTTGATTATCAGCTCCTTTGGCAAATCCATTATTTGAAGTTTGAGAAGTCTCATCCTATATGTCATTGTGTATAACACACACACACATCGACAGGTGTCGCCTTTACTCTGCAGCTCAATGACTAACATACATTATTGGTATGTCAGAAATTATTTTACATTCATTGAAAGAAACAAACTATAAAGCAAAGCAAACACCCTATAAATAAATATGCTTACAATCTAACTCATTAGAACACACCACGTGTGCTGCACACGTGCTGAGCAGGCTGTGGGCAGAATGTAAAGTGGGGGAAAACAAAAATCATGGTTGCAGATGGGTCAAGTTGACAAGTGTATATACCGTGTTTTCCGGACTATAAGGCGCACCTAAAAACCTAAAATTTTCTCAAAAGCCGACAGTGCGCCTTATAGTCCGGTGCGCCTTATATATGGACCAAATTCCTAAATTTAAACTTTCCCGAAGCATTGTGTCATGAAATCAATCATAAGTGGCCCGCTGAAGACTATGAATCATGAATCAAAAAGACTATGGATCATTATTTTGTGATTATAAAGTAACTCGTTGCGTCTGAAGTTGAAATAAAAAAGATAAACTGGAGAATGATTTGATTTGGTTGAAAAATCTGACATGATGCATTAATGGTGCGCCTTATAGTCCGGTGCGCCTTATATAAGGACAAAGTTTTAAAATGGGCCATTCATTGACGGTGCGCCTTATAGTCCGGTGCGCCTTATAGTCCGGAAAATACGGTAGTTGTTGGGGTGATGCCAATGATCAAATTAAGCGGCTTAAGTTTCTAGTCTCGTTTTTTTATGGTGACTAGTCAGGACGTTCATAACAATATTTGAATTTGTAGCCACAAAATTAGGCATACAGCCAGTACAATTGTATACAAATGCAAATTTGCAAAAAATACCAAATTCTCATTCATCTCTGAGGTATTCAATTAACAGTAAAGTTCCCTGCAGTTATAGCTCGTGTTGTCTCGCTTAACACCAATTACAAGCCTCTTATTGACGACGACTTCTCTTTCTGAATGACTTGCGACATCCTTGAACAACCATGAAAGGCACCGAGGGGAAGAAACGCAGCGTGACACACAATTGGTCTACTTCCCGTGAAAGGGACCGTGACCAATCCCCAACTGGCGAGATGGCTGACATGAAAGCGGCGTCGCAGCTGGCAAAGGCTTCCGCATTTATGTCCCCGTCCTTTATGCCAGTCATTAACCACCTAATGAGACACTTATCCGTCAGCGTGCTGAGACGTGACGGCAGGATGCTTCAAGAGTTTCCTTTTGCTTTTCCTGCTGTGGTTTGCTGTTTTTAATCAAGTGTAACTATTTGCTCCCCCAGGTTTAGGTGTGAGACCTTGGAATGAACTAAATGTCTGATTATTGCTGGTGAATAAATACACACATGCGTGTCAAAACACATCGAAGACAGTCTCGTAGCCCATTAAAATTCTCTCCATCTCCTGAGAGCACAGCACTTTCAAAGGTCACAGTGTAAATGTGTTGACCTTTCCCGGGTGACAGGAGTGTCATGGGCAATGGGAATAAGACCGACTTGCGTGATTGTGTGCCTGTGGATGTTTATGTGCAAAGAACGTGCCCGACCTGCCGAGTTCCTGATGAGAACAAGGAATATTTCACAGACCGTACAAGTACAGTAAGTGCTTTAGAAAGTGACCTTCTTACACCTTCTGCAGGTGCAGCTGATGGTGCAAACCATCGTCATGCATGAAATGAGACAGTAACATTTGGAGCTGGATTTAAAGAGGATTGTAAATTGGTGCACCTGCTCATGAGTTAACACCAGCAAGACTAAATCAGTCGGAATCTGATTTTGTCAGAAAAATATAATAAGCAGAGAATGGACAAAATGTTTTTTCAACGCTTGGAACAATACGATGGAGTTTTGCAGGCATAAAAAAGAAAACTTTTAAGCACAGTACTGTGCCATGTTTGTTAAGTGTGTTGTGCAAGGACTGTTTTGTGACACTGGAAAATATTTCCATTCAAATAAAACACAGCATTTGCAACTAAATTGTCATGAGACGATTAAAATAAACATTTACTTTTTTCCCCATCACCATCCCTAATTATGTTGTGATGCTTTGGCACCAGACATTTAATTTGCAGCGGTGCACCTGTAAGCAATGCAATCCTTCTCTCAGACTGAAATCACCCTCATGCATTTTGGATTTTTGGGTAGAGTACGTTTGCAAAATCAATGATGGGTGTATATAATATACGTGTGTGCGTGTGAAGATATGTGGAGGATGAGAGAAAAGACGTCAAAACATTATGAACCCACGCACATGGTCTCGGGGGAAGGAGTGCAACCATATGTTGGGATGGTGAGAAGGATCTTATTTGACTTTTAGTATCACAGCTTTTACTACAAACAGCATCAGGAGTCAGGTATCAGGTTAAAAATATGAAATGGAGACCAAAACCTAGTCGCGCATAACCCAGGGTAGAAGTGGATAATAAAAAAATGGATGATTTACAGACTGTCTTCAGTGTTTGGAACAAGATGTGACGCTCAATATTAGACAGGAGGTACATTCCATTTACTTCTAAATTTGTGAGATGATCTATCTGTGCTGCACACATCAAGCACAATATGCAAAAAAACCACAACAGTCACACATGCAATGGGGCATGATGTCATATCTGTCATATCTGTGTTTGTCTCGCTGTGGTTTGCTTGATGAGGATGTTGACATGCTTAGCTGTGTCGTCCTGTTCGGGCTCAGAGGGAGTGGTGAACACTGAAAGTCCATATGTGTGCCTGTGCAAGAAGATGTACGAGTATGTATCAATGTGTGTGTGTGTGTGTGTGTGCCACACATCTGGAAAACAGACTATGTTCAAAATTCTCTCTGGGGATGCATTCCTGTAACACAAACCCCGTCCACTCCCTCCTGGTAACAGCACATGTTTCTGGAAGCTTGCAGAATAGTCATATTTTCCAGGTGAAATAATTTCAAAACATATCAGGCTGAAACACTTTTGTGCTGGCTCTTTAAATCTCCAATGGTTAGGTCTTTCTTTCTCGGACAGACTATTGTCAGAAGCACCTTCCCAAAGGTCCATTTTGCGATGGTCTTAACCTCGGTCACTAAAGCTTATTTAGCGTAAATAATAAACTACAACCTTGTCTCATATTTCACATCCAGGTTTCAGAGCCGCATAATGTCCTACCTGGAAGGTCACAGCCCAGTATTTCTACTCTCATCCCAATTCCTGCTGGAGACCACCGCTCGGGGTACAGTCTGACGTACTGGGCCACCGTCTCCTCAAAGTGACGCAGCTCTGGGGCGTCGTAGTGTGTGTTACCCTCGAAAAGCTACAAGAGATAAATGCAAGCGCGTTACACAAAGTGGAACTTCCAACAAACATACAACATCAACCCAGCTCACCTTGGGCAGGCTGGTCTTTTTGTCTATGATGAAATTCCATTCCTTTCCATTCAGACTATACGCAACTTTGTACTTCCGCACAAAAGCCCGGTTCTCCGTGGTTCCTCCACTTGCTGCATCTCCTCCCCTTGCTCCCTGGGTGATGATTCCACGCACTGTTTTGGGCACACCGAGGTCCACCTAGAACCAATCAACAATGAAATCGAAAAATATGATTTTATGGTTCAAAGCAGCTTGTAGAATTATCCGTACCAAGATGATTATGTAGTGTTTGTTTGGTAGTGAACAGGAAAAAGCAAAAATGACTTAACCAATACCCACAAAACACATTTGGGAGAAACCCGTTACATTTTTGAGTCAGATAAAAGTAATGATGGGCAAATGAAGCTTCAAGATGATTCATGAACCAGTTGTTGTGTTTACTTAGACCTCTAGATGGCACTCTCTGTACACCGAAGAGCTGAAAGCCCACCGACTTGCCATTTCTTAAAACCCTCACTTTAAACCAACATTGCCATCTAGAGAAGCCAAAGAATACAACAACTGGTTCATGAAGCTTCATTTTCCCATCACTAGATAAAAGGGGAATTCAGTACTTGTACCTGAAGCCACTCCTCCCCAGCAAGGGGCTGTGAAGGTGAGGGGAACCAGCCAGAGCGACTGGCCACCAACCGGGCTGTGCTGGGGTTCCACATCATGTCCCTGCTGGAGGAGGCCGAGATCTGGTTGTCTGGCAGCAGGCCGGATAACAGGCCCTGCAGCCTGGAGCATGGAGCATCTGTGGCCATTGACCAAAACAGACCAATACATTTTTTTAATTCACCTCATGAATGAACGGACACATCTGAGTCTTTGACTTGATGCACGTATTTCCCGCTGGGAGTTGTTAAGCTCCACCACATCATAGCATGACTGACCACGAAGCACTATGGGGTTAAGACTGGAGCAAAGGCCAAGAGAGTTAGCGAGAAATAGAGATGCTCCTACTCTATACAATTAGTATATACCAGTGGGATGAGTGCATGTGAATACAATACACCCGGAGGAATGAAACAACTTCAGACGTTGCCTACTGAAAGATGCTGCAAGCGAGAAAGAAATGAGGATAAAGGGAGGCGGGGATGACAGCTTGAGTATGCTGGAATGACACTTAGGCAGTCAAAAGCGGCAGGAGAGGCAAGGCAAGACTGAGGCCACCATCCAAGAGGGAGGAAGAAGAGGAGGAGATACGGGAAGTGAGAAAGGGCCGCCGGAGGAAGGAAGGGAGACGTCGGCTGTGCTGACAGTTTAAGAGAGCACAGATCAAAGTTTCATGCTCTTATGTCATGCAAAGGCTGAAGAAATTATTTAGTAAAGGCTCGGGGATTGAATACGCGCGTGTGTGTGTGTACATATCAAAAGGTGTGTCGCGACATTTAGAAACGATGAGGGTTTGGATGTACTTTTTCTCTGACGCTAATAGTTACTTCACTTGCAGTGGTGAGCAGTTGAATTGGATCACAGTGTGGACGCTGAGGCATTCATGAAAAATTGATCGTGACTTATTCCCTGATCGGGTACACTTAGGGATCAAAGAGGACGCATCAAAAAACAGTGAGAAGGAAAACGGAGGGGGAGCGTGAACTCAGAGCCAATGTGGGAGAAGCAAATGACACAAGTGAAGACTGGAAGGGAAAAGAGAAGAACATTTTCCTTTTATTAGCCTGAGGCGAGCTATGTTTAAAATATAGCATGGGGAGTGTGAGACAGCCTAAATGTGTGCAAGTCTTCCGGCTTTCTACGGTTGAAGGAATTCTTTTTTTCGTTTAAGTTGATTTTATTGTATATTTAGTTGCCCTTTCTTTCTGAAGGCACGACACCATTTTTGTGTGTCACTCAGTAGAGCTTTGCAAAGGTCAAATGTCATCAATAAAAGTGAAAACAAATGTTTTCCATGAAGCTATTTGCCATCACATTGAACCAGCAACGCGAACAATAAAACCTTATGTTGTCTTTTACACACCTGTAATCTGGCATCCATAAAGCTCAAAGCGCAGGGCGATGCCGTTACGCCACGTTTGCGGTCTGATACGCACAAATCGGGCCAAAACGGGTTGCGGTACACGATTGAGCACCACTTCGGCAGGGTCCGTATTGGCGTGGAATACCTGTGAAGAAAGGTAAAGACACCAGATTGCGGTTGTTGAATGCCTTATGCGGGTTTGCCTTATCTGTCATTTCCTCACACTTCATCGCACAACGAATGGCTTCGCTTGGCTTCACACACACACACAAACACACACACACAGGCAGGCCAACACAGCGGAGACAACCCAAACATGGATCCGATGTCACCGGACCAGCTGTCATTGTGTTTTGGGGTCAAAGGTTCCTCTCAGAGGCTGGGAAAGCCAGAGGATAGATGAGGGTTGATGATCTTATAGGGACCCACTCACACGTACATGCACAAGCTCCCACACACCTCTAGCTGTGCGAGAGACATGACCTGACATGACCAAACATGATTGGCCATTAAGTAGAGGAAGTGTGCCCAGGTGGGCAGGATGTGATGAGGTATCCAAGCTATCCCAGAGCATCAACATTCCCTTCTCCTCGAGGAACATTCCCTCCCTCTATTTGGTCTTTTGTGGCAGAGCGCGCCTGCAGGGACGAGAGGGCAAAACTAACCCACATGCTCGGGTTACTTCCTGTTTTGGGGATTAAAAAGAGTCCCGGGATGCTCAAGGGGGCATTTCATGTTGACTTTCATTGACAGACAGGCACAAATTCTCCCTTTGGAGAACCACTTCCTCTTTCCTATGACACGTCCTCTTTTTGCAATTGCGCATTTTTCACGACGAAAGGAAACCATACACGAGGAAGTTTAGCTGAAAAGTGTCATTTATGTCGTTGCGTTGGGGCCGAGCATTACAATAGCGAAGGGTGATAAGAAACCAAAAAAGATTGAAAGTGCCTATAAAAACATCCCCATGTTGGTGGGAAGCAATATTTTTTCGTCTGGCATATGCCTCTCAGAGTCGCAGGACATATGATAGGAGTTCAATATGTTACTCAAGGGTTTTATTTGATTTCGGGCATGGCTTGATTTAATCAAGCCGAGCAGTGGTTATACAAAGCGGTCGGTGTTTGAAGAGAAAAGTGGGCTATCTATGCTGTGTCTGCTCCTGGATGGATGGATGACCGGCAACCGTCGTGTTTATTTAAGAGGCCAAACAGTGGATGTGAGCTCTTATGGGGGTTATGCAAACACCCACACGCCCTTACACAATGGCAACGTCTTTGCCGCTCCCAGAAATTTGGAAAGACAAGAAAAACTAAATATGATGACAGGGATGAGAGATGTCTTCAGATGAATACTTGAAAGCTGATCATGTGATTCAAGTGTGCTGGACATACAGGATAGAATCTCTCGAGGACCGGAGTTGCCCACCTAGGAGGATGTTTTTGTCGGCCATGAATAGAGAACCACTGGATAGATTTGGAGAATAAACATTTAACCAAGGGCGTTTTCCTGCATGTGGGTGCTTGCGCCACCATCACGTTATCAGTTTTGAGGCGGAGAGTGCTGACCGCTGAGATAAAAACTTGGGCCGCACAATGAGCAGCTTTATCACTGGGACAGGAAACAAACTATCACAGTATTAAATGGCAAATTAGCTGGAATTAAAGCCATAAATACGAATCATGAGAATGTTTCACAATGTGGAAATGGGACAGCAGACGTGAGACCAAAAAGGGATCCAAAAATGCTTACCATATCGACTGATCATATCTGGGATTAATTTTTTTTGCCCTTCCATATGGGCTAGGCATCAAAATATTACCATCTAACTGACCCAGTGAGACAAATTAGCTCTCAAGACAAGACAACCTCAGAAAAGAGGAGACGGGGGGGGGGACGCAAGACAATGGCGGTTCAGTTTCCTCCACTTCCTCCTGTCTATTGTCGCAGCACCCGACCCCATTGCTTCAAAGGTTAAAGGTCGTTGCCTCTGGGAAGCAGATGGTTGCTCATGGGTTAACTTGTTGATGGTGCTGTCAATTTTTTTCAAAGAAGCTTCTTCAGAGACGAAAAAAATTACGTTTAAAATGCTTCGCTCTAATCTGCCTGACGACTGGGGTGCGGTTCCTGCTTGTGTCACATGCAGGCGAGATGAGTTGAATAATTAAAGCGGCCATGTTGTGTCTCCTGGAATGGAGAGTCATGAAAATATAACGAAGCGCCGAAGCTCAGCATATATCCACATACTCAACGGCCAGACTGGGTGTGGACCACGGGTATTTAACTATTGATGACCTTTGTCGAAAACAAGGTCACGACGGGAGGTGTTTGTGCAGCCTTTGAAGATCAACTATTATGGACCAAACAATCTTGTGCACCTCAAAAGTGACGTCATTTCACAAAATGTTGTTAGCGCTCTAGAAAATGCTGTGTTTGCATCTAAATTCATTTATCATTCCTCTCACTTGTGAGCCTGCCTGGCCTCAGCAGTGCTCTCCTCGAAGCTGAGTACACCACAGGGAGCCCGCGGCCAGCTCTGCACAACACATTATCGAACCGATATTTCATTCATTTGCTCCCCACCCCATCTTTCTTTGTCAATACAGTGCTCACAAGACCCCTCCCAGCTTCCTTCTGCCCCCATTTGTTTTCTTTTCCTCAAGCCTGTGCGGCCATGACCTCTACTCCTATCCCTTACTCCATCTTGCTATGAAGATGTTGACAGCAGGAACTGGTTCCAGCTGGCTGCTTGCTGCTCTGGACCTTGAGATGGACTGAGTGCATGTTATGCACATGCAAGTATGTCAATGTATGTTTTAGTGAGAGAGCAATACGTAGGTTAACATCTCAAGGATTGAGATGAATGTGTGAATGAGGTCATTTTGAATCACCATGTCACATGGGGGTCTCAGCTGGACAATGTATTGCACGTACACAAAAACACTGTACACTTGTGCAAGCCTCCAAAACGCGCCATGTTAAATGACAATTACAGAAGTAAAATCCTCGTCATTACAGGACCCCCTGACAGAAAATGAGCTTCAACCACTTAAGGGCTCTTTGGGGGGACTTAGGACGGCTAACCGGGAGTTTGCACTACGTGGATGATGGATTAGCAGTCACAGTAGATTTGACTGTGGCCCACAAGGACGGCGGGAAGAACCTGGCCAGTGAACACAGTCAAAAGTGCTGCTTCAGTCAAATCATTGTTTGCCACCATTTCATTTTATTCATCTGGAAAGTTAAACTGAAGAAAAATATAATCAGGTCATTTATAGAGGCTCAGAAAGAGAGTCTCTAGAAACGATGATAAGACAGAGCTTATTTAAAAGCCGAGTACATTGAGGGAGTTCTAACAAACTGCGCAGATGTTGCTTCTTTTAAAGTCAAATCTACGTTTCACTCCGCAATCTCCACATCCGATACCCCCCACCAATCCCACCCAAACTAATCAGTGGCCAGCGCAGAAGGGGTCTACGTTGTTAAATGTGTGTGCACATGTGTCGGTGGATTAACCCTTCCACAGAGCCACCATCCCCCTCCATACCATTTTCCTACTTAAAATCCACGGTGACCTCAACCCAGATATGAGGAACGGAGACCAATGTGCCATGACAACAACATCCTGCACTGTAAATACATTTATACATAAACTTGGAGTATCCGCAAGTGTGGAAATGTGAAAATGATGACCGATAACACACCCAGAAGAAGGGCACACAAAGGACTCCATTGTACTTGTCTTATCTATCCATCTCTTAGTCTCTCTATATTTTCCTCTTTACCATCACGTCTTTTTTTGGGGGGTTTTTGCCACAAGACTAATGTCATGATCCGGGCATACAAGCTCGAGGAGTGTCATTGATTGTTTCACTCTTGAAGACAGGCTCTGTTTCCACCAAGAAGTATGTTTTAGTTGGGCACAGTACATAGTTGTTTTCAATCTTTCAATTGTCAAACGTTTTGATTTGTACTATTACCAAGGATGGGCTGCTCACGGGGCCGTATCAGAACATACAGCAGAAATCCGGGCAAAAAATTGACAGCAGAAAATTATCCATCCATCCATCCATCCATCCATCCATCCATCCATCCATCCATCCATCCATCCATCCATCCATCCATCCATCCATCCATCCATTTTCTATAATATTCAATAAATCCCAACATTCCACTGAAATAAAGCTGTTGGTAATAAACAACTAGAAAAAAAAAACTAAACACATACAATATACTGTAGATGAGCAGTCATCTATGTTTGTCCTTTGGTTACTGCATCGATACCATTTTCTCTCATACCGATACCACAAGCGATACCTTTACATTTACAGATACCACGAATACTTTTTATAAAAACAGTGAAAGATTTTTTAAAAGAGACCTACATATCCAAGTCTATCAATTTCCAGATTGTAAAATAGCCAGAAGAGGGTTATTTATGTATGTCGACGTACCTTGTGGTTCTTGCCATGCCGATAGATCATCCAGTCCTCCCCATTGGTGCTGACCTCCAGCTTGAAAGTGGTGACGTAGTAAGATTTTTTTGTCTCTTTCGAAATGGCTCCCTGTGTGGCAATCCCCGTCAACACTTTCAGGAAGTGAAGATCAACCTTGAATTAAGAGAACATTGAATATAAAATACATTATGTTTTCTTAACAGAGAATAAGAGATGGGAGAGGAAAATCGAATGCACGGGATTGACGTAGTTAACCAAGCGAACCGGCCTCTGTTTCTATTTGTCATGCGGACAGCTTCTGATTGTTGCCGTGCAGGAAACTGGGGTGGCACTCGTATCTGAGCAATGCCGTGTGTAAATGAAGAAGAACATTAGAAGTTAAGATCAATAGTGTAATATCAAAATGGGGATGCTCTGAAGCCTCTTCATCCATCACACCGCTCTTGCCTGCACGAGTGCATGAATATAAATATACTGTATATAATATGATTGCGTGAGACGAGCGATAGGAGCGCTTCTTTATCATTGCTTTGCAGTTTCTTGAGCGCCACTGCTGCTTAGTGCATTTTTGTTGCCTTTTTGGAGGGTTCTGAAAAAGCAGTACACAAAATTCCGACATCCATAGGAGGTGATTCTACATGAAGATGTAACATTTTTTACTAATAGGATTATTCGGCCTAGGTGGCAGAGAGAGGCCTATGCGTCAAAGCACTGTATTTTGCCAATACAATTCTGCAAATGGAAAGGTGCATTGCCAGACCTGGATGAACTCTTTGTTGCTGTCTTCTGAGGGAGTCCAAGCGTTGTCGTGGTTGTTAAGTCGAGCTTGACGCGGCAACCAGCGGTTGTCGTAGAAGCTTGTGGAGGAGCTGATCTGGTCATCACTGATCTTCCCCGACTCCATACCGAGCGGCAAGCTACAGTGAAATGCTAGCAAAGCAAACAAAATGGGGATTTAGCTGTCATGGAAGATCGAATGGAATAGCAGATTATAAATCCACAGAGAGACAATATGCAAACAGAGTTAGAAGAAGTCAATTGAGGTGGTGTTAATTTGAATCTGAAGAAAACAAAATGGGAGAGTTGCAGAAAGAAAAATGAGTCTTGGAAGATGAAGACTTAATAATAGCAGGTAAATAAACTGACTGAGCATACCAAACACACAGGCACAAAAAGTCACTCACAGTCTCTGACTTCTTTACGAGTCATGTTGTATCGAGCAGAGAAGCCATCTTTGGCCACCGCCATGTCAGTGTGGAAGGAAAGGGACAGCAGGCCAGATGATGACTGAATCTCTGGAGGAATCTTTGTGCCACAGTACCGCCCGATTAGCGGCGACACTGCAGATAAACAAATTCAGTTAGTCAGCAAGTACAGACCTTTCATTGATTTAAAAAAAAAAACCACTGCAACTTGTATTTTCTTGTTTGTTGGTGCTTTGGGGACATACTACAGATAAAATCAACTTTTATTCCGCTAAGCAATAGCTAATGACTTGCCGCCATCCCCACACCCACCACCGACGGATTCTCTCTTCTTGCCTCAGTCCATCTGTGTGTCTTAGCCAGAGCCCAGCAGGGGGGACACGAATCCCCGCCTTAATGCAAGCTGCTCTGGGATCAACCACATGCGCGCGCACACCAAAGTGGTGAGGATTACAGCAGTCTCAAGACGTGATTCCCTCGCCGGACGCCAAATTCTTCACCCTTCCCTCTTAGTCTGCCAAGACCCTTTCTTGCCTTCGAACAAGCCTCACTCCAACTGGGTTACGGTTTTAATCTACTCCTAATTCTCCTCTGAATGTCTGCGACGACCTGAGCTTCCAAATTCAAGTCGGAATTGAAAAATTATATAAATTTTTTAGAACGCAAAAATGGAATTATTCGAGCAAAGCGCTCCTCATAAATCTTTTTGGAAAAAAATGGGAAGAGAAGACAAATGGAGTGTGAGGTGCAAAAGCACCATTTAGTCATGCCAATGTGGTTTTCATCACTGATACGGCAGCAATTACTCTATGGAAGCGCTTTATGACAACTCTTTTGGGGTTGCTATTTCCTGACATTCTTCACTGGAGCCAAATCCCGACACTCGCTCTCATCTGGGGGAGGAAGGAAACATAAGGTGATAAGGAGTAAGGACATTGAGGGGCATGAGAAAGGGCTGCTCCTTTGGGGTGAACTACAGTTATGCTTCCTATATGTAACCCAAAGGAACGAGAGGCGAGGCTCCACTACACATCAAAGCGATCTCTTCCTGACAGAATGTCCACGTGGGAATGCACGAATTCCATGCGCTCGCAGCGTGGAAATCTGAATTTTCACTTTACAAGCATCTGTGCGCACACTTACCTTGCGGCAAGCCGTCCCAAACGTCCAACCAGTCGTATTTGCAGTCGCCCTCTCCCACCAACAGCGGGTCGTTCTCCAGGTCAAAGGTAAGGAACGTGAGGCTGATTTCCATATCGGCCGGAGCGATGATCATATAGGAGCACTCCAGATTGTGAGGGTATTTGTCAGGGAAGCCCGGTGAGTCGATCATACCGGAGCTGCTGGTGAAGTTGCGGAAGCAGAATTCTGACCCTGAGATGAGACAAAGATGAGAAGAAGCCATCTGTCATAAAAAGAACATCCAGATCAGACAAGAGCAATGGATCAAACGGCAGAAACATCTGACTTGCAGATGAACTTCATCACTGACATCTTAAGAGTGTGTCCGCCGTTACGTAGGACATGAAAACAACCGCCCCGCCCCCTCCCACCCACCTCCAAACCTGCCAATCATAAGCGCTTTGACATGGCACCGTGCTGTTTTCAGCAGCTTTTGGATCCTAAAAAACAATCATATTGCTTCAAGATGTGAACAAAGATCTGTTCCTCATTCCGAACCTTGAAAGCTTCCAGGCAAATGTGTTTTTTAAAGGAGGTAATTCGACACGCATCGTTTTAAGCTAGGCTTTTGAGGACCTTAGCAGTGCCACTGACTATGGAGCTTTTGCATACGTTCAAAATAAATGTTCTCAAATGCTCTCCCTGTACTCTCTCTCGCTCTCTCTCTCTGGGGCTCTCCCTTTTCTCGTGAAGTCAAACATACCACAGACCTCGTGTAATGGCTCTAAGTGAGCCCTTTGCGGCAGCTCCTCATTAGTTATTCAGATTTATGCAGTGTGGCTCACCTTGAGCGTCTGCAGCCCATCGGGCCCTTCCAGTGTTTGTAGAAGTACGCCTATATTGATATATTTTTCCAACACTGATTATTTAGTTGCATTAAATGTAACTAGATCAAAGCTGATGAGCGAAATTGAAGATTTTTCATCAAGTCGTGGATCACAAGACAGACGAGAAGTTCTTACCAAACCAGCGAGTTAACAGCCACATCCAAATGTACAAAACCAGAATCAGGAGCTCAGACATGTTAAAAGTACATTCCTACAGCAGCATTCCAACAAGGCAAGAGTCTTTATTATCAGGCAGACCAATAAAAGCAAGCTGGCTGCCTGCTCCCGTCTGCACTTGATAATGGCAGAGGACTCAACTTATTTAGCCCAGGGACAAGACCAAAACGATATTTTCTGCTTTCCACTGTTACCGACTGTTCTTGATGCAAAATGTAACGATGACTGATCTAGAGACGTAAAAAGTCATTAAATGTGACGTCGTCCTATACTTTTCCCAAGTCGTTTCAGACTACATGGATGTCGTATCTAGAAATTCTGAAGGTCGTCGACATTCAAGGCCCACACACCATGCATAAACATACACCACTGAGCATATTAAAAGCTATCCATCTATCTCCCACTTATCTGGGGTCAGTTCCTTGGGGGAGCAGCTTAAGCAGACATGCTTGGACTTCCCTCTTCCTTTAGTTTGGCTTTTTGAGCCCCTCCTGTATGTCTGAGCTCAAAGGGAGAGCCCAAACAAAAAGGAAACCCCTTTTGGCCACTTCTGTGATCTTTTTTTTTTTTTTTGGCCAATACCCACGACAGACCAATGCACAGACGGGACAAAAACCACACTGTTCCTTTTGAATTGGATTCTTCTTTCTCTCTGAAAGCACCTCAATAGATCTTATCTGGGAGACTTAGGAGCGTGATGTTCCTTTGGTAAGAACACTCCCTGATGTCCATGCCATGCTGCAGTGGCACGTCAACTGACAAAGAGACAAACGAACACAATTTAGGTAATTGTCACCATAATGCGTGATTGCAAGATTTTTATGTGTGAGTCACATTTTATATGAGCTTGTTTTTCAGTTTTATTATTATGCTTGCATTTTCTTTTTTTGCCACGGGCTTTTTTTTGTCTCTTTGCATGTGTGGCATGTGAGGTGAGTGCGTGACAGCTTCTCAGCATGTGTGAGACCTAGTAACACAGTAGCCTTGTTTCTTACTAGGTCACAAATCAGCAGTCTGGACTCGCGAAAACTTCAATGTGAGCACAGCTTGACTTCATGTCTCCGAGCCACGGCGCACCACCGCGTTTGTGTTTTCCAGACGATGTGCACCAACTGGCCACACTTGGTTGTCTTTTTTTTCTTTTGCATGCTTGTGAGGAGGTCACGTATGCACGAGTGACTTCTCCTTTTCGTTAGTGCTCATTAGTCACGGTGTGTAAGCACGCCAAAAACAAGTCTTGGAACCTCCCTCCATCACCTCGTGCGCACATGTTTAACCAATACAAGCTCCTCCTTGGCGTGAGCTGTCATTGGTTAAAATGGAGGGGGGTCACGCTGCACGTCTGTGTGAGCCTGAAATAGGGGTGAGAGCCTGAGTTGCTGGGTAAAATCCATAAAACTTTTGCCCCTTGATTCACCCTGTCTGCGCTCTCGCCGTCTTGACTTCTGTCTGGCGTCTCGCCGCCTCAGCGCACAGATCCTGCCGAGGATTCACCTACATGCTCGCCTCAGTGTCTTGTGTGTATCGTAACTGCAGCTGCCTGCTTGTCTGACAGTTGTCAATCACTCAGACAGTCTATTTCTCATGTAACCCTGCCTAACCTACAAGAGCTCATTCACTGTAAAAACATGTCAGGTGAACTTCCGTAACATTTTAAATTGGGCAATTCAACTACCGTATTTTCCGGACTATAAGGCACACCGGACTATAAGGCGCACCTTCAATGAATGGCCCATTTTAAAACTTTGTGCTTATATAAGGCGCACCGGACTATAAGGCGCATCATTAATGCATCATTGACTGATTGTTGTCAGATTTTTAATCCAAATCAAATCATTCTCCATTTTATTTCAACTTTAGACGCAACAAATGACTTTATAATCACAAAATAATGATCCATAGTCTTTTTGATTCATGATTCATAGTCTTCAGCGGGCCACTTATGATTGATTTCATGACACAATGCTTTGGGCCAGTTTAAATTTAGGAATTTGGTCCATATATAAGGCGCACCGGACTATAAGGTGCACTGTCGGCTTTTGAGGAAATTTTAGGTTTTTAGGTGCGCCTTATAGTCCGGAAAATACGGTAAATGTTTTATGTTTTGCTGTTGTGAAGATTGACTTTCGTACACTTCACAACAACAACAACAAAAAATTAAAGAATGGATATCTCTTTGCTTTGTTCCGCTAAATGTCAGTAATTTATACTCAAAAGCTTTTCCAACTAAAATGAACATTTTAGTTCTTCTTCTGAGCTGTTTATTTGTTTGTCTTTAAAAATGTGCCTTATTGTGTCTCGGGGAATGAGGAAAAAGTCAAGAGTCGGTCAGCCATATATTGTTCCGGCACAGCATTATTGTCGGAGGGGATGACCTCCAATCAATGTGAAGGCCTCAGAAATACATTCACATGATGTGTTAGGGTGAATGGGGGGTTTCCAGCCTCTGGCAGCACTCCCACCGAGACCCCACATGTCTCGGCAGCGGTCGCCAATGGTCACAGAAGGGACCTTGTGCCCTCAAGTGCCCCCCACTTTGCCTTCAACTCAGGATTGGCTGTGACATGTACGGCCCCATACTACTCTAGTAGTTGGGCTTTGGGGAAGCGGGAAAACCGGGCTTTAGTGGTAAGTCTGCCTCCAGTAGCCACGGTAACAGCATCAACGGCACGTGACTGAGTGAGGATGGACGAATGATGATGGGGTGTTGGGGGAGGGGGTAGTCTCAGATGAATAAAGGGTTAAGCACGCACCAGTGAGAGTAAACTAGGCCACGACAATATGGGCACGGGGGCTTGGGGGTGAGGGGGCGGGAACGTACGCTTTCACCATTTAGGTGAAGACAGTGGGGATGTTTTTGGGTTGCATATTTGTGAAAGTGGTCGAATTTGTGGGTGTCATGGTGGAGGTGGGCACTCCCACACCTCCTACATGGAAAGCACAAACATCCCCACACACATGCATGCACATGTTGACACAAACAATCCAACGCTCCCTGGAGTAGTTACACTCATCGCTTATGTAACAAGGTTGAATGAGCCAAACAAAAACAAGTCAGTTGTCCCATCTAGCTCAACACACAAGCATGCGCACATGTGTGCTCAAACACTCACACATGTGAGTGTCTGGTCCTTGGAAGCAATGCGGCGAGGTCAGCCTGAGCCCTGAGCTGCGCTGTCTGGATGTCAACACACACACACACACACACACACACATTCTGAAACACATTTAATTGTCGGCTGAGATCTTGATCTGTAGAAAGACACGCCCTTTAACAACACAGGCACATCAAAGAGCCTAAAAAACAATTACAGAGTGATTCAAAATTTTCCATATTTTTTTTTCAAATATGCCTCACTCGCAATTGCAGGTTCTAAAAAGGTAATGTTGCACAAGACAACTGTAATCACATTCGGGGAACATTGAAATGTGATTACTTTCACCCTGGTCAATAAACAAGTCAGTTGGGAAATGGTGTGTGTGTGTGTGTGTGTGTGTGTGTGTGTGTGTGTGTGTGTGTGTGTGTGTGTGTGTGTGTGTGTGTGTGTGTGTGTGTGTGTGTTTGTGTGTGCGTATGTTTGCTGCCTGCTGCTGGAAGACAAACACCTATGATGATGAAAGTGCTGCAATTAAACACATCCTCACTCCTCCTCATCATTATAATCATCAGTCAGTCATCATAATATCCTTCATGACTATTCATCCAACAGTCTGTCGATTTCACTCCTCGCAATTTCTATTGTTGCGCATTTATCTGTCACTCCGCTCACATGTTAGGCTCGTATCATGCTGAGTGGAAACACCCACGCGTGCAACTCGTATGTCGCACATCTGCTGAATGCTACAAATGTATGCTACAATCTTGGTACAAGCATGGAAATACCATGTCAGTGTTTAAGACTGGATTGACACGTTCAAGGACGTATTTCCACTTTCACGCATATTTCCCTGTACATTTCAAGTCACACATTATTTCATATGGCTGACGAAGCACATGAAAGAATGTGAATGTGCAGACGCCCTTGCACGAATCATATTTATCCCCAAGCACTGACAACACAGAAGAAAACAATAATACATTAATAATATAAACACTTAAGATACTGTTTAGTTGGCCTGACCTGATTTTTGGAATAATTAATTAAGGCTAACCTGAACATTATTCCATAGACCGCCAGAGGCAATTATTTTGTTTACTACATTTCCAACACAGCTCTCATTTACTGTAATTTTAATCGTCTTTGATTTTGTTTCGATTTTCAGCTGGTATTCTCTACCTTAATTTGTGTATTTTTTTCTCATAGCAATGATGGTGTACATGTGATTTTTGGGTTTACACGCAAATACACAATGGATTTTTCTCCACAATTGGAAAAGATCTAATTCCGATCCGATTAAAATTGTGGCAATTGTGACATTTGAAAGCAATAACATTTGAACAATGACATTTAAACCATGTTGTTAAAGTACCAAAAAGTAATACTTGAGCATAAGTACATGTATAGTGACAGAAAAAATACTTTAAAGTCACCCTGGAGAATATAAGTTGAGTAGAAGTTTCAAGGTAGCTATGTGAAATTTGCAGGACCTAAATGTATTTTTCTTTATTTTAAATGTTCTTCAAAATATCCCAAAAGTGATTTATATTTTTATATATTTTTTTCATTTAAATTTAATTTGATTTACTTCTGTGTTGTATTAGTCAAATATTTGCACTAAGCTACATTACAAGCCTGCTTGTGAGCAAAGTACCATTTCACGCATCTGGCTCAGTGACACGTCTCAAACGCTTAAAACATGTACGAGGTGACAACTAAATTCTGCATTTTGAAGTTTGTGCTGGCTACTTTAATCCTGACAGGCTTTTAGAATTCATGAGCGCTTTCAGGGAGGAAATATTTGGTTCAAATGGCACCACCTAAAACGTCAAGTCAAATCAACTCACTTGAAGATAAATCCTTCAGCTGCCTCAAGGCCACCTGGCCATTTCACCTCCTCGCACACACACACACCAACCACAAAAGCACACACTCAAACTGCACTTCACCTTGTGCACTTGAGCTGCCTCCACCAAATTCCATTTGAGCGCCTGCTCGTCCCCATCAATTTCCTTGCCTCAGCCTTTGCCCATAAACCTTTGACCTGAGGAGGTCCGCCTCCAAGAGGCTGCCCTCACTCCTCCCACTTCCCCATTCCCCAAAAGGAAATGGATTTCGCTTCAATTAAGCAAGCATTCCTTACATAGTTTTATTCTTATGTTCTATATGCTTGGCCACTTCTCTTGATTTGGTTCCAGACCATCTTTGGATTTTTAAAAGCATCCCCCCCACACATTAGTGACAGCGGACCTCTCACCTGTTTTAAAGATTTCATAGCGCAGAGAGAAGCCAGCTCCTTGGTGAGCGTAGTCCGACACAAATCGTATCTGGAGGGAGGGACCCGAGGATATGATTGGCGCCGGGGCGATGTTGCTGCAGTGCCGACCCAAGACGTCGGCATTTTCCGAAGTCCCGTCTCGGATTTCGATGAAGTCGTACCTGAGTTGAAAAAAAAGGGGTTGGAGCGAAAAAGAGGAGAGGTTAATTGTTTTCTTGACCTGGGACACAGCATTATTAAGACAGGAAGGAGATGAGAGAGCATTGTGAAGAAGACACAAATTATTGAGTTATGGATTGAACAGTGGTGATAAAACATAGACAGGTGTGGAAAAATGTACAGTCTGGGCTTCAGCCTTCAGGCAGAATTGAGAAAAAGCATTCAGGAGCACGACAAGCAGAGCAAGATAGAAGTAATTATATTAGCCACGGACGGCCTCGGCTCTTGGTCAACAAGTCGGCATCAGCTGCTTCAGATGCGCTGCCTTCATTTTATTCTTCAAGTCATACCAGACAACCCTGGAAAACCCCATGGTGGAAAAACAAGTAACTGGAATCATCATTTTCTTAACCCCTCCACTCCACTCTGTTTTAGATAACACAGGGTTGCACTTTTGCTGACTTTGATTAAAAGTGAGGAGAGTAACTTACTGAATGCTGAAGTACAATGTCTGCCTGGGATAGACGGCATTAGGCTACACTAGTAAAGCTTTCGTTTTTGGTACATTTAACTTAAAGGACTTTATTAATGCTCGTGCTCATCAAAAATGCCCTTAGGGTCACCTGTTGCTTTGGCTTGCGGCACAAACCCTCCAAGGTCGTTTTTGTGATTGCGTTGTTCTATTTAGTTATTTTTTATTTTTTATTTTTATTCTATACTATTTATATTATACATTTTATTTTATTATTTTTTCTTTATATTTTTTTATAAATTCATTAATTCATTTATTTATTATTATTTTTATTTTATTTTCCTAGAGTGAGGAAAAACAGACATTTTTGTAAAAGCCATTTTACTTGTGGACAGAGTTTGAGTGAATGTTGGGAAATTCGTTAAAATGGGTGGTGGTTGATGCTTGGGAAAGAAAATGGGTAGCAAAGGGGATTAAGCAAAGGGAAAATCAGGAGGAATAAAGCTAAAGACGCTTCACATGTTTGGGCTCACAGTTCCCTGTGATCTTTGACCTGCCAGTTGACCCTGAACAAAAAAAGCTAATTCTGTGGGGTCAAGACAGAGTCCACCTGGACCGTCTCAAATTAGTTAGCTCTTTTTGGCTTCTGCCTGTGATTGCATAAAGACAATTACACACAGACACACACACATAGACACACACATACACAAACACATACACAAACACACACAAGCAGGATGATATGACCTTTTTTGGACACTCTGATGCAGTCATGAGTTCATGTTTGAATTATGCAAATATTGCACAGGCCAGTCAGAGGAATCATTTTCTATTTCTCCTCTTTTGAGCGTAAACCTTTCCAGATCAAAATACGAAGCCGCCAAAAAGGAAATCCTCTCAACCGCTGTTGCAATGGTTGCAAACTGTGAGAAATAACTTTTGGACATCATACCTCGTCTCTCAATGGGCTCATGTGATGACGCCACCAAAAACAACTGGACTGTTGTTCTTTCACTGATCACTGGTGTAAATTCCGCCCTTTTGATAAAAAATACTTTGGCCTACTTTTTGACTAAAGTCACACAAGGTTAAGGTTTCAATTCTGTGATTCAAGTCACACTTCAATAAAAAGCGAGCCTCACGAAAATGATGCTGAGTTCAACGTGAACTGGAATTGAGATGATACGATCTGAACCTAAAAGCACCAAGAATGAATAACCATTGCTCCGCTATGTAAGGGCAAAACACTCTTGGGTAGAACACGCAAGCACATACAGACAAAGACAGGAGAGCGCTCATGTTCGCAGCACCATTTTGTGAGGATAAAAGGCCTGTGAAGAATCTGAGAGCCTAATTAGGTTTTAATTGATTTTGGAGTGGGTCTCTATGTTAGTTTCCCACTTCCCCTCCCTCTGTCTCACGCTCTTCTGTCATGGATTAGCGTCAGTGAGTGAGTGTTTCTCAGATGTGATTATTGACCGGTGCGCTCAGCCTCTGATGAATACATGCATGAGCGTCTGACACGTCTCCGGCATACACCTGACCGCATTCCAGGACCCGTTCTTCTAACAGGTCCAAAAGTTCCGCTAGTCTTTTTAATGGCTGGACGGGGTGGAGGGCAGCAGATGTACACTCGGCTCATAACAACTAATTGCCTTTAGCTGTTTGTTGGTGTCCAGGGACCTTTTCTCCAGTATAGACAATGCTCCTCACTATTGTAAGTGAGCATGTCCATCTTTAGGAATCATGAGCGGTGACTTAATACAGTATAGCAGGGGTGTCAAACTCATTTTTTTTGCGGGCCGCATTGTAGTCATAGCTTCTCTCGGAGGGCCATTATGACTGTCAACCCAAATAAATGTATGAGCACCTCATATTATATACAGTAAAAGCTACAAAACAAACTGACAAATAACTCTTTTTCAAATCAGACGAGTAAAAACTGGTCAAATATATATAAAAAAAAAAGAAGGTATTATTAAAATTGAAGACAATTTGCAATTCTAGAAATGACACACGAATTTGATGCACAATTTGTCTTAGCGGGCCACATAAAATGATGTGGCGGGCCCTATCTGGCCCCCGGGCTTTGAGTTTGACATCCGGGCAGTATAGTGTCATTTTTTCTTTCCAAGGAAGGGATTAAAAATGGCTGACCGTGTTGTTTTTGAACTTCCTGAAGACATAACTTACTGTTGCTTATGTTTATTCCGGTTCAGCTTGCTCGAGCTGCGTATGAGTGTCAGTAAATAGTCGATTTTTGAGTTGCCTCTGCTCTATTGTATACTTCCTCTTGTTCTCCCACAACAGAACAAATGAGAACACAGTCTGCTAACAATCAGAGCGCTGTCATTTTTTTTTATTTTTAGTTATTTTTCGCTTCTGCCTTTCACAAGCAGGAATTAAATAAGGGGAGGGGGAGTGTGTAAAGTAGAAACACACGTACACACACTTCTCCCGCCCCTCTAATAAACCATAAGTGCCTCTGAAATATTAACAAGATGCTGGGAGCGAAATCCCAAAAGAACCCGGGGGCCTGCCATCTTCAATCCAGCCCAAACCAAACAGCTCTTTTCCTCCCTATGTCCTCATGTCTCGGCTCCCCATCTCACCACTCATCACAGGGACAGGACGACCTGGGTCAGGCCGTTCGCAGAGGCGGTTTCGACTATGACTTTATAATGGCAAAATTAGACTGTGATGTGGGTTCGTCAGCAAATCTTTGTTGTTGGGAGACGAATAATTGATTACATCTTTGACCGTCTCAGACAGGAAACGTCAACGTCGTAGGACGACAGGTATTGCAATGCTGGTCTGATATTGAATTTCCACAAGTCCCTTTGGTGACTCTTCTTCCTCACCGTCTTTGTTAGCCAGGCGTCGCTTCACCCATCTGTGAGTGATTATCTATTGACTGTCCATTTCAAGCAGAATACAATTATTGAATCTGAGATCTCCCTCCACAGGGAAGGTGTAATCATGCATACACGCACACACTACCAGGTAACATACATTGACAACTGTTTACACCTCAGGCTAAATGCAGCGGCAAATTGGCTAATTTAATTCCACAAAGGGTGGAAGAAAGGGACTACATAAAACACACACATCTGTGTGTATGTGTGTGTATTGTCATTCCGGAAGATTTCATGTTTAATTCAGGTGGGTAAAAATAACACAGCCTCCCCTCCTTTGACGTAGAGGAGCAAGAGAAGGAGGAGGGAGCTCGGAAGAAGCTCCTGGTGCATCCCGGGGCGAGCCGATTGCCGATTGCATTAAAGATATGGGGCCTGATATTTCATCTAACCTTTATTACATTTAGTTCACATCAATCGGCTTGAGGTAAGAGCTTTTTGGCATGTGGCCAAACTCCCCGTAAAATGAAATCCTGAATTAAAGTGCCACCTCAGACGTGGAATGCCTCTACTTTATACGACTGCAGATTTGATTGCCGCAACAGCGTGGTGGTTTGGGTGCACTCGGTAGGCCGACAGTTTGAACCCGCTGAGGGAAACTAGCCAGCAGGGATGTTAGCCGGAAAGATTTTTTGTCACGGCTGACCAAGCACTTCTCGCAGTGTACATTCGCTACCAGCAAGTTCAAGTGTAGCTAGCATAGCCGTGCGTGTTTTAGGTAACTTCTAGTTACCCAGCTGTCATGCAGATTTCTCAGGCCCCACTGAGACCGGGAAGCCTTGAGCCTCTGCACCCCACCGGCGCCTTAACCTCACAGAGGAACGTACAAACATGCACGAATCAACTCCTCTGCTCACTGGAAGTGCTGTGGCTAATCGACCTGGCAAAGCGAGGAAGCTAGCCGTGACGACGCTCGCGTGGGCGTACATGCACCTCGAGGTAGAGAGCAGGTTTCAATTATTTTTCATAAAAATACATGCTAACTCTAAGGAGACGAATGGAGGGAGCAGGAACTCTGACTAAAATTCACATGCTTGCAGACTTACTCACACGCTCGCACCATTTGCCACCCACGCTCACATGCAAACACAGTCAGAGACTGTGGGCGTGTGTCAGAGGTCGAGGCCTGCGTCCCTTCAGGCGAGCGTACAGGATAGAATCTCTCATAAAACTCACGCTGATAAGTAAATACGAATATTTTAAGTTTCTCATCGTGCTGGTTGTCCCAACTTTTAGCCAGTGAGAAGCATCTTGACACAGAATAGTTTTGCTAACGTGCCGTGCTGTGATTGGGAAATCCGTGCTGGGTTCATATCGGAAAAAAACAAAATCCGACAGCATAAAACGATCTGGCATAGCTGCTTTTGGTGGTTTGTAACATCATCTGTTCATAGTTTACAGAGAAATGAGGCAGAAGTAAGGGGAAAGATAATAGTTGTGTCTGTTTAGAATGTTGAGGCTCGGGGTGAGCGATATGTCCATACACAACTGGCTTAAAAAATTTTTGGCGTACTTCATTGCATAAGGGAAAACTGCAACTGCTACCAATCTGTTGTTGGTGGTGAAAAGACACAAAAGTTAAAAGGGGGAGTTTTTTTGTTTTTCTAAAACATGTTCCATTACTTTATTTGGTCAAAATATTGTTTTTTTTCATCTTGAAAGAGTTTTCAGGGAAGATTTCGCTCGGGTTGACATTAAATTGGACTTTGTTGTAGCTCACTCAGCTATCAATTTACATTTAATGTGCAACATATTTTTCAAATCAGCAAAGAATTAGTTTTTGCATTTGCTTCTGCCCTTAAAAAAATCCAATCGCTGCCAACTCGCTACATCTTGTATTCTTTTGATTTCAATTTGAACCTTCTCCAACATTGAGACAATATTAGCATACAAGTTTTGAAAGCGGATTACAGAGAAGTGTTTTTGCGCTCGTTGAGGGGAAAAAAACAGATGATTTGGATTACTCACATTTCTGGGGAAATTAACCAACAGTCACATCCAAACAGCTGGACCTTATTCTCTGCTTCTTGTCCTTCCCTCCCCTTCTTGCCTTCTCTCTGACACCGCCCCCCCTTCCCAGCAAACTTTAATCATTTTAAATAATTCCTTCCATTCAGCCTTTACTATTGTGACCCGGATTCCTCATTTGTTTTAACCGCCAAACGAAGCTGGTTATGAGCAGCTGACGTGCCCCCGAGCAAGGAACTCTACCCAATAATTGCCCCCGGAGAAGCGCTGGAGAGGCCAAGATGTTTGCGGTTGAGCTTGGGCCGCATCCACCCCATTAAATGCGCGCGATGCTGTTTGTACTCCGTTCTCTCAATAACAAAACCACAGTCCACTTAATGGCCTTCATCTTACACAGAGCTTCTAAGTAAGTACAAGTGAAGTTTCCTTCACGACTGACCAGAATGTTGGGATCAAAGCAGCCAGAACCGTTAACGGGCAAAACATGTCAACACACTCCCTGTCTTACTTGCAATCCAGCCTCTCGATCTCAAAGTGAGGGTTGAAGTTGAGGACGATGCGTTGCGAGGGCTCCGGCGCCGTGATGACCCACTGGCAGTTCTGGTGAGGTGGGTATTCCAGAGGGTATCCGGGGGAGGTGATGTATCCGGCCTCGCTGGCATCAAAAATGCCCCTACACTCGCCCGCTGCCAAAAAAGAAACACAAAGGCAACATTAAAAAGCAGCAAACAATTGTAACTGTTGATTAGCGAGATATTATGACACTTTATGGGAGCGATTTCTTTGTGTGCTTTGCATAAATGGATTATAAACGCTATAGTCATTATCTTATTTCTTCTCAGTAAAGATGTGCTGCAACAGATGAACAGTAAAACAAAGAAAGCAATTTAGCCTGTCAGTTTGGAGGAAATTGTAAAAACCTCTCCATTGTGGATTTTTTGTCCAAGTGGCTAATAAAACAATACAGCATCATCACCGACACATTTGCTGTTCCCTCACACACACATGCACGTTCGCTCGCACTCAGCCCCTTCCACACCCAGGCTCTTATCGCCCCATTCCCCCTTGGGGAGCATTCTCCGACTATAATTGTTGCGCCAGCAAGCCAATCTGCAAACATTAGAACACATTCTCCGATCCTATCACGCTCTCCCAGGAACAATAGCCTCCCAATGGCATGGCTCTGTAGGCTTAGACAGGAAGTGACACGCAGACGGTTTGTCTCGGGGGGCTCAGGGGGGTGGAGCTGGGTGGTCACCCCAACTCTGTAATAATGACAGTAACAATAAAGTAGGGTTTCTTTTCTCAGCCACATGCAGCTCTTATCTGCTGAAAAACACGTCAACACACATTCAAAACAAACATATGCATAAAGTCCTTCCACATGCTTTGTGGATCTTTTATTAGGTTTTCCTTGCCTTAGATTTACAGACATTAGTTTTTATTGGAGCCAGACCAAGAGGCATCATCAAGTGGTGGCCAAAGGTTTGGTTTAAACCTGTGTGCGGCTCCTATAAATTTGATACGCAAATGATACGGCCGTGACTGTAAAGCCGAGGTATTCAATTAGCGGCTTGCGGGCCATATGCAACCCGGAAACAACTCCCAGGTGTCCCAGCTATTGGTCTAGCCAACCGCTGAATTGCATTCAAGAGATGCAGAGGGTATCACAAAATGATCGCCTAAACAAGAGAACTCTAAAAGTATATGGTGACAAATAGTGAGTCCTATTCTTGACATAAATGGGTTGATATTCTTGCATGTCTTTAAAAAAAAACAGCCAAAACAACAATAAAGGGAGTGAAAAAAGGTACTGCACAGGCTTGAAGTGTAATAGACCCTTCAAGCGTTGACATTTCCACCTCCTATTGTGCTTAAAAGGCACACTTAAGATTCTTTGACATTTGAAAGCGCTGCAATGACTTCCTTTGAGGAGAGACGCCCACGTGTAGTATTGTGCACGTCTTCCTGGCGCAGAAGCCTTTTTAAAAAGCTGCCCACCAAGTAACTCTCAGTCTCATGATGATTAGAAGATTGAAAGGTGTACACACGCAAACACACACACACTCAAACAAGTGTGGACGACACTGACCCATGTGTGCGAGTGATTCAGCTTGGTTAATTCCAAAAATGACATCCACATTTAGTCATGTCACTTGTGGACACAACAAAGACTCACAATCATTTCCTAGAGTTGCATCATTTGCAAACTGAGCAGTCTGATCTCAATTAACTGGCCTTCCCTGTTTACAGTGCACAAGGGCAACTGTGTCTCTGCATAAATTAATCCTCACAAAACTTTCTACACGCATGGACGGACTTAATTGCAACGTTTCATTTGTGAACTGGGCTGTGTGCGCGCACGCCCACATCCAGTCAGATCCAGACATCTCTGCACAAAAGGAGCCACCGCCTTATCTTCATTATCTGTGAAAATGTGCACGTCTGCATATAGAGCTCATTTCTATTAGCTTCCTTATCTGGGAAGGGTGCTGTAACGCTCTGGGATGAGCAGCGAATGTGAGGGGAGGCTGATAAATCCCTCCATCATTCCCAGTGTAAGCACCCCCTCTCGCCCTCGTCTCTTCCCACCCCACCTTAATTAAAAAGTGCTATCACCCAGCGAGTGAGGGAACGAGCGGCGCTCATCCATTCAGTCCAGAGCTCAGCTGAGCTTTAATCTCAACCATCCTCCAGTAAACTGGACTCCGTAAAAGGTTGCGGAGAATGGATGGATAAATAGAGCGCATTACACGACTTTGCACATTTTCAACACTTGCTGCTGCTGATCGTCTCACGGAAATGACGATAGAATCGTTTTTTTTGTTTGTCACTTTTAAACGGCATTTTGCGCCCTTAAGGAACTAACAAAAGCCTCATTAAAGAGAGATAATGTCAACCCCCCGCCTGTTTTTTACTTCTTCCTTTCTACACTTCCCTTCCTAACAGGATAAGTGGCCCATGCTAATCAGCTAAATGCACAGTGCTGCCCATTGTGATCGATGGTTCAATGGATCAATCGGGTAAACAGATGGTTGCTGCAGTGCCTGCAGGGGCGGGGGGGGTCATTGCGGGGACCTAATCCTAAACACTACCTGACTGCAGTATCATGTCTCCTAGCCTCCCTGGCGCTCTCTTTCCTCGCGTGAGGGTGTCCAAACAACAACACGGACGCTCTTCGCGTGAAGAATTAATATTTTCCTGCATGGTGATTTGTTGCCACCCCTGTTTTGAATGCTTCATTTTCTCCCAGGCGCACAACGCTAATGCTTCAAGCCCACTTTTGAATAACAATTAATTCTATATGCTCTGGCAAACGTGGTGCTCTCAACTACTAAGCCTGCCCCCCCTACCCCCCACCCATTAAAATAAAGCCATGTGAAAGAGTCAGCTCTGGTCTATTTTTGGAGGCAGGCAGGCTGTTTGCTTCCATGCATACCTGACTCATATCGAACAAGCCGCTTGGCCAAGTAACGCTAAGACGTGACCTTGTTTTCACAACCCCTGAGATTTAAAGATCTGAAGGGCAGCTCTGGGGAAGACGTGAGACAAACAACAAACAAAGCAAAAAACACGAGGAAGGGAAATGAGAAGCAGCCAGTGTTTGAGAAAAAAAACCAAATGATTAAATGAGCAGAGCCAACTCTGGGAGAAACCGATATCATAGGTGGAGGCGCTGCACAACCGCCCACTCAATAAACATGCAAATGAGCTGCTTAATGGAGGCAATATTAATCCTGGTGGTTCTGGTAATTAATGTACATGTCAGCGAGTCAAGCTATTGTGATTACAGCACAAGTGTGGAATCAAAGTTTCGCTGCATCCCAAGTGGTGAGCAGGCTTGAAAATGGACATGTGCACATCCAAGCACATTTCTGCATGGTCATGAAAGTCATTCAGTTGCCGCTCCAGTTTCTTGCTTCTTGCTTTCCTCCTATTATGTGAGACCACTTGCTAAAATGACTCTTTAAAGGGGCCCTAATATGCATGGGAGCATCAAATCACAAGGGAACCACTGTCTGTGAATTCACTCTCACTTCTTGAATCCTGATCTGCTCGGCCTCTGTCCATTTTAACTCAATGACCCAGCATGCTTTGATGTTGCCCTCTGGCACGAACAGTCCATCCCCCGGGGTCAAGTCTCCCTCCTTCACGTTATGCTTTGGCGGATACGGCACATCTCCACACCCAACTCTGTCTCTGCGTGCTACACTCCTCATCCTCTCCACTGGCTCCCCGAGGCTGCCTGCTCGGCCTTCAGGCTGCTCCCTTCCTGCCTCTGCCGCTGACTCTAATGTGGCTCTTGAGGCAGCCTCTTGGCAGGGAGACACAAAAGGAGGGGATGGAGCTTCTTGGGCCGTTCCTGCCAAGAGCTCCACATCTGTGTAGCATCAGCGGTGCATAGACAGCCAGTAAACAGACACAGCACACACGCACACGTACGCACACACAGCCAGAGGAGCTCTGATGAAACAGGTAGCCAAAAAGAGGAAGCAATAAAGGCAACAGAATCATCAGTGAGGTCATATACTGCCCACTCCTTCCCATGACTAAGAGCAATAAACAAAACAAAAATTTTGATCTACAGATTTTATCTTAATATATAGTTTAGGCCCGCATTTGCTTATATTCCGATAATGATTCGTAATCATCATTTAACAAAGAGAAACTTTTCACATTTTTAGAATGATTAAATAATTTGTCATGGACAATCTGCAATCTTAACAGCTTCTCACATTTCAACTAAAATGAATTAAATTAGAATATTAATCTGTTTTGGGCTGACTCGAACAAAATCCAAAAGTATCATTTGCTGTTATTCCACACACCAAAGGGTTTAAAACTATGTGTTTGGCGTACTTAGAATATTTTTTTTTGTAAAATGGTAACTTGAATGTTATTTGATAGCAGTTAGTTGCTTTTTTTCGTCCTGCGTTCCGGTGCGTTCTTGCTTGCGGGGGTCGGCAGACATCCGAGCCAACCGATAATGAAGGATAAATACTTTTATTTACCTCCCGATGAAGATTACAGTGGTGTCGATGATCAACTACAGCCCATGCGCGTTTTCTGGACACCAATGCGTGTTTTCTAATCTGGAGTTTATTTGGATTATTTCTATTAAATGTTATAGAAAACAAGTTACTGAGAACTTGGGATAAATGAACTTTTGAATCCATAAATAACAAGACATCAATGATGTTACAAGGAGTGTAAGTAAAACTCACCGTCTTCTCCCCTGACCTGCAGCACCACATGACACAGTGCCAATATCCATCCAAACAGCGAGCACACCAAATCCATCTTGGAAGACGCAAAGCTGGTGTCAATTTTTCAATCTTTCCACTCGTAGTCGCTAAATTGTGCTCCACATCCCTTCGTGCTTAAACGGGTATGACTTCAATAATCCCACGGTGCGTGTTCAATCAACATGACAACTACATGTCACAAAACAAATAAAAGCGTCTATAATTCGCCTCATAACATGCTCTGACAGCACATTCAAGGAAATGTTCAAATAATGCCCCAAAAACAAAAAGGGGGCTGACTCCGGGCGTGGGGGACTCGGGAGGATCCGCGGAGTGTGCAGTCTGGCTTCGGGGTGCGCCTTTTAGTCCAAGTGTTATTTACGCGCACGGAGGTCGCCTTTCCTGAAGTGGACTGGTCTGCGGCAGTCTCACACTAGAGTGAAGCGCACGGAGCAGAATGTGTGAGCGTCTCTACGAGCAGCTGAGAACTGCTTCGTCCCCAGCGTGCGTCTTGTGTGCGTAACAGTCCTGTGCGTGTGTCAATGTGGGAGAGAGAGAGCGAGAGAGAGAGAGAGAGAGAGAGTTCTTTAGCCGAGCAGCATTACAGACGTTGCGCCTTGGCCCCGCCCCCTGCAGGCTGAATTTAGGGGAGCGAGAGAGAGGGGAAGGGCGGGCTCCGGATAATCGGTGGGCGATAGATTGCACGCCCCCCCCCCCCCCTCCACACACACAAACAGACGTGAGACGATCAGAGCACGGATAAGACGCTCTCCACACAGATAAGACACGCCATGCAATAAAGCAAACACCTCCCAAGGCTGTTTGCAAAGAGCCGGAGGAGGAGACCAGAAAAAGTGTGAAGGTGGGGTACTATCTGGGCAACGGGGAGGGGTGCACAACAAATGGCACATGGTGGCTTTTAACCAGAGAGCATATGAAAGAACTTTGCCATTGTCACAGACCTTGACTCATTGGCGCAGCGGAACCCACCTCAGCCCAGCCCAGTTTTTGCCCTGCAATCAGTGGGGCTAAATTCAGAGCAGCGGCGGTCTAATGACAAACTAGCGAGCCCAAAATAATCTGCTGAGAAAGTCCTACCCGTGTGCCCTGCCCATGGTTTGAGTTACTATGTAATGGAAGGGCTCGACATAATGAGGCCTCGTTGGCATCTTTATTTCAGTTGGCTAGGTGCATTCTTAAAAGGAAGAAGAAGCTTTGGGAGGCACTGAAAGATTGCATACCAATGCCACTGAGGTTGGATGATTCATCACAGACTCAAAAGTTCTGGAAAATATGTCGCTTCCCACAAAACTTTATTCCAAGCTGCTGTCATGCAGTCACACAATAGTTACTATAAAGACCTCATTGAAATATAAACTTGATGTTGCTGTGCTTTTTTGTTGGCTTTCTTTCTTCTTTTTTTTTTTGCTGCACACATAACCGAAAAGCACAACCATCAAATCCAGCCGGCTCCTAAAGAGGAGCTTGAAATTGATCATTTTATTTGCTAATTTATTTCCAGAATATCAAAATAAAAATAGAATAAAAAATGAAATGAATCTGGGGCTAATAGAGACATTTCTGTTCATAATCAGTTCAGGGAATTAATGGATGGATGTTTGTGGTCATCCTAAACAAATTCATAACATGCCATTTGGCAAAACTTACAAACTTGCCTGCAAGAATAAAAAGAATCCAGTGCCCTTGACTGAAGGCTGCATGACAAGCGTGTCTGCACGTGTGGGCATATTTACGCCCCCTCCCCCACTCCAACCTATAGTTGACTAGATGCCATCAACTTATAGCCTTCTTGCAGCATGTCACTGATTTTTTAAGACCACCTGTGGCTCGAGGGAGCTGTCACTCTGATTGGGGCCTTCCGGTGCCCTATGCGGGGCATAAAATATCCAATCATTTGTCCTGATTTCGCCACTTAAGCAATATGAAATGTGCTCGGCGGTGGTAGGGAGCCCTTTATTTAACCTCAGCGTTGACCCCCCTCTCACTGATAAAGAGATAAAGAGTAAGACAGTGTAAAACCTCCGTGCTCTACCACAGCTACCCCCACTCTCATTCCTCAGGGGTCATGTGATACCCCTCGCGCCCATTTGTCAACATCTTTGCCCCCCCCCACATGCGCTCTCCTCTAACATTAGGTCAGGCTAATGGAGGGCAACAGTCCACTGAAGGACTTGGGGGGAAAAAAAAAAGTTATTAATCATCCAAAATTTTGAAGTCTAAAAGAGAGGCAGAAATTGAAACTACAGAAAAATTGCAGAATTCAGATGCCTGTCCCCGTCGCCCACCTCATCACAGCTGCACTCCCTCATGGGAGCCTGAGGAGAACCCAAGCCGCTATGTTGCCTCTTATCACAAAGTTGGCCCGAAGACTGACAGCATGACCGATAACACCGCCACCTTTACATTTCACTCGCTCAGCTTCAAGACGCCCACCAAGCCACAACAATCATAAGACTGGGTTTTGCCAGTCAGCATGCTAAGGTTCAAGTGTTTTTGAGTGGTTCATTGCAGACTCAAGAGAGATTCAAAATTAGTTCAAATAGTGGTGGTTTGGCCCTATCAGCATTTAAAGAGAGTGACGATAGGGGTAAGGGGACTGTGTCTGGAAGTACAGCAAGGGTGGTGATTCCCTACAGTGGACAGTGGTGCAGAACTTTCCATTCCTTTTTATTGCTGCTCCATTAAATGAAGACTAAAATGTCTCCCAGGATGGCGCTACACCAGGGGTGGGGGCAAGGGGGCTGTAGCGGGGTCAGAAATATGTCTAGCCCCAAATAAGACCCCCCCAGAATTTGATTACTCTAAAATATATTTATAAATTATTTTCTCAGCCCCCAAAAGTCAGTCTAGCCCCAAATAAGACCCCCCAGATTTTTATTAGATATTCTAAAATATATTTATAGATTATTTTTTCAGCCATTTTATGTACCGTTCAAGGAGGGGGAAGAAATCCCAGAGCCGTTATATTGAGTGTCATTTTGCCTTTGTCTGTGGTGGCCCAGATTCCATGTAGGATCATAAAAATTTCAGCTCATCCTGATCTCATCAGCCCATGCGCATGTGAATCCACATCTCCAGTTTCACGGTGACACTGTCACCGCACTTTGTAACATTTTCTAACATAACGCACAATGGTTCCGCGTCTGCTGGACAGCCTGGATGGAAACATCTGGATGTTATCCTCCATTTTTCTGAAAATGCTGCTTGAAGTTGGAAAAAAGCAAATAGTTGGATCTGCCTGCCTGTCTGTGTGTTTCTGTCTGTCCGTCTGTCAATCTTCATTTGCAATGCACAAGTCGGCCTAATGGGGGCAGGCAACAGCACGAGGATGCAAGGGACCCAGTCAGGCTGTTAGTGCTCTGTAAGTGTTTATGTTGAGCATACACTTAATTAATTCAGTACAATAAAAAAAGATAAGAATTTGCATCATATAATCAGGAATGTAAAACATTATCCCTTTTTGTTTTGTTTAAATCTGCAGACATTTTGGGTCATTTTGTCTCGTATGCGCTCAGGTCATCTGTGGGTTTGCTCTACTGTCAGAGAATGTTGTTTGCTTGCTTTGATTGCAAGATTTATTCCCTAAGCACCTCTCCTTTATGAAGCAGCATCATTATCCACCGTGTGCTATGGGAGAGATGAGAGGACGCATCTTTCTCCACCAGGACCCATTTTACGTCTGTTCGACCTCTTTTCATCTCCTTCCACTGGCCCGCTGCGTGCCTTTATTGGCACATCAAAGTGACCTTCAACACTCAGTTTCCCTCCAAAAAGGCACCCCCCTCCTCACCGCAGCCTTTACTTTACTTTAGCATGCAACACACACATTCCAGATGGCGATCCAATACCAGACAGGAGTGGTTTTCAAATTAAACCGCCACCAAAAAACAAAAAAAGATGTTTCCTGCACTAGTTGAAAAGGATATCCTCGTGTTAGCAACATTTTGAAGTGTCCCTCAGGCCTGCTCAACTGATGTCATTGGAGTGAGCTGTGCATAACAAAGAGAAAAGATGCCGTTCTCCACGCCTTGTTTACTGGGAGCGGCTTTTATCGTGCTTCGAGCAAGCTTAAGCACAGAGCAGAGCACTCAAGAACAAGTGTATGCTAATGAGAAAGTGAGATTTTATTGTTTCATCGAGGGGGAGGGGAGAGGGAAGGGTTGAAGCCAGGGGGTGTCAAACTTTCACCACATGGATAGCTGCTATGGTTTCACCGTTCTGATTTCTTTTTTGTGAGCGATGATGGAACATTAGTCAGCAAGATAGCAAGGCTCTAAGCTATGTCATATCTTTTGAGCAAGGAGCAAAATCACATCTTAGCTGGAGCCCATCCTAGGTGGTCACTGAAGGGATAATATGATCAAATTTTAGTTTCGCTCAAGCAGCAAGTTAGAGTGCTTCCAGGTCACGTCTTGCATTTCTCAGATCACAATTGAAATTTGCAAAACAATTTGCAAAATAGCAAAACATAATTGTTCCCCTGCAAAAGCCATTTTCTTACTCCCAAATAAAAATTGGTGTCATTGAACATGTCAGTGCAATCAAAACATGACACAAACTCAGTATTTTACATCCCCCAAAAAAACCGTATAAAACATGCGATAAAATATCACAAAATACTTGAACATTAAATTAAAGCAGAAAAGAAACATCATAAAGAGAAACTAATGACAAAGTCAAATGGAAAGTGCAGAATTTGCGACAATGGAATTATTCCACTAAAGTCAGCCAATTAAAAGAAGGGAGATAAGGATGATGTGAAGATAAAAAAAGGCAGAGATTTGCTGTGGAGGAAGATGAGGGCAAGGCGAAGGGCATGCAAGAAGAAAAGTCCTATTAAAAGAGATGGCAAAGAAGCAAGCAGCACCAGAGGACACCACTTAGTACGACAATTAGAAAAACGGAAGAATCTTGGAGGAAGGAGATTTTAACCCAGCTGTGTTCACATTACCATGGTAATCTTATCAATATGAGACGGCTATGCGCTCAGCTCCATTAGTGGAACCAAATCCACTCGCTGCCTTTTGACCACAAAGGTAACATCTGTGTCGGCCGACTAAGTGACTCGCCAGCGCACGCGCATTCGCACGCGTTTGTGTGCCTCCTTTGGCACTGATTGACCTTGATATGCACCACTGGATGGAAAATGGAGCGCATCTTGGTCTCCTTGGGGCAAGATGGGGGGGAGACAAAGATGGTGGAGCATCTTAGACACCAGACTGGGTTGTAAGACGCGTGACTAAAAGGAGACAGGTGAACGAGACGGGCCACAGATCCATCATTATTTAGCCATGGATATAGAATATCAAATGGCGTCAAGGCGCCTAATATATTCTGACGGGAGGGAGAGAGATGTAAGACACATGGAATCTGATGGAGAATGACACTCCATCTTGCCGAACTGTAATCCAATAAAGTCTCCCGAGTTTCCTCATGGTTAAATCATTGGCGGAAGAAAAGCAAATACCGTATTTTCCGGACTATAAGGCGCACCAGACTATAAGGCGCACCTTCGATGAAGGGCCCATTTTAAAACTTTGTCCTTATATAAGGCGCACCGGACTATAAGGCGCATCATTAATGCATCATGTCAGATTTTTAATCCAAATCAAATCATTCTCCATTTTATCTTTTTTATTTCAACTTCAGACGCAATAAATGACTTTATAATCACAAAATAATGATCCATAGTCTTTTTGATTCATGATTTATAGTCTTCAGCGGGCCACTTATGATTGATTTCATGACACAATGCTTCGGGCCAGTTTAAATTTAGGAATTTGGTCCGTATATAAGGCGCACCGGACTATAAGGCCCTTTTGAGAAAATTTTAGGTTTTTAGGTGCGCCTTATAGTCCGGAAAATATGATGCAGTAACGGTCAATAAGCGACCGTACGGGTAAATTGTCACGTGTCTACGCAACGGTTAGGGGAAGAATGACATGGTGTCTTAGGTATGCAGATGAAGTTGACGGAATGAGAAGATATGTTATCGAACCTGCAGTGACCTCAGGTGAAGCCGAGTGTAACCAAAGTGAAGATGGATGAAGATCAATGGGTGACAGGGTAAACACAACAAACAAGTTTATCTGAGAGGAGCAGTTGAGGTCATCTCACACTTTCATGGGACTAGATTGTGCAAGTATTCACACCTGTTTTAGTCTTACTATTATTGACACAATCTACGATTGGACACTGCAGCCTCAGCCGATCTTCCTCGCCACATGTTTCAAACTGCATTCATTAGCAAAAAGTACGCCAGCGAGGAAACACATTGTTAAATGCATTCATTCACATTAGCGCTTGCATGCAGGTTTAAATCTTGTAAATAAAGTAGCTGAGCTAAAGTGAAGCTAATTAACTGCTTAATTAATATCACCTCGAACACACCTGCACTACCCGACCTAATGAGCTACTGCCCATCGGAGCGGAAATGTGTTTGTGTGCACGTGTTTGCACATGTGTGTGCCTGAGCGCAGGTGTGTGTGTGTGTGTGTGTGTGTGCACATACTTCTCTAATGGGGCTCAAGACATGCGTGTTACTTTATTGTCTTTATTATTTATTTATTATTTACTTTGTTCCTTGGCTTCCGTGGCTTGGGGTGTTTTCATTTTCCACCCAAGCATTTTGTACAATTCAAGATAATATGAACATTTGGAAATTACAACAATTAAGGCCTCTGACTATTAAAAAATATTTTTCTGAAGTATTGAGGCTATAAATTTCCAGATGAGCACAATACTTGAATATGTCCAAGACTATTTTTTCCTCTGAATTCTGTTAAATCACCACCAGAAACAATTCATGATTTTTTTTCCCCAATTTTGAATGATTTAAATAGAGAATATTCTCCCTCACTGGTTGCACACATTTCCAACATTATTCTCCCACCAGCAGAGTTACACTAAATGAGGTTAAGGATAAATCTGATTACACCAAAATTAAACCCCCTTGCCGCTAACTTGACACAATGGGATTCTCCCCTTCGGGCAAAAGTCTAGACAAATAATTGTATACATTTTTTGGGGGGATGAATTATCAATTAATTAGCAAATTATTGCTCCTCCCCAGACATTGGTTGGCTGACCTAATAATCAGACAGTGATGAGAAATTTGATTCCTCACTAAAACGATGTGGATTTCGCTCCTAAATTTAGTTTCTGAATTAACCTGGTACATTTTAATTGTTTACAGGTTTGGTTAGCGATACACGATTGTGCTGACGCGCACTCAACAGAGACGCAAGACTTCCAGACATTCACACAGTTGCCCATTAACACTGCTCCTCTTTGCAGATATGTGAAATGAAATCCCAGCCTTTGGTCTGTTTCTGTGTATGGAATGATGGAGTGATGAGCCCTGATCTCTTGTGTGTGGAAAAAGAAAGTAACTGATCTAACTTTATCTTCTCGTCTCAGTCACCACCCCTTATCTTTGTCTCTTTTCAACAGGAACAACAATGGCGGTCTGGGGGGGGGGGTCTTTGATTTGAATGGCCTTTAAATTGTCTTTAACAAAATTAGCTACAGAAGTCTGGGGGAGGGGACGCATTCATACCCTCCTTCAACAAAGATTTGTCGAACGCAAATAATATGAGCTGGTCACAAATTTTGCCAGTCCATTCTCTGTCCTTCGTTAGAGACCTGGGCACCCTTTTGTCCTCGTCCTGCCATCCTTATTGGTAAAATAAATGTCCCCTCGTGTAAAAGAACAAAAAGGCGAAAGCCAATTTGATGAAAAGAATCGCTTTTCCTCACTTGAGTCTCATTTTTCCTTCATATTTTGCTTTGCAATCGTTTGAGGCAATGGCAAACTATTTTTGTAACTTTCAATGGAACCTCTGGACCTCACTCTTTATGAGCTCCAGGTGTCTCGAGTTTGAAGGCTGCTTTCTCCAGATCGGCACCTTTCAACTCCTTTCACAAATGTTCAATACGAACTCGGACAAGGCTACAACCTTCGCCGCAATCGAAAACACTCGCAATTGTTTGTCGCTCAGTGGGACACGGGCTTTAAGGCTCGAAAACACAATTGCCATGTAAATCAGGGGCCATAACGTGGAAAAGGAACCTCGGTCTGTAATGGACAGATGGAGTGGGCGTGCAACCAAGTGGGGTCAAAAACAAGGACAGACAGAAGACAATTCCAAACCACCGTTTAACCGAAAATTTCTTTTAAATCTTGAAGCGGCTGCATGAGTGCAACAAACAGGAACAATATCAAATACTCCTGCCAATGACACGCACACAAAAAGTGGTTGCTGAAGAAGATAAGTAACACCAAGGAAGGGATGACAGCCAGCCCAACGACAAGAACTGTCACATTGATGCTGTTTTTGGATGACTGCTTGGAGTTGCCATGGCAATGGCTGGAACACAGCGCATGATTTATTTGTGTGCACGTACTGTAATTGTGCCTCTGAGTTGTTCATCGCAAATGTTGAGAGGTGTGTGTCGATGCGGAAGCTTTAACCAGAACATCTGCATTGTCGCAAGACAAGTGTGTGATGCGAGATTTGTGGAAAGCAGAGAGCATCATGACACAAATAGACTTTAAAGACAAGGATTTAGACAAAAGAAGCCAGGTAAAAAAAAAGAAAAAACATGATGCGGAACTTACAAGTTGTTACCAATACAGCAAGAATTTTGACTTTGACTTTGAGAATAATAATGATTCAGGCATGGAGTAGTCCCGAGCCTTGTGAATTTTATTTAAATCCCTTTGAAAATATAAAAATACCTTAAAATTGTGGGACCCGCACATCACCCTAACACATACAATTCAGAAGCAGAGCATGTTTTTTATGATATTTGAAATAAGTCAAATTTTAGCAATTCAATCAGAATGTGTTGCTAATGAATAAATGCATGTTTGGTGCTTCATTAATTAAAAAAGAGATCAATTATGTTTTATTTATCAGGTAAGGCTGAAAATGTTTTTATTTTGAAAAGTGACCGAATTCTCTGTGACTCGAGCTTCACACATAAAAAGTTGTTTCGGTTACGTGTCGCTCGTATTAAAGTCACGAGCTAACAAAATGAGTTTAAGAACCAGCCGTCTTTGGAAAGTTTTTTTTTTGCCATGTTACGATTCAACACATGAGCCTATGCCCAAGAAAAAAAAAAAAAGCTACATTTCACAGACAATACTAAGAAGAAAGATGCACTTGAAATATGAAGTGATTCCCACACACAAAGCCCAATCAATATGTGGCGAGCGACTTTACGATGAGTCAAAACTGTGCCTTGAATGCGTCATACTTGGTGGCTAACCAACCGGATTGCTGAATCTAAAAAGCCTTTGAAAAAACCCAACAAGCAACCCTAACCCAAACTTCTCATTAAACTGCTAAGGCAGTTGAAAATACCAAAATGTTACTTCGAATATAATAATAGAATCATCCATTTCACAAGATGAACAGAATTAAATTGAATTGTCAAGACAGATAAACTGCACCGAAATCGTACAGTTGACGTTACGGCTCCAGCTGTACTCATTATTTCCAATCCCCAGCACCGGGGCACCAAGCGTCCAAAGGTCACACGGTGGTACCTTCTAATTGTTTGGAGAGGCCTGTTTTGCTAAACAAGATGTTCGCATGTTATGCTCATTATCAATGATGACCACATGGTTGGTGCCGGGGGGCTTAGATTCAGCTCGATACGCTTCCAGTCCATCAGATGCTGTCACAAACCACAACCATTGTGCTAAAACCACGACTATGGTTGGCTCGTCTCATTCTGTGACAGACAGGCGCATAACAAAAAGGATAAATAACATGCCAAGCTCATGCACGTGCGCACACGGCATAGTTCAAGGTTCTTTTTATAGGACTTTAACTCCCAAATATAGCTGGAGCCCAGTTGGTCATGCAGTGTTGTAATGTCAACAATGAGGTTACATTGCTGACTCGTGACAACAACTTTCCAACTTGCAAGTGTCCCCATCACACTTGTGGTGTCACACATACACACACTTTCTGGAAATGCAGTTTGTCGTCATCAGAGATGGGAAAGTAAAAAGCATGACGCAGTTTGACCTCTCCTCACCCGGAAGGTCATTTTTATTTTCTAGATCTGGATTTCTCATCTGTGGTTGTCCTCCTGTCAGTCCAAATGTAAATAATTGTTTCAGCTGCTGCCGGGCAGAAAACAATTTTGGTTAATTTCATTTTTTTTTGTTATTTTGCCGCTAGAGAGAAAGCCCAACACACTGGCATCCCCATTGATTGTCGTATTTGCCGCGGAGACAGAACCATTTACGATACAATCTGCAGGTCTGGGAGGACAAATGCTTCTTGCATCCACATTCGGCTTTTTAGGGAAGCTTTAGTGGCACGACAATTAATAAGGTCGGATAAGGAGACTATAGAACCGGAATTGCCATTTTCTGCTGTGTGCAAGTGAGCTGATCAACAATGCACACAGACGATGCATACACAATGAGCTGGCAGCTGCTGTAAACAATAGCGAGGTCATCCTCATGAGCAGGCTGCTTTTCTGTCCAAGCTTTCAAAATGTGAATATTTGCATCTCTGGAAATGTTTTAAAGACAAAATCCTTTGTGCTAGCTCCTCACAGATAAAAGCAAAGCGAGCATTGTGCGCAAAGACAAAGTTGGGATGATAAAAATTCAAATCGACGGGCTCGGAGTTGAAAGGCCTTGCATTGACACACCGGAGACTGGGGACGATTATGGGAGAGCTTTAGGAAATGAGTTCACATGTAGTCCAATGCAGTGAGATTTAAGGTGGAATGCAATTTTTTTTCCAAGACACTCTGATTTAGAATATTTTTCCCACAGTGATGGAAATGCAACATTCTTGACTACAATCTTTTTTTCCATTCTTTATTAATGGTAAACAGAACACGCAACCCTAACCCTAACGTCATGCTGGACGCTGTTAACCATTGTGCATAGTCAAGCACAGTACACAATAAAACATGCAACTGGCTGATTACTGTTCAGACAGAAACAAAATCCACTGCTGATTGAAAGAAAAAAAAAAACACTTTGCTTTACTGCGCTCCACATTGCCTTTTTTAATGACCTGCATCCAGCCACATAACTTTACAGCAGAGCACACCAGTTGCTGTCATGCTATGTGGCACGCTAAAAATAGAGATGCTATTAGTGTGCCGGTCCCATGCTATTATCTTTGCAACACAGACATTTTGGAGGCACGATCATATATGTGTGTGTGTGTGTGTGTAGCTGTCAAAGAGCAATTAGTGTGACATGTCAGTGTGGTTTATAGCCAGCTCATTTTCATATCAGAGGTGATGTTATGCTGTCATGAGTGATTCATTCAAGGATATACGCCATGTTTCCCAAAGATGCCATGAACACCAGGCTGTAAATGGCTCTTAATTGAAGCGGCGCATCCTTTGATTCATTATTTACAGGCCCGCTTCATTATTCCCCTTCCGCAGCGCCGCTTCCATGATAGGAACAAACACAAAACGGGAGCCCAGAATAGCAAATGGTCCAACATCATTACACCAAAGTGGTTGAGGTGTGACAACATCAGACATTGAGGAGACAACAAATCAATGTCAAGCTTGCTTCGTATTTAGTCAGAAAGGCCAAGGAAAGCAAACGTCGAATTTCTACCCGTTATTGCCTTCTTTGAAACAAAAGCTGCTAAAATGTCTCAAATGACCAAGAACATGATTTAATCTGCTTCTTAGATCTCTGACAGCGGTAGACAGTTTTTGGAGACGGTGCCTTAGAAAGGACGTGGAGAAAGCTGATTAAAATGTAATGAGTGTTGTGAGTGAGGTCATGATGGGATGTGCTCGCTGCTGAATCGGGTTTTTGACTCCAGAGTGGCCACGAAGTAGCCCCATCGACATCCGTTTTAGAAAGACTATGCTTCCATACCAGGGTGAATGTGCAGGAGTAGACGCTTGAAATCGAGCCAAATGCAGAACGGCATGCCTGGAGCATGAGCAGCAAACTTTCCTGAGAACTCCAGCTGCCTTCCACAGAGTTGTGTAACGTCTGTACCGCTAACGTGACGTTCCGACACAGAACAGAGGAAGTCCCATCTGAGGATGATGAAACTACGGAAAATGACGGAGCTCTGAAGACAAACTAGATGAAAAGAAGAGAGGAAGAAACACCAGCAAAACTCTCGAGTTGGACTAAAAGAGCAACTTGTCAATCACGAGCCCAACGGACACGAGAGGAGCAGGTGAGCCGAGGTTGAACCGATACTCACGCTGACGAGTCAATTACGGCCCGGCGAGGCGGAATGTCACGGACGCCTGGACACTAAACCGTCGGCTTAACCTTCACGCGCCACATCAATATGCCGCCACCGCCAGAGAGGAAACGAGATGGTGTGGAGGCGGGGCCGCTGCGGGATGAGGAGAGCACATGCATGATGAGTTTCAAGCATCACGCACATTAAAATTCATCTGTGTAGACACACCAGTGCTGAAGTTATTTTCAGCAAAGGGGTTGGATTGGGATGTTCGCCGAATCATGAAAAATGACAAATTTTACATTCAACTTGACCAGTGCTGGAGCTAACACATTGGTAGTGTTGCTCAGGGCGAGAGTGGTCGTCTCCTAACCCAGAGGTTGTGAGTTTGATCCCTGCCCAGTGTCCTTAAGTGAGATATTGAACATTGCTCCGGATGTTGTGTCACGAGAAGGTGAGTGATGAAACAGTGCTGAAGCATTTCGGTGACCTTGTCGGTGGAAAAGCGCAAAACATATAAAAAGTACATTTACCACAAATTTGAATTAATGGTGGCTTTATTTGTCTCTAAACATATTTTTTTACGCAGAGGCTAAAGTGCCGTTTCTCTCACATCTGTCTGTGTTTTTTTTTTAGTTTTATAACTTACTGGGATATGCAAACGCAATGCTTTCCGAGAGGCTTTTTGTGAGTTGAATTATTCACAGGTTATTATATATTACAATGAAATCTGCAAGGGTCCATTTAACTTTTTATTTCCCCTGAAATCCACCTATGGGGAATTTATTTTTGTGCATATCTTTATAAATGTAATCTTTTATTTAGATTTTTTAATATTTGTTTTTTATTTCACTTTTATGAATTAATTAATTAATTATTTATTATATATATATATATTTTTTTATATCCATGTAACTTTCATTCACTATTTGATTCCTCCAAGGCAGCATTATTCTATTATTGCAAACTGATGAATACGTGTGTGTGTGTGTGTGGGGGGGGGGGGGGTTCTGACAGGCTTGGCACAGGGAATCTCTTGCCGGGCTCTAGACTGAAGTGGGACAGTTACACAAACACATGAGCTCAGCGGGAGGTCGGGTGAGCAGGTCATCAGTACTGCTGTTTACAGGGGAAATCCACAGTGTGAGTGGGCACGAGGACAGCGCTAGCCTGTGTGTGCGAGAGAGAGACGAGTCATCATTTTTATCTGCAGGGAAAGACTGTGCGACTCCCAAGGTGACTGCACACTGTGACTGCCAGGGAGTGTGAATTTTAATAAAGGGAAGAGGTCAGCGGGGTGACTAAAAGTCAGGAAGAGTTGCAGCTTGCACATTTGAAAAAAAATAAAATACATTTCTTATGACTTGTGCTGTGTGTGTGTGTGTGTGTGTGTGTGTGTGTGTGTGTGTGTGTGTGTGTGTGTGTGTGTGCATGTATGTGGCTCTCATTTCCTTCCTATCAGTGCTCATCTGGGAGAGTGAATGTGAATAAGGCAATGGAAAAAGGTGGCAGAGGGTAACGGATGAAGGTCGCGCCCAGAGGGAAAGATGTGAAGCGGCAGCTACATGCACGATTTTTTTTTTTTTTACCTAAATCTCTAATCATGATGATAATTTAATGTTTTCTAGCATCTTTCAAGAGGCCCAAGGAGGAATAGCAGCATTATTTGTGTGTGAGTGTGCATGCATAAAATTGTAAAATCATGTGTCTGGAAAAAGAATAAAACAAAAGGCTGCGGTTTGACAATAAATTGAACGAAATACCTCCTGCATGGAGTTTTGTCATTTAGATGAATTCATTATTCACCTTGCTTTTTAACAACGTTACAATTGAAGAGGTTCTTTACTTGCCAACGTCACTTCAGTACAAGTACGACCATTTTTTTTTTTAAATACATATGAATCGATTTGTAAGAAATAAGGACTGCAAAAAAAAAAGAAGAAGATGTTGTAGGAGAAGAATAAATAGAAGACGCTAGGCTATGACCTTGGTAGTGACCACACACATAAGGATTTGCCATTGTAAATATTAAACAGGTTCAACAAATAGGATTGTCACTCTCGACGGCTTTCTGAGCAGATTGGTCAAGGGGGGAAAAAAAAAAAAAAACTCAACACATGATCAATAATCCGGCCTCAAGTAACTGACCAGGAAGGGGGGAACACAATTTTCCCAAATAGTGGTAAGTGTGTAACCTGCTTCAGTATAAGCAAACTGCAGTGACTTTCCTTAATAGAGTGTGCGTGTCCATGTGTGTGTGAAATACAGATGCATGGTTGTGGAAGCAATGTCACTGCAGAGAGGTTCTCATATGGCGAGCAGGACATTTTGCACTAATGAATTTGGCAGCTGTGTGTGCGCGTGTGTGTGTGTGTGTGTGTTTTGAGAGATAGAACACAGAGATCTAATGGGTGCTCGGCTCATATTCAGCAGGCTGTTTGGCATAGCCTGGAAGGAATGCTTGGATAGATTACACTGCTGGCTGTAAAGTTGACTTTCCAATGAGGCTCCATTTTGTTTTCAACCATATCTATCCATCTTGGCAAAATGTGACCGGGCTGATTATTATTATGATTTGCATAAATACAAATTTTATCACCTTCATTCTTCTCACGCATTGCACATATGAATAAATGACAAACTGGAGCGTCAGTAGCATTCACGAAGAGGCCTGCTTAAAAGTTCATAGCTAAGAAAAGGAGTCGTGATGGATATCAAACTTGTGCAGCGTTGCAAAGTGAAGACAATATATCAGACATGGAAAATAAGCAGCATGTAATTCCACTTGGCCTCTCTGCACTGCGCTATATGTGGGCCAATGGAGACAGACACATTACACCCACGGCAACCCAACACTTGTGACATCCACGCTACCCCGACCACCGAGTAAACACCTGACATCTGTATGGGAAGGGCACCAATTTTACAACCATCTCACACACACACTTGCAAGACTGTGTGTGTACACCTGACAGAAAATGTGACAAGCATAACAGACACAAGCGGTGTCAAAGCTTCAGGAGACATCTACAATGTTCTGTTCACATGCACAATAAATGCCTGTCATTGGTTCATTTCTTGTTGTGTGTTTCTTCTCTGGCCTGATGGGTGGGGGGAGTCGAGTGTGGGGGGGTCACGGCCTTCAGCTGTTCCCAGGGCACGAGGCTCAGGTTAGTCGCACAGTGCGCACGTCATTGTTGAGATAAAAAGAAAGCTGGCAGGTTAAAAGAAGAGACTCAGAAAGGCGCTGTTGGGAAAGTATGATGCCTCTAAAAGGTAAAGAAGGCGACAAAAAAAAAAAAAAAAAAGTGGTAGGATTAACCAAGACGTGATTGTTTCTAACCTCCGGTTGGCAAGAAATCCTCATGTGCCAACTGTACCGCAAGTAAGGATGCCAAATGTCAACAATGGACAATCAGACATGTTCCACAAATTAAGATGCGTTCCCAGCAAGCAATTTGTCTTAGCACAATGCACAAATCAACCTTTTTGTGTTGCCACCACGATGTCATCAGCTCGGAAAGGGGGTGCTGCGCAGGAAAGGTGGACCACGTTTCCATGGTGACAGCTGGTGTAAAAAGACCATGTGTGGGCGACCCAGAGCCAAACGGCAACATTGCATTGAGGGATAAATCTACCAAATCAACCCCCTCCTCCGGTATGATGTAAAAATGGAACCTTTAAACAAAGCGCAAGGTGAGAAACCAAGCAAGAATATTGCACAGGATATGAAATAATTTCTAATATCAGGCCAACTGTGGAAATCCAATTTCACAGCTGTTGAACAATAACAAACAAACACGGTAGCTGAAGGAGCACCCTCCAAGTTGAGTGAGGCCGCGTGTGGCAGACATGAAAGTGGATGAGGTGGGTGAAGGGCAGGCTAGCTGGCAAGAGCAATCCATGACAGTACCAATCTCCATATTCGGGCACTTTAAAAACACGCCGGGCGCCAGATATTCCCATGTGGACTTGATGGCGGGGGTTTAATGAATGGTATAATTAAACGAAAAGGTCCGCTCAGACCGGGTTTGCGTCATTTTAATGAGGGCTGAAATGAAATCAACGGCAGCAGGTGAAGGACAGAGGGATGGCGGGCCAACGCGGTGGAATGTACCTTTAATGAAGAAGATGAACGAAGAAGGTCGAGGTCAACGCAGGTGCTCGCCTGGAACTTCATTGTGCATTTTGAGGGTGAGGTATCCCGACGTGCACTCAAGAGACTCCTCCTCCCCTCCCTGTCGTTTTGGCAACTGTGTGAGGGAGAGATAAGTGCTTCAGCCATCCACTCAGGCCTCCCTGGAGCATGATGTTTGATTGACACATGCTAACAAGGTAAGGTGTTGGACAGAATTCGCCCATGACTCAGAGCAAACCGACCTGGGGCACAGCTTCTTGTTCTTTCCTTTTTTCAGCGTCCCGAGGTGTGCCATTTAACCAGGCAGCTACCACCGCAACACAAGAAGGAAACACAAATATTCAGATTCCAACTAGAATTTCAATTCTGTCTGAATTCTTTTATGTTTGTGAGATGTGCTCAATGATTTATTAGTGTCATTTCAATATTCAGAACCAAAACAAGATTGACACGGATGGGAAAGTGGAGCAAACACTTACCATTTGAGCTCAATGAACCGCTGAAACGGCATTTTTCTCTTCTCATGGGCTAAACTTGAGAAGATGCCGAAAATAAAAACAGAGGAATTTGGACCCGTCACTTCTTTCCTGCTGGCTCAAACACAATTAGAAGCACTGACATACATTTTCCCAAATTGTAACTTTTGTTCCATGACATTGTGTTGTATTTTGGTTGTCTGACGTAGAATTAAACTCCTGAGAGAACATTTCCTGTAGATGTCCTCCACAGCAGGAAATGAGGCTCCGCTGATGCATCGGGTGTTTTTTTTTGAAACCACATTTTGGAACAATTCCCTGTCTTGCTTGGAGTAAAATTTGAAACAGCATATTTTCAAATTTTGTGATCAGGCAAGAGCCATTAAGATTTCCCACCCATTTTGATTTGCTGAACGATTTTTGAGCATAGATGGGATTTTTTCAATCAGATGTCTCATTAGCTGCCCCATGTCAGTGCTAATGTTATTGCCCTACATGTTGAATAAATCAGAAGCACTTTCAAATGTTATCGGGGTTTATTGGAAAACCACAAACATCTCCTGTGGGATGTTGTGTTTTATTGCACAGTGTTTTTTGGCTGTTTGCAGCTGGACAAAGATCCCTGTCATTTGGGATTGAATGTGATTGCACAATTCGGAGGCATAGCCACAATTTCATTCTTGTCTGTATGCAACGTTACATTTCAATAGAAAACATTTGACGGTTGTCTCTCAGTGTTAAAGATCTCATTTTCACTTTATGCATAAACGCAGCAATATTTATACATACAGTCAAGTCAAGTCAAGTCAAGTTTATTTAAATACGTATACAGCAAATGTTTCGTTGGATTGGGGGATGGGGATAGTCGCCAGTGTTTGATTTATAAAACTTCGGAACTATATCTGTAGTGGTAACTATTTGGGAAATAAGATATAACAAAAAATCTTTGAAATATTCTGTCAAAAGTGCAGTTTGTGTAGATAGGAAAATATAAACATTTATATTGAAATGCAAAAATGTTTAACCGTCCTCCTGAGTAAAAGTTGAATAGTGCCACCGTTGCGTTCGCATATAAAAAGTACACGGTCAAAACTCCACTCACATCTGTTCACATACATGTGCCAGTACAGGAAATTCAACAAACATATCCATGCGTTGGGCCTTCCAGCTGCTCTGGCCACTTTAATAACCCAACAGGACTTCTTCCAACAATTGTAAAGGCAAAATTTGTTCTGCTAGCAGCCATCGTTGTGGTTTTTGGATTGACGTAGAAGGCAGACTATCTGTTGCTCACATTTTACACGTGTAGTTTCTCTGATATGTGCGAAACCAAACGCAAAATAAAAAAGTGGAGACCAAACGCTGCTTTTGCATCTTCTGTTCAGATCCTCATTACGTAAGACTTTCTAATGCCCATCAATACAAAATTTAAATGGCTTGTTTATGTACTAGTTCATGACTTACCAATTGTAAATTATCGGAATTGATTTTTGTTGATTACAAAAATTGCTGCTTACCACAACACGGTTGAAAAAACATACGTGCCCACCCCGCCCACTTTTAACAGCTCAACCTCGTTGCTAGTCTAACCAATTCACAAAACACACCAAAGTGCAATTACTCTCCAACAGAAGCCGCGGTTAGAGTTGATTTTGTTCAAATGAATTGGAACACGGTGATTGTTTGATTGTCGATGTGCTGCTGACGTTGGTTTTAATGACAGGAACGTTCTGGCGAACAGGCACAGAGGCCTACGCTCTGTTGGCTTGAAAGCTAATTAAAGACTGATGATGAAAAAAAAAAAAACAAAAAAAAACGGGGGGCCCTTCTCTCCACAGTAATTATCTCCCTTTCAGGACTAATTTTGCCAATCAGTGCCATCTTTAGTTCGGAGAGCAAATTGGGCCATAATCATCATCCTGGAGGAGATCTAATTGCTACTGCTGATTTGGTCCTTATCAGAACACTGGCTACTTCTATCAGTCATCTCACAGAGCTCATTTATGGGAGATGATGTGCTGGGAAATTAGGCTATTATAAAGTGATGACTAATGATGTTGTCTTAGAGTGAACATTTGACATATTCATGCGTGTGAATAAATCAACCACAGCGAAATAAATTCCACATTTATTGACGTAAAATGTTTGTATAAAAATGAATGTGTTGAATTAACCAATAGAGGCACAGTGTGTAAAGTCGTTTATAGTAGTCTGAATTGGATCAAACGTTTAACATTTTATTATAAACACCACAAATTGTTATTAGAAACAGTCCTTTCGTTTGCAAATATAATTGCTGCTTTAAATGCTGTCTGGGGAAAAATATATACTTGCAAGGATATCATTTCCTTTTCTTGTATTGTAATTCTCACATCCTGCAATTCCAGTGTGTCAAGGTGTCCTCATTATACATCCTGCCCAATGAAGTCCAGTTTGTCAGGAAATAAACATTGATTCGAAATGCAGCACAAAAAGTTTGTTCTATATGCAATTCATTCAGATTTTATAATATTAAAATATTTTAAATACATCCACATGCTTGTAAATATACAGCACAGCCTGCTTTTGAAAGAAATCTCAGGATAATCTTAGAAATTTGAAATTAAACAGCACCTATCATGGGGTTCTTCCGTCTCGGATCAGGCTGTCTGGGATCGTCTCTGTAGCCATAGCGATCCGGGCTGGCCTGCCGGTAGCCGTCTGCTCCGTGTCCTATTACCTCATAGTGGTGTCCTCTGCGGCCAGTAGTGGGGGAGGGAAGAACGTCCTGCCCCGAGGCCGTACGGTAGTGCCGTCCAGCATGGGGAGATGAGGTGTGATGACGTTGATTGTGGGATGCCGCCTGATGGACGGACGGACTTTTGTCACGGTAGCGATCGGGGTAATCCCTGCGTGCAGATCTAGCGTGCGACGGGTAATCATATGGGTCCCTCCTGAAAGGAAAAAAGTGATAGGGTTGACTACTTATTTTGATCTCCTTTGTAAAGTGCTGACTGGAATCATTAATTCTACGAATGCTTGCAAAAACTTTGAGTTGTCCAACATGGGGTGGAAACGTTTTGTTTATGTTGTGCAAGCTTGCTTGGCTTGCTGTCCAAACATGCCCCACCAGTATCTGTTTGCAAGACGTTGTAAAGATAAACAAATAAGAACCTCTGAAGCTGGGCTGAACCAGTTTGCAGAAACGACCCCGAACCCGTTCACACTCACCCACACCCTGCTTTTTGATCATTAAAGGCAAGAGAGGGAAAGTCAGAGTTGCTTTCAAGCACTTATGTGATACACAAAGTGATGCTGGCGTAAAATGGCCAAGCTGTCTCGATAGTGTGGTCACTTTTCACATAAGTGAAAATATGTGCTGAGTCACACAAAGCTGACTGGGCTTTAGCGAAAGCTAATTGCCTCCCAGTTGAAGCCTCTCCTTGTTTTGCCATCATACCAAAGCGTCTCCGCTCTGCAGTCCCGACTGAGTCTGGCTCAGCACCTGTTGACTGGCCAATTAGAATGCTTCACTCACCACAGATTAGACGGCGATTTAGGGCGAGTTGAGCCTTCCCATCAGGATATTCCTGGACTGCGGTGAGCTGGAGCATGTGGGTGTGTGTTTTGACCACCCATACAGAGCGGTCGGTGCACACAGGTGGTCCCGACAATGAACAGCGCCGCTTTGTCTCTCAGCAGAAGCCGAGTCACAGACACTGAATGTGCTGCTGCGGCTCAAATCAAGCAATGTCAAGATGTTTCAACAAGGATGTACGGTTTAGATTGTCTCAAATGACAATAGTTAAGAAGAGGATTCAAATATGAGTCACTGCTTTTTTTTTTCAAAAATCAGTCAGTTCATATACACCTAAAAACTATTGGGTGAAATTGATAGGTTTTTTTTTTATAGTGCATGCAACACTTTAAGCAGAAAGTCTGCAGGATTAAACTTGGAGAGAGAGAAAGTACAGAAAAAAAATATTACAGAGCACTAAAGAATTTCGTCGTAACAAAAGCTCAGGAAAGGCAACATAACAGTTAGGCGTTAGACTTTCCGAAGGGGACCTTGAAAATGAACGATATAGATTTCGGTTTCTCTGAATTTATTTGCATGATAATTTGTTTCCTTGAGCGATGTAGTTGCTTTTGTTTGTTTTTTAACTTTGTCTGACATGTACAATTGAAGTGATTTCTGAATTCAACAAATCTACTGGCAATCATGCCTGGGTGGAGCTGGTGAAATTGCACTCAGTTTTACAAAAAGTAGTTAATCATAGTTAATTCATAATTTAACAAGGGTGAGGAAGGCAATTACTTTTCATTTTTCCCCCCTTCCTCATGATCATTTAGAAATTGCATTATGTGCGCGGTTACTGTTCATTAGATAATGATAAATGTGCAAACAAATGAAAAATAAAAAACACTGATAACAAAAATCACAAAGGGGTCACCACATGCAACCCTGGAAAAACCCTCAGCAAAACAATTTGAAAAGAGCTCCAAACCCCGAAGCTCAGAACTGTGAGATGGATGTGCTAACCACCAGGTCACTCCGCAGCTGTTCGAGGCCATCTTTAGTCTACTCTCAAGGGACTATTTAGACTCTCAGCTGTGAATCCAGTCTATCAGTAGATCTATATTGCACTTATTCATTTGGAATTTATTTCACTCCATATTTAATCAACAAGTAGGACATGCAAACTTATTCTGTTGAGGACCTCTTAGTGAACTGTTATGCCAGTCCGTTAAGTTGTATGTTCTTGGCTTCACCCATCCTTCCTTTTGGATGTGTGCTTATCCTGTGCAAGGGGTTAGCAGTAAATGACTGGACAAACATCAAGAGACAGGCAATTATTCACTCTATGCACAAAGTCTGACGTACGTTTTTCACGTGGGAGGAATGAATTGGAACGAATTTACGCACATGTAAACATAATGAAACATATGAACGTACTCACTCACCAAAGTGACTGCCAATACACGCGTCCATGTTTCTCGACAACATGAGATTTGCATGTTTAATCAATGAATTGCAGAGATGAAGGGAACATGTGGATGCATTATAGATGCATATGTGAACACCACTAACCTACAAGTCAAGTTAAGGGATCAGACACACCCCAAATGCAAACAATTTAAGGGCAATATGTTAAATTTTGACATCAACTAGACACGTCCACTGGTATGGTTGCCTCTGGAATGAGTTCATGCTTCCGTTCATCAGATTTATTACCCCAAATTGAGTTCTTCTTCAGACTCCACATACATAACAAACCTTGAAAGCACACAATGAAGTTCAGTTGAATTACACAAGCACCAATGACACCAACCAGGGTGAGCGCCATGGAAGCCATTACGGCGGCCAACTCTAGAAACACTATTAGCCATAGTCGTCTCTGTATTGAGAGTGGGGAGGAACATAGGTAGTCAGAGGTCATACTCGGGACAAAGGAGAGTGATTGTGCAACAGAAGAAAATCTGTTACATTGTCGTTAATGACAGAAACAGATGGACTTCTCTGTCCATAAACGCAGAAAGGCTCAGTTGCTGTAGCAGCTCGTGTCGAGTTTCCTCGAAGCTTGACAGTTCATATTAAGTTCGCCACATGCCTACACGCTATTCTACTTGCTTCTATTTAGGCTAAAAATGAATGTCGGGGGTTTACTTTTTGACTTCTTTCCAATGCCATGATTCTATTTTCCCTAGCTCAGGACTTGTGGAAAAAGGGATGCAGAAAGGCAGACATAAACAGAGGAGACATACAAATGCGGGCGGGAGGATTTATGGAATGGCAGTATTATTGTAAACAGGTAGCACCACAGGCGTCTCAAAGCCAGCAAAAGACTTTTCATTTCCTACCACCGACCCCGTGAGCTCAAATGCGGTTAGCTGGACAAACATGGCTGTCTCGGAACACCTTCAAAACTGGTCAGTCAATAAGAAAGAGTTATGGCACAGCATGGGAACTCAAAGTCCATAATCCCTGCATATGTTTTCATTATGAACCGTTTGTGCTTAAGTCGATCCTTTACGCGCCGTTTTTATGTTCTTTCAAGATGCGGCAATGGTCCTGTCTAGGCTTCTGACACCTGGAATGATGTGCCCAAGCAGCAAAGTGGTGAAATTCGGTTAAGTCTGAGGTTGGCCCTAATTTCCAAATCGTGGGGTTTTCATGAGACATGAGAATTCCAAAGAAATCCATTATAAAAATATAATCACACGATTGTGAAATTTACCTATTTCGCGGGTCTAAAAGTTATCGGCAGTGACATGTTTGCGGCTTATCTACAGTCTTATCATTCCGATGACTGTATTGTTTGTGACCGGACAGTCGGGAGTTTACTCTTTGTTGACTTAGAGGCATCACGTTATTCTAATATCACTGAGTGGCTACCAGACGTACTGACAGCATCAGATCGACATGCAATTGGAAATGTATTTCTTTAAAGTATTTTGCCAAAATGCACCAAAATTATGCAACAAATGTTTTTATTCTCGGTGACCCAAAGGAGAACATCTTCGCAGTAGTGATTGTAAGATGACTTGTTTGCCTTTGTGCAGTTCGTCGTAAAAGCCAATGAAGTGACTTTGTAGATTTTTAGTGTTGCTGTTACATTTTGGAAAACAGTTCTTGCAGATTGTATATTTTTGATCTAGTGTTTTTCCGTCATCTGTCTTCTAATAGCCAAAGAGTCTCCACAATTTTGAGTTAAACTCTGCAGGTGGGTCTTTGCATTCGCTCTTTTTCGCCAGCCACGGCTTCTGCCTACTTTACTACTATTTACATGATTACAGGATTTACAGGACAAACAGAACAAGAGACATTAAGTACCGACCGTGACAATGGGGTGAATCTATTATGCGTATCGTCATAAAATACTGTTATTTTCCGTTGGTGTATCAATTAGTTATTCCAACAGAGGGGCAAAAAGTATATTGCAATATCGATTTTTCCCCCCGTCTCTAGTGTGCTTATGCTTAGTTTGATCCAAATACGAATTAAAATGAAACCTAAATTCCGTGGCTTTGTTCAGAAGCAGGTCAAAAAGATGTAGCTTTGAATAAAACCTTTCTGCAGTCCTCTGAATAGATAAAATATGCACTCACCCCTTTGTCTGCAAGAGGTTGTTGAATATCGTAGTCTCCTCCATTGTGTCAAATTGGTATCTGTGCACTAAGCACTGTGCAGTCAAGTAAAATAAAAGTCAAATTGGTCGTGGTAGAATGAAAAAAATAAAGTACTGAAATGTTAACATCCAATTTTGGGTGTCAGATATGGATACCTTAAAATGCTTGTTGTGACTACATTGTAAACTTGTTCAATTTGCCTTTCCAAATTACAACAAAAAGTGAAATGAAACCTGGTAAAAAATAAAAATAAAAAATAAAGCTTTTTGGAGTGTTACAACGAAGGAACTCAACTATTCTACTAACACTATTCGAACATTATTATCCTGCTAATGTTATTGAACACACTATTATCATATTAAACATGACAAACAATTATTTAGTGTTGTCGAAAACTTGTGTGGATCAGCAAGGCTGGAGCATGTTAGACTGCATAAAGCACTTCTGACGGTGAGCTCCATATTTTAAGTGAGTTACACGTTTTTATGTTTAAGATTGCTTGTGACATTTTAACGGTTGATTGCACTTGTGACAACATGCACTGAGCAGTGACATTGCGACGTCATCTCTCCGTCGCTCTCATTCAGACCAAGAAGAGTTAGTGTAACGATTCCATTGAGTGTAAATTGATTAGTCATGCCTAAAATGAAATACTCAGCTGCTGTGAGCCTGCTACGTTCATGGCAATTGAGCTGTAAATGAGGCCTGCTTGCATTACCTGAGTGTACGTTATTAAAACCTCCCTCCTTGGAGCCTTCAAAGCCGCTGACTTTGCGGGCTCCTAAGCCTGCGAGGGGCGGGCCAGGACGACGGGAGTCACCGCCACTATTTCACAAACACCGATCCAACGCATCAATATAACATTATAAAAACAATAAATAAATAAATAAGGTTGTACGGCAACATGGCTGGCCTATTTAGAGAAAGATATTCGTTTTATTGTTAGTTCGAAAAAAGAACAGAGAGGTAGAAAATACAAAATAACTAATATATAGCTTAAATAAACCCAAAATAAATGTGAGTAATTTCTCAAAGACTGTTAAAACGGTGATTTAGCAATACTGCAGTTTTTTAAAGTTCGACCATTGTCAATTTACCCATTGTGCAGAAGGCTCCATCGGCCTGGCCAAGCCTTAATCCAATCACCTGCAGGCAATGGTTCAAGGGAGGGGCTGTGATTGGATAACCTGGGGCTGGGTCACTGCGCCCCTGACCCGCTGCTTTGAATTGGTAATGATTTTAATGTTGTCCATATGTCGGCTTGCAGCGTCCGGCTGGGTATGTACCCTTCAGCCAACGGCGAGGCAGCCAGGAAGCTTAGTAACACTCTAATCTTCCCTGGGGCGAGGCTCTCCGTGCCACCATTCCCTGAACACACTTAAATTCCTGTTCACTGGACTGCCGTGCACAAACTCCTCTTCCTTTGCGTGCAGGCTGAACTTGGATTTGACAATACGACATCTGACACCGGAGAAACATGACAGAAAATTGGTAGATTTCGAAATGAGGCATCACCGCACCCAGTTGTGCTTTCCTTTGCAGAGATAAATTTGCATCTACGGACTGCGAGTCTCACTGTACTTTGCCTCTGTTTCAAGCCATTCTCTCTCTCCATGTGATCCCATCTGTGAGGTGCTTTGCTAGTAAATTATCCAAACACTCCCAAACGCACTCATGTTCACCCCCCACACACTCTCTCCCCCGGCCAGCTCGACACAAAGGCAGCCCAAATGGATGCTAATGAGAGACAGGCCAATGGCAAAGCCGCGCTCATTTTGCGAGGAAATGGCTTTCAATAACGGCGGCACCCGAGGGGATTTAGTTCAACCTCCGCTGTTACAGACATATTCTATTCACTGCTGTATTTGCGAGCTTTCCTCCTACTCCACCTCCTTTTTTTTTTTTATCACCGCGATGAAGAAACAAAGCAAAACAACACTTCGAAGATATTTTGTCTGCTCCTCTTGCGGTCATGTTTAGCGTCACACTTCTTCACAGTTCTTTGCCTTTTATCGAACTTCTTGAAGCAAATTAATACTGCACGTGAAGGATAAGCAGCAGGTTAGAATACTTAGAATCACTAAAATATGGCTTGAATTTCCCTCTTCGTCACCAGCCTGTCGCAGGTCACAAAAAATAACATTTGCTACCGGTATTCACACCTATAGACAATTTTGCTCCGTCACTGAACCTAACGTGTATATTTTTGTAAACGGTAAGGAAGCCAGACTACTTGGGTAAGATTTGAATCCGAACTTCCCATTAGTGTGGCAGACGTGCAAAGTTATGTCATTAAATATATATATTTGGTCATCCAAATATATGTCAGTTGGGTCACAGTACAGATTAGAATCCTAATTTGAAGTCAGTCCACATAGTTTAATTAAGAAAAAAAAAAAGGTTGGGTCTTAACTATCTAATGTCATCAGGTCTCGTTTGAATTCTGACTCGTTCTTCTGTTCAGCGATGTGCCCTCTTGGTTCGCTGCCTGCTTTCCGTTATATCAGGCGGCCCAATAAGCCGTGAAATGACTTTTCTCTCTCCTCATCTTCCTACCGAGGTCCTCTCTACATTCACCTTGCATCCTTACGTCCCTCTGCTGCGTGGCGCTAATGTGAAAGCGTCTACAGAGAACTGATGAGCCACGCGTGTTTACGTTCCTAATTTGACAGGAGAGCAGCTAAACAAACACAAGGAGTGAACGCTGCGGCAGTGAAGCCACACGAGAGGCTGCGCGTGTCTGACAAGTGCTGAGCGTCCTCGGGCTGGTTCTACGCGCAAGCTTCCTGCTCTCTGGAGACCTGATCAGTCCTATTCCTGGGATGAGTAGACACTCCCAAGGCAAACACTCCAGATTTAATTATGAGCTCCAAAGAGGATTAGCCTGGGCCGCGTACGTCTGTGTGCATGTGTGCGTGCGTTCGGGAGGAGGGGTGAGGGGGGGCCACAAAGATCGACATAATCCTGTCTTTTCTTCTTGCATTGATGAAGAAATACTAGCTCTTACCTAGTGTGTGTGGCGTGCGGCCGGTCCAATTCTTCGTACAGGTGCGAAGGTCGCGATTCATCACCTCTAGGTGCCACCTGCAAGAGAAAGTTGACACTCGAAAACCAAGTCTGGTCAGTCTCCTACTTAATGGAGTAAAACTGCCCTGAAATGTCAACTGGGATAGGCTCAGGCATCAAATAATATTTAATATTTACCGTATTTTCCGCACTATAAAGCGCACCGGATTATAAGGCGCACCTTCAATGAATGGCCCATTTTAAAACTTTGTCCATATATAAGGCGCACTGGATTATAAGGCGCACCTTCAATGAATGGCCCATTTTAAAACTTTGTCCATATATACGATATATACATTTGGTCCGCGGGCCGGACTTTGGACACACCTGCTGTAGTGGCTCAATATTGGTCCATATATAAGGCGCACCTGATTATAAGGCGCACTGTCGGCTTTTGAGAAAATATGAGGTTTTTAGGTGTGCCTTATAGTGCGGAAAATACGGTAATTTAAGTGTCTTATGGCCCATTATTTAGCCCAAGACCCAACAAATGTGATTCCTCCCTCCGACCCATGCGAAAACGCATCGCCGTGTAAACTGACAACATCAAATTAGCCTAAGAAACGAGAATTAATACGTCCTTTTGGAAGAAATTGGAAAATCTATCTTGATCTTAGCATTTTATTCACATCATCCATACATTTTGAAAAATATTTGCATGTGCTCTCTGGTATCAAACAACAAAATAGCAAAGATTGGAATGCTCCACATGTGGTAAGACAAACACATGGAACCACAAGCGAGCACTGCGCCCTCATGATGAACATGTGCTTGTGTGTTTTGTGCAAACAACACTGGCCTTATGAAAAACAACAGAGTAGGGTGGAGGGGGCACAAAACCTACCACCCACTGATTAAAGCCATTTGCGGGCGCATACAGTCAAACTACAAATGCAATTTTGGCGCATATTTGCGTTTTCACGCCAACTCGTAAAAGACCAGCCACACGTTTTCCACCTCCTCTCGCTGGTCATGATTACAGACATTGCAGTTGTTGGACAGGCGGGCGATTCAGCTTGCACTCACCTTAAGATGTTTTTTTTTTTTTTTCTCCCGTGGTCTCAGTGTGACATAAAAGTAATAAATAAGAAGAAACCATGAGGGGAGGTTTACGAGGGCAGCGAGAACAATGCTAATATATGAGACCTTCAAAGAAACCAGATTTTGAAGAGTTATACAGCACCAACTCAAAAAGAGGAGGGACTCACTTTCCGTTATTTTCTTTTACCCCAAAGTAAAGAAGCTGAAAAGCACATCATGAAGGAGGACTGTGTTGAATATACCATACATTTCTAAATATAATGCATCATAAACAAAGAAATGACGATCTTGGCTCAGTATTTTCTTATTTCTTATTTTCTTTCACCCACCGCAAAGTAAGAGAATCGAGCAAATGTGATTGAACTGAATAACCGCGAACCAATTACAGTCAGCAACTCTCTGGGGCACATATAGCAAACGAGACATCATGACTGAACATCAAACAATGTCACGATTGTGAAGCAAATTGCCATGGCCGCTGGAGCTGCGGTATATTGCGATTATTATAAGAATATTAATGAGAATCATAAAGAGGAAAAATAGGAGACTTATATAGTAAAGACTGCAGATATTCGGGAGAGAACTTTCCACAGAGAGGGAAGTGTGTTTGGCTAAATTGAGGGAAAAAAACCGTCTTTTGTTTGTTGATTATATTACCATAATAGCCTGAAGGCATTAGCCCGTTTAAAATCAAACACATAAACCAACAATAGATGCTTTTCAGACACATTCTCATTCATCCAAACTTGACAGCCAGTTTTAGTGACAGAAAAAAAGTCAAGGTCATCCTGGCAGGCAAATATTGCTCCAAGATTGAAGTGAGAAAAAAATTAAACCGCAAAAAGATATGTGGAAAGTGGCTGCTTGGTGTAAGAATTTGGAGGTCTTACAAAGCAGAATCTTCCAAGCAGATTTCAATCAGCGAATCAGACAACAATCTCCGTCTTCTAAAATAATCTCTAAAAAAAAACGTAGCAGGAAACCAAACCAGGACAAACAAAGCACAAACAGACTACTTCCCTTAAATTTTGCATGGGGTAGGGGACCAGCTTCACGCAGGTGTGAGCACAGACTAAGTCTTCTCCATTTTCCCCAAATTAGAGAGCTTTGCTTTGACGGTGCCAGATGAGACTGAGAGCACACACACACATACACGGGCGGCACAGCTGTCACATTCATCACCAAGTATTGCTGGAGCTCAGGAAATGAATTTCTTGGAGCACTACGGGACTTTGATGCAATGTTGTGATGCTCACATCTACAATAAGAGTCCAAATGCTTCAGCCACTGAGACACACAGATTGGTTTGCTCCAAGCAGCTTTCCTCAGCAGTCGCTTTTCAAATAGCATAATAAGGATCCTGCAAAGTATCGCCTTTTTTGTTCCTCATTCTATGTCTCTTTCCTCAGCTTCCTCTCACCATCGTAGATGCTAATTAAGCATGTGTCTTGCATGTATGGACTATCATCATGCAGTAGCTTGTTCCACAAACGTTGCTGGGTTGCTTTGCTAAGTGGCACTTTTTCCCCCACTATTGAGCAGATGCTCACTCACCTAGACCATGACGAAACAACAGAAATAGGAAATTATGGCTGTAGCCCTCCGGCACACAAAATGTTGACATATTAGCATGTGTAAAATGTTACCATATTAGCATGTGCGTGCGTGTGGCCATAGCAGTGGCCCTGAGGTGTTTCTTTACTCGGGCAAGTTTGAGTAGATGTATTACTCTGAGCTCCAACTCAAGGTTGTGACGACCACGTCCTCCCATAAGTACGGAAGATTTCCGATCAAATCCACAGCAAAGCAACCGTGAAAACAAGAAAGTGGATCATCTGCATATTTTTGGATTAGGGACAATTTTGGTTCGCATAAACAAGTCATGTGCATCAACTTCATGTTTGTTGCTAATTATCTTCACATTTAACAATGTTTATGCATCATCGCAATTGCCGTCTGGATGTATTTCAGAAAAAAGGTACCGTATTTTCCGCACTATCAGGCGCACCGGATTATAAGACGCACCTTCAATGAATGGCCCATTTTAAAACGTTGTCCATATATAAGGCGCACCGGATTATAAGGCGCACCTTCAATGAATGGCCCATTTTAAAACTTTGTCCGTATATAAAATATATACATTTGGCCCACGGGCTGGAGTTTGAACACGCCTACTCTAGTGGCTCAATATTGGTCCATATACAAGGCGCACCTGATTATAAGGCTTTTGAGAAAATGTTAGGTTTTTAGCCTTTAAATGGCTAAATGGAACAAAAAAAGGCCATCAACTGTGGCTCAAGCCCAGCTAGAACCTCTTGAATCGGACGCATATTGCACACAGCTCTTTGCCTTGGGCCAGATACGAGCGTTTGTCGGCCCGTTTCGGGAGAGCGGAGGGTACCTGCGCAGCATCGGAATAAAGGGACTTAAAATAAAAGCAAGCAGAAGGGAGTACGTGCCGAGCCCGAGGGAAGTTCCGCACAAATGACAGCCGAGAGGAATCCGTGGATGGAATGACTGATGGTGACTTTGTTTTAAAATGAGAAAACTCATGCTCGCACAGTGGGTAAGGAAACCTCACACTAGAGTTCAACTTGTTTCTCCTGTCTGGGAGCCGGTGCTGAAGAAAGTGAACGTGGCCTGTTCTTCAGCATCTGGTCCTGCTAACTTGTTCAAGGTTATTCTGGGTTTATGGTGGAAGAAAAAAAAACATGTGGTGCGGTGTGTGTGTAATTACACGGGCCAAAATAGTGCAATCGTCCGGTTTAGAGAGCAAGCTGTCCTTTAATTACTTCTGGCTTTGAGTGGTGCGCCCGGTTACACGTGTAAAGGGGTGAGAGTGACAGTAAAAGGCCACGGTATGTTTTGTGATCTCAGAGGAGGTCCAAGGTCCAATGCATCTCTTTAGTTAGCCTATTATGAGCTAGTCCATTTGTACATGGGTGTGTGCACAGAAGCTTTCAGTCTGAATGTTTCCTGCTTTTGCACTTTTAACTGTGGCCAAAGTTGAGGTGACACAGATGGTGAGGTTGTGTGTGCATGGGCGTTGCCCGTCAGTGTATGATTACGGCGCGTGTTTGCGGAATATCACATGGTAAAAACTATGTGGTTTGTTGGAGTCAGCCACGAATTCGTTTTCTACTCAAATGTGCTTGGAAAGCTGCAACCCCAACTTTAACCGTTACGCTTTGCCCAACAATGCTGCTTATTTGCAGATTCTCCTGATACCAGGAGCGTAACATTCTCATCTATTCTTAGTTTCTCCCTAATTCAAAGAAAGTTGTGTTGACGCTGAAAGAATTTTTCAATAAGCCCCATCGTAAATTTTAACTGCTCCTGTGTTGAATTCTAAACCCGCCACGTCAAGACATCTGGATCTGCATGGATTAGTATTGCACTTTATATTTCGATGCATAAAATGATATGCTATACATAAAAAAGACACTACGAGTGCTACCACCACTGCATTTATTTTATTCCTTCATTTTTATTGTGTTAGTGTATGTCACAAAAATCTATTCTAAATTGTACGGGATTTGTAAAAGGTTTGCAAGGCATTTTAAGATGCAAAACCAAACAAGGTTAATCAGGATCCGATTTGAATCTCATTGAACTGATTCCGATTTATTTATTCATGCCAAAACACACTATGTCAGCTTGGATGTTGTTTTTAATTTATTCTCTTTGACCCAGAAAGAATCCGGATAAAATTCTTTTATGTTCTAGATTGTGTCTCAGCTCACTTAAGTCGAGCCTTTGTTTGGTATTTGACTATGCATTTAGAGCTAATGTCAGTTGTGCTTCGATGCTATTTTTGTAGAACAAGCTTGATAGGGGAATTCTCCTACTTTAAAACATCATTCTGACATCAGAAACCATCAATTGTCTCTTCCTGCCCTGTTGTACTTTCTGTCAATGCCTCCGTCTGGTCCCTTCTGCCTCCTCATGACAATCCAGCTCCCGTTAGATGCTGTCATCTTACCATATTTCCCTCTAGGCTTCATTTTCTTCTGATTTTTTTGTGGCTTTTCTCTGTTGCTCTGTCATCTTCCCTTGTTTTCCCCTCACAAGTCATCTGGTGTCGCTCCCCATATTCAGTTTTAGCTTCCTATTTCTGCCTCCTACTGCTCTTTTGTCTGCAGGAGCAGCTTTTCAGTGGGCCACAAAACCTTCCAGCAGCAGGCTTGCACAGTGGGGAACTGCTGGCCCGCACATCATCTAGACTTCTCCTCAGCCTGAGATGCTCACAACACAAGGTTTGCTACTTTTCAGGACAAAGTAGCTGGTTGTTCGGACACAGTGGGTGGGAGCTGATGAATCCCACCGAAGAAACAAGCTGTTGCTGCGTTGGAGGGGGTGCTGAGCAGGGATTTGGTGATAGCAGGTGACAGTAACAGAGATAATATTTTTCTGATGTCTCTAGTGTATTCGTTACAGACAAAAAACTACGAGGGGCTTTGCCTGCGGGCATGAAGCACCATGCGCAGATCAGCCGCACCCTGAATGCGTGCTTGCATCTGCGAACAAAACGTAAGCCATCGCTCACTGTGACACTGGGTGTGCGTTTACTTAATGATGTGGGGGTTTATTTATGAAGTCATGACCAAAATGAGGGAGGGAGAGAGGTAGGGTTGGGGGAAAGTGCGTGAGGAAGGAAGGGGGCGGTGGGTGGTGGCGGGAGAAGCAGAGACAACCCAAGGATGCGACATTAAAATATCATCAAGGTGATGGATGCCCGCACCACACACAACATTAAAAGGGAATGCAAAAAAACAGACACTCAAATCAGGATATGTGGTAATGACTCGCGAGCACGTGACGCCCTGTAAGTACGAGTTCCTGCCATTTTATTACTGTGTCAAATGTACTGCCGGTACTGCTGTTCATCACGCAATGAAAAATTGGTAGATGGTGATGCATGCATTGCGATCATCAAACATTTCTGATAGCAGAGTAGACATCTTTTTTGTTTTGTTAAGTCACAGTCAGCAAAATTGGTCAGGTCGAGCAGAAGTGGGAGTAAGTCACCTATACTCAAGTCACAAGCAAGTCTCAAGCAGTTACTGTGGGGGGGGGGAAACGAGTCGAGTCACCACTAAATTTCAAGCAAGTCAAAAGTCAGGTCCTGGAATTTTAGTCAGAGCAAATATTTGAGGGATAAGTGATTTTTTTCCCCAACATTAACCATCGTCTTTACACATTAAAAAGGTAAATAAAACAACTGAGATTATGATTGATTAAATTTATTGTGCTAAGTTAGTTGCATTTCTGACTCAACTTTACTTCTCATTACTTGTTCAAATCTTTTTTCATTTATTTGATTTATAACTTGTATTCACAAACTGTGCTGCGTATTATAAAAAATATTTTCTTGGGATGGGATGCACTTTTGTTTGTGTTTTTTTAAAGTTACGATCATAATGCAACAAGGTCCGATACACGTACTTGTGAAATGCGCATCTTCAAGTCGCAACTTTTTTACACGAGCAATTTCGCTTAGCTGTGCTTCAGTGATTACACAGGACTCCCTTGTAAACGAGGTTTTTAATGTCAATGGGACTTTCCTGGTTAAATAAAGGTTAAATAAATTGGTGTCTATGTTTTACGAAGGTTTTTATAGAGCATCTTACCCTTAGGTTAGGTTACTTAGCTGTACTTATTCATTTTTCACGTACATTCAACCTACAAAAAAGGCAAATATTTCACCACACCTGAAGGGGTTAAAAGTGATCTAGTCAGTTGGCTCTAACAACTAACAAATAATAGCTTTATTTATTTTTCGGGAAGTTGTTAAGGAACTACTGAAGCAAGGTCAAATTTAGCATACTGAGTTCAGACAAAAATGAAATATGTCATGTTCTTTGCAACTTAATTGACATTTCTACCAGTAAAGGCAGACAGACATTTCCATAAAGATATAGATGATGGGGCGAGATTGTCATAATTAGAAGTGTGACCTATTCACAGACACAGGGAACATGGGAGAAAGGGGCAAATTAGATTGGCACAGATAGAAGGAACAAGTATGCGGAGGAATGAAGAGGACTACTTTTAGATTTATGGACCCACACTGATCTACACGCACTCACGCACACACAGACTTTTAAAAGCCAGGGTCAAATACACTCAGTTGGGGCTCGCCGCACACCTTCTGCACATGCAGACTAGTGAAAGAATAAACAGAGGACATGAATAGATACTGTAACCAGACTCTTTAGTTTATGTCAGTGTTGTACTCGGGATCAACTAGCTCAAATGAGCAACGAGACACGCACTCACCTTTGCTTTCATAAGTATTTGTAAAAAAAAAAGAGTGAAAGAGAGGTACTCCTGCCCTTGAGCTGAGAAGCTTGTGAAAAAAAACCTTTTAACCAGCCAAGGCTAGAGAAATAGGAACTCATAAAAAAGCAGCTTGGCGGCTCAAGGGTTGATCGTGCAAGGTCGATACATACAAGTGAATGGCACACTCAAGTACTGTTGATACGGCTCTCATGCATAAAGAGGAATTCACGCAAAAAATGGGGATATTACAAGTCAATTTGAAGGCAAGAAACTCTACAAAAAATAGTCAAGTCACTATTGCAAAGAGGTTGGATGAATGTGGGAGAAGAAGAAGAGGACGGCGAGCAGATGTGTTTATGTATCGCGTTATAAAACGGAAGCTTCCAAAGTGACGACTGAAAAGATATATTTTTTTGCCCCGCAAGGAAGACTTGTGGGTGTATTTTGAGCGTTAACGGCTTTGTTGATGCTTGCTCATTGCATTTTGTGACGTATCTTGTCAATTGCAATAGTATCGGCAGTGAACAGAATATTTATTTATATATGCCTACTGTTTTAATTTTTTACCAATATTGTGACAATAACTCTGATCATTGTGGTCACTATAATAACGATACATAAAAATAATTATACACATCGGCATATGCCCGCATTTTGTCTTAGGATTTATTCTTAGCATTAATTTAGCGTTTCTTTAGCTATTTTCAAAACAACGCTAGAAATTGCTAATGTCAATCCAAAAAACTGCTTTGAAAAGCATCAACGGGTGGTAACACACTTCCTTTATTTGTAAATATTCTCCATTGTTTCACTCAAAATAACAATTCATCCTTTCCTATTTTAGATTCATCTTTTCCTGTGTTACTTCCAGAACGTTTGATTGTTTTGAATTTCCCGTTCTCACGATGTGTGCGTATGTGATTGGGAGTTTCATTAGGGGAAAAACATAACTTTTAATACTTACGACTGGCAAAGCTGCCTTTTATGGGGTTAAAAAAAAACGATCAGAGGGTACACCCACGCCGGCTGCACTTTAATTGTATCAATGTTTGGATAACAAGAGAATGGCGGGCAATAGAAGGGAGCGACGCAGGGTGTACGGGGACGTGTAATGAGCAACACAGGCCTCAGGCCACAAAGAAAGCAGCTGTGTTGTGAGACTACGAGCGGCTAATGACGATCAGCGTATACAGCTTCACTGCTCAGTCAACAGAGATGACTTTGAAGAAAGGAAAAAGCCACAGCAGGAGGCAGGTTGAAGTTAGGCAGTAAATCCATCCCATAATTCCAACCATCCATGCCACTGGTTGTGCCTTGGAGCCTTGTGAAATATGAAACCAACTCTGATTCACTGTGGTCAGGTCAAAGTATAGTACGACTTTCAGGATTTGGGGATTTACCATTTGAAAAATTCCCATTCAAAAATGCCTGATAAGTGTCTATTGATTTCCGTAAAGCGTTAAGAGAAGTCTGCATTTTCTTCAAATCGATGAAGACTCAGACACAAGACAACTGAGTGGACTGGTCAGGAGAAGCCATTACAGAGCACTGATGGATGGTGACATCAACAATAATGATGATGTTCTTATACTGTTCTTGTCATGGTACAGCTTAATGAAGTACGGATGAAATGTCACCAGCCTAAAAGTTGTTTCCATAAACTGAATGAAGAGAAGAGCAGGTGCTGCCTGGAAGCCATATGCCACCTGCAAATGTTAACGCATGAGCTGAAAATAGCTTAAGTGGAGAACACGGGGGTCGGAGGAGCAGCTTGTTAAGCAGATTTTTTACTTCATGTGGATTTTGATCACCAAAACCATTTTAACATTTCTCATCCAAATGAGGTCTCATTTCTATTCCTTCACCTCAAGTAAAGTCCCACTCACCCGGTGTGGATCGTTCTCCAGCACTCTACGTCGGGCTGCGTCCAGCTCCTCATAGCCTGGAGCTGCCCGGGCCTGAGGGTACTCCCGCCGCATCCCCTGGGACCGCTGATCACTGTAGTGAGATGCATAAGTGCATTAGTGATATGAACTGGCAGTGTTTGGAGTCAAACAGCAAATATGGATCCAAGCACATTGAGAGTCTGCTCAGACTAAAGCAGGGAAATGAAAAGCTAGGAGGAACATGATACACTCAGCATCATCTTTTGGCTGGTAACGAGTCCATCGTGATTGATAGGCAGATAGATAGCATTCACAAAAACATGCTTGCATCAGAGTCTGAAGGGAATATTGAGGTGAAAAAAAAAAAAAAAAGAGTTCAACACCCAATGGAGTTGTAACACAACAATTTGGAAGTCCTTCTTGTAGCTGGAATGCTCTGACCTGCTGGAGGTATTGACTTTGACAGCACAGTTAGGTAGCAGGTAGAGAGGTTCACTAAGGAAGTACACAGCCTTCACCTTTAACTCTCTTCATGGCTGACTGTGTGTTGGTGTGTATGTGTGTGAGTGAGGACAACCTTAGAAACCCATTTAAAACCGGCAGTTTAGTACATGGTAAAGATGGTGACCCTCTTGTGATTTAATGAAGCTCTTTGGAGAGCAAGGAGAGATGGCTGACTCATACACTTCTCTGTGCCAGTAGCGATATGCAAAGTGTTGCTATCATTCAACTCACGAGTGTGTCCGCAAAGTCCTCGCCAATGTTTGTCAATTGGCATTAGACCACGTGATGCTAATTGGTGCGTCTTGAGAATTACTTAATTGGTTCCTTTCAATGCACAGCTAATCAATACCAAGCTCTGTGCTGCCGCTTTTGTGGTTGTTAACAAACTAGGTTAGTCTTGGAATTGCTGTGTTTATATTTCAGCTTCATTTGGGCGTTTCAATAATTGAACATTTCCATTTTTTTTTTGCAATCGTAGCATCCTGGTGAAAATGTATTTAGACCAATTGATGACGGTACATTGTAAAGCGACCCCAGCCCAAGTTCATATTTGGACAAACCAACACTGAAGCAGGCAAATATTTCATTACATGCCACCCATCTTGAGCCAAGCCCATTAGCCAATCCCTGGTCCCTTAATTAGGGGCTTCCATTGTGATAAGAAATGAACAACACTGTAATTATGTCATTACGGCTACGGCTGTCATGAGCGACAATATCAAAATTATCATATTAATGGCGGACGACAAGCTTATTCTAGATTGAAGCAAGGGGGGCTTTATTTCAAACACTGACAGCAAAGTTCTTTTATCCCTTTATTCGAGTACTCCAATCATAAATGTGTGGTTGACACAGCAAAGAGGCATTAATCTGCATAGACGAGTAAAAGCAATGACACATACACACTGAGAGCAAAAAATGGGAGGACAGAATGTGAGGTAACACAAGTTTCTTCTGTCTTCAGTATCTTTGTGAAGGAGGAGACTAATTAGAAGTTGTCTGATGCCACCGGTTGACCTCTATACTTCTCGACACGGATTTAGAGACAACACACACTCGGAAGAGGAAGGCGAGGAGAAGCTCAAGGTGGAAAGTTTTCTTTGCTGTCTGGATCTTGGAGGTAAGCAAACATGAAAGTACGCGATGGCGATTGCCAGACGAGCTCGGAGGAGCTCCCATTTGGAAGGCAACAAAGAGACAGGCACTGCAAACATTCAGGAGGGCATCTTTTATACTTTTCTCAGTCTCACTGAAAGCTAAAACTGCCTCTCAGCGTGCTTGTTAAACATGAGTCGGAAAATACTACAGTTAGTTCATTGCACTTTCTGTATTGCTAAATTGATTCATTTTGAGTCCTTTTTTTTTTTAGTTTGTGTGAGATGAAAGAACAGATCTCTAAAGAAATAGATTTTGTTGCGTCTTTCGAGAACACTAACAAATAGTGGGTCATTTGTCTTTTTTTATTTTAAATTTAGCTCACTGTTGTTTTTTTAATGTATTTTTTAAAGACAAGTCTTCTACTGCTCTTCTATCTTCTATAAAATGAAGGAAAGCAGAAATATAGTTCTATTTAAAAAAAATGTATAAAGGAATGATATTTTCTAATTACCAAAAAACAGGAAAATGAAGGTGACTACTGTCAAACTTTGGGATTATAAACTGTTTTTGTTGTTTTCTCTTGTTCTTTTGTAGTTTAATGTTCTCACTTGGAACTAAGTGATGGATACGGGTAGGACATGATAAGCTTAGGCTTCTTCCAACTCCTTTTCGAACAGAGATGTATATTGTTTGTTTTTATTGTTTTTTATTCTTGAAATCATGTTCGAAATAAAGATTAATTCATCATCATATCTCCACTCCCACTCCCTGGCCCTGCTACAGTATGACAAGGGCCCTCTGCCTTAATACCTTTTGACAAGCATAGCTAACCTTTTCCTGCTACAGGTCAGACTCTCGTACGGCGCTAATCAAATGTGACGCCCATCACGACATGCACCTGCCATCTGAGGCACTAATGAAACTGTCCCGGCAGTAAAATAGGCACCCACTTGGGAGTCCACTGTTCATAGCCTGACAGGATGAGGGGTGTGGTGGTGGTGGGGGGTGGGCTTCCTCTGTGGATGACTTGGCTTCAAAAAACAGTTGGATAAAGCTGCATTGCAATAAGTGTTTCACCATGCCTCTCATCTCCCAGACGGAACATCTTTATTTGCACCAATAAAATGTAAACGCAGGTGGGCTATTCCCGGGGAATACAGTAAACTCAAGACAGACACGATGGCTTTAATATACCGAGGGTTGCGTATTTTTTGCAGAATCGTTTGATTCTAATTTTAACCATATTTTCAAATAAGACCAAATTCACTCAGCTTTCAAAATGTGCAGTATATTCTGACTCCTGCCATGCGTAGCGTAGAATGTCTTGCATAATATTTTCCAGTCCCTCACATATTTATTCTCAGTTTACAGTCGCTCACTTGGATGACTCAAAGCTGCTCACTCCAAATGAGTCAATCATACTTCTTGATCGTTGGTGTATTTTTACAAAAGCACGCCATGAAAATGTTACTAATTGAAGTGGGATTAGTTTTAATTGAAGAAATTTCTTCATTTAAACAAAGCCACCACACACCAAGAGATATAAGGCTGAATGACAGCTCCATGCCCCGGGTTCTCTAACTAGTTTTGAGCCCATTTGAAATTCTAATTGTAGGTATTCAATGAATGGGGATTGCCAAAAGCCTCTCAAATATCAAAACTCTCTCCTTAATCTCACATTAACATAGGATATTCAAAGGAAAGCTCTTAAAAGATAGTCAAATGAATGTAAGCGATGATTTGTCACTGGACCACGCACATTGTTGCTAGGTTACACAAAAAAAAAAAAACTAGGTGCCTGTGTCTGCACGTCTGTCTGTTTAAGAGTGCAAATAAAAGTCACACAAGCAAGCAGTGTCCCTTTGTAGGCGCTTAACCAGTCAAACTGAGGTGAAGGAAAAAAAGCTCGTATGATTAATTCATTCGAGGACGCGTGTTGAAACATACGTTAAATCTAGGTCATTTCGATTTCACCGAAACACATTGTTGTACACTTTAAAATATGATCAAATGTGCCTTTCGGTGATTCGTGGACTGAGAAGGTGCCTCATCTATTATGCTACTTCTAAAAACTAAGATTCATTACTGGCAAAGCGGGGGGGGGGGGGGGGGGGGGGGGCAATGCCAGAGAAGGAGATAGAAAAAACGGGCCGGTAATGAAGCAACCAGCACTAGTGAATGAGTTAAAGTGGTCCAACAGATCTGTCAGGCTGCTGGAGTGTGGCTAATTATCCCTGCTCTCTCTTTGTCTGCATCCTCCAATGTACTCTGTGGCGCTAACACACAAGCCCACTCTCTCAATGCTATTCGTCCCTCCTTCTGCCATGTCTTTCCATCTGTTCCCTTCTCTTGTCATCCTCTTTGCAATTTGCAAGTCAATAGAATTCCGTTCTTCAAAGAATTAAGCATGCAGAGAGCTTTAAAGTAGCCTGTATTATTTCATTGTGGAGATGATAACATTTGTATTATTATCTTCTTCAGATTCTACACATGCTGAATTACATAGCTAAATTTAAACGCAGAAATTCCAAGGCCGCTAATTCTTCTGATGTATAATTCAAGAGGAAGGACTTACTTGACAAACTTGAACTGTTCTTAAGCATTTAGAAGCTGAATACAAAGGGTCCTCATTTGTATCTGTTTTTCACTGCATAACCTTCACCATCCATGTAAATGGACTACCGACGCCACTTCAACCAACACTTGACGGAGATTCGAAAACAGGTTATGTCACCAAAAGCCTAATATGGTCTCCATGTTGGTGGGGGATAGCGCTAGGGTTATGCTTCGGAGTCTACTGACAACCATTGACTGTTAGAAACAGCTTAAACTCACAAACATCAAAACACTTGGGCTTTGAAATCAATAAATTAACCACAGGCATTTTTTTTTTCAATCACACGGGACACGTTACTCACCCACGACACGAACACCTGAACCTCACTGGACCCAGGGCACAGGTACAGGAAGGCTCTTCTTAAATTAAATCCTCTCTCTCTCTCTCTCTATGTTCTTTTGTTTTTTATTCTTGATTTTGTATGCATTGTATTCTGTATTTTTTCCCTTTTTTATGCTCTATGTTCTTTGTTTTTTAATCCTTTTTAACTATTTTTCATTCTTGATTTTGTATGCATTATATTCTGTATTTTTTTTCCCTTTTTTATGCTCTATTTCATGACCCTTTCCCACAAAGGCACCATTGGATAATATGCGACGTAACTAAATTCTTGATCTCACCTTTCTGCAGGTTGTTGCCTAATCTTGTTGACCTTGGCATAGAGCGCCTCCAACTCCTCGGCAGAGGCCTGAGGCTGTTTGGTCTCCACGTGCACGGGAGTTGCAGGGGAAGGGGTACGACCAGTTGGCTGCAATGAGTTTGGCTGGAGGAAGTTATTGATTTGGGCATAGTTGGGGTCATTGTCATCATCCTTCACATCGGGGAAGGAGCGTGGAGCGGGGACGGGCTGGCTGAAGTTGATTTCGGCATACCGCGGATCGTAGCTGTGAGTGACCAGAATTAGGGAGGAGAGAAGAAGGTAGGGGGGAGAACGAAAAAGATATCACAGTGATTCAGAACGTTATGGTTGTTTCATGTCAGAGTTGCGCTGATTCCTACCTCTCACTGTTGTCAGGAAACCTGTCGACCTCCTCCTCACTCCAGGCTTCCAGTTTGTTTTTTGCCACTTTACTCTTGTCATCTTTCTTCTTACCAAACCTGAACAAGAAAGGGACGTTGCAGAAGAAACATCTTTTAATGACTTCAGTTACGTTGTTTTGACTTAATCCTTGAAACCCATGTAAACCTATTAACGGTAGACTATTTAGTGGAAATTAATTTATATATTTTTTTAATGAGGATGACAATCAAGAGAGATTACGAGCGATCATGTCGTTCAGCATATAACGCATGAATATTTGAAACTTTTATCTTGTATGTTATTAAAGTGCTGCATCTTTTTTCCAATTAAATTCGGTAGAGTGTTCCTCATTCAGCCTTTCACTTGAAATATTTAAGATTCTTTCATCTCAATATTGCCTTGGAAGGTTTGGTGCGGCAATCTAATGTCCGTGCATTTATTTCATTAACAGCGAGACGGTTTTCATTAGCGCTACTGGAAAGAATGTTGGCCCAGAGTTTCAAAACTGGACTGAAGGCAAACCAATTATTAGTATCTTAAGGTTTATTTATTGTCTTCATCTTGCCTGTTCAAGGTACCGACAGCAGATACAAATTTCTCCTCCTGTCCATGATGTAATCCCACACTACATTACCATCATACCTATAATATTCCTCTTGCCTCAAAAACAGCATGACAGCTAGCAGACTTATATCATTGAGCGGGGAACAAAAATTGGGAACAAAAGTTTTTTTCAAAGTCACCTAATGTCGCATTCTTGTTGGGGTTCCTTCAAGGTCGCAAATGTTCACAAAACCTTCGCAAAACCTTTGCCAACACTGAGTTTTCAAGGATATTTTGCACATGTTAAACATTCCCTTGCGTCAAGCAAAGTACAAGTGAACGTCTGCCGACCGTTTGTCGGACTTTGAACGAACCCTTAGAAATCGCTTACAATTGTTTGCTGCTCAGTAGGATAGAGGCTTAAGGCTTCGCCCGAACAGAACATTAGTTACCTCATTCCTGCCATACACAACATAGCTAGGTGGGAAAAGAACGTTAGCGCTATTATCTTCTTAGGCATCATCCTGCTTAATTAATATTTACTCATTATTATTCCGAATAGCAGATTTATTTGATTGTGTAAGCTGTTAGATAGCATCCCTCGCTAAAGACGTACTCACAGAGTTTGTTAATTAACATTCCAAGAGGGCAGAGGTCCACATCTGGACTCATTATACCTGCATTAATTAGGAGGAGGAAACCCAACTGAGGTTTGAATGTAAAAATAAATAAAATCCACAGACACATAATGAGGGTGGGACTTTCAATTAGAGACATGTACCTGCTATGAGGACACTCTCCAATTCATGCATACATACATTCCTAAAACCTCCATTTTAAACCTACCAACTGTGCTGATAGCCTACCCATCCTTCTTTATTATTTAATTCCTAAAAATGAATGCGGAAATTTTGATTTTCCCATGTTGCAAATGCTCACATCACTGTGACGGTATTGATTGGAAAAACAATAATCAAATTCCTGCTTGTCTGACATGTAAAACAGGCGCAAATATCAACCGTGTATTTTCAAGATATTTTCAGGATCCCTTCACGCGCATAAACATGGTGTACTTTCTCAACTAGTCCTATCGCCAACATGCAACGAGTTCTCAAGTGCATGAAATGCAAGACAGCAAGCCTTACCCACCACTGCTGTATTCCAGATCCACAATAAAAACAGATAAAAAACTGGAATATTAAGGTAAGTATGTATGGGCTGCGGCATGATAGACAAGCTACCTTACTGAATAGTAGGGATATGACAATTTCACTGTACACAAAGCAAGCTTATTTACATATATTAAAGCAGTCATGGGAATAGCCAAAGTGAAGCAAACTATATTTTTCGATTTTACTGAGGAGAATTTCACTTCTACAGCTGCATATTTTGTGTTGCACACCACACACACAGAGGAAGGTCACATGCATACAGCAAAGGAGAGACACTAGACAGACAATGCTGCACCTCTTGAACTAAGGGCCTTGGTCTTGACAAGTGTCAAGAAGCAGACTGGTCATTACTGATCAACTACTGCTACCCCTTTAATGGAATCCTCCCGATGGTGCTATTCCTAAATATAACATTTTTAGCACCATGTTGCATTGTCAGCACTGTACATCTGTTGTGATTTATGTGTATCATTCTTTAGCAAGACAACCTAATGGCGTAGCATCATTTGCCAACATCTTGCATTTCTCATGCTAACTTGCATAGCTGCCAGTAAAATGTAGCACAGTAGGCTATAACTTGCCAATGAATTCAAACAAGACAAACACGACACACAGTAATCAAGAACACAATGGAGGACTGATTCCTATTCTTATTGTCCTTGGCTTGGGTGGAGGGTGGGTGGGAGTGCATACCAGGAGGGTTGCCAGATGCCCTGCCATATAATTAATTTTTGAGTGTTTTCCAATTTTCCACAATCTCTACATACAAAACGTACAAAGTGAATGTTTCTTAGCATTTTCAGAACAATTTTCAGGGGTGGTAAAAAAAAAAAAGTCTTGCATAACCCCCTTGGATAAACTCCCATGGATAAAAGTCTAATTTTGTTACTGCTTATAAATGTTTATTATAATGAAAAAAGGACGTACTTATTTGGAAAAAAAAAACCTTTTTGTTCTCCCTTTTCGTTTGGGCTGGTGTACAAAAATGACAAACCTTGGACCAATTGAAACTTTTGTTTAAGGTACAGTCCCATTATTTTTTTATGTTTTAACATGGGGTACCAAAAAGTTTTATATGTACTACCAACATTTATGGTACCCTTAACAATTTCTGGGAATGGAAAAAAAAAATCCAGACTGATCACTTATAAGAATAGTGAAAAAGAGGGAAGACCAAAGTGAGCGTAAAATGGATGAGGGGAGATGAGCGAGCATAAAAAAACGCCAATGAAAGTGCTGCTCAGCTGGGGAGGAATAAGGAGATTAGCTATAGACTGTTTGGAGGCAATGCCACAGCGATGAGGCACAGGGAGAACAGTTAATCATCCAAGCAGAACTGTTATCTCAGTAATTAGATTGCTCTGTATGTATTTTGAGAGGCGCGTACATATCTCAGTGGAGTTTGCTGTAGGAAGAGAGAGCCCGCTCAAAAGAGATTAACACTGTAGACTTGTGTAACAGAGCTTCCCTTTCCTACATGCTGAAACTATTTCAGGCCGGGAACCTAATAACATTCACAGCACACGCAGTCAGTGAGGATTCTACACTTAAGTAGGGTCTTGTTGCAAATGAGGATCAGACTACAACCACCAGCTCAAATTCAGCTTGTTTGTTACAGCTAATCTTTTTATGTAGATGCTAACATCACAGAAATGCGACTAGATTCGAATGTAAACGGAATGCGTCTGTGAAGTGACAATAATGCGACGGGATTTTAATTTCTTTGGGGTGTTTCCGTTTTTTAGCCTTGTTTTTCTCATTTTTGTTTGGGCCAAGAATGTTCATTTTTCTGTGCATCCCAAGTATGGAGTGGCATTTTTCCAAAACACCATGCCAGCACAGTCAACAACCTGCCGTACATACATAACGCAATTTCCTAACGGGAAATAACCTTTTTTTTAATGATCCTAATCTAAGAGATGGAAAGAAATTGAGGGAGACAGGCATGCAAGAACGCACAGCAGGCTACTCTCAGGGGAGCACAAGTATGGAAATAGGAAAAGCCCTGTTTTAATCAAACCATGCACAGTTTGCATACTTCAATATCATATGAGCTACCGCTGGGGTCGAGAATAGCGGGAAGGGTGTGCTTGCAAGTTGCGATAATGGACACTACTTGGAGAAGACCAAAAGTGTAGTTGAACTTTGGAAAAAATGAAAATAACAATAATCATAAAGGTGCACAGTGCTCAGTGCACACATGTCAGGAAATAATTTCAAAAGACTTTGCAGTTAACTTCCTTCCTGTCCTGTCTCTAACTCCGGCTCCATCTGTCAGTACCACATCCAACAAACCAAGGTCAGAATTGGGTATGTAACCCACTAATATACGTCTGACGCCATAATTGAGCCAACGAGTTAAACTAGAACTACAATTGTGGGTTAAGCCACAAATGCAAACAGCCAGCTAATATCTATCTTAAACGAAGGTGCTCAAGAAGGTTTGGGAGAGACTGAAAGTCTTGGGAGACCATCTGGGTTGTGATCTACACTCCCTGAACATCCCTCATCCAGTACACAGAGCTCTTGCTTCTTGTGTGTTTTAGTCTGGTCACACAACTAGGAAGTAAGTTGTTACATGTGTGTGTCATTAGCCAACATTAAACAACAAAATCCATCCATCACTCTTGGCATGAAGACAACAAGACAACATAGCGGATGCATCCTCGCTTCCTGGCGTCCAACGTGGATTAGTGTGGATGACTATGTATGATGAAATACTAATTGTTCATGACCGGTTCCTGTTGCATCTTTAATTGGCCGCTGAGTGATGGGGCAGTCGGCAGCCGAAGCGCTTTTGAGCAGTCTCGCCGAGACCAACGCGTCTGCACTTCAAACTGGCCGTCCCTGAGGGTCAATTCAAATGACATAACTCCATAAGAACTGATGAACTGCATAGCTGATCAACACAAATGGAAGTCTGTGCTCAGTGCTTCATTTGATAATTACCTCGCGTACAATAATTCACTGGCTAAATGGCAGTCTCATATTCCCAACTGGATGAGTCACTGGCAATAGAAATAATTATAATTAAAAAAATGTTTAACTTCATTTGAAAAATGCCACTGTTTAAATGATTGCTGGCAAAGAGAACCACGTGCAGTAAAGCTCTTGGGTCGTAATTTTACCCTCCAAGCAAAAGAAAAAAAATGATGCACGGCAGCTTTGAATGAAAGAGATTTTTTTTTTTTTTGGGAGGGCTGTTTTGCTTGCTAAGAGACAGAAAAGTTGTGTGTTGAGTTGTTTGGAAGCTTTAGAAAATTCAAAGTGGAGTTAGTTATCATTTAACTGAGGCTTGGGTTCTAGTTTGCAGAAGGGGATGAAAAGATACTTCATTTGGCATCTTGAGAAAGCAGAGATAAAAAAAAAAAAAAGGTGTTGTCGTAACATTAAAGTAAAGAAAAAAAATCTTAAAAGATTTTTGTGTCGGAACAGAAGATCAAGGAAATGCCTGAAAAATGCAGCCGGTTCAGGTGCAAGAAATGGAGATGCAGAAGCTTGTTGTGACTTCGCCTTTATCAGCTGATATATATGCATGAGGACTTCCTCATCATCCTTAGTGTTGATTCCCCATCCCTCTGACATTTGACTGGCAGCTCACATCAGTGCCAGCAAACGCGTACATCATTTCAGGGAAGCTGCCCGTTGCATTGAATGGATGGCAGAAAGTGGAAGGAGAAATTAATTTGTTTTCTAGCGGCTGGTGACGGCGATAGCGCCTGTGTCCATTTGCCAGCTCTGGAAAGTTGTAAATTAGAATTGCGCCTCAGTAGCGCAGAAAGAAGGCTGCTTCTCCTGTGCAAAACTAATTTCAGACAATAATACTTTTTCACGATTTTTTTTAAACAATTACGAGTGGAAGTGGTGGGCGGACAATAATACACAGGCTTTAATTTTGAGAAACTGCATCGGGGTCCGGATTGACAGACAAAGCTTGAGAATAATAATGGATTCGAGTAAGACCAGAATTTCAAAAATGTGAACAAATGGTGGAAATCAGCGCTTCAGCCACCCTTGATAAGTAAGTAATCGTCATGCATGCCGTTAAAGAACTGCCGAACAGAGACCTTTGCATCAACAATTCATAAGGTTCATCAAGGGATGAATAGGGATGTGGTAAGGGAGCAATAAAGCGTATACACAAGAGAGCGCTTGGAGCTGTGGGCAAAACGAAGAGCTTAATGTATATTTCATAAAAGGGAATACTAATATGAATGAATAGGCTCTTGAAGACTCCAAGATGAGATGGCTATCTGAGATGATTCATCAAAGAAATCCACCTGCAGTTCATTGACCAGTGGCGGTATTAGGTATTGCATCATTTTGCTTCCGTCAGCGCAAAACATATTTTTTTCAATGGTCCATATTTCTTCACCACACTGTAGGCGTAGATACGTATAGGAGAGAAGTGCCCCCATTTTACTGTGGGTCGTCATATAGCTCTTTCATAATTCACAGGTGTCAAACTCAAGGCCCAGGGGCCAGATATGGCCCACCACATCATTTTATGTGGCCCGCAAAGACAATTTGTGTGTCATGACTAGAATTGCAAATTGTCTTCACTTTTAATAATGTTTTTTTTTTTAAATATTTGACCAGTTTTTACTCGTCTGATTTGAAAACGAGTTATTTGTCAGTTTGTTTTGTAGCTTTTACTGTATATAATATGAGGTGCTCATACATTTATTTGGGTTGACAGTCATAATGGCCCTCCGAAAGAAGCTATGACTACAATGCGGCCCGCGAAAAAAATTAGTTTGACACCCCTGATTTAAGTGATTTTATTTTACAGTATTGTGTTTTGAACCTCAAAAAGGTTCATCACCGATTGTACATTTTTAAGTAGGGTTTGATTCCATGTCCAGCCTACCTAAGTGGAGTTTGCATGTTCTCCCTGTGCCTGCGTGGGTTTTCTCCGGGTATTCCGGTTTCCTCCCGCATTACAAAAATAAGCATGGTAGGCCAATTGAGCATTCCAAATTGCCCGTAGATGTGAGTGGGATTGTGAATGGTTGATCATTTATTTATATTTATTCCTAAAAATAAAATGTGAAAACCTCTGTGTGGTGAAATATATCAGGAGGGTGCTTTGTGATCACACTACATTTATCACCATGCCTTTATTTGTTGCGTGCTGCTGCAAAATGATTCTTACAGCTGACTACCCTAGAATGAGCAAAATGGCGGCAGTAGCAAATGTTTATTTGACAAGAAGCCGAGTGTTCAAGAGGCTCATCGGAAAAGCAGCAAGGGCTCAAGGGAAGTTAGCGCAAAGTTCCCTAAAACAACCGTAATAATCCATCGGAAATCAACTTGCGGCGAGCCCCTTCAATTTTGACAAGTGGGTTGCATTGAACGCAGTTTACCAGTGACTGTCTTTCAGCCAGGCACATCCTGACACTCTGCGATAGGATAAAAGCGGAACGGACCACGCTAATTGGCTTGCCTCTCTGTCGGATTTCCTCAGCACTAAACATGGAGAAGTGCCATGAAGGAGTCAGGGTGCGGGGGTGCTGGGGTGAAGTAATGAGGTTTAGCATGATGATGTGTGGATTTGTAAACAGGGTATCAGCGTTGGCTTTCATGTACTTAATATTGGTGCAGGGGGAGGAGTCTCAGCAGAGTGCGCACCAATACTGATGGCTGAACACTGATCCCGGGGCAGGTGGGATTTGTCACCACCACTCAGGATTTGCCATGGCAGTTGCGGAACAGAATGAAGATAGACTGTGTCCAATGCCACCTGAAAGTGAGGCTGTGAGTCACCAGCTGCATCCATCAAACCCTGACCTGCTGACTACACCATGCAGGATCAAACTAATCCTGTGCAAACTCCAGAGGTAAGATGAGCTTAAATTTTTGTCATGCATCATATTAGAAGGAAATGAGTGATGAATATATCTTTGTTTGACATGATCAAGTTCAAGTGTGAAGGCTTCTTGGGAGCCTTGTCGCCTAGTGTATGTATGTATGTATGCGCCCCCAAAATAATTTCAATTGGACATGCTCAGACCAAAATCAAGCAATAACCATATGTGGATGAAAATCTGCTATCTCAGAATCACAATCCAATATTACAATAAATAAAGTACTATGAAATATGATGATGGTGCTAATTAGCTTCAATCTGTGCAGGGTATACTAAATTACTATCAAGTCATTGTGACGTAAAATAAGTTGCCCAATGTCAGAAAATTTAGATGCAGGTTATCCGATCGGTCATCCAACAGGATAAAAAGCCGAAACACATTATTCATAGGAGTCCTATTGAACACCTGTGGAAGAATGTGAAACATGTAGTCAGGAGAGCAGTTTAGTCATGAGTGGAACCAAATTGCACATTTTTTATTGAGAGTTACATAAATGGTCGTTTGTGACCGCCTCAACTGGCAATTTAATGAGTTTTGTTGTGTAGTTATTCAGAAATGAGAATTTCGTCCCGTTTTGCGGACGGAGGACAGCGAACGTTTTTTTTTTTAAAAAAAGCCAGACTAAGCACAAACTCGATCAATAAAGCTGATTCTGATTATCTCAGTCCAAGTCCCAAAAAAGAAAAGTAACCGTTTGTTTACTTCTACTAACTTGTAGGAAAAAGGAGGTGAACTTGAGACTTGCAGTGTCAATGCAGTCTTAAAGTGTGGCAAAATAGCAGAGGTGTTGGGAAAGAAAAGCAGAAGCTTCACTGTTTTTGCAGGGCATCAGTGGCCCCTGAGGCACCATTCCAGGTGAAGGCTTCACTGCTGTCTGCTGAGCACAGACAAGACAGGCAAGGTCTTAGAGGTTCCACCATTTGTCATGGCTTATTTAGCAATCAAGGAGACGTGACAGCAATGGGCCTTGGTGATCCAGGTGTTCAAAAGACAAGAAGTCACATCACAGTAAAATACAGGCGACAAAAGCAAATTTTCACTCTGAGCTGTACCCTGACATTTTATCACCATTGGATATGCAGAACCAGCTTTGGCAACTTTCAAACGTCTCGACATTCATTAGATGATTTCCAGAGTTCACTCAATGCCTTGCATGCGATCGCCACAATGGTCTACAAATACTGGTGCAACAAAAGCAAACATTTCTGACCAGAGGTTATAGTGTAAGTTTCTGCTGTGTACACTTTCACCACAGGAAGAAAATGAGGTCATATGTTTATGAGTTGCCCTTTTCTTAGTGCTGCCACCGGACTAAAATAACATTTGAGAGCTGAAATTAGATTGAACCACACAACGCTACAGCTAATTAAGTCATATTTCAAATTCAATAACAATCAATTTAGACAGAGAAAGGCTAGTGCAAGCACTAGAGGTTGAATTGTGCGGTGATAGTTGCTCGAGCCTGGACTGTGAAAAATAAAATCAGCCAACCATATTTTGACGGTTAAAACCATTTTACTCCTTTCATTATTATTTTTTTAACGCAACCCACCCAGGTTATTCAATTATTAATTTCATTTGCATACTCCAGCAGGAGGAACATGGTATCCCTTTAAACCCAAATAAAATTCCATTCTGATTTTCCCTGTCCCAGTATTTTCCCACCATTTGGTAATTAGGATTAATTCTAATTGGAATACAAGGCACTATGAAAACCTGACTGGTGATTATCTGTGTTTAATCATTACAGACAAACACAGTAACCAAATTAGAATTTGTTTGAGAATTTTCTGCACTGTATATGAAGCAATGTACAGTTCTTGAAAGATAAAGGTATAGAAATGTAATCATTGTTTTTGAAAATGTGATTAATTGAAAAAAGAAAACAGACTAATAGATGAAGAAAAATTGGTAGCTCTAAATTTAAAATTTTAAATCGAAGCCACGTGATCAATATTGGTGATGACATTCATGGACAATCGGTATCGGTAGCGTAAAACCCTGATTGGAACATCCTTACTTCAAAGATGGGTCATGGGATTCCAAACCCTTTAGCATCTTTGACGCGAGAAAACAATATGGGATTGTCTTTGGGAAATGCAATCCAATTTTATTTGAATGTCATCAGATCTAAGTTCCGGCCTGGTCCCATATGTGATTCCACCCAAACTGTATATGTCCTTCACTCTACCCTTCTCTTTCCGCGTGAACATCTCCTCCATTACTGCCCTTGACACTGCAGCCGATTGAATTGTTATCTGCCATCTGCGGGCTCACGTTCAGTGTGCTGTATCTGTTGCGACAGCCTAATTGAATCTACAGTGTTGGAAGTGTGGCGATACACTGGCCACGTCGTGTCACTGCCAAAAGATAAGGGGCTGCTTGTAGGAGGATTGGGCTCACTACAATCAAGATGGGGACACGTTGATCAATGGGTGATAAGCGCTTTGGGTAGGTAATGTGCCTACTGTGACTTTGTTCGGATTGGTTTCCCTCCATTGCTGCCAAGACGGCATTATATCCAATATCCCATAATCCTAATTTGCTGAAATGTGTTTGGAAAGTAGGGCACAGATATTCTTATTACTACTTCTGCATATAAAATTATTTTTCGAGTTCAACAGCTCACCTGTCAACTTTACGAGAAAAGCCCCAATTACGTGGAAAATATTTGATCGTGTCTCTTACCTCAAAAGACCAAAGCCTTTTTTTTTGGTCTTCTTCTCCATATCATCTGTGGCATCCTCACTTCTCTTCTTTCCTTTACTCTTTTTTTCCTTTACTTTCTTCCGTATTGTCAAATCTTCAGCATCCAGGTCCTGGCGTGAGGAGCTGCTGACCGGTGTTTCGTGACCGGAGCTCACCTCAGATTGGTCGTCATCTATGGAGAAATTGCTTCAGTTGAAACTGAGACTTTCAGGTTTGAAGTTTGCATCTGCCGGAATTGACAAGCTTCTGGACAAAAGGTTAGTGGTCAGACAAGACCAAATTTTAGCTGTTAAGCCAAAAAGACGATTTGCACATTGAGTTTTGGGAATTCCCTTCTCCCTTCTTGAACCACAACCCCACTGAACATTTGTGAAAAATGCTTCAAATTCATATCTATACCAGAAAATGAATCCACTTGAATGAACTGAAAGGTTTGCCGGTGGCTACAAAAACTGTCTTGTCAACGTGCAATGAAGTAACCAAATATATAGTGGGGGGAGCGACTACATAAGATTTTAGTTTGCTGTCCCTAAATTGCTGAATAGACATAATAACATGGCATTTCATTATTCAGAGCACTGCATCTTGGCTGGCCTCCAGCTACTTAGATGCATGCCAGCGTTCTACGAATTTTGTGTTTGTCATGTGGAATCGAATTTAAGTGCAGAATTCTTTAGATACCTTAAAAGTGTGGAGGAAGAAAATTCAAATGTCAAACCTTACCATCTTCAGAAGGTCCGTCATAAGACTTGTCGATGGCAATGCGGAAACTTTGGTTGCAAGTGCGTCCCCGGACCATGTGTGGCCGTGGGCGGTGAAATGGGACCTGGCCCTGGATGTCATTCTGCTGGACCTCCGACATGGCTGACTGGAGACTTTCAAGGGAGCTGGACTTCCAGAGGCCCAGGGTTGGGCCCAGTGTTCCATCAGCATTTGACCCTGGAGCACAGCAAGTACATGTATTAAATGACTGCTGAAAAAGAACATACGCGGAACTTCTTGAAAACAAAATGTCTGCTGGTCTCAAGGAAATATCCATCAAAAGAATGACTACATCTGTGTAATTGGTAATCTTTGCCAAGTGAGACACAAATCTGCTCCATTTGCCTGCAATGTTAACCAGATGATGTCGTCGTTGCTTTTCGCAACATCAACTCCGCAGCACAGATGTCACACTGCTGCAAACGCATCACCTCCAAACACTTACTAAACAGTGTCATAGCAATCTTGTTTGGGACATTTATTTCTGCTGTTTTCTCTCATTGTAATTGCTTCTAAGCGGCCATTTTTTTTTTCTTAACTTTGCTGTTGACAATTTAAAGGTCTATCTTTCAATTACTGGGACTATCTTTTGAAATTGACCTGAAAAGGTTTAATAAGAATAATGAGGGGCTGGATGAAGGGCATAGAGAGGAACCTGAAAAAGAACCTTTCTTACTCAAGAAACTAGTTGGGTAGGACAACGTAAGAAACAGTGCATGGTTTTTGAAAGGTGATATTTTCATCATTTTAACATTTTCTTGAAAGGATGACTTGAATCGTGTCATTGACGATTTTCTTGTTGAAGTCGAAGCTTTAAAGGGCTTAAAATGGACCAAAAAAGTGAAACTGAAAACACGACAGAGTCAAAGGAGGTGGAGAGTAAAGATATAAGCACAGTGCCTTTTAAGTCTTGTATTGACTTTCTGCGAGGAAGTGGGATTTGCGGGGAAGAAGGGGTTATAAATAGAGGAGGGGGAGCGTTCAAGAATAAAACGCTCAATTTGAGAGGCAGGATTTGTGTCACAAATGTAATTATGGCTGTCCAGCTTGCAGCCTGATAGAATAAAGCTCTTTCAAAGCACATTTCTGCACTGTTTGGAAAAAAAAAACCATCATAGTGTGCAGATGTGGGTGCATGCTTCCAAAAATAAAATTTTTGATGATGGTGGTGGGCATTTAAAGACATAATATTCCAGACAGATTAGCAGTGTGTACTCTTGGCTCTGTGAGGACAAAGGCTAACCCTAACCCGAAATCCAATTCACTTTTGCTAAGGTCTTTGCAAGCCTGTGCATGTGTGTCAGGTGGTTAAGGTTGGCGTTAAATGAATAATGAGGCTTTAATGGAATGGCTGAGTGCCGGAGTTATCGTCCGCTCGATCCAGCGGAGGGTGAAATCAACGTTCATCACGTATCGTTGGTCACTGCCAGCGGATCCTCTCATGGATTGTGTTTGCATCATGTCCACCTGATTGCCACCGATTCAAGCCGGCGTACAAATTTGACAAGCAGCCTCAAAGCCGATCAGAACCAGGATGACGGGCAGTGGCTTTGACAGATGTAACAAGTTCAAGCCGGGCTCAACAGGCACTGCTGTCTTTTTACATATGAATAGAACAAATTGTACAGCAGGTATCCAACGAAATTGGGAATATGTGCAGAACCTTGGCTCTAGGTTCTCTTGCTGTCAAAGCAAAACCAGGGTTGTTCCAGTGATTTTCGTTTCACCTTGTGGACCTCATCATAATTCCATTCTAGCAGAATCTTTGAAGGCATTGTTCCGCTTACATATACTTACTCAATTGTGTCTAAGGAGGGTTTTATGGTGTTAAAGGATCTATACAATGGAAAATTGACCTTTTAATGTCCTACTGTATTTCCAAAAGATGGATCTCTTGAGTTCCTACTCTAACCACCAAGTGTGAAATTAAACAATCTTTTGTTATCTGCCGAATCCAGAAAATTCATCTCTGGGCGAGCCGTTCTGGACTGCTGCTTCCGGATCACATAACGCTGGGTCTAATTTACATAATAACCACCCGCTCTCCAAGTTTCTCCACCAGCTAGACTAGATGTAGATCCAGAAATACTCTCTAGCAGACTACACTGTCTGAGGGGCACCCCATCTATCAAGTCTGCTTCTATGAATAAAAAAACTTTTGTCTTTGCCGACAATCAATTTCATTTCGCACTTAAGACTCCCACAAGTAGAAACTCTTCTTCACCTGCTCAAACTTCTAGCTCCATCTTCAGTTGTCACGGTAATGAAACCCAAACCCAGCAGTATTGTATGACACCCACTTGCGTGATCAAACACATTTTATTTCTGTGGGAACAAATGCATGTCTTATTCGTATAATTACTGCTACACTGCCATAAGTGACTGAAAGATTCCCATGGTTACAAGAAAGCGACTGAGCGTTAAAACAATGAGAAGATCAGTGCTGACCAAAGACCAAGAATGAAAGAGGGTTTCCCTGTATGTATTCTTTTGTACAAACAGTACATAACTGTGTACACACACTCCTGCTTGCTTGTTAAAGGTTCCGTGCCACAATTTAAAAATGATTTGGGTTAGAAATGCCTATAATGCCCTTGTGCTAGCTATTCTAGGTCAATATTCTAGGCCTGGCAGAGAGGACGGGTGGACATCTCATTAATATTCGATAAGTACCATACTTGATTGGATTGCTTTATTCTTTAATATGGAAAACATTAATTAACTCTGATTGATAGCATGCTATACTATATTGCCATCTTTCATTCATAACGATGTCACGTTTTAATCATTCTGTCAGCTCTTACTATCATAGTGAAGTAGAAGTTACAAAGATTGTTTGCCCACTAATAGGAAATGTGAGCTGGGTTTAGCCTAGCATGAGATAGGGTTAGTCTTCTATACCATATTGATGTGACATTGCAAAAGTAATGATGAAAGTTGCAGGAACATAAACTAAATGCAAAATTTTGGTTTCTGACAAATTTGACAGACGGAGTTACTACTCTTGTTTAAAAACAAGTGGAATACTCCAATGCAAACCACAATGCACGGACGTCATGTCGCAAATGGCCATCATTTCCACTTATTCCTTTCTGCTGTCAATAAAAAAACATTACAGTCATGTGTTTCACCACACTAATAAAGTTAAAATCATGAAATTGACAAAGTGAATAAGATTTAATATTTGGTGACATAACCCTTACTTGCAATGACTGCATCAAGCCTGCGTTTTGTTGACTGTTCCTTTCTTCATTTGAAACGCTTTTCTAAGCCTTTACTACAGTTTCTATTGGCAGGGTTCTTGCAGTTATTTTCAATTTAAATTTAAGAATTAAAAAACAGAAACCAAAAAAAGTTAAAACCTGTTTTACAGTGATATTGGTAAAAAGAAAAAAAATGTAAATTTGTGATTTTTTATATTCTGCAATGTGCAAATGTATGAATGCAGCATATTGAGTAGATGTGACATCGCCATAGCGCAGACAACAGGCACTTTGAAAAAGGCCAGCGATGTTGGGAGTTTCTTGCTTACTTCTCATAGAGGTTATGTGCTTGGACAATTTGACATGGGACTTCATGGCCACTGAACTAATCTTAATACTTTGCACATGCATAGATAGGTATACACTGGTTTGAATTAAAGGCGAATATATCTTTTATTCAACTGAGCTTTGTTAAATTTACATTTCCTCGTGTCGCTAATATGATGGAATGAGGATGGACTTGGGCCGGTGAAGAGTGACGTTGCGCACTTCACAGCAAGTACGTAAATGACCTTGATTTATTTTGAAGTGAGGCAGAGCTGCAGTGAATGGCGTGCTCTCCAGACTGCAGACTGCCAGGCTAGTCAACATTTGCATCTTAAGAATGTAATTAAGCAGCAGCCACACAAATACATTTGAGAGACACATCAGAAAAACAAAAACACAAGAAGGAAAAAAGAAGGTACTTTGTGTATACTGGTGGCATCCAGCAAACAATGCTGTACAAGGCCACTTCTATCAAGTGGCGTGCTTGTCAACACATTTCCAATTCGAGTTAAGGGCAATAGCAAGTGCACCATTCAGTGGCAACACTTCATCACTTATCACTCATTTGACAAACTACTTAAGTCCAGAGGAGCTGCTGTGACAATGATGGTGTCTTTCTGTTTTCTTTTTGGTACATAGGCACCAGAAGTATTTTAGCCATATCTACGTACATGGCTCAAATAACTGCAGAGTGCATACACACCTTTTCAGAATCATCAGCCAATTGAAACAATGATACACACAAACACAGTACTTGCACCCTTCCAACTCTGTCAAGATTACATATAAATATTTGATTGTGAGGATTACACAACCTATTCCATTTGCATTTGACTTTTGATGCAAGTCTTGATTCACTGTACCGTATTGTCCGCACCGGATTATAAGGCGCACCTTCAATGAATGGTCCATTTTAAAACTTTGTCCATATAAGGCGCACCGGATTATAATGCGCATAGAATAAATAACTCAACGTTGCACAAGCGTTAATGCAATCACAATATAGTAACACTCGAAATAGTGAAAACAATAACAATATATCAATAACTCAACGTTGCTCAAACGCTAATATCACACAACACACAAAATAAACACGTAAAGCTTACTTTAATAAGTTAGTCCGCATCCACGAATCCATATTGGTCCATATATAAGGCGCACCGGATTATAAGGCGCACTGTCGGCTTTTGAGAAAATTGGAGGTTTTTAGGTGCGCCTTATAGTGCGGAAAATACGGTAGTTAACCGCGGCATATACAGTAGGGAAATTGGTATCAGCTAGGTGTACAAAGAATGAGGATAAGCACCTTAAAAAAAAATCCGTGGATGGATGGGTGTACTTAATTGCACGGTAGCTTTAATGGTAAAATCGGCCTTCATTATGCAGGGACACACAAGCAGCTAGGCCTAATCGATGCGTAGCGAACAATCATCAACATGGCAGTTCACAATTTCAACCCCCAGCGGCCTGAACACAGCAGGAGGAAAGGGAGGTGGAAGCCGGATACTGTGCTCTTAAACTCTCATTGTCATGGCTGGACAAGTCACCGGATTAGCTTCAGCTAAACATGGCATATAAACTGGACTGGTTGCCCGAAGACAGCCATTCACGCTCACATTCACACTAATAGGCTATTTGGAGTCTTCAACTAAACCAATCTGTTTTGAGAATGTCCGAGGAAGATAAACGCTGAGCAAGTTCAAATGTCACCCAAAAAAGGTGAGAGCTGAGATTCAAACTGAGAATCAGTGATTGGAAGGCAAATGTATTTGAAAGTGAAATACAAATGAGAAAAAAAAAAGAGGAAACAAAATGAATGAACTAGGGAGGAGGAGGAGGGAAAAAGAGATGAGTGGAGCACTTCCGCCTGAGAGGAAAAGAGGGTTTTAGCCAGATTAAAGGAAGCCAGGCAGGCCTTTTAAGACTATCCATCTAATGAAATATGTCAAACCCATAAAAAACTCTGAGGCCATTTAGGAGGGGGGGGGAAGCCTGCCCAATGCGCTGTGTCAGCAAAAAAGAGAAACGCGCAAAAGCACTGTCAATACGCATTTGCAAAGACGTCAGCAGGAGATGAGAGGAAAAACAACACGAGTGGAATGCTACAGAGTATAAATAGACACTTTTATTTATCCGGGGTCGTTGAGTTACGGGCAGTGATAAGACATTCCAGGAAAATCATAGCAGTGGAGATGGCGGGGGGGAGTTGGTAGAAGAAAGGTAGGAGGATGAGGATGAGGCGGAGGAAGAGGTGGAGGAGGAGGAGAAGGCAAAGCTACTTGTGCTACTACTGAGTAGAAGGCCTTTGAGGTCAGCGACAGTGTTAAGGTCATGTGTATTTTGCCAGCAACAAACTTATTTGTTGCTGCATGTGTTACATAAAACCAAGAGGGAAATAAGAGGAGATATGACACCTTTAAAGAAAATTGAGATCTTTTTCTTAAAAGGCCAAGATAGCCCAATCCAACGTCAGCCAAATGTGACCGACGTCTATCCCCTGTGGTATTGTCTCGACTGTAACGCTGGAAAAAAATGAATATCCATTCGTACCAGTTAAACAATAGTGGAAAAAGCCAACCAGAAAGCTCTTTGGGGGGGGCAGCATATAAAAACGTAGACATTCGTCACTTCCTGATCTTGGCCTCAGCACAGCTGATTCACGAGCTGATATTCACGAGTGATCAAATGTCCTAACGTTACAACGCCAATTTCTGAATTGGCCAGAAACGCTAAACAGACGCTTCCCAATGAAATCCGATGTTAAGATTGTGAGAGATACATTAACCAGACGGCGCAAATTGATGCCCGCACGTTTCCTGACGTCAGATTGGTCTAGCTCGGACTTAACCTCTTACCATTCTTGTTTTGTATGTCTGATTTAAGTGCTCGCTGAGCCTTAAGATATGATTGTATTCTAAAATATTGGGCAATAGTCAAATCTCCAGGAACCTTTTACTGTTGTATCACTTGACTGAGCAAGTAACCACCAGGTGGTATAAATTCCCCTGCAAATTCTGTCGTACTGTGTCAGGCACAAGTGAAAGTGAAGTCTACAGGCTACAACCTTGGACAGTTGCTTGTTGATGTGCCACAAAAGCAGCAGAGCAACAAGCCCGGAGCATGTGCCTGCCCCCTTTAATTGAATCGAAGCTCACCACCACTGGTTAGTCAGTCAGCCAACAATCAGCTAATGAGTTAATGATTGGATATATTATAACTCACCCTTTCTATGTCCAGCCAATGATCTCACGTCACTCTCATCCGCCACTAGAGAACACAAAAAAAAACAAATTTTTCCCCATCTCGTAAAACTAGTCCAACATTTCATTTTAGTGTGAGTCAGGAAGTCTCTGCTATAACTAGTGCGGAAAAAAAAAAGAGCATAAAATACAGATAAACAGCATTGTGACTGTGAAATAAAATGGGATGAGTGCGACATTAGCAGGAATAAAAAGGAAAACAAAAAGTGAGAAGGACACCATCGTCATCCTGCTAAGCGGCACCCAATTTAGCCCAACAAGATTGCTGCTAGCCACCACATGGGGTCCACTAAAGGAGATAATAATAGGTTTTCATTGAGCTGCTTTTGCTCTGAAATCATCATTTGAATTTTTTATGAGGTCAATTTTCCCAGGGGGTCGATTACTAGGAAAAGGCAGAACTGAAAGAGGCTGAAATGATAGCAGGTTTTAGGTGAGGGCAGTCGTGTTGTACACAAAAACGGAAACACAATGCCATCAAGGCAAATTGTCATTCATAGAGTAGTACGACGGTTTGTGTTCTTGTACCACAGTAGCAGATTAAAAATGGAAACACTCCTTTGCTCTGCAGTTTATCGTACATACAATATGGGAGTGTCAGCTTGTTTCTACGTCTGATGATGAACAGTAGCTTATTAAATCCCGACCAGAACTTGCACTAGTCATCGTGCCTGGTGTGTTTTGATAAGTATGTATTTATGCTTTGATCGATACACTTGAAGCTTAAGGCATTCAAGGTCAACGGAAGGGAGTGCCTCTGGTTCGGGCAAGTGCTATTTAATAAAAGCCAATCTATACCAGAGCGCTGATAAAGCTGAACATGAGACCGCAAAGCCTGAAAGGTGCTCATGACTGGCGGAAGGTTTCTGCTTCAGTCAAGACCCAATCGAGAAGTGGAGATATCACATAGGGGAAACACAAACACTAGAAATGGCCAAAGATTGCGAGAAAAGGGCGGGATGGAGAGGGCCTCAATGGGGCAGGAGAAAGTGAGTGAGTGTGATAGGACCACCCTTGTCCATAATGAAAGGCAATCAAGCTTGGGTGGCAGAGGCCTATGCTGCAGGAAGAAAGCCAATCCGCCGAACCTAATGAACCAGGATTGGAAAACAGAGTCATAGCAAATAGTGACAGAGGAGCGGCTTTCACACTGAGCGATGGCTGAAGAGGAGGGGAAAAAAAGAGAACCGATATTTCACAAAGATGAATCTAACAGGGGCTTGGTGAGAACAACAAAATTGTAAAACAGGGAAAAAGAAACGGTGAGGGTCATGGAACGTCAATATAATGAGCTAACCTTAGTTTTCACTTTAAACACAAAAACACTGCCTACCATTCACACGAATGCACGAGAGATTCATCACAACAGAGAAGTGTACTGATCAGAGGTGCTGGTGTGTGATCTCACCCAGGTCCATGCTTTTGGATCCTCTATTTCGAAGCATCTTCTCCTTGTTGGTCTTTTGGCCATCCGTGGGATGCTCACTGCAACACAGACACCCATGTTCAAAATTTTGTCAGGATGCCCTCAGCAAGGAAATGTATTCAATATAAAATCCAACACAAATCGAACGAAAGATAAAATATAGAGACAAACAAACTACATGAGGCCACCTGTTGGGCGGAAGACAGTCTCAAGCGAGGTTTTGAACTTTTCAACACACAGAAAAAGGCATATGATTATTTGTCAACCCCCTAAATGCTCATCCTACTGCTTTGATGGTTCCACAATGTGGAGATGTTTGGCCAAGTTGTGCAAACATTACCTGGCTCTCCTAGTGGCAAACACACAAGAGGATTTATGTCCTCTGGATGTCATGTGACATTTATGCTCTACTATTGTAATCTATATTTTAGAAAGAAAAAAAAAATGAAGCTATTCCTTGTCATACAGATTCATGCAAATCATTCAATCCTTCTGAAATGATGTTCAGGATTTTGTGTCACTCAGTGAATGAAACTAGTTTAGTTGCTAATATTTTGTTGAACTTTCCTACTGTGTGAGTTGAGGGTTGGCATGGCCATGAACCCCAAAATATATATATATTCACAAGGATACATCAATTTGCAACTACACGGTGCTCGGGCACTAATAACTCCGGCCTTGTGTGTGATTTAATAGTGTTGATGATTGTGCAGTGTGATGTGTTGGGTTCACCTGTAGCGAGAGCGAGTGAAAGCTGAGTCTCTAATCATTTCCTCCACTGTTCGTGGGGAAGAGCCCTTGGGGAAGCCTTCCTGAGAGTCTTCCTGATTGTTGCCATAGAGACCATGGGTACCATTGGTGGTTGCAACAGGATACAGAGCTAAAGAAAACCAATATTTAATTTTGTGAGTTTTCCACACAAGTTATCATTGAAAATAAAATATAAGTAGCACACAAACAGAAACCAAAAAAAGCTCCTGCCTCTAACTTGAACTTTGGTTGAGGTTAAAGGAAACAAGACTCCTAAAAAAAAAAAAAAGATAAATCGCTAGACGTAAAAAGTAACTTTTAAATAAATAAAAGGAACTATACACTGAAAGTGGGATGTGGAGGAGCAACACAGTGCAAGCTTACGTAATTGCAAAAAAAGAATCCAAACAAAGGCATAAAACCTCAACCAACTAAAACACGAGAAAATGATTTCCATGCAAAAGTATCACTCAAACTCAACATTTCCATAAATCCCTTTTGTGTTTATCCCTGCTTGGGTATAAAATACAATTTCTGCCATAATTTGATGGACAACTGACAATGAGGAGAAGATCTCCAGCTCCCAACAGACGGACATGACGATGGGAAATAAAAAATGTAATCAAATCAATCTATGAACTATCTTTTTTCTGTTGTGTTTGTTTTCTTTGAAGACACACATGTCGCACAACTATTTATGCAAATCAGCCAATTACACAGACATCACGATTCCAAGGTCAGATCTTTTTCTCAACACGAGAACTTCAGGGGGAAAAAAAAGAACTGGTAGTGACTTTTTCTTTTGCCAATAGAAATACTCCCGGGTGAGCCTTTGATCCATGAGCGCAGATGGCACTGGGGACGAAGGAGATGTGTCCCCCTTCCGTTTCATAAAGACCACGAGCCGTTCCCTTCACTTTTGCCACATAAGGCGACACAAATCTTCAGTAAAACACAGGATTAAGCCTTCTCTTCCATTGGGACAGACACGGACCCTGCTTAGTGGATGTTATGCTCCAACTAGTCATGTGTTTACATCATACAAAAAAATGTAGGAATTAGTCCTTCTCAGTTTGAATTTTAATCAACCCTCTTCCTAAAATAGGATCTCCAACTCAGCCAATAATATTGCAGTGAGGCTGCTTTTATGTATTTCAAAACAGCCAGACGAGCAATCAGGTGCAATACTTGGGATTTTTTTTTTTTGAAGCAATTGCGTCGTGGCAACAATTGCCAATCTTGTAAGAATGAAGTCGTGGTTTGTTTATCCTAAACTTACATTTTATATTTTGTTCATGTGTTTTGTCGATTTATTATAAGTATTAATACTCCTGCGTTTGTTCTTTACGGCCAACTCGCTTCTTAATTTGAATTATCACCCATTCGTGCACAGCACTATTACATATATTGATATATTTTATTTTTGTTATTCTTAGAAAATTGATCCACCACCCTCCCACACTTCCAAAATCCCATCGGCGCCCTTGCTTAGATGTAACACTGCTTGAAAGAAATATAATATATTGGATAAATGGGCAGATAGAAGGTTGTAGGTCGTCCAAAAACATTTTGCTTTCACTGAGTATTCTGAATTGTCCAAAGATGGAATTCGAGTGTGAATGGTTGTCTATTCCGTGATTGACAGGTGATCAGTTCAGGGTCTACCCAGTCTCTTGTGACCCTGATCTGGATAAGCGAGACTGAAAAATGAATGGTTGGCGATTCCTAATGTGGAGCATAAAAACGCTTGAATGGCTGCTCAAGTGGCGTTAAAAAAACAAACAAACAAACAAACAAACAAACAAACAAACTGTCTGTCAAAAGACACCACAAACACATGCTGTGCACACAGATAACGGAAGTACACAACCCCTAAGTGTTGTGACAGTTCAGATGGAGAGTCAAGCGTACACTCACCACTGCCGGCGCCGCCATACGAATACTTGTCAGTGAGACTGCTGCCGTCGAGCTCTGAGGGTCGAGAAGCCCCCTGGTAGGTACGCTGACGCTGAGGCTCCTGAAAAACAAAGTACAAAGAAGATAACAAAAGCTGACAAACATGGATATTAAAGACTCATATCCAAAAATATGTGCAGCGTGCAAACCAAATGTGACTTATAAAAAATGTATGATGTTGACTAAAACATCACAAGATTAAAGTTACTCATTTTATTACCCAGTAGGATTAGACGAGTGCTGTTTATTCCTTCTGTTGATTGCATTTCAGATGATGACTGAATATATGTAAATAATGTGAATCAGGGAACACATTTGATGCTAGGGAGAAATTTTGGAAGTTCACATTTATTTCTGGTACCCAAACTTGCATTTAGAAACGTAGTTGGTGATATTCGCCATAATTTGAATTATTACTTTCACACTGCCTGTCAATTGTGATTTAGCGAGCAGGGAGCAAAGTTTTTTCATGGACAAGAAGATTTGGAGCACGTCTACGTATATTTAGGTAACCCTGAAATTTTGGAATATATTTATAACTTTTATTCAGAAAGCACACAAATGTTCACGGGGAGGCTCCATAGAAAATTGGAAGGAGCTCTTTGCCCGACAACTTTGATAAGAAGATACTTTGAAGGATTATGTTCATAAATAAATGCTAAAAACAAAACACAACAAATCAGATGAGACACACTTAAATGTTTACCAATGTGCTGCATTTCATGTCATCAATACTGTCAACTAAACCTACCCATCATTAAAATCCAGTTAGAGTATTCTAAAAAATGTACACGGGTCCATTGTGACAAACAACCAATGGGTGTGGAGCACCTCCACTCTTTGGTGGAGATAATAAACATGTACCTGCACTTAATTCAAAGACCGATAATAAGCATCTCTGCCAAGGTCCTAATTCCTGCTGGTCCCCGCTCAACACAACATAAAGCAATTAAGATTATTTTTCCCACGGACTGACTGACACACACCACCACCACAACAAAGAAACCTCCCACCTTCTGAAGATGGAGATAGGGGGATTGATGGAGGATTAAATAAACTTCTCCCGGACAAATAGATGTGCAGCTGTCACAAACAGTATAGAACAAGCCATATAATAATGAAAGGTTTGCCTATCACAAGAGTCCCAAGGGTATCATTATTAACTACTGTATCTGCTGTCAATCACTTTTCAGATAGGTGGAAAATTTGTGACAGTACCACTGACACCTTAATCATCGCCTTCTCGCGCCCCGCAAACAGACAGCCGGAGGCAAAGCAGACGGCTCACCCTTCAAAGTGTGTCTGAATCCCACCATGATACGTAAACAGGAGGGGAGCCGTCTATTAGGCTGGCTGCAACCTCCAGCCGCATGTATACATACAATAGGCTTCTGGAGGCTTAATGTGGATATAAGTTTACACACCCATGTTCAAATGCTAGGCTTTTGCGATATGACAAACAAGACTGAAATAAATATTTTTTTAAATTAAATTTATTTATTTATTGATTGACTTATTTATTTATCTATTTATTTATGTATTTATTTATTTATTTATTATTACTGACTTTTAATAGATGTTTTATGGCATCAATGTGCCTCATTTCCCTTTTTTTTTTTACGATGAGTCTGGGTGTCTAAAGATTCGTCTGAAGGGTTAAAAATTTGATTTAGCTAAAAAGGTAATCTGTCCGGGTGTGTCAACCGGGGAAACAGGCAAAATAGCTCAGCAATCAATTTTGTGTGGTTCTAAATAAATGTGGAAAATAGTAGATGCAAATATAGCATATAAAAATGAGCTTGCAAAATATCCAGGGTTAGCTAGAGATCACAGATCAAACTTCAACTCGTACGGGCAATTAATTTTCCATGGTGAAAATCATCAGCACTACCCAGAATGCAAAAACTTCACTTAAACAGGGCGGTAGATCGCGGGCAACATGCCCACCAGCGATTCCCACAGTCTGTTAAATTGAACATGCAATTTAGCACCCACTATTGTGGAGCTTGATAAATCAGGCTCTAATTGTTACGAGTGTGCATACCAAAGGGAATAATGCAAAGGCAAAAAAAAAAAGCAGGCAGGCAGGCAGGCAGACAGAACAGAATAGCTTTTAATAAGCAAAGAGTGCAAATGGAGAAACTACGGTTGAAAACCCAGGGAAACATAAAGCAGCATGCAGGAGGCTTTGGATTACCTTTATTAAAAGAGGAAAGTCAGGCAGGTGAAATGAAAATCAGAGTGCATTGTGCTGTAGCAATACAGAGATCAACAGAAGGCTTGATTTTCATTCCAGGCAAAAATGAAGAGAAAAGGCTACAGGCTACAGACTAGAGTGATGTGAGAGGTGATGAGGAAAATTACCAGCAAAGATCATTTCCATGTACCGTATTTTCCGCACTATAAGGCGCACCTAAAAACCTCCAATTTTCTCAAAAGCCAACAGTGCGCCTTATAATCCGGTGCGCCTTATATATGGACCAATATGGATTTGTGGATGAGGACTAATTTATTAAAGTAAGCTTTACGTGTTTATTGTGTGTGTTGTGTGATATTAACGTTTGAGAAACATTGAGTTATTGATCTATTGTTATTGTTTTCACTATTTCGAGTGTTCGTGATTGCATTAACGTTTGAGCAAGGTTGAGTTATTTATTTTATGCGCCTTATAATCCGGTGCGCCTTATATATGGACAAAGTTTTAAAATGGGCCATTCATTGAAGGTGCGCCTTATAATCCGGTGCGCCTTATAGTGCGGAAAATACGGTATTCAAACAAGTGGACAGGAGAGGTGTTGAATACAAAGTCAAGAAATATTTACGCAAGCTACACGTACGCACAGTCATCAGAGTCCACCAGAGAGCCACAGGTGACCGTGTCGCGTGTGGTTGTGTGCATAATAATGCAAGTGTGTCTCTTTGTATCTCTGAGTGCTTGTTTCACTGCTATGCATGGGCGGGTCACCATACATCTGGCCTGCCATTGCCCTGATGTCTTCTGTGTACGCATTCAAGCTGCTATGAGTGTGACCGTGAGGGGCACTATAAGCGTATGTGTCAATTTCTGGTTGCACGTGTGTGTCTCCTTGTGTGCGGCTGTATTCCACGTTCCTCATTTCTTCCGTAGTTCTCGTAAAGCTTCTCGGCGCGAGGCCATGAGACGCAAACTCGAGCCCGTAGCCGCTGGCCTCCTCTCGGTATTCAACGTTAGCGTGTGCGAGACCAAATGCGTAACAACTGCGTCTCTCCCTATGGTGCAAGCCGTGGGAGCTGTGTGTCCCCCCTGCTCTGTGTGCGGAATACTGCCGGGGGATGTGAGGTAGGGGCTCAGACGCTCGTCTCCACGGTGTCGGTAGGAGGGAGAAAGAGCGCTGAGGTGGCTGGCTCGTGCCGGCCGCTTGTACCTGATTGTCGGAAGATTGATGAGAGGTGGCAGCATTTATGGCATTGGACTGCCCCTACAGGAAAAAGAACAAAATATGCAGAGGGGTAGATTGAGAACTTCTATCTAAATGCTGAGGAAAAAAAAAATTCTCAGGGGTGCTTCTAAGTGAGTTTTGGGGTGTAGTGGTTATGTGCCCTGAAATATATTTTTACCGGGACACACACTATAAACAGTGAGCAAAAAAACAAGTCCTGCAAGTGTGGAAACATATTGTAAACCCAAGCTATGAACTCATTATGAGGCAGTGCTTATATTTATTGTTTGAATATAATGATTATTGAACATATTTACAGGATATTGAACCCGGTCCCGGAATGTTCTTTTAGTTTGCATTTTAGGTAAATACAACTACATGCTTGATTGAGAAATAGGGCCCACAAAAAAAAAAAAAAAATCAAAGAGGGGGGGAAAAAAAAAAAAGGGAATGTTAATTTTGTTGTTGTTGTTGCACTTAAGCTAATCATGCAATCATCAACACAATGTAGCATTACCTCCACTTTGGATGCTCGCAGCACCACGAGCTGGATGGTGCCCCTGGTGTTGCCCTCTGACGACATGGAGCGCCTCAATGTCTCCATTGCGGCATTGTTGGACCGTCCAAGCAAGGCTTCGCCATTGACTGCTATCAGCTGGTCATTTACTCTCAGCCGGCCATCCTGTGACAAAAAGTGTTGGTGCTGATGTTAAACAGCCGAGCTGACATTAATAACAACATGAAAAACACACAAGGTGCGGAATAAAAATAAAAGGGAGAGGCTTTCTAAAAGCTAAGGCGAGATAATTGTAGAGTTAGTAATCTCATGAGAGCCAGAGCGCCGTGATAAATATATAGCAAGGCTAATGGAATAGCCTCCGTGGGCACTAGATCATGTTTAAGTGTTTTACAAAGCAGCCACTTGCGAAGAGCCAATACAAGGCGGTGCCGTGGAGAAGGCGAGCAAGAGAAACCAAGGTATAAGATATCTGAAACGTGCCAAAAGAAAGACTTGGCGCAGAGAAAAATGAATAAAAAGACAATAAAGATGAGAACACACAACGACTGTGATGTTATGAATGGTCCATTAGGGCCGGGGTTGACCTTTGAACCCACTTCATTAATCAAGCACCGTCTGGACTGATGTCAAAGGTAGATGCCACACATGAATAGCATGAACAACAAAAAAGGCCAGAATGATATATTCAACATGGATTTACACAACGTGGTTCAATAAGAGACAATTTGTTTTTTTGCTCTGAAGTGAAACAGCTTCATTGCAGGATAAAGAGAACATATTTTGATAGCAATAAGGCCACTTTGAAATATGAATACAAATCTGATATGTGAGCTATGTGCCAATAAGAATGCAAAAATAAATTCACAGATTGGAAATATTCTGTCAATAAGTGCTTGACATCATTTAAACAGGTTGGTGATATACACATCTGCAAAAACAACACAAATAAAAACGTTAAAAAAAACACCCAGTATTTTATGAAACTACAAGTCGCTCCAAAGTGTAGGTCACATTTATGTGGGAAATTTATTTCAACATAACAGAGACCTAGAACAGTTGAGCTCATACTCACGCCCACATTGCATGACTATTACTTTTCGGTGGTGGTGGTGGTGGTTGGTAAATACTTTTGAAGTATTCGCCAACCGCTAAAAGAAAGTCAAAAGGATTAGGGTATGGGGATTTTGCATGCCAGTCAGAGCTCTAATTTTGTAATATCTAAGACACACCTGAGTATAAGTCACAGGACCAGATAAACCATGAAAAAAATTGTCATTTAAAATCTGAAAAATATGGTGCAGTCAAAGCCTAGAAAATTAAATATGGTTTAAATAGAAATGGCCATTTTAACCGTTCATTTCAACCTGTCATTTCTGTCTTGGCCTGCTTTACATGCAGTCACATTTTCAAAGACTAAAAAAAGAAAGTTGTATCCATGTTTTTGCCAGTCTTGACATAAACCCTGCAGAATTGTGCAGAGGAAAAGAGGGGGAAAATAATTAAATGTGTCAATTATGAGCATGAATGCAAATGTACTCCGGTCCCTTGACAGCCGCGATATGAATCTAAGTGATTATTCTTGATGTTATTAAATAAAATAATTGAAGATATTGCACTAAAGCAATATGGAGGTTACCTTGATTTCTCACAGCTCAATGTTGACACATGGAATTATTTGCCTGCAATTTGGGCATCGCTTCATGTATCCATTAAACGTCATTACGAATATTTGTCACTTGTCAGACGGACGCAAAAGGAGCCTAAATTTTCTTGAATTCTCTTAAAAGTAGTCTTTAAAGTGATGCAGATCAGAAAAAGGGGAAAAACTTTTTCAAATGTGTTTCAGGGAAATAGGTTAGTTCTCACCATGAGTCCTTTTTCATCTCCTCCCCTCTCCGAGTGACGGTTTGCATGACATTTCTCAGCGGAACCTAACGTCCCCTCCTCCGCCCCAGCCTGCTGCCGTGAAGTCTCATCGGGACCCTGTGCTGCTTTTCATTACCATGCATCAGTCGTGAGGAAGCGACACGCTCAAACGTGCAATCCCCCGTCTATTGTGACCCCAATGAGTGTTTCCACATTTCATGATTTTGTCCCTCTTTGTTCTTCTTTTAAATCTTTCCCATCTTTTCAGTTGTCGCTTATTTCTCCATTCCCTCACTACTGTCTCCCCTTCTTCCGTGCTTTCTTTCCCTTTTGTGTGATGTCGTCCCAGAAACCTGCTTTGCATGTATCTTATTGTCCCATTCTGTCTGAATGCAATCTGCAAACTACTTCTGAGACTGCTTTAGGAAGCAAAGATCCTGTCTAGCTTTCCCGATCCCAAATCAGACTCCTTTCTGTGTGCTTCCTCATCGGGTACTACAGCTCTGAGATCAGCAAAGAGCGGTACTAGAAGTTGAGATGAGGAAAAAAAGAAATTGTATCTCCAAAGTGCTGACATGGGTGTTTTTTTGTTTTTTTTTTGACTCACAACTAGAAGTGGGTGAGGAGTGATCAAGATAAGATGGTTGCAGAGTTGATGAAACAAAGCCACTTGAGGTCAAGGGGGGGGTCAAGGGTCTACACAAGAGATGCCCTGCAATGGAGGAGTTGTGGTGTTGGTGAAAGACAGGAAGAAAGACAAAGAAACGGCCAGGCTGGCAAAGGAGCATACAACAGGAAAAGAGAAAATGGCAAAAGCCAGACATGAACAATGACAAGAGTAATGGTAGGACAAATGAACAGGAGTCCATTTCAAGATGACTCCTTATATTTGTTTTGTTTCCTATTAATTGATTTATTCAAAACGCCATCTTGAATTTATGAGTCACAGCAGTAGTGTAAAACATATGACCAGATATAAATTCAATCTGGTCTATAAAACCAAGTTAAAAGTGACAAACTTCTACAGCGACCATCGTGTATCGTGGTAAGACGGGCAATACAGTAATACAGATTTTACTTGTAATGCTATGCATTAAAACAAAGGGAAAAAGACCAACTTATTGCCATTTTTTTTAATAGATCAATAAAAACTGACGTACCTTGTAGGCAGCCCCTCCATGGATGATGGACTTGATGAAAATGCCCAAGTCCTCGCCAGTCTCTCGAGACTTGTTGCCCTTCAAGCTCACTCCGAGGCCGGCAGAACCCGTCTCATTGAGTGGGATTTCATACATGAGCTGCTCCCTGCCGTCCTCCAATAAAAGACTTCCAGGATCTTCATCTTTCTAAAAGACAAAGAAAGATGGGCGATGGAAGCCCCAGTGTATGAATGACATTTAGAAAGATTAAAAGCCTCCTTGCCCACTTTTAATAACTACGGCTGTGTATGATTGCTGAATCTTGAGCTTCAAATCAAATGGACTAACTGATCTTAAGTTCTGACACTATTGGTTCTACTCAAAACTCCCATATTGGGATTGAGAGGTAGTACAGGCTGAAGGTAATCCTCTTTTAAATAAATACATGAATAAAAATAACATGGACCAGAAGTTGAGTAGAGAAGCAGGTGTTTTGTAGTGAAAAAATAGATGAAGGTGGGGAGTGAAAAAATAATACAGTAGTGTCGAGAGGTTATTCCGTTTTGAAATGAAAGCTGCAGATGGAAAGCGAGCCAGCTTTAAAGAAAACATAATAACCTTTTCTTACTTTCTCCTACTGGAGGAGGCACAGAGGAGCATTTAAAAGTGATAAGCCATCCCTGAGGTATACACGCTTCTGTCGCTCAGTGCTGATTCTTTACATTTAATCTCTCAATCCCTCCCTTTTCTCACCCTCTTTGTCCCAAGGCTCTACTTTCTCCCTCTCTTGCTTCTATACAATGTTAAGAAAATGACCGTGAAGACGGCAACGGCAGCCAACGGTGAGATGAGGTGAAAAGGGAAGAAAATGGAATGTAAGCAAAAAGCACTGGGTTGCATCACTCAGGGACAAGAGGCACCACACTATACCCATATAATATATATAATAAAATATGTATGTAGCAAGTTCTGATAGAGCCTCCTCACAGCCTCCTACTGAACTCAAGAGTGCCACTTAAAGTGCACAATGTGATGTCAAGTGGCTGCAAATACTGCTCTAATTGACAAGCCTTTTCGTTCCATGAATGTATCAGCGGCATGGAGGTCATCAGTAAAAGCAAAGTAACTAATAAAAGTAATAAATCTCTCTTATTTGTGATGTGCCCGTGGATATGCGACATGCACAGACCAATGCACAGATTTGTGTTGTGCGGTGTTTGGAGTACGGTATTTTCCGCACGATAAGGCGCACCGGATTATAAGGCGCACCTTCAATGAATGGCCCATTTTAAAACTTAGTCCATATATTTGGACACGCCTGCCGTAGTGGCTCAATATTGGTCGATATATAAGGCGCACCGGATTATAAGGCGCACTGTCGGCTTTTGAGAAAATTGGAGGTTTTTAGGTGCGCCTTATAGTGCGGAAAATACGGTACTGACTCCACCAGTGAAAATGATTTAACGGTCTTTGCAACGGTTCAGTTGTTTTCTTTACAAATGCTAGGCTTCAGTTTCACAAGTATAAAGCCACGAGCCATGTTCAACCTTCTCCCACCACGCTTGTAGTCATAGTAACAAAAGGCGCTCTCGTCATCAATATCCAAGTAGAAGAGGCGGTGTTAATGTTTGCTCATTTTCAAGAGAAAGGAAAGCTTTCTTTCGTTTGTCTTATCTGCTGATATTCTTTATCTTGGTGTATTTTGACCGACACCTGGCAAGTGTTTTAAGGTCAGATAAAAATGCATGTTGGGGCTATTTTATTTCAGGATACCATTGATACATAATTGGAAAAATGTCAAATAAATACACCTGGCAAGGGTATCTCGACAAATTTGTTGCTAAAGATAGCGCAGGCAGTTGGTATGTAATAAATACATACGTGCAAGACATTAAGAGTACCCCATTCAATTCCGGATGCTCAATTTTCCTCTAATGCAGATGGACATGTCTTCTGTACAAAAAAAAAAAAAAAAAACTAGTCGCAAGTCATTTTTGCTGAATGTTTTCCACAGCGATACATAAAAAGAAAGCCTTTAAAAAAGTCACTCAACTATTTCACTCCAATTTAATACCGGGATTTCAGTACAGGCTTATTTTTATCAACAAAGCATGTGAGGCTCTGTCAAAAGCAGCTAAACTACAAGGCCGACTCACAACTTCCTGCGTAAACTGTGAAAGACGACTCGGGTGTTATCCTGTGAGATTTTGAATCCCTCTGTAATCCAGTGGCACTCGTCAGCTAAATATGGCCCAATCAGAGAAAGACGGAAATGGAATGGCAACAGGCACCAAACCAAAGAAACTGTTTATTTGTTGAATCTTACTGCTGATGTGGTACCTGAGGCTCAATTTGATATCCCCCTAATGCCCTTTGCTTGAGGGCACATTGCGTCCCTGGGGTGGCTGAGACCTCGTGGCTCCGTTCTGCGACCCCTGCTCCCTCCACTAATGGCCTACAGCAGTAGCTTTTAAACAAGTTTGCAGCCAGGAGACAGACCACCCCCTTCAACACCCAAATGACCGAAAAAAGAGCTTTTTCTCTCTTCTGGGTGGGGGGTGTGGAGTGAATGATACACAGTGATTACATACAGAGGCTTTTGTCATGGAGGATTTCTAGACGGGGGTGGTGGTGGGCTAGGGGAAGCTTCAAAGCTTCGGGATTAGTGATGAGAGCGACATTCAATTAAGATGAGATCTTGCAGTGTGCCACAGTGGCGGCGGAGCTCCCAATTAATCGCCTTAATGTCTGCTTGGATGGCGCTTTACACCTTTGCCACACAATGAGAAGCGGGGAAAGCTAAATTAGTGATTGAAAAGAATGATGTCAGTGTTCGTGGTGGGCGGAGGTGAAGTGGTGTCTTTGGGTGACAAAATGGAAAAGACCCGGCGCCGCAAAGTCAATTTCTGCTTGGCGAACTCTTTTCCTGCACACTGATCTGGCCTTGCAGGCTGGGGTTCAACCATGTGCAGAGTGACCCCTCTATCCTGTCTTTTGTATGAGAAGAAGAAAAAAAAAACTCGCATGGCATGCATGCACACAGACACTTTGATTCCACTCACTTCATTACAAAATATCTCATTTATCTCCAGCAGAAATGTGGACAGAAATTTAGGGGCAATTAGAACTTATCTTTGTTTTCATTGCAGAAAAAGTGTTCTCGAGCACAGGAGAAGAAATATTTGCGATCTATTTAATCTCCAGCAGATATGTGGACAGAAATTCAGGGGCAATTAGAACCTATCTTTGTTTTCATTATAGAAAAAGTGTTCTCGAGCACCGGAGAAGAAAAATTTGCTGTCCATTGGTATCCAAATAAGGAAAACTCACAGGCTTGATTGAAAATGGACCAAATCGCCTTGCAGCTCAGTTGAGCGCTTTCGCTGTGTGACGTGCTGCTCACGAAACATCAATAGTCACTATTAAAACTAATCAATCAGAAGCTCAGCTCGCTCTCCGTGTCAAGTCGACTTGTACACAGAAGGTAAAGGCAACTATATGGAAGCTGGAGCAAAGAATATAAATCACAAGGTAGTTTGGCACCGGTGTGATGAACTGAGCAATGGAACCCTTTTAGCCAGATGACCTGATCCTTAACTGCTGAATCAGCAAGTGTTCTTTTTTGCAGTGATGGACATTAAGCCTGCTGTTATTTAAACAAGCGGTAAATCTTGTGAAATGGGGATGGTGTACATTATATATATATATATATATATATATATATATATATATATATATATATATATATATATATATATATAATGTACACCATATATATATATATAAATGCAATGACAAAACTCAAGTTAAAGACAGGAAAACTCTGTATCATCATAATCCAGTTTTGGCATGAAAACTATTATTTATATATATATATATATATATATATATATATAATTTTTTTTTTTTAATGTGTATATATACATATATATAATATTATTATATATACTTTTTTTTAGTTATATATATACTTTTTTTTTTTTAAATGTATATATATATTTTTTTTCCTTCAACTGGAGTAAGTATTAAGTATTCTATATAATACTTCAAGTATTATGTGTACATTGTTGTTAAAGTCGTTTTAGATTATATTGGATATTAAGTGTTCAGAAAAAAAAGTGTGAAATACAATGGATAGAGAACAAAGGTCCCAGTTTATTATTATTGCCCACAAGGAGGACAATGTCAAAATGGTGACCTCTGAACCCTTCAGCCTGAACAGGTAAGGGCTCTGTCACCACCCGTTGTGTGCCAACATGCGCGGCTGTGTTCACACACTTCCTATGGGACCGCTGTGGCTTGTGTGCGACTTCCTCTGGCACGGCTGTGTCAACAAAGCGTAGCGGGACAGGAAAGCTGGAACGTGCTCTGCGTATGTTTGCGTGCCCATCCATGCGTGTGTTGATAACCATAGGGACATTTGATCCTTTGAGTGGGGATGGGGCAAAATGACAATGTGCAGGAAATGGTAAAAAAAAAAAAAGATGTTAAAAGAGGGTAGGGATGGGAGGGCACAGTAAAGAGGGGACAAAAGTAACGATTATCGGGAGAGACAACTAAGCTAGCGATGCAGATGAAACGAGAAACTGAGCTGGCTACATTATCGTAAAGTTGAGCACTTCCTTACCAATTCCCGGGGCATGAAGACATCCTCCTGTCGAGCGACTACCATAGAAACATTTTCTCCCTGTTTGGTACTGCGCAGCATGGCCACGAGTTCTTCTTGACTCCGGCCAGTCATGTCCATTCCGTTCACCTAGACGTAGATTTTCACTCAAGGTGCTTTGACGTTTTTGGATGTCTGATGATGATTTTCAGCTTTTTTATTTTTGTATACATCAGCTGTCTTACCTCAAGGACGCGGTCACCAGGCTGCAGGCGGCCATCTTTGATTGCTGCACCGCGTTGCAGTATATTCTTCACCAGAATCGGTCCTGGCCCACTTGAAGCTGAGTCCCGAGTCACCACTGTGAATCCCAGACCATCTGCACCTGCAGGACGAAATCATCAGAATAGACTTTTGCATGTCTGATAATCTTTTTTTTTTTTTCTTCAAGCATTCTGTCGTAGACTTGTAAAATGTTATTTTGCATTGCTCAGTCGTGGTGAGCGTATCTAATACTCAAATATTTGTGCATAAATGACTGATGAAAACTGGTGTCAAAATTCAAGACGCCACTGAATGTATTTTTTGAGATCAGTCTTCTGTTCCTATTTTTCTCAGTTTGTCAGGAGATAGCAAGACCCCAAATAATTGATGGATTACTCAATTGGGTAATTGATTCCAAAATGATTTGTTTGTGACAGCCCTACTGATCTTCATCCATGCCTTTTCTATATGACATATTCACATTGGTGTTGCAGGTGGAGCCTATTGCAAGCTAAATTCAAGAAAGAACCACTGCTTCTCCTTGGACTGGTCACTAGACACTCACAGTGCAACAATTCAACAATTCAAACTCTTCAAATAACCTATTTGCTTATTTTGGGAATGTGGGAAGAAACCAGAGTACCAGCAAACCACTACACCTACCAGCACCTGTCAAAGAATGTGCATCCAAACATTAGACTTTGGCCACACAAGAGTTTTATACTAAACAAAGATTCCTCGTTTAATAACTCTGAATCGACTAGTTGCAACCATTGAGTAAGAAGGAAACGGTCCACTTCTTACTTGATTAGCCCGAGTCTGCCTTTTAATTTCACGTGTGAGCAGCCCTTGCCGCGGTTAAAAAAGATGGGAGCTTAGAGAGAAGAATATGGGCGGTATAACTCTACTCAGCTTCCCTCCCTGGGATGCAACAGGATTTCCACAGAGTTTCCTCCAAACCAAGAGCCGGGGTTTCAAATGAATGTGTGTGAGGCCACACAAAGGGACGAGCCATTAACCCCGGAGAGCGTATTGCACCACGCGGCTCCTTTCACAGCCCCGCAAACCCAAAGCTATCAGCGCTATGTGCCGTGCTTGCCGTCTGTGTGTTATTGTGTGTAGGAAGAGCAAAGCCAGAGTGGCATACGAAGGCAGCACACGATGCTATCTGTATGTGCTCTAAGCCTCTGCCTGCCCTACATTAGTGCATCTAAACCCTGCTGCCTGTCAATCACAAAGACGAAAAAAAAAAAAAGGCTGTAGCTGAGCGAGAAAGCATAAGAACCCCGTCATATTCTCAGCTCGCCAAAAATCAAACAACAGATTGATATATGTGAAATAAATAAGGAGTAAAAACCTTTCAACAGCAGCGGCCCAATTCTTTCTACTTCATTTTGATAGCTTCAAGTCAAGTATGGGCAGTACAGGCTCTGCGTTTAAATTTCGTCTTGAGCTTTCTTGTGTCGAGTTTGTGTTCTCATCGTTATTGGTGGCTTTTCGCTGGGTACTCTGGCTTGCGCCCACATTCCGAGAAAGTTAAGTTGGAATTTTAAAAGGGGTGGAAGGACCACGTTTTTTTGTAGATGGTTAATAAAAAAATTAAAAATTGAAATATGTCAGTAAAATTTATGAAATGGGTACTTTATTAAATAATATTATTAATATGCCATGTTTTTTAATTGTCCTACATTTTGAAAAGTAATTTAATTTATGAAAAAAGTGAAAAATTTCAAAATAAACTTCTTTAGCTATCAATACTTTTATTTTACATGATACTGCCTTTCACACAGCATGGGGCCCAGGCCCATTTCATCCCAAGCCAGGAATGAGGGGGAAATAAACAAATAGGAAACATTCTTTCAAACAAATGTGCTAAAGAAATCACGCAAGTCACTGCGGTGACCTCTGATGAGACAAGGAGAATGTTGCATTTAACAACTAATAGTTTTATTCCATTATAAGCAACTAATCAGTATATCTTAAGAAATGAATTAATTCAACAAATATGACGGGACTCCTAAGCAAAAATGTTCAATGGGCTTGTTGTATGTGGGCCGCAGTGGTTTAAAGTTTTTTTTTTTCTTTATAGCAAAACGTGTAGACGAAATGTGCAGAACGTACCTTTCTTCAAGTCAATTTTGATCCTCTTGCCACCTTTCTTGTTTGCAAGGCTGGCTGTCCCAGGCACACCAGAGCTCTTATTGGCCGGAGGGCTCTGCCGGCGGCTCCTCGGAGGTGAAGAGCGAGCTGTCCGCACTGGAGGTATGGGAGAAGACCTTTCCGACTGGGACTTGCCAGACTGAGAATCTGCTAGTATAGGGTTCACAGGGGTTGCCACTGGGTTTAGCGGAGGTGGCTCTGAGGTTTTGGTTCCTGTATTTTGACGCCTGAAGATTTCATTGGGTTTGGAATCTTGTCTGGGCACAGGATGCAGATCAATTTTGGCACGGGTCACCACTGGGCTTTTTGCTTTTATGTCTTTGCTGTCGCCATTGAACAGTTGACCGATCAGGCCCTTCTCGTAGCGAAGTTTGTTGGCAACGGAGACAACTTCCAGTTGCATAGAAGGGGAGGACAAGGACTGGCGGAACACTTCCTGTGAACTACAAAAAGAGAGAAATGGAGTTGAGTAATCTTTACAAAATTTCCTTACGACAAGAAAAATCACAAAAATTGTTGGCAAATGTTTTGTAAATATTTGTGACCTTGAAGGAACCCTGATAAACGCTAATGATGGGCAAATGAAGCTTCGAGATGATTCATGAACCCATTGTTGTGTTTACTTAGACCTCTTGATGGCACTCTGTTCACCGAAGAGCTGAAAGCTTGCCATTTCTTAAAACCCTCACTTTAAACCAACATTGGCATCTAGAGGAGCCAAAGAATACAACAACTGGTTCATGAAGCTTCATTTTCCCATCACTAATTAAACACTGACATGAACCAAGCATTCGCTTGTTTGTCACTCATAAAATGAGCGATACAAAGAAGAGGAAGAAGAGTAGAACCAGGGCAGGCCAGGTTGGTGTGTGTGCTCTTGGACAGAAGCGTATTAAAAAGAGGCACACTACGAGATAGCGCTTTTTTTCCTGGCGAACTGAGTGACAGGTAAAGAAAGTATCAGGCTACAGCAATGGCGGATGGGCTTTTCCAGTTTCAGCTCTTAATTAGATCCTTGAGACTTAATCCCAGAGTTGTTTTCCAATGGCCAGTTCCATTTTTTTCTATGAAATAGATTTTTTTAAGTTCATCACGGTGGCGAAAAGGGACATAATGGGGAATAGACTGAAAACCTGAGAACTGAGAATCAGACACTCGTGGAAAATCCACATCTCTGTTCAAGTCGCAAGGGTTAAACCTTGAAGAAAATCTCGTCCCATTATAAAATAGACTTTCTTTGTTGTGTCAATATAACCAGCACTTTTAAGTTTCTACGTTTTACAGACTTCTTGATCCCGTCACAAAATACTCACTCTGCAAAGGACTTATCCTGAAGCTTTATTCCATTGATTTGGACGATACACTCGTCCTCTTCAAAGATATTCTCGTTCTTGGTGCGACTGTTTTCTTCAATGTTTTTAATGTGGAGGCCCAGCATTCTGTACAACACACAGAGGAGAAAATATCAACTCAAGGAGCGTGAATACTAGTGATGGGAAAATGAAGCTTCATGAACCAGTTGTTGTATGGCTTCTCTAGATGGCAATGTTGGTTTAAAGTGAGGGTTTTAAGAAATGGAAAGTCGGTGGGCTTTCAGCTCTTCGGTGGACAGAGTGCCATCTAGAGGTCTAAGTAAACACAACAACGGGTTCATGAATCATTTTGAAGCTTCATTTGCCCATCATTAGCGAATACATCCAGTAGATGATGTCATGGCGGCATTTGATTATCTCATGGATTTCCAGTCAATATTCGAGTGGATTACAAGTTGCAGGAATGCATTTACGGGTGCATTTACGTGTGTGTGCATGTCTGTGTGAAAGTACTCACCTTCCACTGAGAGAGGAGCAATACGGTATGACTTGAATACCAAGGGGCCCATGATCTCCAATTAAGTTGACCGTTCGCGTGAGGGCGCTGCCAGAAAAATGCACATTTACAAATACTGTACAGTGTTTACATATTCAATAGCAAATCGAGTACACGCGCATATACACACACACACACACACACACACACGTACAGACTGCTAAATAGTTTCTTTACATTTTCACCCTGAAAACACAGATAACACAAATTAGCTTGCAGGTAACTGTGTCTGTGTTTATGTGTGTAAGAGAGAAAGACTGGGATTCTGGTTGCTGCTTCACTCCTTATCAAGCTGCTTCTTAAACACCCAAAGCTGCTGGACAATAGAGGTGAGATAACCAAGGCCAAGAGGAAACCAGATTGAGCCCCTGTAATAAGCTTGTGCTAGATATCAACTGTGACTGAGAGCCCAGAAACAAGGATGATACCACTTTTTTTGCCCATACGTGACCTGTATCTGATTATTTTATGACAATCTGAACTGCTCAATTACATTTTATTTTTTTATGTTCAACCTGGGTCGCTTTTACGTGTCGTTTTAGATCGGATACGTTTTGGATTTTTTGCAACGCGACAGCAGTCCGAGCAAGCCATCCAACCTCGATGTCATCTTGCGCTCCACTCAGGCAAGGAGACAGACTGCTTGGGAGGGAGATTGACTCAGTGAATCTGCAAATTCGAGTAACAGGATTGAATTTATATTTGGCTTTAGAGGAACAGCAACGTGAGCCTAACATTAGCACTTATGGGATAAGACTGTATCAAAAAATTTCAGTACTTGGGCAGCGTCTGCTTGACTTGAAACATCAAACTACTACGTCACGGAAGGAAGCCATCTCGATAGTCATAAGTAAAGATGTCCATGTAAATTTTGGAGCTGCTTTTGGACATTTTAAGTCATAGTCTGTACAATGATTCCCAATGGGGAAATTGTGATCGCTTCCTTCCGTGACATCATCAAGCAACACATGGAGGGGAGGGGTGTGTGGCCCTATTCCTCATTAAAAGTGGGTGTTTTTAAAGGCATCCATTGTTTCACTATCTCTACAAGCCTGTAGACTAACCGGAATAGTCACTCTGTTAAACCGTGACAAACAAGCAAGTGATTGAACATACAAGGAATCAACATACACACGACTGGAGAGCAGAGTTACACCTGAATTAAATAGTGTTCCCAGCTACACTCCCCGTGCACTAAAAAAAACATTTATTATTTATGCCCATTAGGCTGTGTGGACTACTTCATCACAGTTGGACAGCTGGTGGAGGAATCAATCAGTTTGTCAACACCCAAGAACCTGCTGGAGCCTGATTGTAGGACATTTAAAATGCTTCACCAATGTTGCCAGCATCTAGTGAAAGCAAGAGATGAAGGACTTGCCCGCACATATCCGGTCAAATAAGATTTTTTTGTGTTAGCGTTCACATTACACATTGAATGTGCCTTCGGTTTGTCTGGTGTGTGAATATTTGAGTCCCTAAAATGGAGGAGTGATTCTGAAAGAGGTGAAAATATGTTCAGTATTTTGGGGCAATGAGGCAAGGCTTTTTCATCGCATTTCGTGGAGATGTCCCTAAGGATGACATCACGCCATTGCATCACGTAATAACTGAACTGTCTATTTATCTAAATTACTACTATTAGCACAAATGTTCACTTAATGCTTCATGTTTCAAGTGGGATGAAATTAAAGTCAAACCTGAAGTTACTCCAAACAACGTTGCAGATTCACAGACAAGCAAAACAGTTACAGATAGATAGCTAGATAGCTAGATAGCTAGATAAAAATAAATAAAAATAAATAAAAATAAATAAAAATTAGAATCGAGCTGCAGTGTGAACATAGCCTAGTTTGTTTTACCCAATGAGAATATTACAAATGAATGATTGGTATTCCTTTTTTTTTTTAATATACAATCACCTGTTTATATTTCTTAAATTCACTTTGTGTATAGCAGCAAACTGTCTAGAAATATTTTCAGTGGGGGCAAAATATCTTAACTTAATTCAGCAATTAGCAAGGCTTCTTTATCTTCTGTTAATTGCTACCCTCCTTCCCTTAGTGAGAACGATACTTGTCAGAAGTGAAGCTTATTACTCACTCATCAGCGAGTCCGCAATGCATTGAGCTACACTAATAAGCAGCTCAAACTTGTTTCGAGCTAGCTGGTTGTGCCAGCAAATCTTTTCGGGACAGTCTACACGATTTGAATAAAACTTTTGAATCTGAGTTTTGTTTTTCAATGTGTTTCAATGAGTTTTAATTTTGATCTGCAATCTGTCACGCAAAACTGCTTAGTTTGAGTCTTGTATTCAGGAGATAAGTATTAATTTTGGAAATAGATGTCAGTTTTTATGTAACCACATTACATTCACAGTAGATATTTAATCTACTAAAATATACATATAGTAATAAACAAGCAGATTCAGACAGTACCCACTCACACACTTATTTATGAATGATGTCGGCCAGTACTGCACATACCAGCATGCATACATTTTTATATTCATAGATACTTTATAAAATGGTAAACAAGCTCATCAGCTGAAGCCACAGCTTGTTAGTGCAACATGCTAATATGCAGAACAGCTCACCAATTTCAGCCTCTTACCGACACAAACAAACAAAGTCATTCACCGAGAGGGGGGAAGCGGGGTGCTGCAGGATGAATGAAAAGCGCAACAAGGAGTGAGACAGATGGAGCTCCCACTCGTGGTTGACTTCCCCGACATCAACGGGGACCGAGTGCCTAACGAACTTGTCAGTGGATCTCGCTGAAATGCAGCTTCTTCCACCGCCATCCATCTGTTACCATGGCAAACTATCTGTGCGAGCTGGTCCTCTACTCTGTCACGGTGCTGTCAAGATATCCCTGTACTGTAAAATGGTGAAAAATCCCCCCCGCCTCCTAAGCCAATTCATGTCCAGGCCACCTGTGAGCTACAGTATGAGCAATTAAATAATTCGACCTCTTTCCAAACATACTGTGCTGGCGACAGTCACATGTTGATTTGGTTGACATAACAGATATGGATAACTTCCCGTGAGAATTCATGACACAAACAATAAAACAGTTTGTGCAATTTCTCAGCATTAAAATAAGGTGCAAAAACGTTAATGAAACTTAGCAATGTCTGTTAAAAAAACATTTCTAGTCTTTGTCCAGTCTTGCAGCATTAATCTGTTTTCATCTATATGGGTCGAATGTTTTACAGAGGGGTACAATCTTACCTAAATGAGACCTGGTTCATCTTGGTCGGATATTTTGGACCTCCCTTCAGCGCATGGTTGATTTCCTGAAATGATAAAAGGACAAATTTAGTCAGGGCTGCCAAATAAAACATAACGAGCCAAATAGACAAAAAAGATTTCTACAATCTTCTCAGTTAATACAAAGCGATCTGCTCTCAATTAGTGCAGTAAACGAGCACTGTCATCATCAATCACCTTCGCAAATTGTTGACCGCCGGTCTGTGAGCTCCGCCACCAATGCTTCCCTCTCTACCTTTGTGTTTACGTCTTTCTAGGAGGTCCCACCCCCACACTGCATCACTGACCTGTGTCATGCAAGGATCTAGGTCTTGGTCAAGTTCATCTCCAAAGTCAACAAGCCTGGATCAAATGGACGAGGAGTGAGATGTGCAAATAAATTGAGGATAACTGAAGCGGCCACTGATGCAAGACCTTGAGACACCCTGTCAAAATGTTCCCAAATCATTAAAGGCAAGAGGGGCACAATTCGGTCCTTCTGCCTCATCACTTTCAGTTTGTCACAAGCACTAATGGCTAAATAAAAAGTGCCCGCCCACCAGCTCTCTGCACACACCCCCATCATAACCAACCTGCCCACCCCGAACGAAAAACATACAAGCAGCACTGACAGTAAATCACAGCTCTATTACTATTATTACTATCCCCCAAAATATTACCATCTGATAAGAGCAAACCAAAAAAAAATAGAGAGAAAGCACTAAACACATGTGCATATGTCGCTTGAACAAACAGTGACCTACTTATGCGGGCAGTTAGAGATTATCTCACAATAGAGTGTCTATTAGGGCTGGGGGGGGTGAGCCAGAGGCGCTATTGTTGCTGAGCATCTTCCCGTGACCTAATGCAAGATGGGTTGCTGTCAAGCACCTAAAACATGCTTCAGCAAAAAAAAAAAAAAAAAAAATAGCACCTTGTGCTTGTACTTTGTATTTGCACCTGCTTAAACTCTAAAATTTACTCAAATTCAGCCACATGTGATAATAAATGAACACTTCATATAGTATGACGTAAAATGCTTACTGTACTTGACAGAAAATACACAAACATGACCACGAAAGGATCAAGCACCCCAGTGGCTAGTGTGACGTTAATCCTCTGATTAAGAGCGATTCTGCTCGGACATAAAATCATCATCATAATTCTGAACCTCAGTCAGTCATAATATTCCTACTTTTTCAATATACAAAATCACACGTGCGTTTGATTTCGTGTTTCATAGCAGACTCAGAAATGTGTGTCTTGTGTACAGTTGTCATACGATGCATGTCAGGTATGTGACAGTGTGTGTGGTATGTACACACATACAGCAAAACCATCACTGACCTCACATCCATCACAACCATAATGAGATTCCAAAAAAAAATACTGCACTCACAACCTCCGGGTATGAGCATGCATGCTGCCGTAAGCGCACACAAGGGAACACAAGTAATCAATACTTGTGTCATTTTGTTTTTTTTACATCACAAGGAACATTAACACCAGACAGAGTAACGCAGCTAGGTGTGACCCCTTGCTGTGTTACACCACACCTCAAGGTGATGAAAATCTGGAGGTTGATTTTTCGTCATGGTTCGATCAAGGTTCGCAATTAGTCGCAAAGATGTTTTTTTTCGTTACATGTGCAACCGTTCCTGGGTGAGTGAGATCTTACCTTTAGTGGCAGTTGTGAATCATTTGAAATTGAGTTTCAATTTTTGCGGACTTCAGTTCCAGACCAATACATTCAAATTGTACAACTCATGCACAGTTTTTTAAATGCAATTATACAAGATTAGAAATTCGAATTCAGTTTTTGGCAGCACACAGCGGATAACTTTTCGGACTTATACATATAAATGGACAAAATTGTGTCTGCTAAACATTTAGTAAACACAATAATTGACAAATTGTAATTAAGCAGTCTGGAGCTTACTCCATGAAGGAAAAATTGAATCCATGCTGTCTTGGAGCAGCTCACATGTTTATCGTCCACTAAAAATAGCTGCTTGAACATACACGGGAAAAAACAGTTGATATAATTTGTAACAATAACCACCCTCAAAATCTTTTGAGGGTGGTTATTGTTACTAAGACACCTGGAAACAGAAAAATAAAGTAGGCCTAACATGTCATTTGAATCATCCGAAATAATCCAGTGCGCTTAAGCCAATTATCGTTGCATTTGATTCCTTTAATGATTAGTCATTGCTGAGTTTGTTATATTAGTACCACATTTCCTTTTCCCTTTCTCACGCACATTGACGCACAGATGAAAACACAAATCATCAACACTGTGCTGTTAAATGGCGGCATCTTTGGAAAAGATGGAGTGCACTTCTGTTTCAAAGTGCTGCCCGAAGCACAGTCCAGGGTGAACGCTTCTTCGTCTTTGTCCTCAAAGAGGGCATGCCATAAACAGCAAAATAGCCGATGGGATGTCTTCATGCTTGGGTGATTTATTTACTTTCTTTTATTTGTCCAAGACATTTTAATGTAATGCTGAAAATACCGAAAATGTTCTGATATACTTAAATCAGTTAACAATGCTCACCATCTTGGGGGCTTCGCTGGTATGGTCATGGTGTGTTGAGGCAGTGGTCATCTCAATGGGAGGGGCCAATACCGAGTCACTGCTACTCCTCACCAATAGGGGGGTGTCTGCGGCAAAGAAGGAAGTTTCGTTTATTAAAGAGTTCTTTTTTTCCGGCAAACAGCAAAGCTCAAAATGATACTGTCACTTCCACCAGTGAAACGAAACGTGGAATTCTCTTGCATAAACAAAAATAAAATAACATTCAATTGCAAAAATGCTGAGCTAAACAGACTTGAATTGCTTGGACAAAACCAGTCTGTTGAAATTCAGACCTAATATAACTGGCGGCTTTAATAAAAATGGATGTAATAACACGAGGCGTGCATTTTATTTATGGCTGTGTCACGAACCCGGAGTGTCGAAAAACCACCTCCCTATTCTTCCAACAATAATTTCAAAGCTTTCACAGCGCTGACATAAACATCTTCACTCACACACATGTAGGTATATCAATCTTTGCCCCTGGCCAAAGCAGCAGGGTGAGAGAGCAGAGCAGGTTTGAATCCATCAAGAAACAATTCAAAAGAATCTAATTTGGAGCTTTGTGTTGCCTTGGGTTTTTAATATCCAGCCTGAAGGGAGCTGGTGTGGTAGAAAATCCTCTGTCAGGGTGTGGTCACACCCAGGCCAACAGAGGAAAAAAAATATCGGAGTGGGTGCAGGATAAATGAGAGTAGTGTACTGAAAGATTGTGACGAAGAAGGGAAGCAGAAAAGTGAGAAAAAAGGGGGAATACGAGAAAAATCCTCTCTTTTCCTGTAATCAATCTCTCTTTAGGGGGCAGTGACAAGGTCCTGATCAGACGTGGGTAGAATAGAGAGTGTCAAGGAGGAAAACAAGTAGGAATGGAAAAAACTGAAGGGTGTGTGTGTCGCTGATAAAAAATGGTCACAGATATCCTTTCACACAGCTTCCACATGTCGTGTTCAGGTTCGTCCAACAATGACTTGAAATTATTTCCCACATCTCAGATTACAAATGCCAATCGTACCTGCGCTTGCTTGATGCGACCTCTGGCTGATTTCAACCCTACCACCAAGCTATTTAAATACAATCAATTGACAACATTTCTGTTTATCTCCTTGAGACATATAAACGATACACTAATTCCTTAACCCCATAAATCCTTCTTCGTTCAGAAGTCCTTTTTTTATTTAATGTTCCATGCATCCCTCAGGTTTTTAAAGGCGCACTATCTTTGACCTTTGGTTAAAGTCACCCTTGGGTCAAATGGTGGTGAACAAGACTGCCTTGGAGACACTTCTGATGATTATTGAAGGTTAAAAACAGGTAAATGTATGCTTCCCCTCCTCACTTGACAGTGTTTTTGAAGAGATCCAAAGGGGCTTCACAAACGTATCTGCTTAGAACTCTCAATCTGCTACATAGCTCCGGGAGCTATACTGCAAAGACTTCTTGTGGTCGGTTCTGAAAAAGTTCAGTACCGGTTCACTGAGGGGGCAGTGGTACCAACAAGGACGTTTGGGTCTGAAAGCTTATAAACCTATCAGGGTCACTGATATGTATGTTTGTGTGTGCATGTGTGTTGCCCAGTGGTCTGTTTGTCTGGCAATCGACTGAGCAAGCCAGTTCAGGCTGCTCATGGGGTGATACGATAAGGACCCTCTTTCTCTCGTGCGTGTGTGTGTGTGTGCGTCTTTCCGTGTAGCAGAGGATCAATGCAGGTCTAATCATCCCACTGGGCCAGTGTGAAGTGCAATCATCCTGTTCAAACAAGTCGGTCCGTCACACGCACGCACACACACACACAAACACACACTTTGACGCCTAACTGATTAGAGAATGACTCCTTATTCCTTCCGCCACTACTCAGCACGATTACATGCACACTATAACCAGATTATTGTAAATAATGTAAGAGCTGCAATAAAGGAATTAGTATAAAACTGACTGAAAATGGAGAATGCATGGTTGGTCAAAAATGAGGTACACAGACAATGTGGACATACTGTGATATACTAGACGTCAACACCTAGCTTTTGTTAGTTAAACATTAGTACAGTCACGTCAGAAAGTAACCATCCCGGTTGTGATTTCAGAACTTTTTTCACACCTAAATGCTTCAGCTCATTACACCAATTTAAAACTTCCAAGTAAATCTAAAATGAATTAAGTATGCAAATTTTATTCATAAAGAGAAAACCTAAAACTATGAGAAAAAGTAAATACCCCCTATCAGACAAAGTAAAATAGGCCCATATATGTGTACGTACACTACCGTTCAAAAGTTTGGGGTCACAAAATTGTTTGGGTGACCCCAAACTTTTGAACGGTAGTGTAAATATTATTATAATAAAATATTATGAATTAAATATTATAAATTATCTTATATTTGTATAAGATTATATAATCTATGAATATAAGTATACATATATATTATAAGATTTTTTACACAGAAGATTATATATATAATCTATAAATAATTATCTAAATAAATATATACACTACCGTTCAAAAGTTTGGGGTCACCCAAACAATTTTGTGACCCCAAACTTTTGAACGGTAGTGTACGTACACATATATGGGCCTATTTTACTTTGTCTGATAGGGGGTATTTACTTTTTCTCATAGTTTTAGGTTTTCTCTATGAATAAAATTTGCATACTTAATTCATTTTAGATTTACTTGGAAGTTTTAAATTGGTGTAATGAGCTGAAGCATTTAGGTGTGAAAAAAGTTCTGAAATCACAACCGGGATGGTTACTTTCTGACGTGACTGTACGTATGTTTAACTAACAAAAGCTAGGTCTTGACGTCAGTCTGGCTCCTCACAGGATCACTTTGTAACTAAGTTAGTCGGGTCATTTGGGCTGGAGGCAGGATGGCGCGACAAGACTGTTGGATGAGAAGAGGAGGAGGAGGAAGAGGAGCAAGAAGGGCTATAATAAATCCATTCATGTTCAGCCAAAAAGTACAGTCATCAAAATCTAGTTAGGATGTGAGGCCGTGCGAGGAAATGAGATGGAATCGGGTCAAGGCTGAAGAAGCCAGGTGGTTAACTGGATGGCAGGTGGTACAGGCTGAATAGCAGAGTGGGCAACACACAGCTGATAAAAGCGGACTGGGGCATCTTGACACGACGTGGAGACAGATTTACAAGTGTGTATCTGTTCAGCTGGGAAATGGAGGCTGTTACTGGGACTGTGCATTTGGACATGAAGAAAAATGTGCTGGTGTTTTATTGATGTGTTGCTAAATTAGGAGTTAATCAACTGAGTTGTTAATCTATGGATTTGTTCAGCATCCAGTAGTCGGAGGTACAAATAAAACTAAAATAGCATAAAAACAGACTTACTTGATTTGAGGGCGGCCTCGTTGACTTCTATCTCTCCTTTGATTGGCTCCTGGAGCTGCACATGTGAATAGTAGCTCAGAGGCTCTGGACTGGGTGTAGCACTGGAATCACCATTAGAGATGCTTTCCCTGGGGCTGTCCGTCATCCCACGCTGCACTTCAAACAGCGCCACCAGCTGGAAAAGACAAAGTGTCAATTTGAGCTCCACCATTTGCAGTACAAGTTGGACCAAACCATTGCGAAAAATGACAGATTGGCCAATCGCACAGAATCACTGGGCAATTACAAAAATGGATGCCTCGTGACTTCAACTGCGTGAGCCTCTATCGGGTTCTGAGGCTCCCAATATGGAGTACTGTAAAAAAAAAAAAAAGAAAGAAAGAAAGGAAAAGAAAAAAAAAAAGCACTTTTATTAGCCTGTGTGAGAGCTTCTATGCAATTAGTCGACTAATCAAATCACAGCTATGTGCAAATTAAAGATAAAGACAATTAAGATGATACAGTCCATTAAACCTTTATTGAACTTTGTAGCTTTGCAACAGTATGTTTATAAATGTTACTTTGAGTACTCCTGTTTCCAACTTTCCAAACACATCATTCTGTTCCAGAGTATGGGAACGAGGGAGGGACAGAATGCGAGAGAAATGAAGGGAGAGAGGTTACGCTGTTTATGATTCAGTGTCACTACAAACTTACAAGTCGCTGTGTTTTGATTGGAATTCACTGCTTCTGTAATCCATAGCACACGCTACAATATGTTAGTGTAACCAAACATGACGGTATATCAAAAACACGCTGTAACTCATTATTATGTTAGTTTTCATGGAAAACACTAAATTGTCTGGATGACCCCCAAACATTTGAATTATAGTGTAAATTGTGATAATTCACCAAATCCTGGCACCCCTACATTTGACTGGATGTCATTTTCAAAATCGCCACATTGTGCAACTGTGATTCAAATTTTGAATCGCCCCAAATGAGATTGACAAATCAGGAAAACTGTTGCACACAAGCTTCCTGCAATTGAAGAATTCAAACATGAAGATTCAAGCTGTGAACAAATCTATAAACCAACTTAGAGTACTGAAGCCTTCATAAGACTGAAGCATTTTAAAATGCATAATTTATTTTCTGATGTGAAAATGAAATTCGTGCGCCCGTGCCATGACACGGGTGGCAAAATGAGAAAGGCACAGGAGATGAATAGGATAGAGGGAGGGCAGGAGGACAACGAAGCATCCTAATTGAGACAAGGACTCAGCTTCTAGAGCAAATGAGAGCGCGTTTATCAATAGTAGGGCTACGCCTCTGCTGATGTGTGGATAATGTGGATAATGGGAGGGTGGAGGTGGTCTCATTAGAAATCTGACAAAGTTAAGGGCTGTAACTGTGTACAAATAAAAACAGTTTTGTGTGTTTGCGTGTACGTGTGTAACTAAAGACAGTGTGACACACATTTTCTATCTCTCCATGACGTCGTTCCTCTTCTCAACTTCCCATGATTTAATATCAGCATGACACCTTCCCACGCAAAGATTTGACACTTGCATGCTTTCACCGTGTGCATGCATGGGCATGTGTGCACGTGCATAAGCGTGCATTGGAGAGACGACTCCAGGGGATTGGCAGTTGCAGAGAAGAGGATGAAAGAAAAAAAAAAAGACTTGACACCAACAAAACAATCTGATTGTGCTGCTTGATGAATGCATTTCTAGCTCTTCCTTTATCAGCTTTCCTCTTTCCCTTCTTATCTCCATCCATCCCCAGCGGCCGTCTCTCACCCCCCCGAGCTTGCTGACTGCATCAATCAAGGAAGATTCCCAAGGGCGGAGTGCTATACGTGCGAATGAACACACAAAAAGCACGCACACAAAGTCCTAAGGATGATTTTAAGCTAGCATGCTTTATTCTCCAAAAAGTGGTAACAATATTCTATGTATTTTCTAAGAAAGGTGAGGACGCCCTTATGAAGTGAAATTTTTATTCAGTGGCCCTCATGGACTTTGTTGGCAGGCTTGGAGAGTAGCAATAAATAGACTTATGTATTTAAGATATAAAAAATGTAACAATACAGTTAGAGAAAACACAATCAGATTTCAAGTACATTTATTACGAATGGGTTATATTTGGCAGGATTACAATTTCCAAGTAGATAGAGAGACGCAACTAGCCAGTTTATTTATTTGAGCCCTCAGCATAACAAAAATACTGCTTGAGAAAGAAAGCAAGAACGTCGTTTGAGAGATGATAGTGCTACCGAGTCAACAACAATGAAGCCGAGGATGTACCCGACACCTCGCAAAATCAAAACTGATTGTTTTTAAAATTATTTTCAAATAGGAGGAATGTGCAAACGAGTGGCAGTCGGTCATAGTTTTCAGACGTTTAGCAAGGCTTGCTCCGACGCCGTTTAAACTAACGCTATAGCTTACCAACAACGTATGGTACATCTAATCCAACGAATGTCATTACAATGAAAATAAATATTACTTTCAGTCCATGTATGTGCCCCCCTTTTCCTTTTGCTCGCCAATGTTAGTTATTATTGAGAAGTGTTCTCATCTAGGAAGGGGTGGTATTGAGAATGAACCTTAATTAACTCCTGGTACAAGAATAATCATTAAAACATAGGCAACACATTTTGATTGCTGACACTGGTGTGTGTGCATCATTCGGTTTCCATCTTCAGCATAAGCAGATGAGACGCAGATGTAAGAAAAGGGTAGGCGTTGTTTACATGTTGCAACTCACAGATGCGTCATTAATAATGTATTCACTCATTTGCTAAAATTAACTGCGTGCAATGCCATACAGACTGGAGAAAACCCCTCGACTTTCTTCCGTGCACACACACACACACACGCACGGAATTTGCCTCTTTAGAGCACTATGCAAATGTCTTTGTTTCCTCAAAGTGTTGTTATATAATAGTTCCCCATTTCTTGACAGCAAGAGAGTCAGAAATGAGTAAGAAATACTTCAAAGTGTGTTTTATTTTTGTTTCAATATCAGTTTCACCTCTTTGGGGTGTGACTGGAATGTATCACTTGCACCTTTACTTTACTTCTTGATTTGCACAATAAAGAATGTTATGAGGATAATCTGTAGACTGCAAAAAAGATGAACAGTGACACCTTGCTTTAGCCAAACAGTTTTGCATGTTAGTAAGAGTCAATATCAGCTTGTGCACACGCACGTACAGACAGCCTAAAAAAAAAAAAAAACACACTCGCTTCCTTTTCTCATTGCCTCATACTAATCAGCTCATTTTTCTTCTGGGCTGCTGTGTTTGGATGTGTGTGTGCCTCTTGAGTAAGTGTGTGTGAGGTAGCGGTCTATTGAGATACTTTGCTTTTGTGCCGTTGTCATCCATCTCACAAATGCCCCCTTCGCCATCCTTCATTCTTTCTTTGAAGGAACGATGCATAATTCAAAGGGTGTAGTATGCTGCATCTTGACAGCAAATGCAAACCCAATCATCTCTCTTACACAAGTGCTACACAATTAAATAATAATATAATAATAATAATGTTGATATTTAAGGATGTAGTAAATGTCATATATTCCACAATAAGAATATAGATTTGACTATTTTTTTGTAACTAAAATAATGCATTACTAACTTGCTTCAATGGTACATTATCAAACTCGTCACTATGATTGTTAATAAAAATTGTTTTCCCCACAACCAAAACAATTGGTATGAAAAAAGTAGGTGTGAAACACTTTGGAGACATTTTTCTGCATTGAAAACCACGTTACCATTGTTGACTAGTGTAAAACTGGATGTATTACGAGTGAGTTCAGGGCTAATCATGCTTCTATTCCAGCCTAAATCTACTCGACACATTACCAGATTTGGGGGATAGCACACAGACAGAAATATACATCTGTGATGTGAAGTGAAGAAATAGATGCCTAATCTAGCTTGTCAAGGAGGTGGGGAAGGACTCCTTCAAAAAAAAAAAAAAAAGGAATTTTATGCAGAGGTGTTGTCACACTGACTTGAGCATGTTCATCGCTTGTCGTTTGAAGAAATGCCAGCAGTTGCACATGGAACATCCACATTGAACATAACATTGCTTTGATGGAGCTGACAGACCAATCCACTGCACCAAAGTAAACCACTACGCTGTTGAAACACTCGCACAAAAATTTTAAAAATGACCCACATCGGGATAGAGCGATTCAGAAAATGGATGGATATAAAATGGAACATTGGCAATTGCGATAAACTGTCACCCTGACGCTGCAATTTTGAGTGGAAAGCGTTATTGACTTTGTTAGTGTTGAGGAAATGTGTACATAAAAATAAAATTCTAGTTGAAGGGGAGACTTTACATTTTTTTACATACCGTATTTTCCGGACTATAAGGCGCACCGGACTATAAGGCGCACCTTCAATGAATGGCCCATTTTAAAACTTTGTCCTTATATAAGGCGCACCAGACTATAAGGCGCACCATTAATGCATCATGTCAGACTTTTAATCCAAATCAAATCATTCTCCATTTTATCTTTTTTATTTCAACTTCAGACACAACAAATTACTTTATAATCACAAAATAATGATCCATAGTCTTTTTGATTCATGATTCATAGTCTTCAGCGGGCCACTTATGATTGATTTCATGACACAATGCTTCGGGCCAGTTTAAATTTAGGAATTTGGTCCATATATAAGGCGTACCGGACTATAAGGCGCACTGTCGGCTTTTGAGAAAATCTTATGTTTTTAGGTGCGCCTTATAGTCGGGAAAATACGGTAATTTAAAATGGCAATATTGTAATTTCTTTCATCATGTAGTACATTTATTTATGTCAAGCACAAGCACTTTAGTCGGCGCATGTAAACATTGCTCCTTTTCCACATTGCAGGATAACTCAAGGTCCCTATTCAGACATATTAGCGGCAAATCATTAGGCTAAACATCTTGAAGATGAGTGTTGAGAGGCGGGAAAATAGAATAATAATATAACAAGATGTGTTTATGCAATGCGGATGTTCTCACACTAGACGCAGCTGTGCAGTCACACCCGAGAATCATTAAACATTAGCCTAAATGATCCGGATTCAGGTTTATACACATTCATCATCCCCACCGTTGCAGTGAAAGTGTCCCACTGCTCAGAGTGTGAGTCTCAGCTGATTTGAGTTATTAGCACAACAGACTTCAGCCAACCCACAGCGATGTCAATGAGTCCAGTCAGAGTAGGTCAGCTGTAAATAAGTTGCTCTACTCATAACAAGGTGTGCACTGCTTCTCACCAGGCTTGTGTGCCGAAATGCTCGATATTTATTAAGCTGATTTATCTTTGTTTCGTTCTAAGCTTGTGTGCATGTGGCTTTGAAAAGGTAGCCCCACCTTGCACTCCCACTGGGATCTCAAAACCATGACATAGCAGCTAATGGGTGATTGTGATACTGACAGAATAACAATGTACTGTAATAACTGTGGCAGCGACACAATCTGCCATTACGTTGACCCCTCACGACCTCCGTTAGTCACAACACACCACTGGGGCAAGAACACAAAGAGGGCTTATTCCAGTCTTTTGCTTTGGTGAGCTGACAAATGACTTTGGAGGGGGTCCATCAGTCAAAGTCGGAAGGTAGCACAGTGACCCGTGCTAACTCAATTAAAATTCAGAAGCAAATCTTGCCTGGAATGAAAAACTAAGCAGCAGACAAGGAATGAGTACAACTGTGGGAGTGGCTTTTGTTCCGCTTAGGTGAGGCTGAAGGGTTAATAAATGTAAGAAAACATGGAGGGAGATTATATACACCACAACCAGATGCACTAGAATTGATTTACTTTATTCGTGACAAGCCACAGTTTTTAATATCCCGCATGTCAGACAAGGTGTTGAATAACTTCACAGGTTAAGACGTATGGAAAATGTTTAGCGTGCTGCATGATGATTAGTCTGAAGGTATTCTAATTAGCGCACTTGAACCTTGGGCCAATTTTCTGAGCTGCTATTCACATGCCAATCAAATGCTGCTCACCATGACAATTTTGGCGGAGCGAAGGGGGTGGGTGAGCCTGAGGTGTCATGGAGCATCAAAGGCGGCAGTACTCCCCGTCATTCACTCACACAAAGTTTCTCTCTGTCGGATTACCGTAAATTATTAGCTATTGTCACCCATTAAAGCTGACATTTAAGATGTAACAGATGAAATTTTCATGTCGCAGAAACACACTTCGTCCTTCCCTTAGCTTTCTCTATTCAGCTATAGACAAGTCTTCCCTGATGATGTCTATAACATACATACATATTTTCCTGAAATTAAAAAAAAAAAAAAAAAAAACAGAAGATAAAAATAATTGCAGTAGTATGTTTATTATTTTCAGCAATAGTGGCTTCTTAAAGCACCTTTTCGAATAGGTGGCGGAGGTCTGTAACCCCATATGTGGCCTTCAGGGTAAAAGTAAATTAACCTCAGGTTGCAAAAAGCTGGAGGTCTTTTTTTGTTTACAACTCAGGAGATACATTTACATTTGAGATTATGCCGGATTTCTTCTTTGTGTTCATTTCTTCTCGTTATTCTTTTGGTGTGATGAAACACCACACTTGGATAAAATGGTGCCTTTCGAACAAGATGGCAAACTTATGTTCTAAAAATGCTAATTAAAGTTATTTCTAGATATTACTTGAAGCACTGCTGCAGTCAGTTTTTATATTTGCACTTTATTGCATTCCTTAAAAATAAGTTGTACAACCACAAATTTTGATTGGGATTTTTGCTGGCCACTGGATATTTGTATTTGTTGATGTATTCATTGATTTACAGATGTATTTTATGAACAAATGTAAACAAACGAAAGACACTTTTCATCCGATTAATTTGTTACCAGTGTTGCCAAATATCTGAGTCATCATCAGCCTAAAAAACCCATATCGGTCAGACCCTAGTTCACAAACTTTTTCACGCAGCTGTATTCAGGGCATTCTTACTTTTACAGTGAACATCATCACACAAATTCAGTCAGACTTTTCAGCTGCTGAAAGACAAAGGTGGGGAAGTGAGAGAAATATGCCCCTAAAAGGTCACAACTTGACAGATAAAGGCTCAAACGAGATTTACAGTGTGTCAACATGACAGGTCACCGATTCCAAACGACACCCACGATATAAACGGAGGACGCTAATAAAGAGAATGTAATTTTCAGACTGCAGCATTGTTGTACTTGTGTGAGTAATACTGTATATGCTCAACAAACATTTTATGAGGCTGTTTGGTGGCTGAGAGTCTAATGACTGTATGCGCTCTATTGTGCGTGTGTGTGTGTGTGTGTGTGCGTGCATGCATGTGCAAACAGCCAGTCATTGTAACTCATTAGCATCCGGCGCTAATACAGGGCCCATGCTGTGCTGGTGCACACGTTCACAACGAGTCCACCACGGTATGATTGATAGCATGATGCCGTCGGCCACAATAATGGAACAAAAAGAAAAAGCACGAAAGACAGAATCTGTCTGCTGTGGCAAGGTAATAAAAGACAGAAAAACAAAAGAAGGCTAATCACAAAAAACAGCCGCAGCTCATTAATCTGCGCAAGCTGAAAGTGTCTGGAAGGCTGGAGACGAGACGAGTCGGATGATTGGCACGTGGCGAGGATCACTGCCATGCCATCTTTTCATCAGCAGCAAAGCAAAAGAATAAAATTAGAGTGGAGATGAAAGTGGGGAAGTTGTTTCGAGAATCGGGTGGAAGCTGAACAAGGTAAATAGGACAGTTCCTCAGTAGCAAAGGTTCTAGCAAAGCCTGTAATTGCCCAAAAGAACCGCAACCGAGGGAAGGCAGCTGACGCCAGTCTGACTTGTTAGCAACGGAACTGAGCTGTGACATTGGGAGACAGAGCCTTGGAATGGAATCATTAAAACTTGTGAGTCACAAACACCATGCACACATTAATACAGCGCAGCCAGAAGATGATGCCTCTGTTCTGAGAGATTGAAACAGCGTCTTTCCCACTTCTGCTGACACTTCCACATCCATTTTTTCACTTCTCTCACCTTGTTTTACTGAAGCTGTTTTGGCACACTTGCACACATGCACACTGATACAAGCATACAATTGCTCCTACATTTTAAATACCGAGGAGGATAGTGTACAGCACTTGTAAAAATAAAATAAAAAAATAAAAGTGTATTCTTACATAAAGGATACGAGAATGAAATGTAGACTAGATTTTTTTGGGGGGCGGGGAGAGTCTAAACATGACAATTCTATTTTATTTATTTTTTTAATTTTATTAATTTTATTTATTTATTGTATTGTATTTGTTTTATTTATTCCATCTATATTATTTATTATTATTAATTATTATTCATTTTATCTGTATTATTTATTATTTATTTTATCTCCGTATATTATTTAAACCTTGGTGCAAATTTATACAAAATCATTGCAGCCCCTTCAGTCTCTAAAACAAAGAGACAGACTGTCAGATGACTTAAAAGTTTTGCTGCAAAGCCCCACAATCATCGTGGCAGACTAAAACATCAAAATAAAGCAAACCTGAGCAACAAATCACTTCACTTCGCTCACCTAAGAGCAATAAAGAACACTTTCTTGTCTTACCTTGTCCTTATCTTCCACTAGGTCTGTCAGCAGGTCATCCATGTCCAGGATGCCTCCATCAGTGTACTCTAGGTGAAGGGTTTTCACCGCACTTCTCCCATGCTGCACACAAAAGCAAAAAAGTCATTTAGCGACAATTTCTTTACATCTCGTTGAATGGCCTGATGTTTTTACAGCGGTGGTTTGAAAATAGGGGTAGGCAAAGACATTTCAGTGGGTATGTGAGAATTTAATAATAGATTTGAAAAGTAGCACTGTGGCTCATAACCTGAAATTTTAGGGGTGCAAGTTGATGATTTATTCAGCGCACTCATTTTCTTGAAACTGCAGTAAATGGGCTGAAGTGTAGAAAATAAGTTTGTCAACAAATATTCAAGAATAATGTGCATCAATTATCTGAACCACGTATGACCCTCATTAGGGTCACGGGCGCACTGGAGCCAATCCCAGCAATCTTTTGGCAGTAAGCGGGGGACACCCTGAACTGCTTGCCAGCCAATCACAGGGCACACATCGACAAACAACCATACACACTCCCAATCACATCTATGGACAATTTGGAGTGCTCAATCAGCCTACCATGCATGTTTTTGGAATGAAAAAAAAAAACAGAGAGAGGAAAAAAAAAAAGTTAAGTTATGTGGGTGGGGTGCCAGGGGTCAAATTCCAGGCTGATTTCATTATCTCACTGCAGACAGAGTTCAAAACATACACACCCTGTATTGTAAGAGTTACGACACTGAGCGGGCTACAATCTTTGATCTATTCAAAATGAAAACATTCATTAATGTGGAAGTGCACTGTGGACTAATGCATTTTTCTCTCATTTGACCTCATTATTATTATTTTCCACATAAACTGGACATTTTACACGGTACAAGTTCACAATGTAATCAAATTATTGATATAAATTCTGCATTGGCAAAGTTTGTTGCATTTTGCATGACTTTTTTTTTTTAAGATTAAGCATTATTATCTTTATTATTATCTTCAATCAAAAAATAGCCTTTTTTTGACTGAGGACAAGTGGATCCCATCAAATTGTGCTGATTGTGCTGGAGCCACCTGACTGTCACAGTAAACTGGATCTTCTGCAACAACATCAGGGCAAAGCATGTGCACGGCACAGGACAAACCGGTCAAACTTGTTGGCTTACATTCTTCTGCCCCCTCGTTTTCCTCAGGCGTGTACTTGGGATTAAGTAAACCATTTAAAACAATGAGTAACTCAGATGCAGGGAAATCACAAAAACATAGAGTAGCCATTCAAGACATAATTTTCCACCAAGATTGTAGAAGATTGCCCATCTGGCAATTAGCGACAGTCTTATTTAGGCAACCCTGGATTGTACTATTACTGTACAAAATAATAATCTATATGCAAGATTACAAAATTTTGTTTCACCAAAATAGCTCAAGACGGCAAATAATACAAGTGTGGCCTTCAAGGTCAAACCAGAATTTCACTTTCAACAGATAGAACATTCAACCCATTCATGACAATCATTGATTTAGTGGAACATGCTATTGTGATAATCAGTTGCTAACGTGATCCATAACCAGACAACAAACTGTCCCGTTCATCACCGCTCATGGTGTCAAATTCCAGACGGTGCTAGGATTTGTCTGCTACTGTGATTGATTACTGACCAGTCCCAATATGTAGTCTGACGTTAGTCCACAATGATGAGCGATATGTGCAATGGTGCTATGATCGCCTCACTTCAAATCTCACCAGAGATTTTCCATGGGGTTCAAATCCATCAATTCTCTCTGATTCCTGAGACTCGAGAATTGCTCCTCAAGACGTGCACCACGACAGTGAACAGTGATATTTCAGGTTGGACAATAACACAGCACTGAAAGTCTCTCTCTATATTCAAACATTAATTCAGCACTCACAAGAACAAGAGTAGTCTTCTAAAACTGTGAATGACATGCAGACATTTCGGCAATCTCTACTGGGAAACAATTGGAGGATTACGGAAGTTTATGCAGAAAAGATGTCCGGTCGAATTAAAACCAGCTTTCTGACGTTGTCCTAAGGATGTGGAGTGAATGTTGTCGTCAGAGATGTGATGTCCTCGTGATCATCTGCTTCTATTCGGAGGACTCCACGGGCTGTTGAGTCAGCATCCGCAGCGACTAATCAACATGCCCGATAAAGAGTGATCGAGGCCCCGGGTGTAATCTAATCACATGCTCACATTTAGACTTCTTCGGAATCAACAGGGGCCAATGGGCTGAGTGGGCTGTCAGTGAAACCCAGTGTGTGTGTGTCTCGGTGTGTTTGTCCCCCCGCACAGGCAGGATGAAGCGAAGCGGCCAGATGATAAGAGCGCAGCCTGTCACCAATCCTAATTCCCCATCACTCCGAGGACAAAGCCTAGACTGCGGCCACATAGAGGGGCATTAAACAGTCAACTTCCACCTGCCCACTGAGATACTAGAGCTTTTAGCGGGAAGCTATTGTCCGCGTTGACAGCCGGGGCTTCTCGCAATCCCACCCTGAGGAGTATATACAGTAACAGCACAAACTATGCTGACTAATCAAAAGATCAAATTTCTAGAAATACCATTCGTCGAAATTCAGCTAGGAATAATGTCGTCGCGATAATCAAAATTACAGTGTCGGTTGCATGTCATTCGAGGAGGGGGTGCTCTTTTTTCCTTTTTAAATCAGAAATTTTCTTCCTTCTTCCGGATCAGTTCATGTTTATACAGTACTTCAAGAACACTCACTCACTTATTTTACTAATCAATCAAAGAGGGATTCCGCCTCAGACAAATCATCCACTCATTATGAATATGTTATTTGTGTGTGAATGGACTTTGAGTGGTGAAAAATAACCCTTGTGACAACTTTGTGACATGTCAAAATAGCCAATCAATGATGAGCTCTTTCTAACATTAAATTGGACCAGCTTAAAAAATAAGTTGTTACCAATAAATTGATCAATGCAACACAATATTGTTTAATCAAGTCCCGCACTGTCTGTAATTCAAGCGTCAAGTCGTCATTCAAAAATAAGTTTTGCGTAGAACTAGATTCCACTGTAATGAATGCCTGTAAATATTTTACAGGTATAACAGACACACCCTTCAATCTCTTTCCGAAACCTCCAAGAGAAATAAACAAATGATTGACAAGTGTATCAATGCATGCAGATGATGATGCATTGGCAGACACCTTCTCCCTGGTGACTCAAATGATATATCTCACTATTTTTTTCTACTCTTTCAAAGAATAAAAAGCAAAAACAATTCTAAATCTGACAACTGAAGTATAAAAGAGAAACGAAAATCTCAAATTGTTATTTTATTAAGTATTGCATGTAATGCACATTATTCAAGTTTTACTTTTTTGCATGTAAATTATGTAGTTTTCTTCTTGATTTCCTTCTAATCATGTCATAACGTAATTTAGAGAGAAATATATTACAATGTTGGTGGTTTTCTTCCATACTGAATGAAACGCACTAACAGAAAATTCGTTTTTTGAGCGTTGGTTCGTATCACTACGTCACGTGACGTGTGACGTAACCGATAATGGTTGAAAACTTTAAGAATGAGCGGAATGCTGACGATCGACTACGAGTTTGTTCAATGTCGCACAATGTTGCAAAACAAGTGCAAAGATGTGCGTGTTTTTAATTCATCATGCACGAGTATTTACCTGATCCAAAATCCTCCGGTACCTTCGTGTTGATTGGTCGATTAAATCCCGTACAGTCCATTCGGCTTTGCACGGAACCACCACCGCTCTGTCTCCAAAAGTCACCGTGACCTTCATAATTGCAACACAAATGTCCTCTTCGAAATATCAGATCGGGTTTGGGAAAAGCCCGCTGTGTGGTCGACCTCTGTTCCTCGCGCGTCCAAAGGGAAGCAACAGGTGTATCGAGTCGGGGGAGAGAATAAACTTCCGAGTCGCTCCGTCGCTTTTACCTGCCCGCACAGGTGTGGAAATCCATGCAAAACATTGTCCTGACAGACCCCCAAGCACCTTGCGCATCACAAACGCGATCACAGCAGCACACGTCCTGTCATGTTGGGTCGATACACCCAAACAAAACGAACAGGTCTTAAACCCGGAAGAAATCACAGAGGCTGAGGCGCTTCAGGAAATCACTCGCGTATAGTCACCATGGTTTAAATCTTTTTTTTTTTTTTCTTTCAAAAAAACAAAATCCTGATTATATATATTTCTTAAGAATATATATATCAGGGGTACAGATGAATGCTCTGCATAACTAAGGAGGTAGCCAATTTCATCAGGTGGCAAAAATCTTTAGACATTAAAGGAAAAATATTTGTTTATCAAAATATAAATCTATATTGTTTATACTGTAGCTCTAAAATTCATTTTCATGGGCAAACTTTAAAATTATACCAAAAACTGTATATTTCATCCAAGTTACGTTGGAATAATAATAATGTATTGATTTAAATTGGAAGATGTAAATGTAATAATAATATGAATAATAATAATACATTTTATTCATTAGGCGCCTTTCAAGGCACTCAAGGTCGCCATTCATGTCATGTACATTCACTATATGTATTTATTTATGTATTTATTTATTTATTTATTTTTTTATTTATTTGCTTGTTTGTTTGTTTATAAAATGCTGAACCAAATCAGCCACAATAAAATTGAGAACAATTTTACTTAATATTTGAACATATTGGTGAAATGTAGGTCAATGCTTAAAACAAAATAGCTTTTTTATTTGCATAAGCACAAGTCAATACCCCATGGCATTATGGGAAAAATGCATTTGTAGCACTCCAATATGTTCCAACGTATTTGTGAGTACGTTTTATTGTTTTTAAGAGTACGTTTGAATGTATTTTACTCCACATTGGCAACTCCATACTTCAGTAATTTGATGGTTTTCACAGGATTGTGTCATTAAAGGGGAACTAAATGTTCTGTAGTTTGAGACGTGAACATTGTGTGACAGAAGAAGCAAAACCTTTAAAAGACCTTCCTCACACATCCAGAGCCAACTGGATAGCACATACTATTCAACTGTCTCCTCATAATCTTTGTCATAGTTTCATTTGGCAACCTTCTGCTACCGGATGTTGCAATGGCACAATGCCGGTCTGACTTCATTGCACAGTGGCACCTTTATAATGTTGCCATGCCTAAAGGCTGACAAATCACAAAAGCATGCACACACACAAGCAAGGAATTTCTCACAAGATCACATTTGTGTCACCATTTAAGGGGGAAGCTTTGGTGTATGTCCAAGATGACTTTCATCATCGGCGTTGTTTGCATAATACCGGCATTTGGCCAAAATATCCTATGGCAAATTATAATTAGTTTCATATTTTTTAATAATAACTTTTAGTGTAAAGTGTTACAAAAATGGCTTGCTCTCTTTGACGATGAAATGCTAATGGCTTAATACTTTACTTTTTTTTTTCTGAAAATGGATGGTTTTGGAGGTAAAAGGATTTTTTCTGCCACCAGCAATAAAAGACCTGGAGAAAACTGATTTTCTTCATTCCAAGTATAAGAAACAGCAAATTAGCATGTCCACAGAATTGAATGATTACAAAGATTACATATCTCCCACATGAAACAGAAAGGTGTTGGTGACCAGTGTTTGAAAACAAACAGTGGAAATAAAAATACATAGCGAACTTTATCAAGTATGTCTTTTGGGCCTTTTCAGTCAGGAAGTGAAGTGTGCCAGCCAAAGTGCTCATTGTCAATAAAAGCCCAATGATGGTTTTTGTTGTTTTGTTAGTCTCTCTGAGTGCAATTTACAGGGTTGGGTTGTCTGGGTCGATAACCGTGTTGATTTGCTTTCACTCTCTGAGCAGTGCCCCTTTTCTAAAGAGCAAAATTGACGTTCTCAGCGGCAGCACCACTGCCCTGCCGTTTTTTTTTGTTCTGTTTGAGACTAAAGCCGCTCAATAGCTGCGACTTGCTTGACTTCCTGCTGTGCTGCTTTAGCAGCCAAATCAAGTCAGCGTCCAAGATTTCCAGCAGAATAATTTATGCTTCACGGTAATGGCAAAATTCAAGTCATAGAGTATGAAATTAGTACTTGTGCAAAACATGCAAATGAGCCCATTATTTACATTGCAGGACCACCTTCAAGTTGGGAAAATAGCAATATCCATTCATTTTTGATCGGAGGTAGGGTGAGTCTTATTTTGGTTGGATGCTACCTATCGTGTTAAAGTACCGTCTGGTCTTGTCCAGCATGCTGCTACTCAGTTTTATGGTTTTCACAATCTTTCTATAGCGTTTCATTTTCAGAACTGTGAGAGTGAAAATGAACACAGCTGCTCTCCATATACACTTGCGCCCTTGTAACACTAATGAGTCAGTCACATGGCATTGGGGAGAGAAATTGGCCTAATTTGAACATTTTTTTGCTCAAGGGTTCACTCGCTCTTATTGCCAGCGGCGTGGACACTAATGGTTGCTTGATGAGTACTTTTGAGGAGACAGTAAATTTACATAGTTATGCAAGCTGTACTTTGTAGCAAAGTGTCATTTCCATATGATAAAATATTCACAAAAACGTGAGAGATGATCATCGTGAAATATATATTTGTCATAAAAAAGAACTTTTCGGATCATCACTGCTGCCAGCCAGTTTCCTCTTGGATAATTAACTAGTGTAAATTTGAAGTTGAAGTTATATTTGCTGGTTTGCTGCAGAAATGGGAACACTTTGTCATATGTCACATATTCTTTTTCACCTGCTTTGAGTTACAAGTAAAAGTATTCTAACAGTTCTCCTTGTCAGTGAATTTTAAGTTCAGCCCAATTAGATTGTCTTCAACCTTGCCGGTCCTGTAACTACCCAAAAATATCTAAAATGTCACTTTCGGTGGATGAATATTATAAAGAAGCTGTTGCTGATCATCATTTTCACATGCAGCAGAGGAATCGGAATGAATTATGATCTCATCAGCTATACAAAGAACATCATTTAGCAGCTTTGGGAGGAAGAAATCTGACTGTGATTTCTAATCAGAGTTCCATTTAATTCCCGGCTCAAGGTAACAAACCATTTTCTCGCATCTGTCAGGATGAACGCCTCATAGGGGATTCTGTCACACACACCCGATTGAACGAACGTGATTTTTCTCAAGTTTAACAAGATGCAACGCCTTTGCAGCTTGCTCCTTGATGGGTGTGAAGACCTTATATTTAACCATGCAGGTTAGCATCCCACTGGGTGTGTATTATATGACACATACTGTAAACAGTGCTCCAACCATCTCACGCATTCCTTGCACCTTCATTAGGGATACCCTCAGGGTAATTAAGCATCTAAATGCAGCAAAAATGCCTGACGTTCATTATTCCCTGTCAATCCGATTTTTCTGAAATTACATACCATTGCCTGGAAACCATGACAACTAACAGCGTAGCCTCAATTCTTGCCTAATCGCAGCAAGAGAGTCCCACTGAGCATTGATTCAGACAATTATGGAGCTACATTTGGAAGACAGAAAGGCGGGGTGGGGGAGAGGGTTTGGATCAAGGATTAAGTGCTTTCAGAGGAAGTAAAAGGGAGCAGGGTGCAGAAGGGCCAGGCTACATATCTAAATAGTTTAATGGCTCTCAAATGGCACCCTTTTCTCTGTCTGCTGGTCATAATAGTCTCAGATGAGGCGTCGTTTTAACATGAGTGACAGTCTGCCTTACTTAAGAACAGGTAAAAAAGAAACTCAAGCTCTGTTCAAACAAGACACAATAGATATATAACCTACAGTTAGACAATATTATATTTGACTCGGGAGAAACTGCTGCTTTCAACCGAACAGAGTGGCTTGTTGCTACTTGCTAACTGCTACGAGCAAAAAAATAAAATTGCTAATTTTACAGCTTTATCTACAAGTCACACATGGGAAATTTAGATAGAAAAAAATGTTGACTTATGTGGGTTCAATCACTTATCTCATAGTTTTTATTATATTATTTTATTTTATCTCATAAACTAATTTATTATTAGTTTTATAATATCAAACAATCCAAAGAAAGAGTAAGTTTGATGTCCATAGTCAAAATGAAGAGCTTCAGGAAGATGCCCTCAGTCATAAGGGTGAAGACCGCTGCCAAAAATGATCATTCCGAACCAGTTGAGAAACAAAACTGACATTTCCAGGTTATGGGTTGAAGGAGGGAAGGAAGGAATAATTATTCTGATCATAACGAAAATCATTTTTGGAGTGATATTCTAAACGATTCCTTTCTTCCTTCAGGGTCTAAACCAGAACAATTACTGCATAATTAGTTCATCAGACGACAACGGATTGATCCAACGGTGATTTGGATGCGGAACAAAAAGCTTAGCGAGCCCGAGCATTTGGAAATGCTGTTATGCTAAAAAGTCAAACATTGGCCATCTTGCTCATCTTACTAGCAAGGTTACGCTACACACATTTAACCTCATAACTAAATATTTGAATTGTGAGAGACTCCATCTGATGAAAGCAAATTGCAGTGTGGACCAACACTGACCTGTGAGAATTATCATGGAGCTATTGGCCATTCAAACTGCTTCCATAAAATGTCGTGGTAGAAGAAAATTGAAGAAACTGGGCTAATTATAAGCTTATTTTGTGGTTGTGAGTCAGGGAGTAGACCAGGTCATTCAATAACCGGAGGATCCGTGCTTTGAATCCAGATCTGTCCGAGTCACTTGTCTTTGTGTCCTTGGGCAAGACACTTTGCCTCCAGTGCCACTTAGACTGGAATATGCCTGGGTGTGAATGTTTGGTGGTGGTCGGTCACTGGCAGCTACTTACGAGTGTGAATGTGTAGCCGCAAAAATAATGTATCCACAGTAAAGAGTCTTTGACTATCCAGAATAGCGCTATATAAATCTGATGCTTGTTAATATCATACAAAAAAGACAACACCAAACCTGCCTTTTTGGAAGTGTGTTGAGAAAAGTAATTTCAGCCTTCAGATTTAACTTCAAATCCCTCCATCCCTCCAACTGTCACCTTTAGTAGAGTTTATGCTGAGCGAGACTGTGTATGTGCATGATTGTGAGACAGAGGGTGTTATCAACTTGACCAGTTCCCAACTGATTGTGTCTCAGGGAAGATACTGGCTGCAGACAAAGATACCCGATCAATGCCAAGGATGTCGTGGGAGGAGAGAAAAGTGAGCCTAGCTTGTCTGAAGGAAGGTATCACGCTGGGTTCCTAAGTCCTGGTTCAATCATTCTTTCTTTTGCGGAAAAGGCAACCCACTTTTTTTTGAATGTGAATAGCAGCTGATTGCTTGTTAAATAAATCACAGTGTGTGTGTGTGTGCAATAAGCGTGTGTGTGTTTGAGTGGCTGGATGTAACCAAGACTATGGTTACCCCTCAGGCTATTCTACTGATGGAGGAAGTAACGCGTCAATAGTGAGAATTTCTGGAACAGTATGCCTCAAAAGTTGAAATCATCATTCTGTGTGATGTCACACAATACTTGAGAGTTTTTACAAGTTTTTTTTGCCTCCTTTTTTTGCATTGTTTGGTTGGTGTATCTTTAGAGATTGCCCTGACATTTGAGCTAAAAATGATCATATATAGTACCATCATCCCATGCGGCCGACAGAACTGGTAGTCAGTTTCGCCTGTTCTTTGTGAACGCCCGCATGCAAGTAAGTGACATTATGTAGCGATGATGAAGTCCACGGAGACTTCAGGCAGCCAGGCGATTGTTCAGTAAATTGGGTCATAAATGTCAACAGGAAGACTGGATTGCTGACCCTAAAACTACTGCCCAGTGTGAATTATATTGATCTTGTCAACACCATGTATGTAAAATATACAAGTTTATGTACAATAGTTGAATGGTGATCTGGCAAAATTCTAAAGGCTTTCTATTGCTTACTATTTCTATGCATTGGTCACTTCTTGTTATTGGAGTGCATCTTTGAAAGGCTGAACAGCCATCAGAACCAGTGTGGAATGTGCTGGTCCCAGTCATGCAAAAAAAACATTACTAAAATTATTATTATTATTATTATCATTATTGTTGTTGTTGTTGTTGTTGTTGTTGTTGTTGTTGTTATTATTATTATTATTATTATTATTATTATTATTATTATTATTATTATTATTTACACCTTATAATGATAGTCCACCGCTTTATTTATCTGTTAATCAATATTCATGAAAAGCCACACAATAGTATTGTACCGGATTACGCATTGCAACCATTTCTCATCCTGATGAAACTCAAACTGGAGCTTTCCCATGGAGTAGAACAAAAGAAATGCAGATGGGAGAACATAATCGGTGCTTGGAAATGACGTTTTGGCTCGCAGGTTGATGGCAAGGCTGAGTCCAGGCTTAGAGCAGCCTCGTCTGTGGTGGAGGATAAAAGACGAAACTATTCCTGTCAGGCTCTCTTTGTAATTAGAGAGGAATCTATACAGCGTTGAATCTTGAACAAGTCTACAATTCTGCTCAGCTGTAATTTATCTAATTACTTGGAGATGCCTCTGTGATTCAGTCAATATCAAAAAGATCTCAAATAGAAAGGTGGACAATGATAGACATTTTGTGGCTGCTTGGTGTCTTCTCACTGGTGCAAATTGCTCTGCTATTCTAGTAGCAAGAAATAAAATGATTTAAAGTGCCAAAAATAACAATGCTCTTTTCACTCACTGCTCAAGGCATTTGGGACTTGAAGGATGAGTGCACTCATGATCAATCCATCCAATACTATCTATTGTGTTTGTCCTCATTTGGATCAATGGTGAGCAGGAACTTATCTCAGCTGAGTTTATAAGTATTATCAAATGTGGGAGCTTGTCTGCCTCACTGAAGTTTGACTCTCAAATCTCGACCCGTTTGCTCGTTCTCACAATTCTTGCGTCACAACTCAGACTTCTTCCACCACTCCATAAACAAGAATTAAAGACTGTATTATCTTATTATATTGAAATAAATTAACCATATTCTGTGTTTTGTGTTTACATCCAAATGTTAAATACAAACAACCTGGAATATAAATATGTTTTTTGCACATCACCCCAGAGAGGTCATGCTCTCTCCATTTACCTGCCTTCCAAAGTGTCAGGGCTCATCGAAAGCCTCTCCCTGCAGCTTGGAGATTAGAGGACATTCCTCTCTGTTTCCAATCGTGTGAAGAACACGTCAGTGGTCACCATGGTCCTGATGTAATGCACCATCCCTAGCTTCTTTGAAGTGGTGGGATAAGCCAGCCTTGACGTGGCAGAGTTCAAAAGGGCCTGCAGACGGATTTGGAAACAGAGCAAGGAATCCAATTCTCAGATCATTTCCAGCCACTCTCAGTAAACGCTGAGAGGGAAAAATAGAGAGAAATTCATGGAAGGCTTCCAGGTGACAGACTGATTCAGACGTGGTTTGCTTCCTTCTAATCTGGAGGGTCACAATGGAGACAAATCTCTTCCCTTCAAGGCTACCAATATGTCTGCTGACATAAAAAAAAATACTCCGTGTATTGTAGTACAAGACTACTTCCAATAAATCTTGTAACATTTCAAAACCTATTGCATCAGTTTCAGCTTGAGCCTAAGCACGCGTAACAATTTTTTCACGACTGTTTTTGAAATGAGAGATCCCACTTATTAAAAGCAGATTATTACCATCTGTGTGCTTACTTCTCTTATGATGTGATGTCATAGGCACTAAATCGCAATTGGGCAGGTGGAATGAATCCAGTCAGTTGTTTCAGTCCCGACTGCTCACAAGTACTGCTGACCATTCATTTGCTCCAGTTGTTTTATCAGCATTTCTCGTGCCTATGTCTGCTGGTATCACATGTCTATCTGTACAGTTTTCCTCTTTCCCATCCGGCTGGCGAGCCAGTGCATGTTAGTTGCGTGCTCGTGTTTGTGTGTGGTCTGACGACAGATCCTGCAAATCCGGTCCGTCCCTGAGGACAGGGAGAGTGAGTGGGTAATTGGCCACTAACTGCGCAAGACAACACTGGAGGCGCTGCTTATTGAACCTCTGTCACAGCGAGCAAAAAAAAAAAACGGGGAAAGAAAGGCGGTGGCGGGTGTAATAAGACCAAAGAGGAATGGACAACATCGAGAAAGAAAGACAAGGAATGAGAAAGACGAGGGGGGGTGCTAGGTGAAATTAAAGAGAACGGGATTTGGGTGAGGAAATGGAGGGTGCGGTATAAGGTGGAACAGGTGCCAGATGGTAGCACAAGCAAGAGTGAAGGGGGACAAATTTTAGAGTGACCCCGAAGGCAACATTTCTTCTTTTCTCAGCTGAAATGCGACACTTTCATGATTACACTGCACCTCTTTTGCGGGGGAAATGGCTTAATCTTAAAAGGACGATCTGGAGGGTGGATGGAGCGTGTCTGTGTGTGTGACTACATGTGTGTGTGTCTGTGTGTGTGCACAAACACACTTGTTTCGAGAGTGGGGTATGGTCATGAAATTGTTGGTTTTTACTCCAGTTGACTACCAAACAAATTGCCTTGTAAACAGCAGAGGAAATGGATGAATAAAGGAAAAAAATGTATCCCTCTACCAAATTGGCTGTTGGATTATCCCCGGTAATCCCAGATGTGTGTGTGTGTGTGTGTGTGTGTGTACGTGTGTGTGTGTGTGTGTGTGTGTGTGTGTGTGTGTGTGTGTGTCTTGCATCGCATAGATCTTATGTGCATGGAAGCATCATCCCTAGCTAAAGTGGAGGGAAGGGCAGAAGGGATCGGATGAGCGATCATTGCTTTATCGGCTCCATTAAACACACCACTGGCCTGTAAATCAGGCTGTCAAAGAGACAGCCATTCGAACACACACACAACACTGCGCAGTGGAAAAAAAAAATATCTATATATAAATATATATACGTATATATATTCACATATATTTCACATAAGTTGTTACACTTGACAGACCATTTAAACATGGAATACTAAAGACAGAGCAAGCACAAATAAACTATAACCTACCCGACTGTCTGTGGATGATCATGATAAAATTTACTTTTAATAAAATTTTTAAAATTTTAATTTAATAATAATTTATAATTTGATTTTATTTAATTTATTTTAATGTAAAAAAATAGATATATATATTAATAGATTCATTGTCAACTGTAGGGATGAATTTGGGTAGCAAGGTATTTGGAAAAAGTGGAAGGTGCCACCTCTTACCACCCTGTAAAAACACTTACCCAGCTTTTTTGTAATGTGTTGTGTTTTGAAAGTTGGAATGAAGAAAGTAAAGATCCATTAAAAAAAAAACTTTGGTAAAAATATATATCTCAGGAAGATGGGTCTGGAAGGTCACTGTGTGGGCAGAGAAGACTAAAGAGATCAATGAGTACTTGTGAGTCGAACAGTGCGTAGGAAACACAGTGGCAGGATCAAGATCATTAGCACAGCTTGACTTGAGCATTTGACCTTCTATACTGGCATCCCACTCACATTTTTAAACTTGTATGATACAACCCATGGAACAAATTGAGCCATGCAGGATTAAATCAGGCAAGTTGTCAGTGTCTCACCCAGCAACAATTTAGAAATGGATAAGAGCAAAATACTTTATTGTTATAGCATTCACAAGTGTCAGACACATTCATTACTTAAACCAAGAGTATGAAAAAATGTTCATCCTTTTTGTTTGAAATAAAATTTCAAGGATGGATCGTTTAAGATTCAAAAAGCTCTGCAATAAATGCGTACCAGGAGAAAAAAGCTGACATGATCCATAGTGAAGAGGTACAAAGTAATCTAAAAGGTCATTTTAAATAAAAGAATAAAATAATAGATATAAATATATAACTCAACATTTCGTATTTTTACATTCTATACTCAAGTATACTAATTCAAGGACACATTTTTCAACAACAACAAAATATTGTAATCACTGTACAATCACTTAAAAATTTCCTTGAGGGGGAATTAACTCGACAGCAACAAAACACCATACTTCAATTTTCTGTCCTTGTTAGGAGCCAATTTGAATTGACTTCAGGCAAGAGGCAGTCTTGTTTTGGGAAAGTGGGAGGAAAAGTAAGAAGAAAACGCATGCTAAAAAAGTGAGAGAAATATCCCACCCTTTCAACTCAAAAGCAAACGTGCTAACCAGGGCCCCACCAAAACATTTTGACAGGGTTAACTGCTAACCAGTCCAGAATGGCTTCTTGTGTCCCTCGGTGGCCTGCTGCTTGCCCTCCCGCCACTGTATCAATCAATACTTATGAACAAAAGCTCTGAGGGGCTCCTTTCCACTCACTCCGCTTCTCATTCATATTTCAAGACATTATTAGAGCGTGCAGTGAAATGTCAAGAACTTTACAAGGTAAATATCCCCCTGAATGTCATGGCGGGAGACGAGCAAGGTGAAACTACTTTCCTTCTCTTCTCTCTTATTCACTGTCAGAGCTGGACTGACATTCGGGCCAAAATGATTTCTTTTTCACGGCATCATTTCTTTCTGTTATGGTTTTAATGATCACATGACGGACGTGTGGTGTAGTCATCAGCGAATTCTTGTTTGTCTCGATGCGACCTGAAATTGACTGCCGACCAATCCAGGGTGTAGCTCACAATACTGGCGACCAATCCAGGGTGTAGCTAACATCTTGCACAAAGACACTTGTGATAGTGGCTCGATTACTGAAAAAGAAAGAAAAGAAAAAGATGGATGGATAGAACGAGCTTTGGTTGCGGCAGTGCGTCGTAGTTTTTAGACACCGTCACAATATCTGGTATGAGTTTGTCCTTACTTTTGTAGATTTTCTTCCATATCCACGGAACATGCTTGTTACATCAGTTAATTAGCTTCTCAATTATTTTCTGTTTATCCCCCCCTTGGTAGAAAAAAAAAACATTTGCATCCTAAGGAAGTGCTCTGCCACGACTATAAATAGTCATAATTTGTTGTTAAAACTGTTACACATTTGGATAACATTGTATACTTATTAACATTAATGAGAACAAAACCGAAAAAAGAAAAATATCTATCAACAGTGAACAAAGAATAACCTAATTAATATTGCATTTACAGTCTTTAACTAAAGCTATAAAAAAATTTGACCGACTAATTGAACCATTTGATACAAATGGTTTGTCTCATTATCTCTATTTCTCTCCTACTTTCTTTCCTGTTAATATTTTTTCCAGGATTTTTTCTTAAAGAAGCCACATTCTATTAGATCTTTTTTTTTTTTTTTTAGCTTTTAGCCATGTTAAAATGTTAAATGTTACAACAAAAACACCCCCAAAGTGGTGTTTTTCTTCATTCACTCATTTTGGGAGCATTCCTGCTCATTCTCCTCTCGAAGCACCAGGCCACATCTAATCCAAGAAAAAAAACGACCAAACACATGTCTAGTTTCTCAGAGCAACTGTTTCATTCCTGTATTGTGCATTAAAAACGCTCTTTTCTACGTAACTATATGATGTCTACTAGTGATGGGAAAACGAAGCTTCATGAACCAGTTGTTGTATTCTTTAGCTCCTCTAGATGGCAATGTTGGTTTAAAGTGAGGGTTTTAAGAAATGGCAAGTCGGTGGGCTTTCAGCTCTTCGGTGAACAGAGTGCCATCCAGAGGTCTAAGTAAACACAACAACGGGTTCATGAACCATCTTGAAGCTTCATTTGCCCATCATTAATATCTCCTAACGAATGTGTGTGAATACATGCAAAGTTTTTATGAACCAGGCATCTTACTTCCAGGTTCGAAAAATAGCCACCAAAAAACTCATATTTACTAAGAAGTTAGATTGCCATTATACACGAATGACACTTATTTGATTGGGCATGGCATGTTAATAATAGATTCATAATTTTCAGACTGGGATGAGATGGTTCGTTGTCACCGCAAATGCCATTTTGTTGTTAGTCCTCTGACAGTTACACACCAACTTGTGGGAGGAATGGCAGTTGAGATGAAAACCTGCTTCCTACTAAGAAATTCCGCTTCCAAGTCAGTAGGAGGATGACATAACAGTGGCCAGTGACAACATACAATTTTATGCTTACATCCTTGCTGAACTCAGACATCCAACAAAGCCCGGCTAGACAAGGGGGACGTTTTTATTTGTTTTTCTGAATCCAACTTTCCTATGCCCATGATCTTTTGCGGGAAATGTGGGAGGCACTTCCAGTTTAGAGAAAACAGCATTTTATTTCTATGGGAACTGTGTGACTCCAATTTCTATGACAGTTACAGAATCTAACAATGCCAGTTGTTGCCGTTTATAAGAGAAAACATTTCAATCTCATTTCCGACTAAGACACAAAAATAAGTGGCCAGCAACAAGTTACAATCGCGTCTATCTACAGTCAGAACTCTCACTTCAGATGTGAGAAATTTGAAAAGCTCTGAGGCGTATCAATAGCTACACAGTATTTTAAATTGGTTGTGTTTCTTTAAGATTGTGGTCTTATTTGGTGTCAAGCAGATAGACGTATCTGTTTGCAGCCACTTCCCGCTGTTGCTAATTGCAATGGTTGACAAATACGAAAGTCTCTCACAGACATTTTAAACAATACTCAATGTTATTGTGGCAATCACTCAGCGAGTCTCCTCTGGTGATTTAATGCGAGCGCATGAGCGCAAAATTCAATGCGAGCGTTTGTCCATGCAATGAAAAGAAGCACGTGTACGTCTTTTTCAAACTACTAATTTCTCAGTCTTCCTCATTCCTGGGTAAAAGCTGCAGTGTTTGGAGGCTTACAACAGGAAGGGGGGGGTCAGGATGCCCAACCGTGTTGAAGGTGTTGGAGCTTCCCAGCATTGGTGGATTAGGGGGGACCAAATGTTCCTGTGTTGGTGAACATGACTGGGCATGTTCCAGTGGTAGAGGGGGCTAAAATATTCCAGTAAGCCTGGGAAGGTAGCCGCCAAATGGCTGATGAAAATGCTTTTTCTTACCAGCTTGTTATGTGTCCAGTGTTGCTGTAGAAGGTGTGATGTCAGCCTCTAAGTGTAACAAAAAGGTGTTAATTCTTAAACTTAGCAAGATAATTTATCTCTTTATTTCTGGATAAAACACCATGGATATATATATATATATTTAAAAATCTAAATATGATAATAACTAGTCATGGGAAAATGAAGCTTCATGAACCAGTTGTTGTATTCTTTGGCTCCTCTAGATGGCAATGTTGGTTTAAAGTGAGGGTTTTAGAAAATGGCAAGTCGGTGGGCTTTCAGCTCTTCGGTGAACAGAGAGTGCCAACAACAGGTTCATGAATCATCTTGAAGCTTCATTTGTCCATCATTAGTAATAACACATGACACGGAGGGACGTGGTTTTGGGAAAAAAGTGGGTTGGCTTACCTCGGTGATGTCAAAGTATCCTTGAGCAAGACACTGAACCCCATTTTGCTCCCGATAAACATTACAAATGAGATGTTTTAACTCTATTCTCTTTTACTATTGCCAATCACTGCACAGTAAATCACAATGTTTAATGTTTCCTATCAAATGTATCTGTTCAAACTAGATTAGGAGGGGGCAACATATCAAACTCCAACATGGCGGCTGCAGACACGTCTAGAGGTGTGTGACATCAATGGCAAGCTATCTTGTACTTCTCTTTCACAAAAATCAAACAGATATTTTTAGGCTGCAGCTCACCCTGAGCCCTAATGAGAACAAGCACTTTTGTTAAATGAATGGCTATTTTGATGCGAAGATACTGGAGTGCTAACGACTGGCTTGTTATGCTAAAAGGACCTCCGGGAGAACTGAACTGATGCGTGGGCAGGGCAAAGACTTGAGAAATGTCTTATCGAGGTTGCTTTGCAACACATCTGCCTGAGGACATTTTCCTCCTCGGGCAGCAAAGACGAGTCAACAATGAGACTAGGCACGGTCGTGCCGATTTTTTTCGAAATCAAGCGCATGGGAGCCGTGCCTGGAAAAATATGAATGCGATCAAAAGAGTATGATTATTATGGTCCACGTGGAATAGGGAGCAGAAACGGTGCTGCAGACCTCGTTTGACGTGAACTGTGTGTTGTCTCTGGGATCATGTCTATTTTTGTGTTACTTTTTTTGCTCTCTCTCGTACATCTGTCTGATGCGCCCGACTGACAGCGCAGCCTGCAGTGACTGGCAAAGCAGAAAAAAAAGAATCGTTTCAGGTGACGACAACAATGCTGTCAACCTCTGGGATCGTCGGTAACGAGGTCCTCATGGGAAAGCGGCGCTTGGTGATGTCACGAATCTGGAAGAACATGCACAATCAAAGAGTCTTCTGACATGATGCCAGGGAAGATGAGTGCTGCATTGCAAAATACCTTTCCTTGCTCTCTTTTGTTGCATCTGCAACTTCTTTTTACCGATGATGAGAATGCTGACGGCTCCTGACTGACCTCATTCTTTGTCACCTCTTGAGGCAAGATGCCTGTTTTGCTCTTCTGACAATCACCTGTCTTCACCTCACATTTACCCCTTGGAGAGTATCACTTTTTTGCTAAGCACTCATTCTTCTGGGTGATTACATGGTAAAACCAAGAGGGCCCCCCCACCACCACCACCACCACCATTCGATACTCGATGCTGAGAGCACTGGCGAGTTCTTAATCTAAAGTGCAGTCAACTCATTTTAACTCATCAAAAATTTATTATTATTGGAGCTGCTTTAATTTGATTCGATGCAATCATTCTCATTGTTCCATTACATTATCCAAATTGATCAAATACGGACTCTTATCACTGGTAGGCCCTTGTGGCAGGTATCCTCTGACACAGAGAAATGGGGGGAAAAAAATGAAAAAAAAGCATCGGGAAGCACAACAACACACACGACACCTCATATTCCAGTACATTGCAATATTGGGGACTGGACAAATTAGTTTGTTCTCTACAGTTGCGAACCAAAGGACGGAAACGTTTGGTCCCACAGTGCCACCTATTGATGAAACATTTTACACACCTTCCACAGACAACTTTCTTATTGACTCCTCGCCCTGCAGAGTCAAAGGCTTTTTTGCCGTTTTTGAAAGGTAAATTTTGCAATGACTTTTTTTCCTTTTGGAACTCGCGTTAACTGAGTAGTCTCACCACGAATTATTGCCACCTATTTGATGTCAAATGCAGAATTAAGTGTAATAACACAACCCACTGTAGTGTCTCCACAGCAGCAAGCATACCAGCCCTGTTTTTGAAATGTTGCTGTGGCTAGAGCAGAGCAGAACAAAAAATACTAAATATTTCATCACCCCCTGCTCTGTTGTAACCTTGTTGCACTGTCGGAGCTGGGGTCTAGACATCGGCAAAAGGCAACAGTCATTCATCATGTCCGATTATGCCGTTTAGTTATAATTGCTAAGCCTCCGGGATTCTGCTCATTCAGGCCCACGGCAAGTTGCACACATGCACACACCTGCAGGGGTAAGAGAAGGCGGCAGAGCTCGCACACATTTCCCAGACAATCAAATTAGAGGTGCCGTTCAATGCATCACTGACAAATTGTTTATTAGACAAAAAGCTTGAATTGCAGGAAAATTAAGATGAATTCAAAAGAGTTTTACAAACATGTGCACTGAATGGACTGATTATTGCAGTGGCAAAGGAGAGAAACAACAAAATAAACACAACCACATATGAAAATAAAGGGGGGGGACACAAAACACGACGACAAATGTCAAAACACAAAAACAAATACATGATCATAACGAAAAAGCCCAAAAACAAATAGATAAACGAGACAACAAAAATTAAACACAACAGCAAATTGAAAAAAATGAGAAAACTGAAGAAAACAACAAAAAAAATAAACCCAACAGCGACTGAGCTTCATAATCGTGTTTAATTGGACAAAAGAGACAGTCTTTTGTTTTCTTTTATTTTGTGTTTTTTCATTTGCACTTGTATTCGTTTTTTTGTGTGTCTTTTTAATTTGCTGTTGTGTTATCCGCTTCATGGCCATCGTAGATTACACTAAAGACTCGCTTTCATGACGAGCGTCTCCATTACAGAATTATGTATTCAAACATGCAGTGGGGATAATAACATGTCAAATAAAACATTGCTGGTGAGGTCATGAGTGAAACTGCTAACAGTATGTTCAATTCCCAGAAGAGTCACCCATATTAAAATGACACGCAAGCCACTTAAGGTAAAAGCATCAGAGCATCAGACACATGCTCTGTTAATGTCCTAAATTTCTGATAGGTTGGAAGAAAACTCTTTTTACATTATTGTGGCAAACAACATTATTTGCCACCTTTATGAATCATCAAGTACTTCCTTGCATTTCCCAGCTTACTCTGGGGGACAGCCAAGAAACATAAAAACTGCTCGCCAGTCAATTGCATAAGAGAGAAAAAGATCTTAATTTTAACCAGTTCATTTGAAATATGGAAGTGAAAGACCCTGGCAAAATCCCACGCAAACACAAGTGGAACATGAAAAGTTCCAATGGAGCTTACCATTACATTTATGATTGTCGGTCCTGTCAGGCAACAAAGACAGGGAACCAAGTGCAGCACGATCCTTTAATGGTGAGAGGAAAAACGGGGATGTAGAACGAGCAAGTAGTCAGGGCAGGCGGCGATCTGGAGCGTGGTCGAAGGTCAGGCAAGTAGTCAGGACACGCGGCGATCTGGAGCGTGGTCGAAGGTCAGGCAAGTAGTCAGGACAGGCGGCGATCTGGAGCGTGGTCGAAGGTCAAGGAAGCAGTTGGCTACAAAGTTTGGTCCGGGGACAAAAAGGCAGCAGTATCACGTGCAGGGTAATCAGACGAACTGACAACTACTGGCAGAACACAGAGAGGTTAAATAGGGAACCTAACGAGCTGTAGCAGGTGCTGGCAATTCCATGAGTCGGGCTAGGCTGGAAGTCAGGTGACGTGGGGACGTGACAGGTCCAACCGTTTACCAAACAGTTCAGGGAGAAATCACGCATCTTTCTCACTCTTACAGAACCGATATCATTTAAAAAGTGATGGTAAATGGTCTCGCCCTTTATGAACAACAAAGAAGGCTGACTAAATGTAATGAGACTGTTTTCCCTAGGTGAGCAATAGCTTCTTCCTTCTCCTTTTTTGAACATGTTGATTTATTTGTCTTCTTGGCATAACATGAAATTATGTCAAAATGCGAAAAAATGATTTGGTGTTTGGTTGATCTCATGTTCAAAAATAAACTCAAATTCAAATGAGTAACAGGAGAGTCATCCCCTTGAGAAAAAGTTTGAAGCCTGTGATACCGAGTGAAGGTTAAAGGTCAATTCCACCGCCACATTGTTCCTCCGTGTGCCACAGCGCAAGGCGGTGTCACCTGTCAATCATCCGGCGCTGCGGACCTTTCCATGGTGACAAAAGCCAATGCTTTTTGCCACCTATCCTTTCATGACAAATGTCATGGATGATGCGATAAAACTAGAAAAGTTTTTTGTCGTTGCGGGTCCGCCCACACATCCGTATGTAGTCTGAGAGCCTCGCTGTCACCGAGGACTCTTTGCTGAATGATACAGCTGTGCACAGAAATCCCATTAATGTGTGTCTGTAAGCAATGCGCCGCTCGCCTCTGTGTGTGGTCGTGGGCGACGCGGTGTGATGCATGTCTTTAATAACAGTCCATTAGCGTGTGCGTCTTTGTGTAATGGACGGTGCTTGTGTGGGCGCATGATTGTGGGGGTATTTGTGTGTGTGTGTCCACGCCAATGCGCTGAAACAACATTGGCGACCTTCTGCGGAATCGGCCGCCGATGGCCCGTGAATCGGAGCCGCGGACGCTGTTATTCCACATTACTCCCACCGGATTTAGCTGCTGTGTGTTCCTCGACCCGAGCCATATTTTTCTTCTTTGTTTTCACATTCCCTTCCCCCCCCCACTTCTCGATTCAGGCCTTTTCACTTTCTTTTCTCACACTAGTTTTGCCCCGAGCACATATTCCATCTTTGACTTATGGCAGACGATTTGCCAAAACTACGAAAATGCTTCCCGCGTGGCACAAAACAAGGCTAAAACTTTGACACAAATATCTCGCCACACATCTACTCAGTGCCCCAACTGAGCTGACAAAACACACAAATAACTCCTTCGCCCACAACATGCTTTTAATGAGGCTCCATAGCAGTAATCCGTTTGGTGCAAGCTGCCTTGCTTTTATATCTTGCATCAATGTCCCACATCCTGTTCTGGTCATTTTGTCCTGCACATGTGTCAAGACGACTGCAAACAGAGGATGATGAGATTTGACTTTGTGTGTATGGAATTGGTGGTTGCTTCTCTCGGGAGCAAATTAGTGTTTGCTAAAATGAGTTAGAGATGTGCGGAGGAAGCCTGACTGGCAGGCACGGTCTGATCTCAAGCCACCCACACACACACACACACACACACACAACAATACGTATCGCACAAACACGCCTCGTTTCTTTGTCTTGCCGCTGATCAGTGTTAGATAAAAGCTACTTCCTGACACACAGCAGACTGTATTTGTGTATCGGCAAGAAAAAAAAAAATTATTTCTGTTGGTCAAATCAGATTAGAATGTTTGGAGAAATAATTGAGTTATTTTATAGAATATTATTTAGCATTCTTTCTGCAATTTAAAAATAGTTCTTAGGTGTCTTCATGACAAATCATTCACATTCCCTGTCAAAATATGCAAAGGATAAAGAATTTACAGCCCCTGTCACACGCTGGTTCACATATTATTTTTGGAGAGGGGGGGGTCATGCATTTACAGATCTGACTTTCATTACCATGACAACAGGGGCGAAGCAAAGGCATGATGAAGTGAGTGTTGCCAACTATATTTAGTGACAACTGGCAACATTTTAAAAAATTTAAAAAAAGAGTCTAAAAAAAAAAAATCTAGCACCTTTTATTGTGACTAATATTCACCCTTCTGCGTACATACAGCAAATAAGTGCTGGCATAGGTTCAATGCTCAGCATCAGGGTTTTTTTTTTTCTTTTTTTTTTAAAGGGACTTAAAGACCGATGACAAAAATGCTCGCTGATTTGTGAACGAGCTCACCGGCTTAGCCTGATTTCGCGTCTCCGTTCAGTCATCTTATATCACTGAACATGCTTTTTATTGGTTTTCTCATTTTTTGGAGTTTTTCCTTGCCCTTTTGGGAGCTTAAGATCAGGGGATGCTTTGAGAATAATTGTCAATTTTTTGTCTATGTGAAGCCCTTTGAGACTGCTTGTGATTTAGGGCTATACAAATAAACTTGACTTGACTTGACTTGACTTGACTACTGCAGTCTCCCTTAAGAAAAAAAAAAAGCAAGAAATCATCAGCTTTTGACACAGTCTCCAAGATTCAAATCTATCTTTGAATGTGACCTTTACCAAGCATCTCATTTGCAATTCTATTTTATGAAACGCTGGATATTAAAGCCTCAGAGAATGAGTCCTGCAGGCTGGAATGCAATCAAGCCATTAGGTGTGGGTGGAGTCCGAGCCAAGCTATCATATCTTTCATTTCCTCAGAAGACCAAAGCAGAGCTGCTCCCATTTTTGTGTGATTGTTGTAATGGCGTTATGGGGAGTTTTGTTTGGGCTCCTTTTGTCAGGTGGGAGTCTTTGTGCCGCTTTAAAAAGCTTCAACACAACTTCCATACCAACCAAAAGAGCGTGGACATGGACACAGCCGCCAACGCAGCCAAAAACAACAGATCATCAGTCAAATAGGACCTCCCCTGTCAACCAGCGGCTCTGGATCTATCAGCTGAAGAGGCCTGCTGTTGAAGAGCATGCAAAAAGGCCGCAAACACAGGAGGCCAGTGAGCCACCGCCCTCTGTCCAAGATCACATGTTACAGACCATAATTGAGGGTCCAAATCTTGACCCGCCCGCTGAGGACGATCCAAAGGTATTTCAAGAAATAATATTTCCCTTCCCTGGGCTTCCACATGCGTAACTGCCTATCAAAGTGTAGTTTGACTTTAAATGGTGTTTTAGATGGCGGTTGACTTTGAACAGCGGGTGCCTGTGCCAGCTGACAGCCTGGTGGTGCAATGTGGTGAGGGAGAGGTCATCATAGAGGTCAAGCAGAACTTCTTAGGTAACTGCTTATTTACAATGGCTGCATATATAAAAGAAATTCATTTCATTGAATAATCTGATCAAATTTTATTTTGCATGAGGCTGCATTATAAAAACATTTCCGCATATACTGTTGGTTTGTTATTGGTTTGTGATTAAGAAATCTATAAAATATCAAACAAAAATATGACAAGGATAAATGAAATTCAATTATTGGTGCTGTTATATGATCAAAAATATATGCTCTACTCTCTATTATAGATGCTCTTTATATTATCAAAATATTTGTCGATGGATTCGATAATTGAATATTTGTCGATTTTTAATTTTGACATTTTTTTATTTTTTTTAGCAATCATATCTACTGTGTGGTGGGAACCTCGAGTTGTTTTTGTAGTGGACAATGGCTTTTGAGAGATCATTTATTCTTGTCCGCCAAAATTAAACAAGCTCAAATTAAAGACGATGATCGGTTTCCATACACTCCATTTCAGTATGTTTTGCTTTTTTTTTTTACTTGAAGATGACTCAACGCATTGTGTCCTCGAAGCAAGCTAGAATCAGAACATTGAACAAAGTGTGATGACAGCACATTCAGTGTGGATTATCGCAAATGGCACCGAATCAAGGCTGCCAATCGATTAGGATGTCCTTTTTCTTTACTCTGAGAATCTGAGAAATGGCACAGCCGTGCATTAAGCAAGCTACATTTGCTCTGAGTGTTATTGACTGAAGCAGAGCAGGACAAGAAATAGACTGCAGGTAAATGGTGCCTGACTTTTTACTTTGTTCTTATAGGAAACGGTCAGCTGATCCGTCCGAGTGATCTGACCTTAGGAGGCTGCAGCCTGCTGAGCGTTGCCGACCGCATGCTACGTTTCCAGACGGAGCTGCACAGCTGTGGCAGCACAAAAAAGGCAAGGTTTTTATTTTTGGACACTTCATTTTCCTGTCTGCTCAAAGCTACTATAACACGTCTTCCTCCTCATTAGATGACAGATGAAGCCCTCATCTACACCTTTTCACTCACCTACTCGCCAACGCCAGTCGGCAGCACCTTAATTTTTAAGACAAACCCTTCCGAGGCGTTAATTGAATGCCACTATCCGAGGTAAAGCGTCGACTCTTCTCATCATACAGACGTTCGTACAACAAATCCAAAATGCTGCCTGCATGAGGTCACACTTTGCTCTAACTGTCAAAGGAGGCACTATGTGAGCAGTGATGCCATTATGCCTCATTGGCAGCAGTTTGCGTCTAGCCTGTTAACAGAGCAGCAGCTACACTTCTCCCTGAGGCTCATGACAGGTGAGCAAATCAAAACCTGAAAAGGAAAATGATGTTGAGTTGCAGCCAGATTGTCAGATCGCTAGCTATTAACTGGGATGGGCTACAAACTCAAGTCCTGGTCGTGACCAAATATTGATAATGAACCTATAAAAGTTATCAATTTTGAATGTAATGATTGATGTTCATTATTGTGGTTGTAGTTTCCAGCAGTGTACAACTGCTCAGCTTCATACTGAGTTTCTAATTATATTTAAATAAAATGAGTGGGTACATCTCCGAGGAAAGCAAATAGGCTTCATGTGGGGAAAAAAAATCTATTCATTAAAATTTCAATAAGCTTTATTTAAACAAACATGATTTAATAACTGATCTCACAAATGTTCATTATTTGCACCGCTGGCCTGTGACATGATGCGTGTTTTCCTTTCTGCCTTCCTCTTTTTGTGCAATGTCCCGATCTATTTTTCTCATTGAGTTTTTATTGAATTTCCGTAAATGGACACTCTTGACTGTGTACAACATACTCAAACTCATGAATTGCTTTTTCATTGCTATAAATGTGATCCTTCACCCTGACGGTTGAAACTACAACCATAATGATTTCTAAACCAATTGCTAGAAGAACAATTTTTTTTTTCATTTTGACAATTGCTGTTGGCAGATCTAAATTCACACCCAATCACCATTTTTTAAAGCTGATCCGTGATTGGTCATGACATGAACCCTGGCAACTGTGATATCCTTTTCAGTCGACAGCAAGTGGCAAAATGGCCGCCCTCTTAGATGGGGAAAAAAAAAAGTGTGAATTTTGCTGCTTAACTCATGTTGCACAATCACAACATTAATCACAATGTTGTGTTAGGACCAGTGGGGGCACATAAAACATTATTCTAAGGAAATCTTTGGGGTTGGTGCCCTCTGTCATGCTTAAAATGAAATATGAATGTGGATATTTTATCATTGTTGTATCTGATGCATCTTAATCTTATTCGATTGTGCAAGTGCCCTCAAGATTGCATTTCTTCTGTATTCGGATTGACTGATTAGAGGAGTGGCAGCCGCAGAGGTTCTCCGGTGTTTACGACGTGGGCGAGATGATGCAAATCGAAGCCTCGGTCCTTCAGGGCTATCATATTCCACTGAGGGTCTTTGCTGACAGCTGTGTGGCCACCATGAGCGCCTCCCCAAATTCTCAACCATCATATACCTTTATTGACAATCATGGGTAAGAAGTACCAATGTAATTTGACTTGAAAGTCAGCATGACCATCTGTGTTTGTGGACCCTGTGCCTGCTTGTTGGTGTCTAATAGGTGTCTAATAGATGCTACGATGACAGGAGCCAAGTCATTCTTCATGCAGAGAAGCAGTGAGAATAAACTTGTTTTCCAGCTGAAAGCCTTCAGTTTCCACCAAGATCACAAGAATTCGGTAAGTGCCGCTTGTGTCATCTGCTTCGTTGAGCAGTTTGAAACCTGAGACTTTCCAAGCCAGACATTTAGGTCGAATTTTCCCTTCAGGTGATCTGACTGGCAAGTGTGTTGGAATGGTAGAAACCTTTTGGCATATGTATCAAACTCAAGGCCCGGGGGCCAGATAGGGCCCGTCACATCATTTTATGTGGCCCGCGAAGACAAATTGTGCATCGAGTACAAATTGTCTTCACTTTAAAAAATAGAGCTATTACTAGCAATTTTTATGATCATTCACCGTTTTAAAATATTTGAACAATTTTTACTAGTCTCCAATTTCATAACTAGTTATTCATCAGTTTGTTGTGTAGCCCATACTGGTGAATTTTAGCTTCATACACTACTTTCTCGGCATCATTAGTAAAGTACGTATTAGACATGTGCAGCATCTCATTTTTTATTCCACTCCTCCGTAGCTTTATATCACATGTCAGCTGCTAGCAAGTGCCCTCTCTGTTCCAGTCAACTCGCAGCTCAAAGCCTGTTCATTTTTAGCTGAAGCCAAAAGGTTAGTGCTAACAAAGCAATTCCTTGAAGCCGCATCTCTAACACAGATTTTTTTTAATGCTGTATAAATGTTTGCCTCGGGGCAGATGGGTGGCGTCAGATGGGGAGAACAAGGTGTGTAGCTGTTGTGAAAGCAGCTGCAGTGAGCAGCGACGGAAAAGAAACCTTGGAGACGATGCCGGTGTGTTGACAGAAACACAACATGGGGAAATGTTGGAGTGTCTCCTGTTCCGCTTTGGGCTAAATGCACTGATGTGCTTGTTACCCTTCTGTTCTTGGAGTGGCAGGTCTCTTTCCACAGTGGGAGGGGACAGCTCATCCTGGCCCCATCCAAGTGGAGGAGGACATGTCGCAGCCAGAATCCAGTTCTAATCTTCAGACGAAAGACGTTACACAATCGGGTATAAAACCAAAGCATGGACATGATGTCATTTGACTTGGTTCTTAGCTATGTTTCTCTTCATCCTCAGCTTCCTCACGATCTTTAGCCACACTGTGTATGTTGGGGACAATGCTGGCGGTGATGCTGCTCACTGTCATGAGTGCTGCCATTTGCAGCAGAATGCACAAACCCACTGTAAAGCGACCTAACTGAGGAAAATAAAGAAATCATGCCCAAGGCTCGTGTTCCTTTTATCCTCCAACTGAGATCCACAATCGTAAATGTTCCTGCTAAACATACCGTATGCAGTACACGGGTGGTTCTTTTGCACCATTACGAGCTGCTTGGATTTAAAACTGGTTAAATTATGTCCAGCCAATTGCTAGGCTATAAAACCGTGTGCAGTGTTTCCAAGGACGCTTATTGGTTCATCAATCTGCATGGCTTGGCGCTGGTTATGGCTACACGCAGGACTAAGTTCCAGAGTAATGAAAGATAAGAGATCAAGTCTACACAGTGTGCTCACTTTAGACCTCAACAGTAAGATAACCCCATGAGCAAAATGGAAATGTAGCACCAGTGGTTCCACGCTGCGAGCCAAACTACAATGGCTGAAAAAGCAGTCATATTTTACATTCTCCCTGTAATGTCTCCGCCACCCCACTGGCCCAGCAGCCCCCTCTAGCATTCTGCCAGTGAATGAGTCCTCACAAAATGGGACTCCTCATGAACTGTTGCTCATGAGCCCGGGAAGACGAATAGACATAATTAAAAAGCCCATAAAAGCGAAGCGGAGGCTTTTATTACAGTAATATGTGGAGGCCTGATTTAATGGAGTGTTTGCTCCTACGTGCAGAACCGACGGATGCGTCGCTTTACTGCCGGGGTAACGCTGACCCCCCTCCCATCGCCAACACACCAGAGGCTCGTAAAAGGCAATATCTAATGATGCACCGGCATGGAGGCATGACAGCGACACTGAGACGTGGGGAAGAAAACCCCTTTCCCTTAAAAGAATCAATGATGAGATGGGACTTTCTTTTTTTTATGATGGTTTGCTAATGAGACAATATAGGAAAACATTTTAGCTGTTATCTTCCTATAATGTTCATGAAATGGGCCTCCTGAAATGTTTTTTTTTTTCCCCATCACACCATGTAGTTGGTGTTGTGGTATGTATACAAAACTTTACAACAGCTTTAAGAGAAGTTTAGCATAAACTGGTGTCTTATTTTTTGTGCTAAAGACACACTGTGAGTGCATAATGGCAACCAAATAAAAACTGGTCAATTTTGCTCATATTACACAAACTAATCAATCAGAATGCTATGTTTAGACTAGTAGGGGTCAACGTGTTATTCTAAAGAAAATTTTGGGGGTGACTTATTTTGAAGGTGTGCTACGGGAAATGGCACCTAATTGGTCCAAAAATAATTCATAATTCATGTACCGTATTGGCACGAATATAAGATGGTGTAATTACAACGCTAGATGGCGCCAGATATCTTTAAAGCGAATGCTGAACTTAACTCCCCAGGCCAAAGCGAACCCGTCACGAAGAAGAGAAATAAAAATAGCGGTAGCACGAAGAAGAAAAATATATTGTTATAATCATTTGTTTCAAATGTACTGTAATTATCTTCTGTATAAAAATTAAATTTGGTGTTCAAAGAAATCTTGAAAAAGAGGGGGTCATCTTATATTCGGGCCAATACGGTATTTTTTGCTAATTTTATCTATGCCAGTAACTTACAAAGGCAGACAGAACAAATGAATGATCTTCATATATATGGCAGAAAGTATATAATTGACATGTGTATCCACTAATTTGTGACATTATTCTCAAAAATGTCCCATTCTATCGTTAATCCCTGACCTACTTACAAAATGACCCAGGCCAACAATCATAAATGTTAAAGCTGTTCAATAATTACGATTGCAAATCTTTCGCCAAGAGTTCAATGGAGGCACCGAATGTGATTGTGATGTTAAATTGGCAAAACAATCCCATTAAAAAGCCATCTAAAATTGAGCCACTGGCTGTGTTGAGTGTTTGGATAATCCGTCTCCCAGTCATTCACTATGATACAACTAACCACATTGTATTTACCAGATACGCGTTTGCCAGGCTTGACTTCAATTTCATCTACTACGTCACAGGTGTCAAACTCAAGGTCCGGGGGGCAGATACGGCCCACCACATCATTTTATGCGGCCCGCGAAGACAAATTATGCATCAAATTTGTGTCATGACTAGAATTGCAAATTGTCTTCACTTTTAATATCCTTTTTTTTAATATTTGACCAGTTTTTACTCGTCTGATTTGCAAACGAGTTATTTGTCGGTTTGTTTTGTAGCTTTTACTGTATATAATATGAGGTGCTCATATATTTATTTGGGTTGACAGTCATAATGGCCCTCCGAAAGAAGCTACGGCTACAATGCGGCCCGCGAAAAAAACGAGTTTGACACCCACTTTGCTCCTCTTTCTTTGTATTTTCTGGCAGTCTAAATGGCTTGACGTGGCACCATGTTGCCTCCTTCTGGTCAATGTGAGTACTACGACAAGCTTCTGCTATGAGCAGGACAATCGTGGAATAATCATGGAGAGATGCACACATTGCTAGACTGAACACACATTCACAAAAATATCTCACACACAACTAGAGCCTTTATTGAACGGCGCTGACAAATATCAAAAGCTGTCAAATTAAAACCATGTAAGCACACATAGTAATTTATGCCTTTTTTAAAAGCTATCGCAACCTACTCAAGTGTGAAGCACGCGTGTGCACACAGACATGCACGTGACCTCTGCTCTGCCCATAATTAACCCTCTTAATTAAGAGAGGGGAAAGTTGCTAAGGAAAGGAGTGGATTTAATTAGCTCTGTCCTCGCACAGGCAGGCGTGCACGCCGCACAACATCACAACCGCGCCGACACGGGCACACAAAACAATTAAACCTCTCTTATGGTGGCTAATGGCTTCACTGACTCAGAGCCTTTCTCATTAAGACTATCAATAATATGCTGATTATATGCATCCGCCAGTCTCCTTAATCAGTGTACAAAGGCACCAGTGAGTGTCTCCAGGGTTTCTGAGCCTTCCCTTTTTTATCTGCCGAAAGTGATGTTTAAATTGTTTTTGCTGAAGACGCTGTAAGAGGCTTCTCTTTGCTTTGTCTTAAACTCCCTTAGCATGGAAGCCATTTGTGTCTTTGTACTGCAAAGGGCTTTATGGGCTGAGGCGATAAGATTATGACTGCGTTTTACTTCGCTCAGGTGTGTGTTTTCCTCAGACAGAGGAAGTTAAAACAGACAGACGTCTGTCACATGCAGGAAAAACAATAGGCCTGCGCTTTGACCTTCAGTCTTTTCCTGTTGTAACTGACACTGCGGTTTGTCCCAGAAGACGGAAGAGGAAAGCGGTGCCTTGACCTACAGCGTTGCACCTCAAGAAGCGACATTCTCACACACCCTTGATGTGGGCCACGATGATCTTCAGTTTTCTCCAATTGACTCCTTTGTCGGATTTATGGAGCTCAACATCAAATGATGTTTTTTAAGCAGGACTGCAGATGACCAAAATATCAATTGATTGTTACCATATTTTCCGGACTATAAGGCGCACCTAAAAACCTAAAATTTTCTCAAAAGCCGACAGTGCGCCTTATAGTCCGGTGCGCCTTATATATGGACCAAATTCCTAAATTTAAACTGGCCCGAAGCATTGTGTCATGAAATCAATCATAAGTGGCCCGCTGAAGACTATAAATCATGAATCAAAAAGACTATGGATCATTATTTTGTGATTTTAAAGTAATTTGTTGCGTCTGAAGTTGAAATAAAAAAGATAAAATGGAGAATGATTTGGATTAAAAATCTAACATGATGCATTAATGGTGCGCCTTATAGTCCGGTGCGCCTTATAGTCTGGAAAATACGGTAATTTTTTTTCAGCGTTTTAGGCAGAATCAATCTCTTCCCATTATGGAGTATTTTGCAGCCAAATGCAACCGTGTAAAAAATAAAGTGCTTCTTTGGAGGCCTTCACTTCCTTGGCGCCAGCTCAGCTGTGCCAACAGCACTGTACGGTACCTCACAGACCTAAACACCAAACATGTGAGACAAATAAATCACCAAGCTGGGGAGCATCTGAACCAACGTGTTAACACGGATGTGATGTACTTCAGAACAGATGTCGTTTTGCACTGAAACAACACACACGCTCCTTCCCATAGTGGACCCACCACCTTCCTTTAAACCACCAGGAGGATAAACCACAACAAAAGGTGCCTTTTCCGTTTATTGCTGCTTTAGATGTTTTTTTTTTCTCCCTGCAAACAATGGATGAAAATAATCTGATCTTTATGTTTGATGTGGATTTTGTTTTTCCACGTGCTAGAATGGGAACGTGCAGAATGTTTGATCTTAACACCCAGGTGCACCACCAGTCTGCTTGAAAGAGGAAGAAGAACACAACTTTAGAAAGTTCTCCTATATGGACCCCACATTTTTAACCTCCAGGTTGTGACCTCAAATCCTGACTGGCAGTTTGAAAGTGAATGCGCGCACCACACACAAACATACCCCTTTATCATTCAAAATGTGCCAGCGCTATCTGCCCGAATAAATAAATCTCCCCCTTATCTCACAGCACAAAACTGACTAAGCGCTCCCACCGGGTCTTGATAGAGGAATCTGTCAGCGCCTCTATTTTGGTTTGCATTTCCCTCATACAAAAACAAAATCCTGTTTTTTTTTCTCGACAATCCATCCTCTTGGTTTTCAGTCCCCGATGAAAATCATCTTGTGTATTTAAGATGAATTGATTCTTTTTTTTATGTTTATGCTTATAGTTTGACTCCGAGAATGATAAATACCAATTTTTGACTTTAATGAGATTTATGAACAGTCCCTTCATAAGTCTCCATTTCACCCCAGTGGATGATGTCAATTCAACATCAAATTTGATTCAAGCTTGATGTCGTATCGATGTTGAATTGATGTCAGATGCCTGGCTGCCTACTAATAGGGACAAATTTGCTCCACCCTCTTTAATAGGTTAATAAAAGAAAGCTCACAAAAGAAAACCAGTGCTCCTTCCTGCAGCGCAACGCTGCCCCCTGCAGCAAAAACAAATAAATGCATTTTACGGCAATTATTAAGATTGTGGATAAGCATTAAATATGAACAATGCGACTTCGAGACACCACTTTTTACTTCAGTGAAAATTAAAGTCACGCGTATGGTAATCAGTTTAAAAAAAAGATATAAATAAAATAACATACTTTTTTCTTAATATGTTTACCAAAACAAAAAGGTAACGTTTGTGCAATTTATAAAGAAACCAAGCTTTATTATTATTATTGGCTGAATAGGCTATTAGAAGTTTTCTTTTTAAATATCCAACCAGTAGAGGGAGACATAAATCCATCATTGGTATTAATGCCTTTCAATATGTCCTATCCTATATTTATGAGGCTTGTACGTTGATGAATGAATGAATGAATGAATGAATATCTTTTGAACATGATTTGTTTTTAACTTTTCAACTCTTGTAAAGTGACCTTGAGTGCCCTGAAAGGCGCTTCTCAATTAAATGTATTATTATTATTATTATTATTATTTGTTTTTAAGAACTGACCGTGACAATAAATATAATAACATTTCATTAAATTAAAATGCATAAATGCACACACGATCGCACAATTGCAAAAATGATTGTACACCAGTATGATTATGCAAACGTAATTTACTGACTCTCCTGCAGCTATCTGTATATGTGTGCTTTTGGGCACACGAGTGCAAAATGTAATTGATTTAGGCCTCATCCAGCGCTCTTCCACTCAAGCACAAGCTCACTGATCGTCCACCCACAATCTCCTCTATAAATACATTTCCACTGGAAATCATGTAGCAAATAAATCACCATGGTTACTGTAATATAATAATCACAGTAGTTGGAAGGGGCACTGAGTGGCCACTTAGAAATCGATGATGAGAGTTAAAATGTGCAACGTGCAGTTCCAAGCAAATGACCATCCTCGAACACTATAGTGTTTCCCAACCTTTATTGCGCCATGGCACGTATTTTACATTTAAAACAATATATCATGGCACATTGCACGAAATAAAAATTTTTCAAAAATTACATCTACTGAAATAATGGTGAGTTTGTTCAATTTACTTACAAATGTGAAATCTGGACCTGTTTAGTTTACCACAAAGCTCTGTTGTATATAAATGGGAATAGGCACTATGCCATCTAGTGGCGAAGTTGGATCAGAGACGCTACTTGTAATAAATGTGAATTTTCCGACTAAATTAGTGATATTTGATTTCTCACGGCACCCCTGATGATCTTATAGCGCACACTAATGTGCCACGGGGCAGTGGTTGGGAATCACTATTAAACTAATTGGGAATCACTATTAAACTAATTGGCCTACATTTTGAAAGCCTGGAATGAGCACTAGAAAAAATATATTAACTGTATAGTCAAATTTTTAAGAGAGAAAAGAAAAGTTCATTACTCCTGTTAATAAGATGCAATAAAAAAAACATAAAATTCAAAACATCACAATTTTCTTTCAAACATTAAAATTATGATTAGATTTGCTGAGGTCTCGTGTGACGTCGGCAGTGGTTCAAACCATAATTTTTTTTGCATCAAATAGATATCGCATGCAGCAATGTGATATGGGCAATATCACATCCATTTCCTTTTTTCGTCAGGGAACATCTGATCGAGTCGGATTCTGGTCTGTTTTAGTGACATGTAATTCAAGGATTAAGTTTGGAAAAACTCCAGCAAGATTTGTAAGTGCAAGTGCTGTGTCATCATAATAGTTATGAAAAAGCCAGGCAGCACTCGGTCAGACTGGGGTCTGAGAAAAACTCAATATATTGGTGTCCTTTCAACCTGCGGCTGCACCGAGCATCCTTGCAGCAGAAGCATCAATATTTCAAGGTGATGGGTGGCTGAGCGATAGCTTATTATTGTTCCTGCAGTGATGGAAATGCATAAAGCACTGTTTAGCATAACCTCAATTAGCAAATGTAATCTATTCACATTCATAAAAACAATGTGAGAGCTTCGCCGCCTCCAGAATTTCTTAATTACCGTATTTTCCGCACTATAAGGCGCACCTAAAAACCTCAAATTTTCTCAAAAGCTGACAGTGCGCCTTATAATCAGGTGCGCCTTATATATGGACCAATATTGAGCCACTACAGCAGGCGTGTCCAAAGTCCGGCCCGCGGGCCAAATGTATATATCTTATATCTGGACAAAGTTTTAAAATGGGCCATTCATTGAAGGTGCGCCTTATAATCCGGTGCGCCTTATATATGGACAAAGTTTTAAGATGGGCCATACATTGAAGGTGCGCCTTATAATCCGGTGCACCTTATAGTGCGGAAAATACGGTACTTGATTCAAATTGACTGTGTTTATGAATAGTGTTTGCGAGTGTGTGGGTGAAAGACAAAGCAACAAAAGGAGTTGTCCTCTCTCTGATCCTGAGTGTGTTATTGAATATTACAAAGAATCAATGCGTTTAGACTGCCAGGTCGGGATCACAGGGAGCTTTTCGAAGGTGATGACGGCAAGTTCAGACATCGAGGAGTCCAGCCTGAGCTGTTGGCCTTGCATCAGCATGAAGCTCATGAATAATACACATTCCGATACTGTATTTGGAAGCACTTTGCACTGTGGTGGGTGGGGGAGCTGATGAAGGCACATTGATTTTTTTTGTCAAGGAAGAAGTCAAGTGAAGTTCAGTGAAAAAACAAAATGGGATATTTATAGCCAAGATTCCCAGCTGAGTGCAATCATCACTGTTTGGCTCTTATTGCAGTTGAACGCCGCATGGAAACCTCAATGTGCAAGAAGCCATGTTGTCATGGTAATAATGCATGCATTACCTACGTGTGTATATCAACGAAAGACAAAATGTCGTCACAATTTTGTTTACCAATGAGGATTCCAGCAAATATGCAAAGCAGCGATACTCCAGCCATACAAGTACTGATGGCAAACATTTGACGCTTTTCTTTTAAAAACCAGTAAGCCAAGTGATCGAGGTAAAACGAGCTAAGCTGTCACAGATGATTTATGATGAATTGGAGTATGCTTCAAAATTCCTCTCGTATGTTCTGAAGACACTGGCCTACTTATTGCATGCATTTTCAATTTGTAGCTTCTTACGGTAGCCCACTGGTTATTAAATACAGAGTAGGAGAACTGCTCAGGTGATCACCTGACAACCCATCAAGTTGACAGCAAGTCTCTCTCTCTCTCTCTCTCTCTCTCTCTCTCTCTCTCTCTCTCTCTCTCTCTCTCACAGTCGATTGAGCTTTGAGTCTGCAGTAAGCTCTTTCCTTTTAACATTTGCTGCAATAAGCATTTGGGTTAAAAGCTTTCATAATCAGGTATACGCTCTCAATTGGTAATGTCCGAGATCAATATTATCCTCATTTGATGTAAAAGCTTTGCCCACCACATGAGTGAGTAGCTCTCGCTCAAGGCCACTCTGACTATGGGCTCCGTCTCTGACTATGGGCTCTGTTTGTTTGAGCATGTGTGGGTGTCTGTTTCTTGTCTGCGGGGGCAAACTGCTTCCAACTGGGATCACTAACTAATTGTGGTGAATATATACTCGCTCGAGGTCCACTCAGCACAAATGCTACAGTCACAAATGCCAAACCGAAATTCCTGTCAAAGCAATCCATTTTACATTAACATCTGGTTTAAGTCATTCTCTTGTTTGCGCTGCTAACAACAAAATAAAAGCACTCCCGTTTCTGTTTTCAATATCAGATATTTAACCACTACTTTGAATGATTTTCATTTGTGAGAATTATATTTTTCTCTGTATATATGCAGTAATGCCAGATGACAGAATTGAAACTGAATTCTTCTTTGCCAATCCGCCCCAAGAAATGTGAAGTAGTAATGTCCTCGTGGCTTCCATTTTCTAACGTCTGTGTCCAGACAAACTCTGATGTCTCTTAATGGCTTTCCGCCTTGACCCAGACAGAACAGCGTGCATCTGCTGTGTGCATTGTTCATGCACTCAATAGGAAATGCACAGCAGTCAGTCAATTTGTGTATGCAAACTGTCCATGCAGACTTGATATGTGCTTATAGGTAATCAAATCAGTACATTTATTAAATAGCACTTTACACATCTCAATAAAAATGTGTACTTTTAATCTGATAAATTTGTGTTATGAGTCAAATATACAAAATTTGTTATTTAGTTTGCAGTGTTTTGCAGTCAGGCGGCTCGGTGGCGCACTGGGTAGCACGTCCGCCTCACAGTTAGGAGGGTGCGGGTTCGATTCCACCTCCGGCCCTCCCTGTGTGGAGTTTGCATGTTCTCCCCGGGCCCGCGTGGGTTTTCTCCGGGCACTCCGGTTTCCTCCCACCTCCCAAAAACAGGCTTGGTAGGCCGATTGAAGACTCCAAATTGTCCCTAGGTGTGAGTGCGAGTGTCTCTCTGTGTGCCCTGCCATTGGCTGGCAACCAGTTCAGGGTGTCCCCCGCCTACTGCCCGATGACAGCTGGGATAGGCTCCAGCACTCCCGCGACCCCCGTGGGGACTAAGCGGTTCAGAAAATGGATGGATGGATGTTTTGCAGTCATACCTACACAGTACAAATGGGAGACAAACTAAACCTATTCTATAACAATAAAAAAAACTTTATTTCTTTATTTTATGTGTGGGTGGTATAGTTTGCAATAATGCAATATGAATAGATCAAATATTTTTATTGCTATACGATGGCAGCAAAATGTTAGAAGTCTGCACGACACCACTGCAGAATAAAACAAATTTTAACAACAAACGTATTATTAAATTCAGACGTCTCTCAAAATTGAGCATTATTAAAGATTAGAAAAATAGTATTAGGATTTGAGTTTGTGTTTTGTGTCGTGAAAATGTAGTGATCCCATCTTTATTACTACCCTCTGAAAAGAAAGTACATTTTTCTTAGAGAGCGTTATTGGCCCTTAAATAAATATGTAGTAAATTTAGTGTTTCTGTCATACTATTTGAAAGACAGACAGTAATTTGTTCAGAAATCAGTGGCTACATCTTTCCCCTCAGTGAGATTCAATGTTGTTTCCTAGGGAACAGACACCCCCTCCTTTACCCTTGCTGCTGCTGGACTGTTCCATGCTTAAAATAGGGTAGTAATATATCTGTCCTCGGATCAAGGTCTCTTTATTGGCCATCTAATGAACTAAGTGTGTGACATAACTACGCTGTTAAGTAATCAATAATCAGAAAACACCGTAAGATGTGTGAAATTATTGATTACTAATGTGTTGGTACAGTTTTGACGTGGGATCACCCACCCCTAGCGTGAAGCATTTACTTGCGTCCATGAACTGTCAAAATCGCTTGTTGCTTCCTCCTGCGCCTTAAAAGTAGTGAGTGCGCTTGCGAGCTTTACGACAGACGCATATTCGAAACGCTAAAAAAAAAAAAGTTACCTGTCGCAAAAGTAGCGTGAGGTCTGAGGATGGTCACCTTTGCTTGATGTCATTTGATAGGCAGCGGCTCCTGCACCTCTTCGACCGACGGAATAGCGCTACCCCGCGCAGCTGGATGTGACAGGTTCGCCATCAGGTAGGAAGGAAGGAAATTAGCTTAGCCATTAGCTGCTTTAAGTGAAGCGTCCACTGGGCGCTGATAAAAGGTAACGGAAGAAGTGAAAACAGTCACAGTGGTCCTTCTGTTATTCACTTTTGTTGAACTGTATAAAGTCATCATCGCTGTCTTGCAGGTGCATTGATGCATTAAGTTCACAAGGATCAACGTGTTGATTATTCTGACGTGCAATGTAATTACACATTGTCAAGTGTTAGTATCAGTTTATTAAAAGTGCTATGAGTGTGGGCACGCAAAATATGATAGCGCCATGTCTTGCTCATGGAAATAAGTTTTACTTTGAAGTGCAATAAATCCTCTTGAAAATATCATAACTATATCCATGTGTGAAACATGAAGGACAATGAAACAATGAATTACAATTGTAATTAAAATGTAACAGTCCAAAATGGGATTAAAGATTTAGATTAAAATACAAATAAACCATCCACTCAGTATGGATTGTGGTGGAAAGGGTTTCAAGCTGAACCAAAGACAACCCACTGCTGCTTGATATTTGATTTCAGCTAATAATAGAAAAAAGACAGCTGCCTTTTCATTGATCAGTGTTTAGTGGCCTATTTCTGAGCCTGCATGGTTTTCTCTGTCATGATTAGCCAACATTTGTTTGTTCCTACACATTTTGAGAGACGTTCTCTTATATGGAATTGACCAGTTTTCAGATTTTTTTTCTATTTGGATACAAAGTCATTCCCCAGTTCCCCAGAATTCCTAAATGCCATTACTTTCGAGTGAGCAAGGTAAACTAGGGTCAAACAATAAAAGGGGAGGCGATAATATAAGGGAAGGAAGTGGCTCAGCTTGTTAATCTGCGAGGCCTTTGTTTGTGTGATCTGTTTTCCTGCTGGGAAAAAATCTATTTAGATAGGCGGTCTGTAGGGGGAAATAGGACATGAGCCAAATTAGTCATTATTTAGAAATCAAATGAAAGAGAAGTACTAAGATGATCCCTGATAATGGATGTTAAATTGCATGTTCACTCACTTTTATGGATTTCCTGCGCCATTGACAAAATGTGTAAAAGTGGAGACGACTATATTTGAAAGACGGTTTTGAGGTTTAAAGAGCTCTGCTGCTTTTCGCCTTGGAACATTTGGAAGAGCATTGCATCACTGCGCTGAAATAACCAGGATGAAAGGAAATGCAAAGTTGAAGGGAGTTGTGTCAAAGGCGATATGGCATGACGCCTTCTTGGGACCGGCTCCAAAGTAGCCTTTAAGCCCAGCGCACACGAGGCGCCAATGGCGCTCTTCACCGTCCGTGCCACGTGTGCGGATGCATTTTTGTAGAAGAACTACAATGTGCCTCGCTGTAGCTCTCTTCACCCAACCATTAACAAGATGAAAGAGATGAGTCTCCTTTGGACAGTGTTAGGTGCTGGGATCATAGATGTCGCAATCACGCCGTGCGTGATGTGACTCACTACAAGCTGAATTTGAAAGTAATGACCAGATCGCTGTTCTCCGTCATAACAATAGTTCATCAGTTGGCGAGCAAAACACAATACAAAAAGATTGGCAACAATTTTCTTGTACTATCTAGTTGTCTCTCTTGCTTTACTCTACTTTTAGTACGCACTCTGCTCCGTGCCGGGAGGCCGAAGGTCCGCATGGTCCTGCTCCTCGCATCTGTACCGTCGCAGACAGTCCGGTAGCACCGACGAGAGGCAAAACTGAAATATGAACAACTCAAAGCAAATTTGGGGCATCTGGCAAATACAGTCCTGGCTGGACCAGTCAGTCGATCAGCTTCCGCATCTGTTTGCAAGTTTGCGCCCAATTTTGCATTGGGTACAGCACTAATACTAGAGGTCACCGGATTGGTAAAACCTTACCTAGCCACGTGGGTGTCGCATAACAGCAGAGCGTGAGACTGCGTTTTCCAACCCAGTGACGACAGTAGCGATCAGCATCGTTTCACAAGCGCCTTACCCCAGTAAAGAAATCCAGTGGAAACATGGCTACTAGTCTGTTAATTGGGTATGGAATTGTAAAGCATGTTTGGCCCACCGATATCAACGAAGCACCCAGGCTGCTGTGTCATTCACAGCCTTTGTTTTTGACTTTGTATGCGACTCAGACTGACGGTACAGCTGTTCGATTGAATCTGGATTTCTGACTCATCAGTTCTGTGACACCCCCGGCTTCCACGGCTCACATGATGCCAACCGGCATGTCATCAATTGGATGGAGCGAGGTGGTGGTTGAAATGGGTGGGCCGACCCACCGCCGGTAACACAAACATTGAAAGGACCGCGATTATCCATTCCAGTCAATCGGATTTATGGTAAAATTCGTTGTGAAAGACACTTTAGAGGACCAAAGGAAGAGAGATGTGAATAATTGGAGTGTCTGTCTGGATGATGAGGGGAGGAGGTGCGGAGCTCTTGTTTCCTGGGGGGGGGATGGTGTGACATATCAATAGAACACAGGCAAGGACAGAGAGGATCATCCTTATGAACCAAGTCGTGACGTGCTGAGAGATACGTGCGGAGTCCCTAGACCTATTTCTTCAATATTATGGCTTTGACTGACACGAATGACATAACAGCTCGCTTGGTAGGGCATGAAATTGGGGAAATACCCCGACAAGTTAACATTCAGAGGATGTTACCGTAAGCGCAGTTTTCACCTCATTGCTTACTCTCTTCCAATCGGGATGCACAGACAGCATTGATTCATAGCTGCTCTTCTCCCATTGGCTGGAGAACTGAATGGGCGGTACGGTGTCTCATGCTGTTGGGCAGGAAGGGGCTGGCTCTAGGGTGTGTGTGTGCGGTGGGTGGGATTGCTGGAAATGTTTCAGCCAAATAGTTGAAGTCGGCACTCTTCTGCTTCCTGCCTGCCTGCCCGCTTGCCTGCCCGCCCGCCTGCCCGCCTGCCTGCCTGCCCGCTGCCTGCCTGCCTGCCTCGCTTGCTGCGTGGCTGAGCGTGAGACAGATATTGAGAGGGAACCCGTGTCGGCATGGACCTCGGGCTGCGGCATTGGGCAGCGTGCGAGGAATGACAACAGTTCACATGGTCATTAACTCCCGTTGCTGAGGCAGACAGCCGCACTGTAGCTGCCACACAAGGTGCCTCCTGTGTCGGGGACAGCAGACGGCCAAGCTCGGGGACCTGCCCAAACCAGGTGGGAAAGCATCTTTTAAGAGTTTGCTGCAGTGTGCTGCACACCACCGGTTCAGGTGGGATGTTATGTCTGTGTAAGAGCGTGAGGCTGAAAATGAGAAGCTCCCAGTTAGGACCATTACTGTAGTTTCCAGTCTTGTAATGGGCTTTCTGCACCAACTCCTGCCTGAGAGCAAAGTGAGGCATTATCACAGCGGTGGATTTCACTCTGCCAACAGTGCAAATGTCAGGAGGTTTTTTTGGCCACATGGATTTTTCACTTGTATGTGGGGGCCCACATCACTGATGGTTATAGTTGGATGAGGTGGCTTGAAAATATTTAGCAGTGCGCAGTGTGTAGTTACCAATGAATTTCGTCACAGTTTTAGTATGCACAGTTTTGATATTTAGTCTTTTGAGAATGAAGGGGCTATCATTTACAATATCTGGGCTTGCTTTGATCGTTTGGTGGATGATAAAAGCCAAGGCCAGAGGGATATCGTATATCTGGCGGTGGAACAAACAGTTTGAGCGATGACACGTTAGAAATATTTGACGCAAGATTGTAATGACCAAAATTATATTCTTATCGGTGGTATTAATATATCGCCCAAAGAATTGTAAAACAATTGTAAAACTGCAATTTTATTGTACAACGCAAAGAACAAAAAAATTCTGATTCCTATAAAGAAAAAGAAATTTTCTGGCTCATGTCTTTACCTTCCTCTCAGAGATGCTAATTCTGGTAGATAATTAAACTTTTGAACGATATAGCTACTCTGTCTGAAACTTATCCATGATCTTGGCTCCTCGTACTGGTCAAAGGAGACTTTCATCCCTGTCATGTACTTAAGGGAGAGATCTCTTTTATGCTGTGATTCGAGATGTTGTCTGGTTGTATACAATTTTATGATGATGATGATAATCATGATGATCATGATGATTGTGTACATCACATGTACAATTTCTGGAATGTGTCTGCATTTGTGGATGGATGGATGGATGGATGGATGGATGGATGGATGGATGGATGGATGGATGGATGGATGGATGGATGGATGGATGGATGGATATAAAATAACAATATAACACATCTGCAATAATACAAGCATAACAACTACATCTACTTGATCTCATATTTCACATCACAGTATGTGCTAAGTGTTGCTCACTCTGCATCCATTGCAGGCCTGGTCGTCCTGGAAGGGGAATCCTCCCAATGGGGTCCCTTCTAAAGATTTCTCATTTTCCCCGTTGTTTTTTTTTTAGTTTTCCTTGCCCTCCTGGTGGCTAGGATCAGGGAATATAGTTAATAATTGCCAACAGTGGGCATGGAAGGCCCTTTGAGACGTTTTTGTGATTAAATATGACTTGACATTTTAATCCACCTCATGCCCAAGCGTGGACTCACAGTTGTAGGCACACATCCGCGGTCTCTCTCCTCATCCTCAACTCCATCAGCCATCCATTCAGCCTCACCAATGCAGACTTTCCAACAGTGCTGACACATGTGCTGAACAAAACGGCGGTGAAAAATGCTGCTCATCACAGGCGCAAATAATCGGAACGCCCCGTGGCCGTCACAGTCAAATAGCGCAGACATTCCCTTCATCGAAATCAGATCTCGCTCCTTCCAGGAATGTCACGGCCAAAGCGCTGGAAAAGTTCACAAAGGGTCAAGACAAAAAAAACAGCACACCAAAAAAAAAAAAAAAAAGACAAAAACAACACAGCTCTTGAAGACTGAAACTATGGCGCCTTCCTGGCAAAAATAAAATAAGACAAGCGGTTGGAGTTGTGCTGTATGATATGAACAAAAAGTTACCATATATGATATGTAATGATGATTAAACGTTTAATTAAAAAAAATAAACGAAACACCGGTATCTAGTGGCCAAATAAATTCCAATTAAAATATTCGGTAGCTACTACAACAAGTTCTCAACAATGCAATTAAGTGCAAAGGATTAAATGAAAAAATCTTTAGATAAAAATCTAAAATAACATGATACTGAGTTATATCGTATGATAGACGTCTTCATATCACACGATGCTGTTATTAGGGTTTCCACCATCAAGAGTGTTCACAGTCACAAATGTTTACACTGAGGTTTCATGAGCTGTAATTTTATCTAGATTCACACCAAAATGTTCTTACTTGGCCCATTGTCCATCTTAACAAAACGTTTCAGGAACATTATTTCGTCATGCTTCCTTGTCAATTCTGACTAACGCCGTAATTGCAGGTGATTACTTGCCTGAATCTCGTTAGTACTCTAAGAACTACACCGCAAAATGCAGCTTATTTTAGTATTCAAAATGTGTGATTGAGAGTGGTTAGTCATCTCATCCAATAAGGAGAAAGGCCTGGCGCATATCATGAACAGGGCCATTTGGGTCACGAGCTAAGGCTATTATGCTGCCAATTCGCTGACTCTGTAAAATGCTTCTTGTGTTGCATCACAACGTTAGCTTAGTCCTTGTGAAATCACACACTCTTAAATCACTCCTATTGAAAATGTCTGGCACGTTATCAATCACAATTTACCATAACTGTAATTATAATAATATCATATCATAATTTCAGTAGGCCTAACTTGGCCGCTGTCCTACTAACCTATAGTCACAATGAACACAATAAGCTCAGATCAAATCTAACAGCCATAGAGTGCACACCAGACTAATAGCTTACGTATGAGGTATTCAGAGGTCAAGTCAAGGACTTTCACTTGAGACTCCCCAGTTCCGCTGACTCTCACAATTAAGCAGACTAGTCAGATAATGCCCTTGCCATCTGGACTTAGTAAGCATCAGTAATCCATAAGGTCTTCTACTGTGGTGTATTTCTATATGTACATAGTATGTCCTGCTTAACAGGTCATTTCGGTTTTCCCATCGGGCCTTGACTTCCTTCGTTGTGCCTGAAGACCACTGGTTCAGCTCTGTATAAACTACGGCAGACACTAGCAAGAGCTCAACTAGGCTAAGCCAAACAAAGTGTATGCTGTATTAAGACCTGAATCGACCCAAGGTTAAACCAAAGCTGCGTGCACAACTTATACCGGAGTGGTCCAAAGCAGTCTTCGGTTTTACATCGAGAATGTCCAGGACCCTAAACCTAACCCTAACCCACAAAACTAAAACTATATGATGGATCTTTTCTCAACCCACAAATTAATTATTTGACTGAAATGTCGTAAAGTTTTAGAGGGGCGAAAATGGCACTCTGCCCCTTACATACGTACATTCGGACAAAGTGAGATAGACATTTTATGAGTTCTAAAAATAATGAGGTTTAATTGTTAAAGGTCAGCTCTGGCATGATTTTCACCTCAATGTCTCCTCTACAGCAAAAGCCTCTCCTGTGGGGAGACATTGTGAAATTAAATCATGCCTTGGAGAGTGAAACTACTCTTCTGGACCATTTGGCTGAGAAGGTTCTCATTTCGTTAGCTGTGATCAGACAAGTGGGACAGGTTCTGTTAGACAATGTCCTGGATTCAAGAGAGTTGGGGCAGCATAGTGTTGGTGGACTAGTTACACAAAGATCCACACTCGTAGCACCCAGATACATATTTTTTTGTATAGAGGAAATTGATACAAATATATGTATGCACATAAACAGATGTGTCAGTTAGCCAATATCTAACTTTGATAGTGGGCAACCAGTCTCATGACCCCGGCCTGGGTCATAACCATGTCCAGCACTGGCATATGCATCTGTCTCAGTCACTCTCTGGCTTCTGCACAGCTGCCCAGAATAATTCTGTGCTGGTTGGTTTTCCTTTGACTATATCATCAAACCAGCATGATTATACTGGGTAAATCAGATCCAGAGGTTCTCTCGTCTTGACCCTCACTGAAGTTTTGGACATTCCCTTCTTTGTATGTTGAATAATTGCTTCACTGGTTGACTGTCATGTATTTTAATGAGCCACAAAAGATGAAAACATCCATAATCTCACCAATATTCTTCTTCTGTTTATCTTTCTCTCTCTACTCCAGATTGCTGACAGAAGGTTCCATGTGAGACAGCATTCCTACTGGATGATCCCTGGCTAGTTTTGAAGAGTTCTTGAGTTCGTCTCTCGTCACGATAGGACACTTCACTTCAACACTTTCAACTTCTTCCTGTTCCCCATTGTGGATACATTTTTGGAGACATTGGGACAAGCAGTTAAACTCATCTAGGACCATGCTTTGTGTGCTTCGCCTGAGGTGGCACTTGAGTCTTGCTGAATGATGAACAATCCCCAGTTTAACAGGCAAATACGACTGCAGCAGTGCAGTCCCATGCTCTGCTAACACTCAAGACTTCACCAGTCCCTTTCCTGTCTCCTGAGACCAATCAAATCCACTGACTGAGAGTGGATAATTTTCATCTGTAACTTCCATCAATTGTTTTTTTCTTCTTCTGGAATACGTTGTAACTGCTCCTCAGAGGACGGGCCTCCTCCTTAAACTGAGCAGCTCTCCTACAACCAAGCCAGCAACGCAGCCATGGCTTTGAATATTGCCTCTATACGTGACACAAAATGGCTGACCTTGGAAGTGTGTCGGCAGTTTCAGAGAGGGACTTGCTCACGCAGTGATGAAGAGTGCAAATTTGCCCACCCATCTAAAAGCTGCCAAGTGGAAAATGGGAGAGTGATTGCGTGTTTTGACTCTTTAAAGGTAAGGATATTCTTTTACAGTATAGTATCACTCAACCTCCAAAGAATGTAAACAATGTTAGAAAAATAATTTGAGTCCAATTTAAGGGTGACAGTTTTGAAGTTCCTTGACTGGTGTATTCTGTCATATGCTCAAATTAGCTCAATGCTGTGCAGCAGTTAGTTGATCATCTTGACCTTTGACGCTAAAGGCCAGAGAGGTCTCTTGTCATGCTCACTGTCACCACAAAGATGCTTTTGAAGTTTTATTTGGTAAGTTCTTCCATTGTCACCATGCCTATCTAATGTCCATCATCTGTGAGGGTACATGTCTGGTCTACTCAAGAAGTCATTGCAGGACTTCTATTCCAGGTTCCTTGTCAAGATCAAACAACACACACGCACAACACAAACTGACCTCAAACTACCTACTTTGTAATACCGTATTTTCCGCACTACAAGGCGCACCTAAAAACCTCCAATTTTCTCAAAAGCCGACAGCACGCCTTATAATCAGGTGCGCCTTATATATGGACCAATATTTTGCGCTCGCAACAAAAATAGGGCCTGTAGTGTACATGAACTTCTGCTCTTCGACCCCTGCTCCGCTCTAGTTTAAAAATATGGGCTTGGCTGCATTCCTCCATGTAATCCTCTTGCAATGGGCCACACTAAGCAAACGTGGTGGGGAATGTGTGGGTGCAGTACAGTATGAGCCAGTGGTCCCCTGAGGTCATTTGCACATACACGGTGAGGTACTCACCGGGATGGTGGACTCCCCACCTCATCTATTGCTTGAATGGTCCTCCTCACATGCAGACACAAGCCTCAGCTGGCTCATTTAAAAAAAAATGTCCAGCCATAGGAGATAAGCAAGAAGTTGACTAATATCCAGAATTACCTATGTACGTATTTCATGATATCGCTTTTACAGTGGAGTGTATTTTATTCAGGAATGTGACAACATTGTGCCATCGAGTCCAAATCATTTAAAGCAGGTGAATGAGGGAGATTAAGAAAGCTGCCGTGGATATATTCATTTATTGATGTATTGGCATGAGGAAGATGTAACCGGCTTGATGACACATGTCCAAGATGGCCGTTCCGTATGGCGATGGCAGTTGACTGCTCTGTCTGACACAGAGTTGACGCGTTTTTGCAGTTTATTTATTATTTGCCCTTTCAAAAGTTCATCATAAAATTGGCAGTAAAGCTTTATAAGCTTGAATTTAGCAAGCCTGGTCCATACAATGCTGCATATATCTTGTTCCTTATGTCAAATGCTGGTTGGTGATCATTTTTACTGGCTAAAGATTTTTTTGTTCGGTCTTGGAACCATTGCAGGGTGCAACGCTTTTTGCCTCCTTGGCCCAAACGCTGAAGCTAAAACAGAAATGATTGATTAGAAGAAATATTCTGCAGAATTGCCTTCTCTGCTGCTTATGTGTTGGTTCGAATGAGCACAGAACTCTGCCCATCTGCTGTACCAGTGTCTCACCTGGTCTCAGTCCACCCACTATCTCTGAGTCATCCTCATTTCCCATCACTCTGCAAGCCACAGTACTGAAAAAGGATTTGTTTTTTAGGGGGGAATGGAAAACATTTTTATTTGAAATTTGCTCTCCAGACTCGAAACCATCCTCACATTTGATGAGTTGAAGGCAGCTTCAGAGAAATTCTTCCTGCTACTGTATTGTCGATGTTTCATGCACCTCAGGTGATCTGTGGGTAGGTGGGTGGGAGGTTTACTCTATGTTTGAACTTTAGTGCTGCTTTAAATTATTGATGTTTATTTCCACCTCGTCTAATTCCTACATCTCAGTCTGATCTTTGTGTGTCTGCTTTTCTCTCTTCTATTTGGTTCTGGTAACTTCTATATCATGCATGAAAAACCAACAGCTCTCGCCATGTATTTGTTTTTCAGAAAGGTCACAGATGTATACAAACACCATTTTGTTACTTACCATCACTGCACTCTGGCATATGTCTTTAATATCACGATTAACCCTCTGGTGCATCGTCATAATAACAACAGACAAGATTTTAAATACAATGCTTTTGATTGTGGGTGCGAATCTCTAAGTTTCTGGCGATTCAATTCTGATTTTCAGGGTCACGATTCGATTCAGAAACGATTTTCGGTTCAGATATTATTGTTGCATTTCAACGGTCAGGGTTAGTGCAAGTGGAAATTGAATTGAATCACCAGACACTTAGACTTTTTATTTTTTAATCAAATGAAAAGTCTGCTACATGCATTTCATTTTCATCTTTTCACATGCAAGTGCACACACAGTATTAGGTAGTTACAAACAATTCAGACAAATGTCCCACAGGGGCCGTCACTTATAATGAGACAGATTTCTTCTTAATTGGTTCAGTCTAATGAGGCAACTAAAGCAATCTTTAGGGGCCTGCTACCGAAATAGGTTTTAATCCATTTCACCCAAAAAAAAAACCAGGCTGTAATGAACCGAGCATAACATCACAGTCACATGTAAAAATGTGTCAGAATTAAGAAACATTATTTATGTATTCATTCTTGTCTGAGTGAAACATTGGATTTATTTATTATTTATTCATTTATAGTAACAATGCTATTCCGACATTAATATCACTTAAAACTGACCACAATCATACTTGGAATTGTAGATGCCGCATATATCAATGAACATTATTTTTAAACTGCTTTCCTCTAAACATTTGGTTTCCATTGAAAAAGCAGGAAAAAAGCAAAGTAATGACATGGCTGAAAAGTATGATCAATATGTTTACTTGCATGCAGCGGTATTCAAATAAAACCCAGCCTGTAGCTGTTTGAGTCACTGGACCCTGGTGTATTGATCGTGTCTCTTTCACTAAAGGGCACTTTAGGGCAATCCTTATACTACATAATTTATTGAAATTGATAAAAACGTTAACTCTATACTAGTACTGCAAGATCTCTTTTTCTGAAAAACAAAAAGTTTCCATCCATCTATTTTCTTTACAGCTTGTCCTCATTAAGAGCCTATCGAAGCTGACTTTGGGTTAAAGATTGCCAGTCAGTTTTTTGTCAATCTTGTTTTTAAATACATTTCACTGATTGGTAGGTAGAAGAAAATCACACGGTGCAGTTTCTAAGTGTGACATGCCTTCCATTTTGAGTTATCAAATATGGTTCTTAAGCCCAAAGAGCTACTTCCACTTTAGCCCTGAGTGGTTTCGCTTGATGCAGACTGTTTTTTTTTTTCAACCGCACATACGCCTCAGGATGCCTTCAACCCACAAGAGAGCATCCTTGGGGACTTATCACAGCTGTCAAACAACAAGCCGATCAAGGCAAGGCTCCATTCCCTTTCGGCATAAAAAGGTGAATGGCAATCAACATCTGCAAAATTGTATTTTCAAGTCTCCAGCGGTCTCTGATGATCGGTTAAGTATGAATTATAAATATATATATTATATATATTATTGTTATATAATAAATATATGTCTAATCTGATCATCTAATAATAAATATATATATATATATGTCTATATATTATTATTGTAAAACTTATATAAACTTGCGTGTATGTGTGTAGGTGTAGAAAATGTATTTAATATAATTTTGACAAATTTATTTAATTAAGAACTGCAATATATTCATAATGTGTGACCTAGTTTTGTGCCTTTCAAGACAATCACTGTGATCAGTTTTAATATGTCGATAAACTGAAGCAAATTGCACTGTTCCCCTCAGAAATCATAGATTGTTTTTATTTTTGTGCTAGTTCATTCTATTCGAATAATTCCCTAATGTCATTCTTAAGATAAATATTTCTTGGCTAATGGTTACCTGGTGATTTTATCTGTCCAGCCTTCTTGACATCAAATTGGTCTGTGGCCCCGTCAACTTCAATGAGTTTCACTCACCTGCTTCTTGCTTACCTTCTATTTTAAATTATGAACCGATACCTCTAACTTTCTTTTGTCAGCAACCAAAGCTTTAATAATCTCCAAAGTGGGGGAGTAAGCAGCCTGGGCCCCTATCTGCTGAGTATGTTCGAAAGAGGCTTTGATGCACAGATCTGCGCTCTTCCTTCCATCTCATTATCTTCCTTTATCTGTCCAATGGATTTAAACAACTTCTCAGCATGCCCTGACATGCGTTCAAATGAAGCAACAAAATCTAACTTCAATTTGTGGTTTCATTTGCATTTGTAGTAGATTTTATTTTTATTTTTAGAGCGCTCCAGTACTCACTGCCTTGAAAGCCAAGAGTGACTGAAACAAAATTAGAAAAAGGCCTGCTGTTCTCTCTTGGGATTGTGACACAGTTTCGTTTAAAGTAGGACATAAAAAGTGTGTAACCCATTTTTTTGAAGTCTCACCAATTTGGTGAGTTTAAGTTCGTGTTTGACAGGAATTCTGCCACCTTTATTTTTCACGGCATCACACTGCACAGGCTGCAAATACTCTATCTACCATGTAAAAGGGATTCCTAGATAATGAGTCTGTGTACTGTGCTGTATTGTGCGAGTGTAGATTAGAGACGCTTGGGATGGTGGGTTCCATGTCTCAGCAGGTCACAGATGATCAGATTAGCTAAAGCAGAGCTCCACTTGGATTAAAGATGACCAGCTCTTCAAAACTGCAGGGCCATAACCTTTCACAAGTGATGATGATTTGGATCAGTCACTCGGAGGGTTTCCATCCACCTATTTTTATTAGAACTTTCAAGGATTGCGAGAATATACCTGCTGGAAATCAAGAGAAGGAAAATGCACATTTTGGCAATAGAAACAAGTTTTGCAAATAAGGATCAGATGCCACTTCACATGTTTTGACCAGATATTACGCCACATGTTCATATTATAGTCACAACAATGGCGGCGGTTGATAAAGACTATGTTTCCACTAGTAGGTCTGAGTGCTTAAGATATTTTTGGTGATTATATTTTTCCATATTAAAAGCGTTTTTTTTACCGGGTTAAATCAAGGAAACAAAAGTAGGGTTACCTTAATTGACTTGTTTTTCCGCCACTGATCAACATTCTCCATTACAAGCTTAAATGGAAGCAGTAAGCATTTGGTGATCAGTTCTTCCGGATTTTCACGCTGCGGTTCAAGAGTCCTTACCATTTGAAATCTGCATTTCGCTTAAAACGAAACACAATCCCTTCGAGGAAGCTTTTTTTTTCTTTCTGATTTGGAGAATGAAGCGAAACTCTGTCCGTGTGCATCCAGTCCTTGACTACTTAGAGGTAGTATCCTGGCTGGAGCAATCTGATTCTTTTTGTCACCTGTTTTACTGCATTACATTCACTGTATACAGTATTTACTTTGAGTGTTCCATCTTACATCTCTCCTCGCATGCCTGCATCTTCATTTGTGTGGTCTGGTTCTACCTGCGGGGTGCAACTAAAATACACAGGAAGGGTAGGCTCCAGCACACCTATGCGCCACTAGAGGATAAGAGGTTAGGAGAATTGATGGCGTGCCAATTTATACACAGTCCAGCACAACAGAAACATCCTTCCAAAAGTGCTCCCATAAGGTCGGAAGCTTTGAATAGCCCAAGACCCGGCTGGTTCATTAACCGATTACGTTGCCTGGCAAGATTTTTGTCGTCCATGTAATGTATGAAAAGCCTGCAAAAGGTGTGGGGAATTGATTTTCCGAAAGTGAGAAATTGGAACAGTTGTCGAGGGCCGTACTTACACGCTAACCTCAATTGTGTTCCATTTTAATTTAGTCCATCCATCCTTCCATCTCCTGAACCACTTATCCTCACCAGGGTCGCGAGCATGCTGGAGCTTATCCCAGCAGTCATCAAGCAAGAGTTGGAAACTGATCGGCAACCATTATAATTAAATGCGATAACAGCATACAAAGAACTAATTGGTTCATTTCAATGAGCTGCTACTTGGGAAATTAGGATCATCAAATGTTAAATAATACGTTAAGCACTAATTAAAATTACATTAATTATTGTGAGTACGGAAGACTTACTGAAGCCTGATGCTACAGTCATTCCCTCGTCGCTCCGCTAGTGCCTTAGCAGGCCGGAGGATAGAGTCAGCATTGAAGGCAAAATGCAAATTGTTAGTGGTGAAGGGAGGGACCCACAACTGAAGCACTATTCTGCAGGCTTGATAGAAGACTGGCCTTCTGTGTGTGTGCCACCCACAGATTTCCAGCATTTATTCAGATAGAGGCGGAGATGTTTTGTACCACACATGAAGATGTCAAGGTCAAGTCCAAACTGGGGATGTCAGATCTGTCCAAGGAGTGTCGGAGCAAAGGGGCACGTAAACAGTGCAGCAGCTAGCAAAGGATGTTTCTTGCGCAAGGGATACTTGACCTTTTGCAATCTATTTCGAGGCTAGAACTATTACCACTGCACAAAATTATGAGGTGCATTATTTTTTTTGCAGTTAGTGTGGCTGACCACCGACTAGACCTCTGATAATGAGCTTTATTACTAATCCCAGACAGCCAAAAGTAAAGCAGTCACCATGCAGTAAATGTTTGAACTCTTAGATGTTGAACAGGCAGGCATGATGTGGGTAATGTCTGTATTCGCTACCATCCAAAATAGCATTTAACACCTCCCTCTCGGATGAATGAATGCATCATTTTACATGAGTGGTTGCATTGTCATTTGATGAGTGTCTGCTGGAATCACACAATTTAGATATATCACCTCACTTTGTGTCCTCTCAAGTTTTGGGGCTTTTCTTAGAAATGAAATACTAAGTAGTTTCAATTACACTATGTTGATACCCTGAATAGAAACACTAAACTTGCCACAAGGACAAAATAGATAAACCTAATTATAGCAAAAATCAAGTGAGAATGGCAGAAAGTTTGAAACAAATTTAGCGAAGGCTGCATTCAGTTTGACTGAGCTGTACCTCATGAAACATCTATGGAACGTAGCCACAATTTACCTCATCCTTTTAAATGGGAAAGAAATATTAATGAGTAGTCTGTGAGTGGCAACATTCAGGAGAAAATGACTCCACTTAAAGTCCACATAATGGACAAAGTAAGGAGTGTGGCTCTGCAGTGTGTGTGTGTATATTTTAACGTGTCCATTTTTTGAATTTCCGTGCAAACATTGTATTCCTTTATGACATAGCCGCTTTGTTTGTGTGTGTGTGTGTCCTCAAGCATGGCAGTGTTGGTGTGTGTGGGTGATGCTTGTTGTGATCCAGGCATTTAATATGCATATGTGTGGGCAGGTGTGAGTTGGTTCATGTGAGGCATATAAAGGAGGAGGTTTGAGCAGCTCACTGCGGGGTGTAGAGGTCAGTAAGGATGAGTCGCTTCATCATTACAGAAACATTGCAGCTCTCTCTGCACGCCACCGGCTTTGAGGCATTCACACCTAGGTTTTAGTCTTAGCGATATAGTCCTATTGATTTACTTTGGGGTGGAAAATATATATATCAACATTGCCAAATGAGTAATGTTTTGTGGAGTTGGTTACAATTTGAAAACAATACGCAGTTTTTTTTATTAGGTTTCTCTTGTTAGTCATTTTCCTTGCTGGAAGCCTTCTATGATTAAATCCCAGAACTCAACATAGCTGACAGCATGTATGTAAACAGGTTGAGGGGGGAAAATAATTTGGATCTGGCATTCTTCCTGTGGACGTATTCCATTTCTGTATCTTTCCGATGAAGCAGTTAAAAAAAAAAGCCCCTTAATCTTGCTAGAAGTGCTCATTGAGATGGTCTGAATTGTATTATAAAATTCCACAAATAAATATCTCTGGAAAGGAGCTAGACGTGATTCTCCTTGCTCTTCCTGCAATGATGAAGAAGACAGCAGGAACAGCGTCTTAGCAACACAGCTTCTGAGTTGTTTGTGATTCTCATCACGCTTGGCTTTGGCTCCGCCCCTCACAAGATGTGCTATGTCATGGCCAGCATGTTGCTCTCAGCGCTGTCGTGTCCCTCTGACAACCTCGACCCACATTCACTCCTTCATAACCTTTTCTTTCTTAAGTTCTGCTCGCAGTTAGCGCTGCATCAAATACTTGTCTTACCGTTTGCCATTAGATTATGCAATGAACATTTCGATGGTCATAATTATTAGGTAGGATTGCGATATTGCTACAAGAAGTGAAAGAGAAAAATACAGAAATGGATCTTTAAATCCCCAAAACAATGCACTTTTTGGTAATGATGGGCAAATGAAGCTTCAAGATGATTCATGAACCCGTTGTGTTTACTTAGACCTCTAGATGGCACTCTCTGTTCACCGAAGAGCTGAAAGTCTACCGACTTGCCATTTCTTAAAATCCTCACTTTAAACCAACATTCCCATCTAGAGGAGCCAAAGAATACAACAACTGGTTCATGAAGCTTCATTTTCCCATCACAAATATTTGGACATAAGCGGTAATGAACAGCAGAAATCGTTATGAATTCAAAACCCCACCAAATGCATCGTTTAATGCGATCGATGCCGCAAAGAATTTTAAGCGTCGCTGCGCTCCACAGCAAATGTTTTCCTCATGATTTACACAAAATACTGAGCCCCTGTCTGTTTGTCATCCTTTTCAGGGCCGCTGCACGCGAGAAAACTGCAAGTACCTGCACCCGCCCGCTCACCTGAAAACCCAGCTGGAGATCAACGGACGCAATAACCTGATCCAGCAGAAGACAGCGGCTGCTATGCTGGCCCATCAGATGCAGTTTATGATTCCCGGCACCACCATGCAACCTATGGTCAGTGCTGCTGAAAGGAAATGACCTCATCGTGTTTCGCTGTTTCCATTCTGCTTAATGGCTATGGCTAAATGAATGAGTGTTAATTGTCTTTCTCTTGCAGCAGACCTTTCCAATCAGCCAGGGTCTCGGCTCCAGTGCAGGTTTGAGCTACACGCCATACCTGACCCCCATGTCGCACAGTATGGGCCTGGTACCCACAGAAATCTTGCCCAGCACACCCATGATTGTCCCAGGCAGCCCTCCTGCATCATTGGCTACTGCTTCATCCGCCAACCAAAAATTATTGCGAACAGACAAGCTGGAGGTAACCCGTTTCAACATTCCTTCTGTCTTGAAGGGTCTTGTTAGTGTCAAAGACCAACCTGTATTTACTTGGCACAAAAAAAACTTTGTAGGAACCTAAATTATCAGCATAAATCGGTCAGAAATCAGATCTTCATTTAACTTACAAAAAAAGTACGTTTCCAAAAGCTCATATAATACATTATTTTTTCCTATTTTTAATTATTTCATTTATATCATTTATAACATTTTGATAGCATACAAGAACATACAGTCTCCACACAGGCAGCAATTAGACTAGTTCCAGTTCTTTTTTTTTTAACACGGATCCAATCAAAAATACTACCTCGACAAAGATAATTATGATCAATTTTAATCAACACTGTCCTCAAGGTATTCCCTTAACAGTCTTATGTTTATGACCTTTTGGAAATATGTGATCCTCTCTATAAAACGTAATGAATAAAAGTATTGGGATTATGAGATTATATTTACGTACCTACTGGCAGACAATACTGAATGAGAAGACGCTAATTGTCAGGGGGAAGGGCCGTGTTTTTCCACTTCAACCTTTAGAAGGATAAACAATTGTCATCTCCATCTGAGATATACAGTACTGTTGGTGAGGCGTAGGCGTATGCCTCGATGTGTTTGTCTTCACGGGTGCTATCACTTAGCAACTACTGTAAATGAAGCTCACTAATGAAACAGCATCCCTCCGAGACATGAATGAACAAACTCCCACGCGGATCGTGCGTGAACACGATTTAAAAGGAAAATGCAAATCCACGAGGTGATCAATGATATGATGTATGATTACAGTTTTTGCAAGCATTAACTTTTTTTTTTTTCTCTCTGTCAATTCCTGTATCTTTTCATATTTGTATGCGTGTTCAGGTTTGTCGTGAGTTCCAGCGGGGCAACTGTGCTCGAGGCGAGACCGACTGCCGCTTTGCCCACCCGTGTGACAGCCCCATGATCGACACCAGTGACAATACGGTCACTGTCTGCATGGACTACATCAAAAGCCGTTGTTCCCGTGAGAAGTGCAAGTACTTCCACCCGCCGGCCCATCTGCAGGCTAAGATCAAGGCTACCCAACACCAAGCCAACCAGACGGCAGTGGCTGCGCAAGCCGTCGCTACGACAGCGGCCATGGTGAGAGCGCAGTCTCGATTCACAAATGTTTGCCATTGCAATAGAGCGTAGCTTTGTGATATAAAACATATAGAAGCTATACTGTACAGTCAGGCTGCATAAAACTATTGTTGTCGCGATAACGGCACATGCAAAGACGTGCAAGAAATTTCTAATGGAATCTTTGCTTTAATGCATCAAACATAGACCAATCAGATGCATCCTTGAATCCACATTGTTATCCAATAAGAGATCGGTATCTAGGGGCATTACTAACTCAAATGTTAAGGTACTACAATTAATGCGCTAACATAAAAAAATATATATTTCTTTCACTTGATCATAAAGTGTCATTTCTTTGGGTACATGTTGCGCAATACTCAACACCCATCTATATTGCATGCTTTTCCGAAATCGTGCAGCCCTACTGTACAGTGCAAAAGTTGTAAGCTAGTCGTTTTGTTTGATTAATTTATAGGACAGAATTAATATTGACATAATTAAAGAGTACAAAAGCGGTTCAAATAAGAAATGGATGGATATTAGGATCTTGGATCGTGCAAAAGATACAGAAATAATTTCAAGAATCCATAAGTAAGTACTTTTAGAGGATTTCATGGTCCCTTTTGGGTGTTACTGACTATGAAAACATCCATGTCAGAATCATAACGACACCAAACAAATAAACACACATCTTCTATTATGTTCATTTATTTAACCAAGGCATATTATGTAATTTTCTAAAATAACAATGCGGTCCATTTGCACAGTAATGTACGTAGCATTCACATGGTAACAGATGCATCATCGCCTTTAAATTGAATACATTCTCTCTCGCACACACATTTGTGATGCCCCCACAGTAACATTAAATGTGGAGCCCTGTTTTGTCATTACTGTATCAAGCACCCGCCCACCTCTGCAAGTTCATTCCAGTAGGTTCCAGTGTACAGTCCACTGACAATGATCCTCCCAAAGTGAGGTCCTTTCAAAAATAACACTGCATAAACAATCTGAGCATTTTTTTTTATTGTACAATGCCCTTGGGTTCAGACAGTACATAAAGCACCCCCCACCCCTCCCGTTACCACTCCCTGTTCTTGATGAGTTCAGCGCTCAGCAGTTCAGTACTAATGAAATCAAGGATGGATGAGAAAGTCACATCACTTCCCCCAGCTAGGCTGGCCAAGAGACAGGTGGAAATGTTGGCAAAATGGTGGACATGCGTGTTAGCGTTAGCCTCGCCCTCTCCCAGGCTCTTTATAGCACTCCCGTTAGCCGCTGCACTTTCTTTAACGCCTGTCTGTTTTTCCCTTCCCGGCACGTTAACTCACTGGCAAACGTCATTGCTGCTTTGCTCTCCCTGTCCCCGTCCTCCATCATGGGCTAGGCCAGGGGTGTCAAACGTATTTTTTTCGCGGGCCGCATTGTAATCATAGCTTCTTTCGGAGGGCCATTATGACTGTCAACCCAAATAAATGTATGAGCACCTCATATTATATACAGTAAAAGGTACAAAACAAACTGACAAATAACCCGTTTTCAAATCAGACGAGTAAAAACTGGTCAAATATTTAAAAAAAAAAAGATATTAAAAGTGAAGACAATTTGCAATTCTAGTAATGACACACGAATTTGTCTTCGCGGGCCACATAAAATGATGTGGCGGGCCGTATCTGGCCCCCGGGCCTTGGGTTTGACACCTGTGGGCTAGGCAAAGCGGCTGGAACACGAAATCCGAAGCTAAGGCCACTTGGGACAAAGCGGCGACCCCTCGGTGCAATCTATTTGCACAGTCCCTTTGCTCATTAAGTCCCCCATTTCTGTTCATCCTCTTCACTTTACAACGTGGTCCTCATGTGCCCCATCTTATCAACTTGAATTGTACATTCAGCCAGCCGCAGTTAGATGCCGTGCTGGAGGTGAGTGAGGTTAACCTTGGGTTGAGTTGTTTAGTCAGCACCTTTCATCCAATTGTCTTTGAGCCAGAGCCATGAAACCATTATTACTTTGCCGTTGTAAAGGTCACTATCCATAGATCACGTTAGTAATCTAAAACAGGAAAACGAAAGTGGATTTTTTCTGTTTTGGGTGTCGTTTGAGTGTGCCACAGTCTTTGTCGCTTGCCAAGAGCTCGCTCATACGCTGTGGTGTGCTGCCGCCTTTGCTTCTCATTTCATGGCCGAGCTCCATCCTCCATTATGAACTAATCTCACTGTTTATTCATGCCACAGCACATCAGTACGATATTGTGATGCAATTTGCACACAACACACCAAGGCGTCCGCACGGACCCCCTTTTGAATCCCATCTCTTTTAGATGGGGTCATCATTGCACGGCCAACTTTGTCTTGCTACTTGATAGAACTGTGATACTGCCGCCCAAATATTTCTTGGAGAATAAACAGCGCTCCACATGAAATGATTGAATTAAATCACAATCGAGTACACGCTGCGGGATGGCTTGAACAAACAACTACCTCACATCATCCGAAAAACAAATCTAGTTCCGGTTTGTATTCATCCTGATGCATTTTGTCGCTGTCAAAAGTTGTAGTTAGTCTCGCCACTAAATTGTTTGTCCAGTCGTAATGACCGACAACAGCCTCGCTTTTGTCACTCTAAATGTTTGAACTAATTCAAAAAGTAGCAAATGTTTAGACCAAAGAGTTTTTTGTTGATGTGCATGCCTATTGTTTTGTATGCGGTATACTTGCATTCAGATTCTTTTTTGTTTTTTTCCTTCTCACCTATCCACAATGCAATGCCGTCCCCCATGATGCACCTCTGCTTGCTGTTACCTGTATGTTAATACGCTTGATCCCATTGGCCCACTGCCATCATGTGCTCGCTGCCTGCTAATTAAAGACTCAGTCGACTGCCAAAGCAATGAAGCGACCCCTCGAGGCAACTGTAGACCTGGTACTTTGACCTTTCACCTTTTGCTTTGCATGTAGCTTCTTTAATTGTACTGTAGCCACTCACAAAGTTTAAGTTGGCTCTTTTGCTTTTGTGAAACGCTGTAATGCACTTGGAACTTTCATAGTCTATTAACGTACACCAGTGGCAATTGCAGCTTTATATTAATGAAAAGAGTTTAATGATAAAGTAATTCTATCTGTACAATTTTCTGAATATTCTTGCTAGGATGTAGTTTCTTGTCCATTTTTTTTGCCTTTATACGTTGAGCATAATCAGACTGTAGAGTTGCAATTTCCTTGTTGATTTTTCCTCGTATAAATGGTGTGCTCGTGTTTGTTTTTCCCGGTGGCCAGGCGTTTCCCCACAGCGTCCTTCATCCACTACCAAAGAGAGCGGCACTGGAGAAGAGCAATGGTGCAAACTCCGTATTTAACCCCAGTGTCTTGCACTATCAGCAGGCTCTGGCCAACGCACAGCTCCAGCAGCATGCTTTCTTTCCCACAGGTAAGTGAAGACAGGGTAGACAAGTTACTATGGGCCATTTTGGGGGAACCACAGACTGTACTGAAGTACCAGTGAAAAGCCTCAGTGACACACAGTCACGAGGTCCTTTGGCTTCTTACATTGAACCCTTTCTTATTTAGTAAATACGTCAATTAGGGCTTGAATGTTGTGTCTCTATGAGTAAGAAGCTACCGATAGCGTTATCATGTCAAGTATTTCGAGGACCATCGTGAGTTTTCATTTCAACGCTATGAGCTCAGTTACGCCCTTCGTAGAAGTCTCACCTTGATGGTCCAGCTGAGTCAGCCGAACTGTGGCTAAAACATGAAACCATGCCCATCTGCAATCAGGTTTGTGCTTTCATGCCAGATGGGTGATGGGTGGGCTTTTGGTGGACGAATATCAGGTTCAATGTGATATTGTGTATAAGAGGAAAGCACCATCTTCATTTTCAAGTATGGCTGCAGATTGGATTTAAAATATAATATTCAAACAATCCGGCAGAGATCTAGTACAGCTCTATAATTAAAGGAGCTGTTTAAGTCACCTTAGCTAAATGATGAGGCTTGGCCTTGCTGATGTTTGGCTGCACATTTTGTTGCTAATCGACTTGGTCAGCGGGAACCCCTCTGCTTGCATTCCATCAACACTGTAACTTTGTCTAATCTGTGGCTCTCCTCTGTGTCAATTAATTCATACGCCCTCCCCACTCCCTCTTTTCTCTTTGCATGAAAACACCAGGGTCAGTCCTGTGCATGACGCCTGCTAGCAGTCTTGGTAGGTTCTGGCCTTCACTTACGTTTTGTTTTTTCTCTTAGCTCACACACAGCCAGGCACCCACACGCACATTCACTACATGGAACAACTGCGGATGATAATTGCATGTTGTTGGACGATTTAATTTCAGCGTAAACCAAACTTCGAGTGGTCGTATTGTTTTGTTTTAAACACAGAGGCGTTGCCTTGTTAAGTTGTTGATCAGAGAACTTCAATTAGATACTCAGAGGGACTCTTAGCTTTCTTGGGGCAGGATGGGAATAAAAATATGTCCACGCTAACAAATCATGAGTAAAGGCTGAATGAAGCAGAATTTTTGCAAAGATGAGCTGGGGGGTATTCCAGAAAGCAGGGTCTCTGAGGATGGTAAGCCTGAAATCAGGGTTGCTAGTTCCACGAAGAGAGCTAGTAAGTGAAACTCTTGAGTCACTCATGGCAACTGACTCAGTCCTCGATCCTAACTTGTGATTGTAATCTGCTTGTCTCCTCTTTTATCCTCATGGGTTTTTTTTTTCTCTTGTTTTCTTTTCCTTCCTCTTCCTCGCTTTGCCTTGTGAATGGTTGCATGCCATCTGCTGGTGTAACCCTAACGACGGCTTGCCGGCTCACTGTAACATCCGCCGCCATTACCACCGCCATCTGCGACAACAACAAACAAACAACAACACTGACACGCACGTGACACGCCTGTTTCCATGACTGTCATACTGCACCAACTCTTGCGCTCTCGCCCTGCTCTTTCTCATCCTCAAAACAAAGTCCCAATGATGTACAGTGCTACGCCTGCTACTGTCTCTGCAGCAACAACTCCAGCCACAAGTGTCCCCTACGCAGCAACAGCCCAAGCCAATCAGGTTTGCTCTTTTTAAAGCTTTCTTTCATCAGTCCCCGGAGCTCTGAAGAAGTCTTGCCCTCAAATACAAAGTGGTCGTAATGCCACGCCAAGCCCCTCCTTCTCTTCCACCATTTTGGTGCCACTCAAGCAAGTGGGAGTCTCCCAGGGGAGCAAAGGAGCCTCCTGCACGGCCTATCAAATTTCCCGAGAAATACTTTGGCGCTTTGGTCAAGTACTTCTTCAGAGCTCCCACATTTGCAATGTAGTAGTTGCGCTATGTAGCACCACTTCCTGGTTCTGTTCTGCATGTTTTTTTGTTTTGTTTTCACGTCTCTGATTGTCCAATACTTTACTCCCCTCCATCTTGCAGCAGGGGAATCACTTGTTATTGCCTGTGTGCTACGCAACCACACACAGTTAGCACATTCATATACATACATTCGGGACATACTGGTTTCAAACTTGTTCTGCGTTATAAATAGTGTGACATCTTTGCAGTGCGAAATCACTTGCCAAGTGCTGACATTATGTCCTGGCAAGCAACACAAACAGGATAAACTCCTTTTGCGGTCAGAATCCACAGTAATTTTAAATGTTGCTTTTTCCTTTCTTCTTCTTCCACTGTTACATTTAATTGTGACATTAATCGTCAGTCACCACAGACTGTAATGTGTTGCTATTAAAACAACAAAGCTGTCAGAATGTTATCCAGAACACTTTGTTTATCATTATGGTTAAAACTAAAGCGAGTAGTAGCCCGAGGATGGATTTACATTGCATGGTTGAAGTGACAGTCCCAATTTTTTGCTCAATTGGGATATACATATATCGTGTCAGCGCAAAGAGGAAAAGAAAATACATGGAATCAAAGATGTCCTCATTTCAGAATCAGGCCGCCTTCATATGAGGATATAAATCTGCTAACCACTCAGATATCTGCCAGTCCAAGCGCCAGTGGAGCATTAACGCAGACCGGATACAAACCAGCAATGCAAGCTTGACCTCATCCGTCTGTTCCGTTGAGTGACGTAAACTACTCTTTCCAAACCTTCATTGTACCAAGGCGCATATTTCACATTGGAAAAAATGTCACGGTACACCACTTCGGAAAATCAATAACACAGAGATTATTTGTGTACTTTCTTTCATTCATTCATGCTTAGAAAATGCACTGATCGCCCACGTGCGAGTAATGGACTGGCACTGTCTCCACATTTAGGAGCAAAATGCATTCAGGGGAAGTCTGAAGCTCTGCAAACAACAAGTTTTCCCTTCTAATGTGGGCCAGTTGATCAATTAGCGCATTTCCCAAGAGATCCAGCAATGTCCGCCTTATTCAGTGCACGAGATGATGTGAGAGTTGTGCCAGGCTGCTTTACCATATCAAATACCCTGAACCCCTGACAGTTCTTAGCTGAGAAGAACATCACCACGCTGGAGATAGCCTCCTCACTCACCCAACCTGGTTCAGGGATTTTTTTGTGTGCAATCATTAGTGACGATCTGGCAATGTTTGTCATTTCCTGCCACATGTGAGCTCAGTGGGGACATTTCCAGTAATTGTCTGCAGGAAGTGGTGCCACAATTTAAACGTGCATCTGGGATGAGAGAAAACGGTGATGTCATTCTGTCTGCCACCGTGTGACCTCGCGGCTGGCCCCTCCCCTCTCAGGAGAGATGGTTTCCGTGGCAACATTGAATAAACAATTATTTTTAGATGCTGCTAAGACACACTGGCCACAACTTTAGGTACATATTAAAGACACCTGCTCTTATCTGTCTCAATCACATATGCGTTTGACATGAATGGACAAAGTATATATACTCACTTTTACACATAAAGACAGTCAACATTTAAAATGCTTTTACTTTTACTAGCTATTGGACGTAGGTTACAAATTATACGGCAGCGCCCCCTTCTGCCGTAGGCTGGATTTTTATCCCATGACACTCCCCAAGTGACACGACTCCTTCCCGAAGAAAAAACTATAAAGCTATTGTCAAAATTATTTTTCCATTTAATTTATTAGCTGGTTGTGGGCAGGATCAAAAAGCCATTCGTAAGGGTTCTTAAGCCCTATTTGAAATTTTAAATAATATTTAGGAATCACTTTCACCACAGCTCCGGTTACATTTTCTCTCAGGACACCCGTATTTTACACATAAAATATGTATTTGTATTTTGTGCATGTATTATTTGAGATTTCATGGAGGGAAAGAGATTAATCTGTATTTAGATACCAATTGTGATCGGGTTGTGACGTACTGCGGCCGAAAAACTGGCTTTCAGAGATCACAGTCTGTGAATTTGGACACAGCACGAGTTTGTGCTGCATATGTTTTATGTCAGGCACTCTGTTTGGGCAGCTCAGGTTTTGAGAAGACATTACGTTTGTTTGCAGCAATTATAATTTCTGTTTCAGTTGGTTTTATACAACTGGGCCATCATTTCCGCTACTTCATTTCTGATGGGCAATTTGAGCATCTGTGCATGCAGATTGTTTTCATGTTTTCCATATGGAATACAACTGAACTGTGCATCCAAACACTGACCTGCGGAGTAGAGATTTGTCTCTCTCCTATGAGTAATTGGATAAAGGTCCACAGAAAAATAAATGTTTTGATTCTGAGGAAAATGCAATTGTGTGCTGGGTAAAATATCTCAATAAATGTTTCTCTCTGTCTTTGTGTGTCTCCCCTGCAGATCATTCTAAAGTAAACGCCACAAAAGCGCTGGATTGTGAAGGAGGTGCACTCCAAAACCCCAATCTGCTCACGTGTAAATACTATTTTACCTCTCCCATAGAGGTGCAGCAACCTGCATGCTAAGAGTCTCACACATGAATGCACTTATGGCAGTGTCAGTGCAACACACAGGCACCACATAGTGTGTATGATTTTTTTTTTTTTAGTGACTCTAACATATGGTAATGTACGTATTGTGGTTGACACAGAATAGGCACACCACATTGAAACCCTTTCTTGATTATTTATTTGAGGAATTTCCACACAATTTCTGTCCTTGTTTAGTAAACAACAATATGCTGGATTTGCACTTTGACGTTATGGTGCACTCTATTGTACTTAGAGTTAGACAGTCACGGGAAACTTGTAACCACACTGACACGCTTTGATGGCCTCAAGTGTTTTTGTCCAGTGGTGTGAGAGTGGCTCTCCTCAGAATGGAATGTGGCAGCTCAAAAGGGGTCCCCGCACATACTGCATCTGCCCTCGATGACCTGAATCGTATCAACCCTGGAAGCATTTTGCCAAAGCCCGACCTGGAGAAGATGTTTTTTTTTTTTTTTTTTATCATGTCCCAAAGCTGCTTGGAACAACAACAACACAACGATGATTTGCGGAGGTGCCGCCTTTTTAAACTGCATCCAGCTGGGGTGGTCGGCTTGGTGCTCCGAGTCAGTGCCAAGGACTTGATGGGGCTTAGTCCCAGACATCCCAAGCCATGTGTGTATGTGCGTGCGCATGAGAACGGATAGTCTGCCGGCAGACATGGGAGCATGGCGGACTCGGTGACGGCATGTTTTGGTGCTTAACCAAATGCTGAAGACTTGAACTCGAGGGCTACCTGGCTCCACAATCACCCGCAATTCTCTTTCACCCTAGAAAACTGTAGAAGTGCCTAAACATGCTCACCTGGATGATAGCCAGTTGCAGACAAGCTGGTGTCACGTTTAGCGTGGGGGAAGAAAAAAATATATTTTTTTCTACCAACTGTCCATTGAGATCACAAGTGTCTTTCTGGATCACCAACTAGCTCTCACAATGTACCATCATTTATTACCCGTAATTTACAAGAGGAATATATAAGTGAGAAGGTTAAAAAAAAAAATCTTGCGTGTAATGTATATATGTAATTTAGTTTCTGGTTATAGAATTGTGTTTAAAGTTTGTGCTATGTGTGCTTTCAAAATATGTTTGGACTCGGCTCCACCTGCACTTCAAGCAAGTCAAGGACATGAAATGTTCTTGTGTTGTTTTTTTTTAAACCAATCGGCATATTTCATAGTGTAATAAGTTTTAAAGATAATTTAGGAAAAACTATTTTTATTTGTGTTTGTTCTAGCCCAAAACAAATGTAATTTCATGGTGCTTGATGACCATTGACAATCCACAACTTTGGGTTTCATTCTCCTTGATTGTCTTCATGCATCTCGTTGTGTGTTTTATTTGTGATTGGGGCTTAAAAGGTTTACTCTTAATTTATCTTTACTCTTTATTGATCTTCGCCCTCACGTTAATTACTATGTTGTAAAAATATTTGAAATGAATGTAACTTATTGAGCTGTGTCACACCGTGCTTTGTCAGCGGTGTGGAGGTGGAAGCTTCCAAGTCCACCTATAGACTGCTGGAAGCTGCTAGACCTAGATGGCCTTCTTGCTGGAAAGAGGGAGGAAAAAAAATAATAATAATGATGTTTCAGAAGTGAGAGTGTAGGAATAGAGTTGCTTGTGTTGTTGGAGAAACAAAAATATGTTTATTGTATAGATGACATTTTAGCCGAGAAAAAAAAGAGAAGGAAAACTTTTAAAAAGGGTGTACTCTGGTATGCTAGTATTTCATAACAATATTAAGTTGTTGCTGTGGCAACCAAATGTTGCAGTTGCTAAACTTTGGTATTTTTGTAAAAGACATTGTTTGACCTACCCCCACCGAATTACGTACACAAGTTAGATCGTAGTCAAGACATTAACATTTCTTATTCTTCACTGAGATTGTAACCACAAACTAATATTTTCACTAGAAAACAACAGCCACTGTAGAGCTGTGACACTCACTAGAATGAATCACCATATAAGTATATAATTATGTACACACAATAACAAAATCTATCAATGTTGATAAGGACCTTCAGGCTCTTCACTGATTTGATTTGTTCAGTGTAATGCGAGAGTTAAGGATAGCACTTTTCACACTGGAGATTTGCAACAGTCAACCATGTGTTTTTTAAGTGAATGTAGTTGCGGGGGCGGTGCACTTGAGACGTCCTTGTTTTACCCACAAAGTCCTTGACGTGTATTTTAAGCATAGACAGTGGATGGTAAGAGAAGGCCAACGGAAGAACTTTGGTTCTCTGAGCAGACTCTGGGTATCCAAATTCATTGCCTTATCTGAAGTCTGTTGCGTGTATATTGTTTTTTTTTTGTAAACTATTTGTAGAGACGTTCTTTACTCGACCCCTTCGTAATTTCATTTCAAATAAAGGAATAACTATTGCTATGTGAAGCCATGTTTTTTGAGTGGAAGCCAAAATGGCTGAGTACAACGGAGTCACCAGTCGAGGATAAGGAACTTGTTGACCCCTGTGTGAGAAAGTGTAATTCATTGTCTTGGCCAACAGAGGGGGCCACACGCGAGACGGTTGGAGACTGTGCCATCCTTGCTTCTGTGCGCCCAATCAACCATTCAATAGTTTTGCTGTAATCTTTTTGGGAGAAATGTATTCTTTATATTATGTTCCTTTTAGTCAAATGTGCTTTGGTTCCAGCGAGGTAGTGTAAATTCTATCGAAAGAAAGAAATAAAAGTCAATGTCACCTTTGTGGTTGTCTCTCATCACTCCATGGGAAAGCTGGGCCAGTTGAAATGCTACATAAAAATATTATCCATAACAAGAAACATTTACCATAATACTCCACCAAATAGTAATATTTTAAAAATATATCGGAATGGTCCTCAGCAAGGACGGCTCCAGGGTTTTTTTTCTCTATAGACTCAGAAATAGTGGGGGGCTATGAAACCAATTCATTAATATATTTTATTCATGATTACTGAAAATGGAAAACACTTAAGTCATAACAATATGCAACAATATAATCGTACTTGTTTATCGGACTAGCCTAGACTAACGCAATTGTAAATTCATGATTACTGAAAATGAAAAACACTGGATGGAAAATACTTCTAGGTCATAACAATAATCATTTTGTTAATTAGACTGAGAGATTATTCAGATTTTTTGACTCCAAATAAGAGAACCATCATTACTAAAATCACCCTTGGATTAATTGTGTTCCATTTATCAATAATCTACTTTACTGAGTGTCAAGTATAACTAGTCTGTTATTGGCAATGTTTATGTGATATTTTCCGTTGTATTATTTTCTAATGTTACTTTATGTTTACGTTACAGTGCAGCTCGTGGGTGTACCTAATAAAGTGTCCGGTAAGAGTTACCTCCCTTCTATTATACGTGACATGCCGGAAACGTCTGCCTGATGCACGGAATCCAAAGGCGTGGATTCCCTGCACTTTTTTTTTTTTTTTTTTTGTCTTCTCGGGGACAAAAAGACATTCGCCTTCCTTTCCACTGATCGTCGCTGCACACTGAAGGGGGAAAATGTCGTTTTAGCTCATTTGCAAGATGTGCAGCCGCCTCGTTTCTAATTATAGCCAGTCTTATTTCTGCCTATTGCATTATGGATGCCCGTGGAAGGGGGTTCCGTCCAGATAGCGTGGGAACGTCTCCGTAGAGGCTGAATGCAACATCCCCTCCGCCTGCACCGCATTCGGCGCGTCGTGGCCGCGGCGTGAGCGCACAACGCGAGGTCGGGATGTGGCGGATGTGAAAGCGGGGCGCGATGCGGGAGTACAAAGTGGTGGTGCTCGGCAGCGGCGGGGTGGGCAAGTCGGCCCTGACCGTGCAGTTCGTCACCGGAACATTCATCGAAAAATATGACCCGACCATCGAAGACTTCTACCGGAAGGAGATCGAGGTGGACTCGTCCCCGTCGGTGCTGGAGATCCTCGACACGGCCGGCACCGAGCAGTTCGCCTCCATGCGGGACCTTTACATCAGGAACGGCCAAGGCTTCATCCTGGTCTACAGTCTGGTCAACCAGCAGAGCTTTCAGGACATCAAACCCATGAGGGACCAGATTATCAGGGTCAAGAGGTGAGTTTGCAATTTGCAGGGTGTGGACTGACGGACAGACAGACAGACAGACAGACAGACAGACAGGTAATATTCTACTGTAAACTAAGCAGCATCAGGCTAGCTTAGTACTTGGATGGGAAGCTTGAAAGCAAAAAAAAAAAATGGGAAGAAGATAAATTCATAAATAAACACAATGAGTACAGTGACATTTTGTGTTAAAAAGCAGCTGCTGAGCCCTGCGGTTATACACTCGCACACATGACTAGCTCGGGATGTTCTTCTGATCACTTAGTTCAGACCATTACTCAACAAAACCACTGAGCTCATCCCACAAGCACAGTTGGGCCTTATCTTGGATGGCTTTCATAAGATGACAAGACTGTAAAAAGTCCCTTTGAAACATCATGTGACTAACGGGGCCTTGTAGTGCTCAACACTCACTGATCTATTATAAACAGTTTGGGATGAGGAATGTTTGATGAGCAATTCAAAAATATGCAAATTTTGCTCCTGGTGCATTTAAGTCAAGTCAAAGTAATAAAAGGTCACGTTATCAGATGTCTCTGCAATTATGCTAAGGTGATGATTCCGGGGTGGAAGTTGTGTCGAGTGTAATAAAGCCTCCCCAATGGGCTCGGAAAACAATTGAGCCAAGAATCTGTTCAATTCCTGAGATAGCAAATTCTCACATGTGGTCAACTTAGCCTTGGAGAGCGTTTTAAGATGAGCAGCTATGTTGTGATGAGTAGCTCAACTAAAGATATTTTTGCATCATTTTGCTGAGAATCAAAATAACCTGAATGGGAAAAAAAAATTCTGTTTCAGTGTAATGTGTGTGTTTGTGTGTATGTATGCTGTGCACAAATGAGTCGTAATTCGACCACTCGTTCGATTGGGCATGGCATAATGAATATTGATTTATATTTTTTCTCACTCGGATGAGATGGTGTGACATCACAGCAACAGCCGTTTTGTTGTTAGCGCTAGTCTGACAGTTACGGACCAACTGTACCCCGACACCATCAGTGACTCACATAATAATTTATTCAGGGTGGTTATTGTTACTGGTTATTGTTTTGGTCCAATTTTAGATCGTATTGTTTTTTGGTAGTTGGCTCAAAGCTAACCAAAGCGCCGGCGGCATCCGTGTAAATAAAATGGCAGTTCCGGTGATGGCAAGTCTCATCCGAATCCACAAAATTATAAATCGATAATCGATTATGCCATGTCTAATCGAACAAATGAACAAATTATGATATGTTTGTGCGCAGCACAGGTGCCCACCAAGTGTGCATGTGGCATATGAATAGTACATACCCTTATTTCACACAACTCTGCTTCTCAAGTGGCTTCTTACGCTGTAAGAGACGCATTCTTATATAATCATAACATCTGTCTGATTAGTCTATGCTTGTTGGGTTTTTTTTCCTTCCAAAACGCACCATTTAGAATGAGAAGAATGGAGGGTTCAACAAAAAAGATGGCCCTGCACATTCAGACTGAGATTCAGTACAAATGCTATATGAATTTAAAAATTACATTAATGTCATTTTGATATTTATGCTACGTAATTACCTTAGCAATGCCTTGGAAAGTCATACACACTTTATGATGATTGCCAATTTGTTCTCATTTAAGACTTTATTTACAGTAAATACAATATAAAGTAAATGTATTTGTTTTTTATGCCCAAATCCATTTTATGCTCAATTAAAATGCCATTCAAGAACAGAGTGCAGGTAAACGTAAAGTGTCAAATAAGAACATGGAGTCACCTTTTGAAGACAAATGTGCAAATGGAGAAGGAACTGAAAGTTTTTGACACTGAGGGAAATTTTTATAGATAGTGTTGGTTCGGAGGTGCAGGGTTCAATTCCGGCTCCGGCCTTCCTGTGTGCGCCCGTGTGGGTATCCTCCGGGTACTCTGGTTTCCTCCCACATCCCAAAAACATGCTTGATAGGCCAATTGCCCCTTGGCGTGACTGTGACCAGTTCAGAGCGTCCCCCGCCTACTGCCTGAAAACTGCTGGGATAGGCTCCAGCATGCCCGTGACCCTCATGAGGACCATAACCGGTTCAGATTATGGATAAATGAGTGTTGATTGATTTGTGTTTGTATATGATCAGTTAGCAGCAGAGACAGTGTGACACCAGGGTGTGCAAAAGTGCTAGGTAAGCCCCGTCAGCGTTTTATTTAAAATCTGGGTTAGGCTCTAGCACACCCACAACCCTTTAAGCAGTTCAGAAAATGGATGAATGGATTCCAAAATAGTACCCGTCCATCCATCCATCCATCTACCGCTTATCCGGGCGGGGTCAGGTCGAGGATGCAGCAGCTTCAGCAGGGAAGCTCAACGTTCCTTCTCCACATCTACTTCTTCCAGCTAGTCCGGAGACATCCCAAGGTTTTCCCAGGCCAGCAAAAAGACAATGTGTTGAATTTCTATTCTATTTATTCAATTTTATTTTATCAAGTCGATGTATTCAGTTTATTTAAGTAAACTATACATCTACTTTAAAAATGTGAATAAATCCAACAAAAAATTCTTTCAGTGTAGTTTAGGACCGTTTAGATCAAACTGCAGGCTGGTTTCTTCCTTGTCATGTGCGGGGCCTCACAAGGTCCCATGATGATGATAACGACTCGCTGTTGGAGTCTGCTTTTACTGTAGGAAAAAAAGAAAAGACAATGCTTTTCCGTTGGTGCAGACGTTCCAACGAGCACCAGATGAATTTTGCAGCAGACGAGGGGCTCGATTGGCCCGTCGCAAAGAGTTAATAAGGCACCCTGTCCGCGTTGTGTTCGCGGGGCATCGACATCACGTTATGGACCCTTTAGGAGATCATCCTGCTGATCCAATTTTCTGCTGAGCCAGCCAACAACATGCGGTGAAGCTACATGAACCCACTCACCAGAACTTAATGGAATTGAGTTGGGTTTGAAGCCAAAAAGACATCAGGCGTCCATTAGGGAGTCGTGTAAACTGGAATGCGAGGCTCTTATGTGGGAAAGAATGTGTGCTGCAGACATCTGCTCTCACACGAGCTTGCATGCTATTCCATGGCGCAGGTTACAAAATAGCATTGTGCCATTCTGTGACTTCCAGCGTCATACTTTTTCCCGACACGCAATCGGATCATCTCGTTCCGCTTGTGCTGAATCGGTTGGGGGTGAAGCCGCTTCAAAGTTGCCTTTTCACGCTGCACTGATGCTGTGTCTAATAGCAGGAGGGGAGTGGGAACAGGGCGGAGACCAAAACAACGCATCTCAGGGGGCTCCCCAGTGTGGCCTCAAAGAAGCATTTGGACCTCAGGCTTTTAGCGTTGGCCAAGAGCAAAAAGCAAGTCATTAAAGCGGTCAGTCTTTTGGAAAGCAAGCAATGAAGGGACATCAATCAAGTGCATGCAGCCCACTAAACATGTTTCTCATATCTGTTGACCACCAATAATAAATAAATAAACTAATATTACTTCTCTGACTCTTTTGACGAGTCACGACAATGAGAAGGTGGTTGAAATTGTCACACCAGGTCTGCTGGACTGGTCCAATCTCTTTTTTTTTTAATTGCTAAGTTGCACAGAGAGCCAGACGATTAGTGGAGGACTTCTTCTAGAACTCACACACAACTTCTGATGTTGTGTGATTTGTTTGTGTATTTTTTGTGTGGCACACACAGATTGGCTCCAGCTAATTAGCAGCAGATGCAGAATTCTGCATTCAAGCCCTTCATCCTGATTTGTTTGCTGCTGCTTTGAGGCTTGTGAAATGGCAATTTTGCACAGCAGGTAGCTTTAATAAGGCTACGTCTGCCTTTAAGATATAAGCGAAAGATCCCAACTTTTTTTTTTTTTTTTTTTTTTTTGCAAGTAAACATTGCTGCTCTTTGTGTTATGTTCCCGGCACAGCAACCCTTAGCGGTAATTAGCTCCAACAAAAGTGTGACTCAGTATTTTAATGACAATGAAGAATGTTTATAGCTTTATAGCCACATTAAGAACAAACATGAAGGTTGGTGAGCTACATGGGCCCTCTAAGGCGCAGAGAAAGTTGCATCTCAAGTAGAAATTGTCAAATGTTAAACACACTTTACATTTAATTGTTTTTTTAGTTACAGTGAAAAATGCGCTTTTAACATGCAAACATATTAGCACAACTAAAATCATACCAAATAAAATGTATAATAGCTGGACTGAGACATATCTCCGTAAAAAAATCAATAACTGACGTTCAGATAGGGCAAGAACATGGGAAGTAAAATATATGACAACATTTAGAAGTGTCAATCGTTAAATAACCGATTATCAAAATCCTTGACTATCCAATGCAATACAAAACAACTTTAATTATGTCGTGCATTTTACGACAAAAGGGCGGCATGGCGGCACACTGGTTAGCACGTCCGCCTCACAGTTAGGAGTGTGCAGGTTCGATTCCACCTCCGGACATCAAATCGTCTTACAGACTTCCCGTGAGTCTAGTTAGTTGAAATGATCAGAGACTCCTGAGGTGCATCGCCTTCACATGATATTTTCCAACCAACTGCATCAAAGTGGCACCTTCTGTTTAATTGTGTAAGCGAACATAATTTGGCCAATTGATCGCTGACCCGCCAGTGTATTCCTACTGGGGGGCAACACGAGCATTCCAATGAAACACCACGCAGTAGACGGCGAATCCCTGCGAGGCAGAGCAGCGGCAGCGTGCAGCCCGGCATGGCAACAAGCAAGCTCTTCAGCCGCTACATCATTCCCTGTGTCTTTGTCGATATATTTAGAGTTTCTCCTCCGAGACTGTCAGCTTGCATTTGCCCACGTGGCTCTTGTCCTTGTTCACACCCTCAATGCACACACAGGTCGGATGACGAGCATGGCCACTCTTCCGTCCTTTGTAAGGGATGCGGCTGCCTTCCCTCCGGGATCTCGCAAAAGCAGAGGCAGGAAGCCACAAATCAGCATCCTATTGGTGGACACTACCTGGGGAAGAGTGTCAGTCAGACAACCAGCAGAAAAAAAAAGACAAAGAATTGGTAAACGTGGTTTCTAAAAAGAGTCAGTGAGGTGTAGAGAAGCACTTTCCATGCAGGCATTGTGTTCATGGTTGGAAAGTGAGCATGAATGGTTGGCTGGTTACTTTGTGTTCCCTACCATTGACTAGCACCAGTCACAAAGCGTGACAAGTGGATGCTAAGTGTGTAATACTTCATCCCATTGGAATTTCTCCGAATGTCAGAGACCTTTATCAACTCATTCACGGCCAGCCCAATCAAAACGAATCTTTGACGTCTATAGTCGTCAATGGTAGTGAATGAATAAAGAAGCTGTCTTTACTTCTCTCTCGCAGTAGCTGTTTTCAGTTAGTATTCCCGTTATCCATGACTCGCTCCAGGCTGGGGCTCCATCTAGCGATGGCCCAGGGGGGAAGAGAGACACGCGTATTGTGCAATAGCAATCGTTGGTAGATGATGCGTCACTTGCACGCCAAGCAAAGGCATTGTTACAGAGAGGTTTTCGTTTGTCGTGACAGTTCTCTAATGGGACCGCCCACAGATATTAGACACCCACGGAGGACTGGCAGCCTCCTGGGAAGCTGCTTTTGTCGCTTTCCTCTTGCTCCACTGTGCTTGGTTCTTGTGGTTTCAGCAACTGACAGTATGTAGGCCGACACTCGCCGCATCAATGAGTTTCGCTCGGAGGCACCGGGAAGGAAGTTCCTGTTTGTACCAAATATGGCTTTGTCTTTTCTTTCCAGGTACCAGCAGGTGCCGGTGGTGCTGGTGGGGAATAAGGTGGACCTGGAGGACGAGAGAGAGGTGTCGCCCGGCGAGGGCCAGGCGCTAGCAGAAGACTGGGGCTGCCCCTTCATGGAGACCTCTGCCAAGAGCAAGACGATGGTGGATGAGCTTTTCACCGAGATCGTGCGGCAGATGGATTTTTGCCCACTGCCAGACCGCAGAGAGGCGTGCTGCCCCGCCTGCAGCGTACAGTAGCGGGTTGACAGATCCCAAGACGTGGACAAATAAAATGATGATGAGAGAGTGAAGTTGGAGAGGACTCAAGGAAAAATGTCGCTGTTGCCATTTCTTATTTCCGTGTCAGTCACGCGCTTTGGCTGAGAGGCATGCTGGGAAATGTAGGAAAGCACCCGGTGAAGTAGACAATTGAGATGAAATCTAATCCCTTGGACACAGGGTGGATTTTCTTTTGAACTTCCACATCCATCAGCCCCCTCCTGGTAAACAGCCAATTTCAGGGGCTTTCCCAAAGGCGGCGCAGTGCCAAAAACCACCTTAAAAGCCATCAACAAAGAGGATCGGAGCCCTAAATCATTTTGGGAAGCCAAGAAAAAGACAGCGGCAAATATATAACATCTGTCCTGTTTCCTTTCTGCACTCCTCTTGACGGTGCAAAGATCAAACGGCAGATTTCTACACCGATGTCAAACAGCACCACTGTGAAGGTGTCACCCCAGAGGTCGGCCCAGCAGTCGGCCCGCCTAACAATGAATGAATGAATAGATGAATGAATGTCCCAAGAATAAAAAGCTGCACCTCTTGAGGAGACATCCCAAACATGGATGATGTGTGCATGAAGTCATACTCTCACGCTGACCTCGAGTACAATCTCACCCAAAGAGACAATGTCAATCAATCATTATTGAAATGTGCAGACACTTGACACCTTACAGATGATACAAATGCCTTGTATGCCTAACATGGTAGTGACAGTGTGTCTTGAATTGCATTAGTTAGTGGATCTCATCAACACTTATTTTCAACTCAAATAAATAAAAACATACATCTTTATGCACCACTGTATCATGTTGTTTTGTGTTCCTTTTCTCTGTGCAGTCAGTCCAACAACATGCGTGTTAATCTGGGCTCCACACACACTGATAATCTGGATGAAGTGCAGCCCGAATCTCCCTTAAAGTTTAAAAAAAGACCACATTAACATGTCAGTGAAATATTTTCCTTCGTGATAATCCTGCTGAGAGCAATTTCAGTCAGTAGTTGACAGTCATTAATTCAATATTACCAATAACAAATGCTTATGAAATAGTCAATAAGAAAGCGATCTGAAGCTAGAGAGAAGAAGATTTGACGCTAAATGAAGCACAAATTGATCATCTGACGGTTTGCTCTGGTTCTTCTACAACTACTCTTTGTTCTATTTGCACTTCTGGACCGTGCTGCTTTCTCACATGGTACCATGACAAGGTTGTTTGAGGGTAGGAATTTGCGATTGTTGATGGAGATATGGGACAAATCTTTCTTTATTTGCACCATCCTCAATTTCCATGCTAACTTCCAATAGTGGTCAAGTCAGGGCAACAATGAAGAAAGGAGAACTGTTTGCTCCATGTTCTTGATTAATTAGATTGTCACATCATTTATGTGTCACACAGCAATCATTTATATGTCTGAATTATGACTATTACAAAACATGTTGACTTTAAAATTCATTTTTCAAAACAACAAAACAAAGACTGCTTGAAATTAATACGGAGCAGAAAATATCCACATATTTTTCCGTCTGGCTATTATTTACTTGGAACCACTTGGCTCCATCCAAACTCTCTTCCAGTCTCCTAGTGAAAACAGACCTTCTTCTGCCGAGAGGCTTTGTGATGTGGTTGATTTATATTTCGTTCCTGCAGATGATGTCCCTGATTTGCTGCTGCGATTAGTTCCAGTTCTTTCCTGCAGATTTTGGACCTCAAACTCCAGCATTCGTCAAATTCCATTCAAGTGTCATTAATTAAAGTCTGTTTTAAAAAACCATGACGTGGCCTGCTACTTCACATGTATGATGTGACATTGACGCACCCTGATTTTCCATCTGTACGTGGAGGTAGCGGGTCGTTTACGTAAGCGTCGAACTCACAGCGCACAGCGACGCTTAGTGGACATAATTGTAACTGCGGTCTTGTGAGACAAACGGAACCTAAGCTTCATGATCTCGTTTCTTGCCGGACTCGATGTTGGTGCACAAGAACCTGGCATGGCGTCCTTCAATTTGAGACCGACGGAATAAACGAATAGTCATCGAAAACTACTTCACGATGCTGATTAAGACTGTATGCCAGCGAATCCAACGCCGTAAGTTGCAAACTACTAGAAATGACAAGTCGCATTAATAGAAATGAATAAGTAGTTGGTAGAAAGATGTAAAAGCATACCGATGCACCCCAAATAAATTCAACCTTCATCAAGAGTATTCTTAGCATAAACAGCAATTATTAAGAAAATATTTTTCTATATCAGGTATTAGTAATCAAGGGTCCTCAAATTACGACTTTGTTCTGTCCCAATTCCAATAGTATATTAAAGTTGGTGAGGTGTCTTCTAATTGATGTATACATCTGTTCATTCCAGCACCTGTCATTTTTTGGATCTTCGCAGGTTTCAGGTCGACTGCCGCAGCAGCAGTGCGTGTCGAGGCTCTCAGCCACCGCAATGCAGTCTTCTCCAGAGAACAGGCCCGGCAGCGGGCTCTCTACCCCCGTGTGGAGAAGATCGAGGTGTCCATGCAGGGGCCGGGGCTTGATGGTACTCTGCTCATCATGAACAGAGGAATGTCCACGCCGCTGAGCTGTGCCAGGCGTGAGTTAAAAGGACTGTTGTTCTCTTTTGCATGCATAGACTGTGAAAAAAAAAACTCCTGTATGTCGTGCAGACCTGACAGAGCATCACGTGACCAACTCTGCTTTGGCCCTCGTGGATGGCGAACCTTGGCCTCTCCACCAGCCGCTCACTCACTCCTGCACGCTTACGTTGCTCACATTCAAAGACAGCGACCCCACGTTGGTCAACCAGGTGAACTGTGGAAGTCATTTCTATTTAAAGGAGACATTATCTTGCCCAAATTGAGTCGATTTGCATGTGCCACTAGAAGTCTTCACTGCTCCTAAAAATTAGCCAACCTATGCCCTTTTCCCCATCGACAGGCATATTGGCGTTCCTGTGCGGCCCTTCTCGGTCAGGTGCTGGAGATGGCGTTCAAGGACCAATTGTCTGTGGAGTTGCTCTGCACACCAGAGGTGCCAGGTATGCTGCTTTAAACCCACTGAGGGGCGAAGTGTTTGAAAGGTCGCAAATGTTATTTTTGAACTCGTATAAAAGTGTAAGTGGCTCAAAACACGAAAGCCATTCACAGTTGCAAACGTTCGCCGCTCAGTGGTTGTTTATATTTGAGCTCATCTGGATTTGTCCTGCAGCTTGTTTCACTCATAAATTCCCCCGCAGTTACATCAGGGGCTTTTCTTTGTGACTTTGTCCTGGACCCTCAGCTGGACTCTTGGACTCCCAATGAGGTTTCATGCCTTTGGTGTATTCGCCTTTGCGCTTCGGAACTCCCAGGATCTCACATGCCTGTGCTTGTGCTCTAGGAGTCATTGCGTTCTCTGACAAGAGGGGCTCAGCAGCTCATCTTCCAGGACTTTCCCTGGGAGCCTCTGGAGGTGGTCCCCTCTCTGGCACTTGAAGTCTTCTCACACAGCAGGTAAATGGATCAGACGATGATGTCGCTCAATTTTGTTACTTTTGAGGTCAATTACACAATTTATCTCGCCATTTCAGGTGTCAGCAAGAAGCGGTAGAGCAGAGGGCAGCCCAGAATCCCAAAGGGACAGTGACACTTTACAGGTGACATTGCATACACACCAGAGCATGGTTGTATTTACAGACTGAATTCTCTTTGTACAGATTTATATGAAGCTGCATCTACATACTGTATAAATAGCCAGTCGTGTAAGAAACTAAATCACATCTGTGATTACATTCAAGACATGAAACGAATATTGAAGACTAAACAACAACAACACAAAAACAGACGACGCTCAGTAAAGTCAATAACACAATCAATGTTACATAACCTGTGGTTGGCCTGGGTTGAGAGGGATTGAGTCGTAAACAAAAACTCATTAATTAGCTGTCGTTAGCTTATTATACAATGCTTGCGCGCGTGCGTGTGCATAGTACATCGTACTAAAACGTACTTAAAATGTAAAAGTGGAAATGAAAATAAATAGAAAAATGAATATTAATAGAATATTACTGATAGCAGTCAATATAATAAAACTGCACTATTTTCTGCCGCAGACAATGTCAACACGAAATATTAATTAATTCATAGACAGCAAAGAAATACCTAAATAAAGAACACGTATACCAACGTTGACTGCTGAACTTGATGCTTGTTACAAACGATTCATTATTATTGCCATTTAAAACTAAAATACTACAAACTGCTGTTTTGGTCAGAAACAATGAAAAATGACAAGCTCAAGGTGACTCTGTCTGTCTACTCTCTAGATGTGGGGACCATGTCCTTTTGAGCGGGGGCCCCCTAGTGGCCCGAACAGGTCTGTGCTTCCAGTACGAGGTGACAGCGCTCCACAGCCTGGGAGCAGGGCGCTGGGGCCTCCATCGGCGAGCACAGGGCCTCTCACTGCCTATGCAGCTGGAGGTAGGATGGATGCTGCTTTTATCATTTTGCAATTGCAAATGTAAAGAACACAAGGGAAAACTGTGATTTTGAGTTTAGCAGATGGCTACGAGTGAGATGTTGCTCTCAGATATGTTAACTGTCAAGTGCGATTGCCAAGAATTTTGTGTCCATGTGAGTGCTCGTCACGTTGTCTCGTTCGCGCAGGCCCACCACACAGTCTGGAGGAAACTGAGGCAGCGGGCAGAGAAACTGGTGAGAGCAAACATTCCCGTTTCACACGCACATCCAACAGAGAAAACATCAAAGCGAAAGCAAAGCTGCCAACTCAGGCAGGGACGTTACTTGCGAGGCAGCGCTCGGGTCTCCATGCTTGATGCTTGTCCAAATTAGCGCTTGTTCTAAATCCAGCCAGGCCCTTTACCCTGGATGCCCCTCATCCCTCCAGATTTCACACTGTAGCCAGAGGTTAGGATTTAACGTCATCTTTTTTTTTATGGCTTTGCATTTACGTTTCTGGCACAGGCTGGGAAAGGACTCTCATGCTTTGCATGAAGGACAAACCGCCTCTTTCTGAAGTTAACATCAAACACACCAATGAAGGAGCCAGTAAAAAAAAAACTATTTTTAAATCTCTCCAGACACTCCACGAGGTGCATCGCGACACAAGTCGATTCTAACTGAAGATGCATAAATCTTTGCTATTTAAATTAGGCTGAGTTAATTTTGGATGGAGCCATCTAGGCAGAATATATTCTGCTGCTGCTGCTGCTGCAGCCTTTCTGGCATTCCCTGTGCTTCACTGGCTGACTGTCCAGTGCAGGGAAAAGACTACTCATTAATAGGCACACTTGATTTGGCAGCCGATGACATACTATGCTCGGCGGCCTACATTTCCTTTTCACGGGGCCACTGTTATTTGGGGAATTGAAACTGCGCTTTGTTAACGACAAGCGTATGGAGTTGGATGAACGTCAAAAGTAAATGATATGTGGATCAGTTCTTGGTGGAGTTCTGACACGCACGGGATTAGCATGGAGAACCGCCGCTCTGTTTTATGGCTTTGGAGGACGTCATTTCACCCAGCTTGCAATGTTAGCGTGTCCCTTTTGTCCCAGAGCATCACTCTCACAATCACGAGCGGAGCTATAAACTGAAGCCGCCTTGCTGAAGGATGCGATGCGATTGATGTCATTTCTTTTTCCAAGACGGGACGCTAGTGTGTTAATCATTTTGTCTGTCCAAATACACAAATGATAAAGAATTTAGTCATACTTGACATCAACTCTTCACGCTGGTTCAAATCATTCACTCTGGAGGGGTGCTTCTATTTCATGCAAACGGAGAGTACATCTTTTGTTACCAGCTAGCTAGCATGCCGCTAACTTCGGATCGGGCCCCACAAACGAATTATGTTGGAAATATACGTCTGCTCTACCCCAGGAGATGTCAATTTCTTTTGCATAAGACTTGTTTATTTTAGTTGAAGTGTTTATATGGCACATTGTCATTTTGTTTGAGTTCCACGTAAACCTGATGTCATACAACGGAAAGTCTATTATGTCACCTTTTGATAATTACAATTGACAGTATAGATTTATCGTATACAACAGTTTGAAGCAAAAGATTAAAAAGACCAAAAATATCCTGTTTTCGGCCCACAGGTGGAGGTGCAGCCGCCTCCGGAAGCGACTCCGCCCCCTGTTGTTGCTCCCGCTCCACAATTAAGCAACCAGTAACATCTGAATTCTACACTCGCCATGTATTGTCTGAACAATAAAAATTGACAAAACAAAGTGCTGAATAAGCTCCGCTTGTTTTCAATGAAATCAAATCAATGGTCTTGTTGTTGAGCGGATGGTGTTGGAACTATTGGGAGTGTGTGTTCCGCACGTGTGCTTGAGCAATTTGCGACAACAAACGCAGAGTGTTTGCAGCGAGATTGTCTGGTTGGCAGCTGTCGTGTACGTCACTTGTCAGCCCGACGGCTGTCGCCTCTGACACATGATGCTCAACACTCCTGCTTTCTGTCAGCTTTGTACACTTTCACTTGTTAATAATGTATATGTCGAGTGGCAGTATGGAGGATCAACTCATTAGCTTTTCTGCCAAGAGTTTCATCAGAAAAAAAACCCAACTTGTATCTATTTTTAATTTTTATCCCGTCATCAATCCCCCCCCTACCCTCCTCCCAACGTTCTTGTAAAAGCAACATCTCGGGCAGTTTTATTATATCTGGCATCCGTGCGCAGAAAAAGTGATTAGATTGGTAGTCAAGGTTGTCATGACCTCACAAAACACATTTCATAACTTAACACGCTGAATATGAAGGAGTCCCCACCAGAGGATATTTTTGCCAACGCTGATCCTACAGAGTCATGATTGTATGTTTTGTTGTTGTTTTAAAAGAAGGTTCAAGGCAAAAGAACAAAGAAAACTTTCCATGTGGTTCTCAGTTTACAATATGAAAGTGCAATTTGAGATTACAAACTAACTCGTTTGTACAGTTGCATAAGCATACGCCATCACAAAACACAAAAAGTTGGCGTTTACAATTTTTTTTTTATGCACTAGCGGCGTTTTTCCATACATACAGTATGTCGTTATGACATAATACGGCTGCTACTCATAATTGAGACATGAGTTGTGGAGTTGATTTCTCTGAGGTCAGCCATGTGTGAGAGTGCAGGCGCTGGTGGACAACTGGCAAGTGAAGAAAATCTGGCTTCATGTATGATTCCAAACTTTTCATCACTTCCCAAATCCCCTTTTGATATTTGAGCTTCATGGAAAGCAGCAGACAGCTGAAAGTCTTTGCTCAGGTTGCCGCAACATTTTCAACTCCTGCATCATCTTTTTCACAATCTTATAAGCACAAAATTCTCAGGAAGTGGGCTGGGCATGAAATGTCCACTTTGCAGCTGTTTCGAACCCTCACTCACCAAATCAATCGGTCCAACACACGCACGTGCCACACTGCAGCTCATACATGACTCACTGATGTGTTCTCTTATGCACTTGCTCCTTTGTCCTGTTCCCTGTTGCAAAGCCAATGCACCCAGTTGGTCAGATTGGAAGGAGTCGCCATGTTACTGTACTCCACTCATCCAGTCAACCTTGATGTAGTTCAACTTATGGTAATTTACCGTTAGAGCATTTATCTGCCAGGCCTGAGATGATTTGTGATAGAATGACACCACATCAGGAGTGGGCAAGGGTAATAAAGACAATATTGCACAGAGGCAGAAAGAGAGAGAAATAAATGCAAATACTGCAGTGAAAACTAATAAAAGAATAACATGAATCCAAAAATATCCAACAACACCTCCATGGATAAACACACGAGTATCTCAAAGACTAACCACAATTCCAAAGAAGTTGGGACTTTTTTTTTTTTTTTACAAACCAATTCTCAGACAAAAATGTAACTCTAACTGCTTTGTGAACAAACCCCCCACCTACTGTAAACATGCACAGGTTAAAAAGAATGAATCAGTGACCCTATGCCGTGCAGCCTGACACAGAGTGAGGAAACACCAACATAAGGAGCCATCTGCACAAAGAGTAGCCAACAGACCGCAGCCCCAGGACACCGATACAGAGCCAAAGGGCAGGACCATGGCCGCACCCTTTGCAATTCCTACTGCAATACTCACCAACAGCAAAATAATCTTTAAAAAATGTAAAACTACAGAAAAAAAAATCTGTGAAGACTACAATGATTTAAATACAATACCTAAAAGTACAAAAAGCAGCATAAAGATGAAATACACTATAAATACACAATCAAATGAAAGATAAACAAACCAATAAATAGTTGAATGCACAATTAAAAAAGTGGGTCTCAAACCTGCTTTTAAAACCAAAACAAAACACAGTCAGACTCTGAGATTGTCAAGATCTGTCACAGTTTGTTTCCTTGTTTTAATGTCATAGTTTTGGTTTGCGTGTCCGTGCTCGCCCCTCCCCTCCTGTGCTCACAAACGATGTCATCGCCGTCACCTGCTTCTCGTTACCTGTCATGTATTTAAGTCCTGTCTGCGTGTCACTCCCGCTCGGATTGTTCTCGTCTCATGTCTTCTTGTGTCTAGGTTCCAGTCTGTTCAGCTCAGTTCTTCACGTCCCTAGTCGAGCATCTATAGTTTGTCTGTTGGGTTCTTTAATCAACCCTAGTCCAAGCTGCATTTGGTCGCCCTGCTCCATTCCGATCATGACAGAGATAGCAAGAAGGCGTAATTTAATGTGAGCTTCACTTGATTGCTTTCAGCTATTTCTTCACCTTACCACAACAACAACAACAAGCCTGCAAAACTAGCCTACTATAATAAGTGTTATTTTTATCCTTGGTTGCAGAAATGTTGTGTATTCCTCCCAATTTCTTTTTGTCTAGGGTCCCAAATAAGAGACGTGGCTGAATCACTCCTTTCTATAACTTCATGCTTGTTTGAAGATGATGTAATATTGTATTGGTGCAACTTAACTGTCTTTGTTTGTCCTCCATTTTATGTCGCCATTGCTGGAGATGATTGAATCCACATGCTGAGGACAATCTGGTGTGTCTGGCTTATTTGTGCCTGTTACTCATGTTGCTGATTCCACTGGTGCTATGCTCACTTCTGTCCTATTCTCCCACTTGATGTACCGTGCACATGACCTCTCCTACTCTGTTGGATTTTCCTCAAGGAGTTTGTTGTCCTTATTCATCATTGTTTGGATACTTTTAAATAATAATAATATACAAAAGAAATAAATTGTTTGTATACTTTTTAATATATGAATACAAAATAAATAATAATAATCTCCATTAAAGATTGTCAAGAATTATGAGGGCAAACCGTAGGATCAAAAATGATACTATAGCCAGCACCTTTGCTTCTTTCTTGTAGATCTGAAAAACTTGAAGATTTCAGATGTATTTGTGGGAATAATTTTGACACATCTCTCCCCACGCATTGACTTTGGCTCAGACTTGCTTTAAGCCTCAGGATCCTCAAGTAGTGATCTTTTCTGCTCTGTGTACTCTTGGAAAAGCGGTGCCTCCCAAGTCCTCATGTTTTGCTTTGGTGCTCTCAACCTGCTTCTATTCAACTGTCTCAACATCTGCCTCGTTTTCATTCATCTTTATGGCACTGAATAGAACATTATGCCTTTTTTTCCCCCATCTTAAACTATACACAAAAATAAATGGGGAGAAACGCACAACATGTCAGCTTTCACGTCAGTGGAAGACTCCGAGAAAGATGATTTTTATTGTTTCAATTGTTGGTCCGATTTAACGAGAATGCCTGGTTCATGTCAATGTGGTCATGCCCAGTCTATGCTGTGTCCACTTGGCATTGCAGTGCGCGTCTTGGACACGGCGTTGCGCTCTCGCCTCTGCTCGCGTTCAGTAAGCGCCACCCCACCCCGCCCCGTCCCCGCCACCTCCATCCTCATCTCCACCTTAAACGATAGACGAGAGAGGACATACATTGATTAACCCGCGTCTTTGCTCTCACGCCGTTCTGCGCTGACCAGGACGCCGGCATCGCGTCACCAGAAGCTCCGCGTAGGCGCGCCGCGCTCGTCTATCGAACGACCGCGCCGCGTGACGCTGGACGGCGGGTCCGGTCGTTGTCCCCCGCACCCTCATAGGCAGAGAGGTGTTGCCCCTGGAAGCTGGATGAATTATCGGAGAGTTGTGAATAAGTGCGAGAAGAAAACTGAGGCTCCGGATCCGCCTCGTCGCTCCGTCGCGAAAAGAAAGGACTCAGCCACAGTTGTGGACGACCATGGAGGAGACGTCCCTATGTGTGGCGATTGTTATTTTAATCATGCAATGTAAGTGGGCCATTGAAAGTATTCTTTTTCCTCAAGACTATTCCGATCTGCGCTTGGTGTGTTCTGTCAAAAAAAAAAAAATGCACGCGAGAAATCTTTGATTCCACAGGCTAGTCACATTCTGCGCTCAAGTTGTGGAGGCTGCGGCCAAGGGCAGCTTTCCTTCAACTTTGGCACCCCGAGTGCGTGGGCAGTTTTGCGGTGGGGTATGCCCACCTGCCTTGTTGGATGAGGTCAGTTAGATTGGCTCCAGAGGCTTCAAGCTGATTTTGGAAAATAACGTGTGGCGTGTGCCTGCGTGCGTGTTAGGGGGACAAAACATGTCAACAAGAAATCTGACACACACCAGGGAAGGCAGCGTGAGGGAAGTGGCAATGTGGCATTGACATGGATGTGATGAGACATTGCTATGAGTGATGCACATTTTTAAGGTCCTTATTTTGCCACCTGTCAGGTCAGGAGTTCAGGGGTGGGAGTGAATGAGTATGTGCACGCACGCGTGTGTGTGTGTATTCGTGTGTTTGCAACCCGGCAGAACTCACTCATCATCTCGCTCTCCACTCACGCTGACGCAGGTTGCATTGTAGCTGGAGTCAAGCAGGAAGTGTTAGGGGTGGGTCTTCGTAGCACCCCCCCCCCCCCCCCCCCCACACACACTCTGCCAGCTGTTGCTCACTTGGTTACAGAGGGGCTTTGTTCAAGGCACGCTCTCCTGTCCCTGTTTCCCCCCTGACCCCCGTGTACTGTTCGTTATCTTTATTACACAGCCAGGCAGGACGTTTCCTGTGGATCCACCTCCTCCCTTCGTTTCCACATGTTCCCTGCTCATTTGAATAAGTGCCTTAATTATTACTGTGCCATGCTTTTGACCCCGCCACAGTACTGGCAACACCCTGGCCCGTCTCTAACACTCCGGTAATGAGGCTAAAGCTGTGTGCCAAGCAGCGAGCGTGCCATCTTTCTATTTTTTGCTCAGGCAGGCAGGGAGGTTGTCCCTCAGCGAGTCTGAGCTGTCGCAGTGCTCGGTTGATGCCTTCAAAGGCGCAACGGGCCTATTGGCCCACCGGCGTCATACCTGGTGCCACCAGAGGGCCGTTGTTCTGAAGTGAGGAAGAACTTCGAGAAAGGAAAACTCTTCAGAAAACCTCAAATTCCAGGCTCTGGCTTGTTTACATCAAAGCTAGCCGTCCGTGTTGGTCTTCTAATAAAGGATTATCATGTTAGCAATTACACTGGTGACTGAAGCGGAAGCTCCCGTGCGGATATCATGACGAACGAGCAAGAACTGTTATAAACAACAGTTTTCTACTGTTTCCATTTATTTATGCTAAATGTATGCTGTAGACCACAGGTGTCAAACCCAAGGCCCGGGGGCCAGATACGGCCCACCACATCATTTTATGTGGCCCGCGAAGACAAATTGTGCATCAAATTCGTGTGTCATGACTAGAATTGCAAATTGTCTTCACTTTAAATATCTTTTTTTTTTTTAAATATTTGACCCGTTTTTACTCGTATGATTTGAAAACGAGTTATTTGTCAGTTTGTTTTGTAGCTTTTACTGTATATAATATGAGGTGCTCATACATTTATTTGGGTTGACAGTCTTAATGGCCCTCCGAAAGAAGCTATGACTACAATGCGGCCCGTGAAAAAAATTAGTTTGACACCCCTGCCGTAGACGCTCTTCACTGCTTCCTTATCGTCTGGGACAATATCAACTACACTTTGCCGCAAGCCGCGCAGACTACGAAAGACTACGAAAGTGGCGCCGGCCAGGCTCCGCACGTCTCGTTTCCACGTGGAACACACAAGCGTCAAGCATAAGCCAAGCTTAAGGAGGCAATGTGTTCGTTGTCCGCCTCAACACCATTGTAGCTAATTGAGGCCATCGAAGCTGACAGCGTTTGTCGGAGTGCAAAGCAAGTGAGACCTCTCACGCAGGCACAAACGCTTTGCTCATTTTCATTTTCTACGACACGCATGTTGTCAGTTCGGCCGCCGGTGCTCAAAGAGACACTCTTCAAGGTGGCGGCGGAGGACCGTGCCTCGCTTTGTGACAAGAGATTCTCCCATTCATTGTCCTCCTGTCTGAGTGGATCTCCCTCGCTTTCAATCCCGTTTTTATTCATGCTCCTCCAGTTCCCCCCCCCCCCATTAAATCGTGTCATCTCTTCTCAGGGCCAATCGGCTATTCTTTGTCATTCATTCCCGTCCCGGTTTAATCTCATTGTATCACCCTCCCGCCTCGGTTGTTCCTTCGGTGAGACAATGCTTCTCCGAGGCCATAGGGGTGCGTGAGTCGTGGCTACAATCCTAATCCTTTAACACTTCCGCGAGTAGACACGTTGCACGGTGAGGGGAGGGGAGAGGAAGTCACTGAGAGCAGTTTTAATTCGCTTAATTGAAAGTTTGACAAGCGAGGGTGGCGCAAATTGAGTCCAACGGCAAAGCGTCCAAGCCCACGCATCCGACTGCATTTGGAGTGTGTGTTATTTACGTGCACGCAATACTAAAAGGAAAAACAAAGCCAATCCAACATGGCTGCTGTTGCTTTGCATGCATACTTACTGCCCTTTGTCTATGCAGACTTTCCGATCACAGTGAAACTTGGTAAATGCCCAACAATGGGCCTGTGCACGGGAAGTAGCTCAGGAAACTGAGACATGTCGAAATTAGAACAGGAGGGAGTTTTCTGCACGAGTCATGTCGAGAACCAATGAGATCCAAGGTTGTGTGAAAAATAGACAAGTTTTTCAGCATCACATTAAACTTTTTTAGAAGCCTTAATGCGAAGCAAGTTCTCTTGAGGCTCATCTCATATTTATGTACTTTTAAAAAAAAACCACATGGCTCATCCTTAATTTGCTGACCTACGGGACAGCAGCTTTCATGCAGCAGCACTTTAATGTCTTCTTCTAACCAGCTTCCCCCTTCAGGTCACCTTCACCCATATTCAACCTGTAAAATTGACCATAATCGGACTGCTCAATCAATCGTCACGGAGGAGAGCCTGCAGCTACTTCCTTCCCTTCCCTGTGGCGGAGAAAGCAAACATCTTTGGGGCCAATGTCATGCTAACGCCTTCCTTTGAACAAGTTAATCTGGACAAGATGCTGCACTGAGCTTTGCGAGGTGTTGGGCGCCCTTATCCTAACCTGCGCTTAAGTAGACATATGGCCGGCGGCTGCTCCTTAACCCAGCCGGATTAAAGTGGACAAGGGAGTACAGTAATCCCGCCTTCACATCTCCCTAAAGCAACACTAGCCGACAGCGGCATTAAGTATTCTCCTCGTGCAGTTGCCGGGCAAGGTGGCGCACATTACCCAATTCACCTTGCCCCCTAATGGATGACGAGCAATATTGCATTGTGCACTCTCCGTTTGTCTCCTTGTTAACTCTCCTTGTTCTCTTCTCTGCGACCTCCAGGTTGCCCCTCCCTTCCTGTCACCGTATCAACCAACAAACAAAAGGTGGAGGTGCACGAGTTCTCAGGTGAGGCCGCCCATCTCTAGCCCTTCTCGACTTGATGCTTCCTTGAAAAGATACAGCTTTAAATAGATTTTATTTTTTTTTACTGTGACTGGTGCCATAAATATCTCATCACCTGCCTATTTCAGATGCGGTGCTGTCCTGCATGTTCCGCACAGAGCGGGACCAGAACCCACGAATTGAGTGGAAGAAGAAGGGCAAAGATGTTTCTTTTGTATACTTTGACGGACACTTTCGAGGTGAGAAGGCGCCCGTTGCTTTTTACGGCTCGGTGGTGACACACGGGATATTTGCTTTAATCAGCTTGGTGACGCCGCTGGGAGGAGTTCACGACCCTCGTAATGGGAGTGATGTTTCAAACCCTGTCCGAGTTCTCACCTGTGCCGAGGCATGCGTGTCCTACCCTTGCTCCATCCTCATTAAGGATAGAAAAGCAGATTTAAGGAGGGGGGGGGGGGGTGGGGGGGAGCGCGACAATCATAAATCATGGCCATCACCTGGCCTCATTCGAATGCAGTTAATCTGAGAGAGAGTTATGCTTCTTCCATTGTCCATTAATTTTAGCTGCTGGCTTCATCTCACATGCTAATCCACTGATTTCAGGAGTCCAAGTTGCTTGTCATTTATTCTTCTCCAGTAACACCAGTGGTGGGCAAAGTATGGCTCGTGGGCTATATATTCTTTCATCTGGCCCACAGAGCATATGTTTATGTATAAATAAATAAATAACCAAATAAATAGATAGACAAATAAATAAACAAACAAACACATAAATAAATAAATACATAAATAAATAAATACATGGATAGACAAATAAATAAATGAATAAATAAATGAATACATAAATACATAAATAAATACATGGATAGACAAATAAATAAATGAATAAATAAATGAATGAGTAAATAAATACATAAATAAATAAATGGATAGACCAATAAATAAATGAATAAATAAATAAATAAATAAATAAATAAATGGATAGACAAATAAATAAATGAATGAATAAATAACTGAATAGATAGATAGATAGATAGATAGATAGATAGATAGATAGATAGATAGATAGATAGATAGATAGATAGATAGATAGATAGATGTAGATATATCACATGTGGCTCATGCCCACTCCACTGTACATGTACTGTAACTATAACTCTACGTGTACTCAGGTCCATTCGAGGGACGGGCGAGCATCGAGGGTGCCACAGTGACGTTGCGCAGGGTGACCCAGGAGGATGCCGGCGAGTACCGTTGTGAGATCAGCGCTCCTTTTGATTCTGTGAATTTGGGCGAAACCAACATCACACTCAAAGTCTTAGGTATGAACCATTTAAAAGTTAGCATTGAAACGTTGATGGGAATGGCTCGTACATTGTGCTCACGCCCTTCCCCCAGTGCCCCCCAACACCCCGTCTTGTGAAATCCCCAGTTCAGCCGTGACGGGTTCTGCTGTGCAGCTGCGCTGTAGAGACCTCCAGAGCATCCCGCCCGCTACATATGCCTGGTACAAGGACAATCAGCTGATGATCGCCCCTCGCCATGCCAATGCCACCTATCTTATCAACACACACACTGGAGTGCTGGTGCGTGAGCAGATTTGATTGTGTCCTTGGAAATATAACAACTGCCATTGAACGCCACAATAGATAACCATTGTTGTTTGATAGCAAGACCACAGTGATGCTCTAGGACACGTCAGATGTTCATTTATCAGTCTTCAGTCTCCTCTCTGTCTGGTGTGCAGGAGTTCAAAGCTGTGGCTAAAGAGGACAGTGGCCAGTACAGCTGCCGGGCTTCCAACGGGGTGGGAAAGCCCACCAAGTGTGAGGGCAGGCACATGACGATAGGTGTGTGTATGTGTGTGTGTCTAGCTGTGTGTTTGCACCCACACCTTTCAGCACAGGACAAAATCAGAAGGGCAGTGGAGAGGAAAAGCCCGCAAACATTGTTGGCCATGCTTCTAAAATATTAAAAAGCGCTCACCTTTATCAACTAGCTAGTAGTATGAAACACTGAATAGAATGAGGCCCAATTTTATGCTGTAAGACGTACGTACGTCAGACTGACTTACTCAACCATGTTTCAACTTTAAAAACTGAAGATTGTTTGTGTTTTCCTTCCAGAGGATGTCAACATCACAGCAGTGGTGGTGGCAGTGGTTGTGGTCTGTCTGGCGTTGCTGGTCTGCGGATGCGGGGGGTTCCTGATGCACCGCAACGGCTTCTTCACCCGTGAGTTTGTCTCCTTTTTGTGCCGTCATTTATTCCAGGCTCTCGTTTTGCTCGTTCGGCTGGTGCATTTATTATTTGGGGAGCCTGTTTTTTTTTCTTCTGGATAATAAGTGATGTCCACTCTTGTTTTCCATTCCACGATTGTGTCGGATCATCCGCCAGCAGGACACAGAGGAAGGTAAGAGCTCTGTGATTGCATTAACATTGACGTGAGCAAACACGGCCTACGATCGTAAACAGAGGATTGAAGGGAAGTAAGAGTGGGGAGGGGGGGGGGGTGACTTTAGCTTGTTGTCGCACTTAGACGCGCGTCTGCGTGCTGAGTCAGGCCTGAGCAGAGTGACAGCTGTGCCTGTGCGTGTGTCTATATGTGTGTATTTATGAGCGGCTTGCTTTCTGCTGGCCCACTGGCGCAGACAAATGTAAATATCTGCAGTTCATCTCGTGAAACTGTCAAAACTTTTGCTCAGCAGACAAGCTGAGCCTAGAGCAACAATCGGCACGACTTCATCGCAGAATAATTAGCGAGTCTTTATCAGCAAAATGATCTGCAGCCTATTTATTTGATTGGACTTGAAATTGATTCTTTAAAACGTTGCTATCACAACACACAGTGAAAGGATGCTCTTATACAGTAAAAGGCCTGGCTGACCATAGAAGCAGAAATGCACGCCCTGGTGTGACTGGCCCATCTCGCTTGACTTTATTCGATTAGTCGCTTGTTACTGCGCAGCATTTGACGGAGAGAGGCAGCGCTGATGCGAGAGCTCTTTGTCTTGGTTAGAGTCTGATGCTTACCCCACTGAGCTAACTGGAGCTGTCAGTGTCAACTTCCTATTTATAGACCGACTTCTTCACAAAGACTCCAAGACAATGCAACACAATTTCCGATGCACAATTGAATAGGGCAGAGAAGCGGCTCGATTATGTAGTTTGATTTTTCAAATGAATGCTGAGTGGAATGAATTAAACATTAGCCCACCACAAAGGGCGTTCTTAAAGTCCCCTCACACAGCAATGTTTTGAGAAACAAAGACAGACAATGCTAGTAGCTCTAAACTAGAGCCTTGGGTAACACCAAAGCAAGATCTGAAAAAAAAAAAGAGACAGTCCAACTAAAAAGCATTCATAGGTTGGATTGCTGCATGTGAATGGCTCATCACTCGACCACTTCACCTTTGCATCCCCATTGGCGCTGCCGCATCATGAGTGGCTGCATGGGCTGCACGTGCGGCTAATGATCTCAAATCCATAAACGCATGGTGTGCGGTGCCAGTCCCAAATCAGGCCCTCAAATCATCACCCTGAACCCAACAGGTCATTTTGGATCTCCGAGTGTCACGGTGCCGCTCACATCAGCAGCCAAAACCTGAACAGAACTGAGGACACGTGAGTGTAACGCTGAGGGGCGTGATAGAAATTGAAACCGATAGATATGCATTATTGTGCAGGTCAAGTTATGAGTTAGGATAAGGTAGACTGACATCAAGGTTCTTCTCGTCAAACGGTCCAAAGTGATCATAATCATCTTTGTCTTTCAGGTCCAATGTGAACTATATCCCTCCGCCACAAGAAGTAAGTTTTCTTTTCTCGATATAAAAAAGAGAGAAAAAATACGGAATCACTTAATTCTGAGGAAACAATTACAGAAGCAAAGTTTCCCCCTCCAAACTAGTTAGACTTTAGTTTTGTGTCATGTCTGCTTTTCTCCCTACTTACAAATTTAAACAACTGAATGAACATCCTCTGAGACTGGTGATTCCATTATTTTTTGCCAGGGGATTTAAACAGTGTTTTTTTTTGGGGGGGGGGGGGGGGGGGTGATGACCAGTTCATGGTCCACTCCGCCTGCTGCTCGAAGACAGCTGGATTAAGCTCCAGCATGCCCGCGACTTTACTCGGCAGGAAAATACAATCCATTGTTTTACAGTATATGTTTCTCTTAACACGCCTTACACTAGAGTAGGATATTATTTCACTAACATGATTGCGTTGTCCGAATTTAATCAAAGAAAAGCTCAAATCCGTCCTTATTATAGAGATGTGTGGACTCCATTTTACTCACTTCAAAGGAGACTAGAAAACATTTTTCGTAACAATAACCCCAGAGCTAAATGAGTCATATTTATGCTGTTAATGTAATGAGGAGAATTGAAAAAATAAAATAAAAGAAATCATAGCAGGTCACATTATTCGACAAGCGCATGCACGCACAAACGGACAAATAAATGTTTGAGCTATTGTTGTGTTTCAAATCCTCTTTTCTGTCTGTGTCAGCCGCAGGATTTCAAACACACGCAGTCATTCATGCTCTGAGAAGCTGGCCTTCCTCTTGACAAGACATCAATTACCCTGTTGATAAGGTGCCAATATTGAATTCATTCTCAGCCTTGCAGACTCCGAATGGGCTTTTCATCTTCCAATTATATGCTCTTTTTTTAATAGTAACTATTGTTTTGGTGGGGCGCTGACGGGCCATTTTGACATTTGCAGGGCTTTACTCTTGCTTTGTTGTGTGCATGGCCTGTTCGGTTCCGCCCAATGTGGACTTCCAGTACGTACATATAATGTACTTTGATGTCGCTCTGCTACCCCCTGGTGGCCAATATTAGAACTGGACCTCCCCCATCCTCCTCCTGAGATTCGGTTTCTACCAATCGTTTTAATTGCCTATGTTTTCGTTTACCAAAGACCGGCTTCCCTTGAGGAATTCTGTTGCAACAGTCTTCTGAAGATAATGCTCTATTGCAATGTCAATCTTTTGAAACAAACAAAAATATATATACCATTTACCTCAGTATTGCTCCGCACGCCATTCTGTAACATTAGGCCTCATGTCCACCGTGTTAATAGTTACAACACATAAAACAAAAAAATACAGCCCAGGAAAATAAGTCACTCCAGTCATTTATAAAGACCAATCCCATTCCATCCTGATGTGCCTGCATGGTCTTTTAATATACAGTATATACAATATATACCTTGTGCCTTTTTTATTTGTCTTTATCAATGGATAATTTTTTGTAAGAAAAAAACTTGCCTTACTTTTCTGTCTTTATATTTTTTGTGCCACTGTTAATCAAAAGCTGTGTCTGTTTTGGGACAGTGTGAATGGATTGTTGTTTTATTTGAATGTTGTTACAGTAATTAAAAAAAGGTTTTCTATTTAAATTGTGTTTTTTACACTGAGAGCGACAAACTGTGTTATCCTGGGTTTGTTTTTTAGTATCCCAACACACGATGATAAATAATATATTAAAATGCTGACTAGCTTGATGCACCACAGGTTAAGTTAAAGCCTACATTCCACTGGAAAATGTCATTATCCCCTTTATTTTTATTATTTCGTGGATCACACTTTCCACAGATCACAGCAACCTTTTGTCTGGTGCGTCTCCAGGGCTTGACATTAAAGCTGCGCAGAAAGGTAACAGGTCAGATGGAAATATGGCCCCATGCGACACAAGTCTGAGCTGCAATTATTCATCCTGGAGAGGACAAAATGCATTTCAGCCCCTAAAGTGATGTCATTTCAGAACGATTCAATGTGACAGCAGACGCTCAACTAGGTCAGTTGACATTTGGCTTGCTCGCAGTTATCAGCGAGTTTCCACACATAGTATTACAACAAGCTATTACTTCACTCCATAATCTATAAAAATATTCAGATAAACATATAGTGGGTTCAATTTGATTCTATTCCAGTTTAAGAGCAGCAGGTCCGACTGCTTAAGTGCAAGAAGGGAAAGATTTTACCCTATTAACAAGGGAAGTTTCAGTTCTATTGTAATAAAATTATAGATGTATTCTTAAATAATTCTATATGGCACTGAATAATTTGTCCATGCATGATATTTGGAGAGAAATGTAGCAATGCATTATTATCACACATTTAATACAGTTTGTGTCATTACAAACAACTCCATGAAAACTGAAAGATTCAATCATCTTAGATCTTTTTATTATTAAATATAATACACTGCTGATTTACAAGATGAATAGCATTCACTTGGCCACTTCATCAAGCTTGGGGTCTATGAGGGTTGGGGGGGAAGAAAAGCAGAAAAAACATTAGTGCAACGTAGACAAGGTGGACGGATCTGTATGACAAAAGAAATGTGGTATGAAGAGGAAAAGGATGGAACACTGAAGTGCATAGATAAAATGCTCCCAAAACAACTTGAAGCCACTTAAAAAAAAAAAGTCTAAAGATATCTTGCTTGAATGGCGTCACAACTCTTGAGTATTTTTAGATGGAGATAAATCAGGGCACAAAAAAGAATGGTTGAAAACATCTTTTTAAAAAAAAAAAAAAAAAAAAAAAGAACTGTCATCAATTAGGTTTATGTCATGGTCAAAGGTCAAGAGTGAAAATGGAGACAGGCAAAATCTCACCTAGGAATTTGAAGTCAGGGAACTTAGCGAGGTCTCCCCCACCATATAGCCTCTCCAGTTTGGAAACCTCTTCACCCATGACCTTTTGATAAGCAGGTCCTCCATCCACAATTCCACCAGCAGCCCTGGAGGAGCCACAGCATCAAAAGTTGGAAAGAGATGAGCAGAGAATGATAAGGGGAATGAAATTTCTTGAATACAAAATTTGAGATCGGGCTACTTCAATCGGTAGCTTCCATCAACATTTACGTTCAAGCGTGACACATAAATTACGCCGCAAGGTTCAAGTGACACAATTAAGATAATTTTGTGACACAATTGAGGAAAAATGTGGAACTGTGCACTTGGACCTGCAGCGTAACATCATTTGAAAAGCAGGTTGTCTTTCGCCTATCAATGACTAACTTGCTCTTGGTGTTGTAGTCGCGAATCTTGTCCAGGAACAGTTTTTGCACAGGGTCCAGCTCTTTGGCCCGGTTCATCACAACAGCGGAGAGGCCAATGTTCCTGCGCAGGGTCTGACTGACAGCAGAACGCAGCATGGAGGACAGCTGGAGCAAGCCATGGAGCGCCATCTGAAGGCGGACACAACATAAAGCGTTACGAAAAACCTCAATTGGTGATAGATATTAATTCTAACTACGCTAAATTTTTAAGAGCACAGGTTCAGTCACGGAGAAGCAAACGGAATGAATTTGCAAAGCATTAGAATGTACAGTATGTACGTAACATAGACAACAATGCACAATCCTCATTCGGGGAATAAAAACTACAATATCATGTTGGTCCATCAGCGTCAAGACCGGTTACCATCACAGTTTATTCTTTAAATTTACAACAATAGCCATTCGACAATACAAGGTCGTTGGAGTTTGGCTAAAGGCTAGTTAGCTTTAGCTTGTCTTAAGCTCACGCATTTCAATGACTTTTGTGCGAGTCACACCAACGCCGGGCTTTGTAAAAACACAAAAACTCCAATTGACCTCATATCCAGCATTAGGGGTCCCGTTAAACATTTAATGCCATTAATGAACAAAAACACTCACCTTGGATTTGACACTAGCGATCCAGCAGGCGAAATGTGGAAGACCGCGCGCGGTGGATTGTGGGACATCGCTTGTGGGCTGGACCTGTTTATTCAGCTTTCAAATCAATACGTGCACAAAGCACAGATAAATGTCCTTATTGTGGACATTATAGCTAGACATACAAAATGTACATGAAGTAATATATCTAGAGTACAGGTAATACTGATATGAATTTAGTATTCAAATGAGAAATTATGCAAAATACGGCACGCGGGCCGAATACGGCCCTCGGGGTTTTTTAATCGGTCCGTTGATCTTCATCTTAAAAAACAACAATCATACAATCATTTCACCATGTCCACCTTGCAATTCCAGCGATTCTCCGTTAGGAAGCGCAGTGGCCATTGGTAGACGTTTGTGGGAGTGCAGTGAATAATGTTGCTGTGATGTGTTCTTCAGCAAAATTCTATCTCAATAAGATTTGGCCTAATAACCCATAGAGCAATCTACAGTTTCAATTGTACTTCTTGGGTTAATAATAAGCCATATAAGGTATCATTATACCTCACTGTCAATAATATACTCCCCACTTAACTATATATTTCTGAGTCTTGACTAAATCCGGCTAATGTGAGTTTGTAGTTAATATAAAAATTAGTTAATATCATTTGTCATTTGTCCAGGTCTCTTTTATACCTACAACGGACAATGCCATTTTATTTTATGTGTAAGTATTTTACAGATATACAGCTTAACCTAGTACTCATACAGTACTGCTCACCAATCAACAGGAGTTGATGATGATGATAATTATTCACACAGACACTACGAAGGTCATTTAAGAATTTCCAGTAAACCATGCATTGATATTTGTGTACTAGAGGAGGAATGAGGAGTATTACACCCAGTATCCAAAATTTGGACAGGTAGAAAACAATGAATGCAAACTCCAACCAGAAAGAGTGAAACACAAACTTACCTGAGCAGCAGAAGTTCCACAGATTTAGTCACCGCACTTCATGACAAACATCAAACTCATTAAAACCATTTAGGGGAAAGCACACACACACACACCATCTGTAGGTACATTCAAAACTTTATTATGGAATACGGTGTAGAAAGCGTTTTCCCCAGTCAATGCAAATGGCCTGCAGAATATTACAGAGTGAACAAATGCAATCAACAACAAAATCCTGCATCCTCCTCTTTACAGCCCTCTGTCATGCTTCTTCTGAGCACTTGTGTGAAAGCATGCCAACAAATTTGTTGCCAAAGATAAATTCAATGACCATTCATAAGTATTTGAAATGTTTAACAGAACTAGAGGTCCCACTTTAACCTCAATGTAATAATAGGATGCTATAAGCCTTTGGAAAGTGCCGTCTGTTTTTGCGACCGTTGCTTATCGTCAGAATCAAATGAATGTTGGAGCTATGCCATCATAACGTCTCTGCCAGCTCCAGCACAATGATCAACAAACAGACAGCAGATAAATCAAAATGTGCATGGATGGTATAGAGAGGTGAGCAGCATGCCTGAAGAGAAACAAAAGCAAAGGAGCGAGGCGAGGGGGATTGTGAGGGGGTGGGGGGTAGCAAAGAATGTAAAACCCATTATAAATACAGACTGCCTGCCAGCTTGGCTATCCATCCAGAACTGCAAGTCATTTCCTTTCTACCTCACTCACTCATGTTTCCCCTCCTTGCCATACGCGCTACACCTGTCCTATCAGCAGACAGAAAAAAAAAAATTGCTCAAGCACAATTGGATAAAATGCCAGTTCAAAGACAGCTAAAACACCAGACTGAAGATGACAAAACTCACACACAAAGTCCTAAACCATCTTTTGCTAGATTCCTGTCAACCATCACCCATTTAAGATACCTTGCAGTAAAAAACATCCAGTCAAAGCAAAAAATTAAAACATTGGAATTTTTGACGATACAATATATACTTGAAGTAAAAGAAAATAATATGCAGATGAAGCCAGCTCCTCCTTTTCCTTCAGGAAAACTGAGAATGTTTAAGAAAAAATGAAACCAACAAAGAAACACACTCAAAATCCAAAAGTCACAGATCAGTTAGAAGTGTGTATTAGATTTCAAAGCAGAGCCTGTTGATCTAGACATATATGTTTTTCATCATAGTTTGAAGTCACGCGATCACGAGAGGATACGAAATGTACAATCTTGCTAGCATAATCTATAAGTGAGAGACGTTCGAGAGAGTAGTGTTAAGATCTCTTTTTTCTTTCAAAATTTTGTTGTCATTTTTTTTGTCATGCACTACATAGGAACGACTACAACGTCAGCATTACTTCAGTACATCACACACA